>NC_088389.1:14957500-15627500 GCF_037993035.2 Macaca fascicularis | reverse complement strand
TTGGCAGGCGTTCTAAGCATGTGGAGTCTTCCTGTGGAGGTCCTGACCTCCAGGGAACCTCAAGTCTGGTAGGGCCAAGCCTCGCATAGAAACTCTAGTGTGGCAGTCCCGGTGGAGGGCTGCAGAGTGGGGCAGATCAATGCTCAGCAGTGCGGAAGCTACTCAACACCCCACTTCCCGCAGCTAACCTCCCTGTGCTCTATGACTTGGGGCAGGTGTCACCTTTATCGGGAAGCCTACCTGGCACCAGCTCCCCTCCTGCAAGCCTGGGCCGAATGTGGCTACTGGGTTTCGACAGGTCCTGTGGCCTCCCTTGGCACTTGCTGCTTAGTATTGGAATTGCCTGTGTCCTCATCTGACTGTTCCACTGAGCTGTGACTGCCAAGAGGGCCAGGCCCATGCCCGTCGTGCTCACTTATGTCTCTCTCCCCGCAGGGCCTAGCACAGAGCAAGGGCCCAGGAAATATGTGTTGGAATGGATGCTGGTGTTGGAGCTGAGTGGTATCTGAGGTCATCAGAACAGGCTTCCTGGCAGGGGTGTGATGGGAACAGGTGTTGAAGGGTGCACACCTGCAGGTGTCCGTCTGTGTGACCCTGTGCCCAGCCCTGAGCTGCGCCCGACAGCCACTCGCATCTGTTTTCTTTAGATAAACTGTTCTACATCTACACATCGGGCACCACAGGGCTGCCCAAGGCCGCCATCGTGGTGCACAGCAGGTAAGGGGCAGGTGCCCAGGGTGGGGTAGGCACAGGCAGGGCTGGGGAGCCTCCTCCTGCCTTTTCAGGGCCCACTCAGCCCTCGGCCCTGTGCCCTCCCAGGTATTACCGCATGGCTGCCCTGGTGTACTATGGATTCCGCATGCGGCCCAATGACATCATCTATGACTGCCTCCCCCTCTACCACTCAGCAGGTAACTCTAGGGCTGTCACTCAGCCTCCAGCACCTGCCAGGTCTCCAGGAACCCCACCCCTGTCAGGCAGTGTGCTGCAGTACAAACACACAGCTTTGGACCAAGTGCGGTGACTCACACATGTAATCCCAGCACTTTGGGAGGCCAAGGCGGGCGGATCACTTGAGGCCAGGAGTTCGAGACCAGCCTGGCCAACATGGCGAAACCCCATCTCTACTAAAAATACAAAAATTAACTGGGTGTGGTGACATGTGCCTGTAATCCCAGCTACCTGTGAGGCTGAGGCACGAGAATTGCTTGAACCTGGGAGGCAGAGGTTGCAGTGAGCTGAGATCACGCCACTGCACTCCAGCCTGGGCAACAGAGCGAGACAGTGTCTCAAAAAAAATAAAAATAGGCCAGGTGCAGTGGCTCACACCTGTAATCCTAGCACTTTGGGAGGCCAACGCAAGCGCATCACGAGGTCAGGAGTTCGAGACCAACCTGGTCAACGTGGTGAAACCCCGTCTCTACTAAAAGTACAAAAAACAACTGGGATTAGTGGCAGGCGCCTGTAATCCCAGCTACTCGGGAGGCTGAGGCAGGAGAATGGTTTGAACCCAGGAGGCACAGGTTGCAATGAGCCTAGATCACGCCATTGCACACCAGCCTGGGTGACAGGGCAAGACTCTGTCTCAAAATAAATAAATACACTTAATTTAATTTAAAAATAAAAATAAACAGGATTAGCCAGGCGTGGTGCACATGCCTGTGGTCTCAGCTACTGGGGAGGCTGAGACAGAATCACTTGAGCCTGGGAGTTTAAGGCCAGCCTGGGCAACATGGTGAGACCTGTCTCTAGAAAAATTTTGTTTTAGGCAGGGCACAGTGGCTGACACCTGTAATCCCAGCACTTTGGGAGGCCGAGGCAGGCGGATCACGAGGTCAGGAGATGGAGACCATTCTAGCTAACACAGTGAAACCCCATCTCTACTAAAAATACAAAAAAAAAAAAAAAAGTAGCCGGGCATGGTGGCGGGCGCCTGTAGTCCCAGCTACTCGGGAGGATGAGGCAGGAGAATGGCGTGAAACCAGGAGGCAGAGCTTGCAGTGAGCCGAGATGGTGTCACTGCACTCCAGCCTGGGCGACAGAGTGAGACTCTGTCTCAAAAAAAAAGAAAGAAAAAAGTTGTTTTAAATTGAAAAAAGTATGAGCACAGCAGCCTCACAGTGTGTGTGGCAGTGTCCCACGGAGCATCTGGGCCTGTCTCATTTCAGTTTGTTTCCCCAGATATGCATGGCATTGCTGCTGTTTGTAGGGGCTTACAGGAAGACAACTTGAATAAATATAGCTCCTGGCCTCCACGTGCTTACAGTCGGCTGTATATGTGAGTGTAGGAGAGGGGCAGGGACAAGAGTGCAGCACCAGGAAGAGCCTGGGGATGGAAGCCGGGGAGGCTTCTTGGAGGAGGGCACCCAAGGCAGGCAGATGTGAGGTACAGAAGCCTGCAGGGCAGCGCAGGCCTGCCTGGCTGGATGGCAGTATCGCTGGTCTGGGGAGGGTCTTCATCTCCCTGACCCTCAGGGGCCATCCCTCCGCCTCCAGGAAACATCGTGGGGATCGGGCAGTGCCTGCTGCATGGCATGACGGTGGTGATTCGGAAGAAATTCTCAGCCTCCCGGTTCTGGGATGATTGTATCAAGTACAAGTGCACGGTGAGCGAGAGTGGGAAGGGTGAACTGTCCCTTTCCCCTCGTTACCCTATTCCCAACTACACTTCGGGGCATCTATCTTACAGCTGAGGTGGCCCGTCATTCCAAAGGGCTCATTTGTGGCAAAGTCCCCATTGTTCAGATGGGGAGACTGAGACCTGGAGAGTGAAAGGATGGCATGGCCAGCCCCTGGGGAGAGTAGGAGCTTGAGGGATCAGGAGAATCCTAGTGTAGTGAGGGCAGCCTCTGGAGCCTCGAATCACACCAAGTTCACCCCCAGATTGTGCAGTACATTGGTGAACTGTGCCGCTACCTCCTGAACCAGCCACCGAGGGAGGCAGAAAACCAGCACCAGGTTCGCATGGCACTAGGCAACGGCCTCCGGCAGTCCATCTGGACCAACTTTTCCAGCCGCTTCCACATACCCCAGGTGGCTGAGTTCTATGGGGCCACGGAGTGCAACTGTAGCCTGGGCAACTTCGACAGCCAGGTGCGGCCAGGTTGGGGACGGGCGAGGCCGCTGTAGGGATGGCCCATGGAAGGCACTGGACGCAGAGGGGAGGGCAGAGTTCCAGCGTGAGATTGTGGGTGCTGGAGTCCCACCTCCCCGTCATTGTCCAGTTTTGGGCCCATGGTGAGAGAGCCCAGGCCCAAGTCTTGGCCTTCGCAGGTGGGGGCCTGTGGCTTCAACAGCCGCATCCTGTCCTTCGTGTACCCCATCCGGTTGGTACGTGTCAACGAGGACACCATGGAGCTGATCCGGGGGCCCGATGGCATCTGCATTCCCTGCCAGCCAGGTCTGTCACTTGGGGGTCAGAGAGGGAGGGATTGGCCTGGGAAGGAAGGAATCCAGGTGTGTGTGGATGGGAAGCCCTTTTCTGACCAGTGGCCATCAGTTAGCTCTGCTCCTAGGGCTACAAGTTACTCATTTCTTTGTGTATCCATCCATTCATTCATTCACCGTTCTATCTGCCCATCAGTCCATTCATTCATTTTCATTCATTCATTCTTTTTTTTTTTTTTTTTGGTTGAGATGAAGTCTCACTGTCGCCCAGGCCGGAGTGTAGTGGCATGAGCTTGGCTCACTCTAACCTCTGCCTCCTGAGTTCAAGCAATTCTCTTGTCTCATCCTCCTGAGTAGCTGGAATTACAGGCTCACGCCACCATGCCTGGCTAGTTTTTCTATTTTCAATAGAGATGGGCTTTCACCATGTTGGCCAGGTTGGTGTCGAACTCCTGACCTCAAGTGATCCACCCACCTTGGCCTCCCAAAATGTTAGTATTACAGATGTGAGCCACCATGCCCAGCCTCATTCATTCATTTTCATATCGACTCCAAATGACCCTGAGTCCAGGCTGCTTGAGATTTATTCTGGCTCAGCTCCCTAGCTCTGTGTCATGGCGAGTATTCAGCCTCTCTGTGCCTAAGTCCCCTTATCTACAAACTGTGCCCATGGCAGCACCCGCCCGTGGGGCTGGCCTGAGGATTATGTTTGGTAAAGAACATAAAACTTTGAGTGGGGCCTGGCATGGAGCAGGGGCTTGGGGCACTGGCTTCGTTAGGCTGTCCCCAAGGAGCCTGACCTATGTTCATCTTCCCATCAGTTTCAAGAACAGACATCGCTGGCTCAGTTTGTCCGAACTGCCAAGATGAGCTCTTGGGCTGGGGGAGGTGGGGCATTTCTGTGGCAAGCAGCGTAACTCAAATCAGATCAAGACGCAGAGTACAGGCTGGGAGTGTTGGCTCACACCTGGAATCCCAGCACTTTGGGAGGCTGAGGTGGGCGGATCACCTGAGGTCAGGAGTTCGAGACCAGCCTGGCAAACAGGATGAAACCCATCTCTACTAAAAAATTTTTTTAAAAAATTAGTGGGATGGCCGGGTGCGGTGGCTCAAGCCTGTAATCCCAACACTTTGGGAGGCCGAGATGGGCGGATCACGAGGTCAGGAGATCGAGACCTTCCTGGCTAACACAGTGAAACCCCGTCTCTACTAAAAATAATACAAAAAACTAGCAGGGCGAGGTGGCGGGCGCCTGTAGTCCCAGCTACTCGGGAGGCTGAGGCAGGAGAATGGCGTGAACCCAGGAGGCGGAGCTTGCAGTGAGCCCAGAACGTGCCACTGCACTCCAGCCTGGGCGACAGAGCAAGACTCCGTCTCAAAAAAAAAAAAAAAAAAAAAAATTAGTGGGGCGTGTTGGCGTGCCCCTGTAGTCTCAGCTACTCGGGAGGCTGAGGCAGGAGAATTGCTTGAACCCAGGAGGTGGAGGTTGCAGTGAGCCAAGATCGCACCACTGCACTCCAGCCTGGGCAACAAGAGCGAAACATAGTTTCAAAAAAAAAAAAAAAAAAAAAACGACGCAGGGTACACCTGGTGACGGGACGGGTGGGTGGGAGAGGCTGCCTAGGGCAGATCCAACCCTGCCTTCCCCACCCCAGGTGAGCCGGGCCAGCTGGTGGGCCGCATCATCCAGAAGGACCCCCTGCGCCGCTTCGATGGCTACCTCAACCAGGGCGCCAACAACAAGAAGATTGCCAAGGACGTCTTCAAGAAGGGGGACCAGGCCTACCTTACTGGTGGGTCCCCAGCCCTTCATAGCCCCTTCCTGAGGGTTGGGGGAGGAGGGGACCTTCTCCCACCTCCAGAGGACACCTTCCCAGGACTCCCCCAGTCCTGGCCCTTGTGGTCAAACAAATCCTTGGGCTCCAGCGAAGCCTCCCTGGTTTGAGCCCTGGACTCCGAGCTGGCCAGGCCCAGCCCTGCCTCATCCGGCCCCTCCCTAGGTGATGTGCTGGTGATGGACGAGCTGGGCTACCTGTACTTCCGAGACCGCACTGGGGACACGTTCCGCTGGAAAGGTGAGAACGTGTCCACCACCGAGGTGGAAGGCACACTCAGCCGCCTGCTGGACATGGCTGACGTGGCCGTGTATGGTGTCGAGGTGCCAGGTATGTGCAGGCAGACGCAAGGTGTGGGTGGGGAGGCATCATCCAGGGGCACCACCAGCTGCTCAGTGTCTACCCTGCCACCCCCAGGAACCGAGGGCCGGGCCGGAATGGCTGCCGTGGCCAGCCCCACTGGCAACTGTGACCTGGAGCGCTTTGCTCAGGACTTGGAGAAGGAACTGCCCCTGTATGCGCGCCCCATCTTCCTGCGCATCCTGCCTGAGCTGCACAAAACAGGTGTGTCCCGCCCCTGCTCTAGCTCTCGGATCCCAGGTCCCTTCCCGTTTCCTTCTGGAGAGACCCGGTTGGCTGTCATTTGACCTCTGCACACAGCCTGGCCGGGCAGTTGGTAAAGTGACCTGCCCATGTAGAGGTGAGCAGACGGGGCCAGCAGAGAGGACACACATTGTTCCTTAGTAGAACAAATATTAGGTGCCAGGCACTGCGCTAAGCCTCAGGATACGGGTGGTGAGCTCTGACAGGACGTTTGCCTTCTTGGAGTCTTAGAGCAGGAGAGTGGCTGGCCTAGGACAAGGCATTCCAAAGGTAAAGAATGGACCACATAATCTGTCATGAGATTAGACTTAAACAGATAAAAAGAAGAAAAATGAACCACAGAGCAAGCTGATAGGAAAGCAAAAAGGAGGACGCTTGGGATGAGTAGAAGGCTCCTCTGAGGAGGGGATGGTTCAGCTGAGAGCTGAAATATGGGGGTGGGAGGCACTCTAGGCTGCAGGAATAGACACTGTAAAGCCACTAAAGCAGGAAGGAGCTTGGGTGCTCGAGGAATGAAAGGGGGCCCCCAAGGCTGGAGCCAAGTGAGAGGGGCAGGCGGTGGCATTGAAGTGGGAGAGAAGCCAGCAGGGGCCGGAAGTCCAGGGCCTTGCAGGCCAGGACAGGAGTCGGGACTGTCCCGGGGGTAGTAGGGAGCCACAGAAGCATCTCAGCAAGGCTGGGTGCGGTGGCTCATGCCTGTAGTCCCAGCACTTTGGGAGGCCAAGGCAGACAGATCACTTGAGGTCAGGAGTTTGAGACCAGCCTGGCCAACATGGCAAAACCCCGTCTCTACTAAATACACAAAAATTAGCTGGCCGGGCGCGGTGGCTCACGCCTGTAATCCCAGCACTTTGGGAGGCCGAGGTGGGCGAATCATTTGAGGTCAGGAATTCAAGGCCAGCGAGGCCAACATGGTGAAATTCCATCTCTACTAAAAATACAAAAAAAAATAAATTTAGGCTGGGCACGGTGGCTCACACCTGTAGTCTCAGCATTTTGGGAGGCCAAGGCAGATGGAAAGCCTGAGCTCAGCAGTTGGAGACCACCCAGGGCAACATGGTGAAACCCTTTCTCTACCAAAAATACAAAAAAATTAGCCAGATATGGTGGTGGGTGCCTGTAGTCCCAGCTACTTGGGAGGCTGAAGCAGAAGAATAGCTCGAGCCCTGAGGTGGAGGTTGCAGTGAGCCGAGATCGCACCACTGCACTCCAACTTGGGCTACAGAGTGAGACTCTGTCTCAAAAAAAAAAAAAAAAATGTAGCCAGGCATAGTGGCAGCCACCTGTAATCCCCGCTACCTGGGAGGCTGAGGCATGAGAATCACTTGAACCTGGGAGGTGGAGGTTGCCGTAAACCGAGACCATGCCACTGCACTCCAGCCTGGGAGACAGAGTGAGACTCTGTCTCAATATATTAAAAAATATATATATATATATTAGCCAGGCATGGTGGTGCATACCTGTAATCCCAGCGACTCAGGAGGCTGAGACAAGAGAATAGCTTGAACCCAGGAGACCCAGGAGGCACAGGTTGCAGTGAGCTGAGATCACGCCACCGCACTCCAGCCTGGGCAACAGAGTGACACTCTGTCTCAAAAAAAAAAAAAAAAGAATCTCGCTGGGCGCGGTGGCTCAAGCCTGTAATCCCAGCACTTTGGGAGGCCGAGGCGGGCGGATCACAAGGTCAGGAGATCGAGACCATCCTGGCTAACACGGTGAAACCCCGTCTCTACTAAAAATACAAAAAACTAGCCGAGCAAGGTGGCGGGTGCCTGTAGTCCCAGCTACTCGGGAGGCTGAGGCCGGAGAATGGCGTAAACACAGGAGGCGGAGCTTGCAGTGAGCTGAGATCGCGCCACTGCACTCCATCCTGGGGGACAGAGCGAGACTCCGTCTCAAAAAAAAAAAAAAAAAAGGAATCTCAGCAGGTGGGAACCTGGTCAGACTCATGCTCTAGAAAGCTCTCTGGCTGCTGTGTATGGAGTGGGAGAGGATTGCAGGCAGCCCTGAGGGAGCTGGGAGACGAGGGAGGGCTGGTTGCAGTTGTCCAGGTGGGAGGTGGGCCCCGGGCCTGCAGTCGCCCACAGGACAGCACCATCTTTCTATCTGTTGGCCCATTGGTGGCTCTCAAGAGTTCCCTGGTGGGCAGGAAATGCTGAGGCTCATGCCCATACCTGCCCATGCTTTCCTCAGCCCTTGGTGCCCCTTCTGAGCACCCCCTGGCTGCTCACCCTTGGAGCACATTTCCCTGGCCACCTCCCATGTTGTCATCATGTCAGTCCTGCCTTGATGGTGGACACTCCCTAGTAAGTGTGGCTTCTGCCAGACAGTGGGTACCTGGAGTGCCTAAAGCATTGGGGAGGGTTTAGGACTTCAGTGTGGTTCTGAAGGATGGAGACACTGTGGCCAGGCTAATGGCCAAGACCAGGAGCTTCCAGAGGATTGGGCAGCACCACACTTCTGGCCAGGACAGGCAGGGAGGCTCTCAGACCTTGTGTTTCAGATGCGCTTTGCTGCAGAACAAACCACCCCCAAACTTACTTGCCCCAAAATGACTTGAAGCAGCCACTTCATTTATTCATAATTCTGTGGGTAAGCAATGTAGGGGTTAAGTGCAGCTGAGCAGTTCTCTTTTTGACCTTGCTTTGGGGTCACTGAAAGAGCTGTCATCACTTAGTAACTTAGCTGGGGCAGGAGGCAGTTAGATGGCCTCACCCAGGTGTCTGGCTCTCGACTGCTTGCTTCTGCAGCACTGTCCAACAGAACCTTCTGCGGCGATGGAAATGTTCTAGGTTTCTGCTGTCCAACACAATAGCTACTAGCCTGGCAGTGCTACTGAACACTTGAAAGGTGGCTGCTGGCTGGATGCCGTGGCTCACGCCTGTAATATCAACACTTTGGGGTTAAATTTTGTTGAATTTAAATTTATTTATTTATTTATTTGAGATGGAGTCTTGCTCTGTTGCCCAGGCTGGAGTGCAGTGGCGTAATCTCAGCTCACTGCAACCTTTGCCTCCTGGGTTCAAGTGATTCTCCTGCCTCAGCCTCCCCAGTAGCTGGGATTACAGGCACGTGCCACCACACCTGGCTAATTTTTGTATTTTTTTTTTTTATTAGAGATGGGGTTTTGATATGTTGGCCATGCTGGTCTCGAACTCCTGGCCTCCCAAAGTGCTGGGATTACAGGCGCGAGCCACCATGCCCGGCCTTATTTAATAATTGAAATGTAGATAGCCACATGAGGTCATACTGGACAGCGCCAGTCTGGGCCCTCACCTGGGATGGCTCATCTCTGTTCCACATGGCCTCTCACCCTTTGGAAGGCTAGACTAGCCCCAGGGCACCCCTAAGTGGGTAGAGGTGGAAGATGCAAGGTCCCCCGAGGCCTAGACTCATCCGGAACTCCTACAACATTGTGTTTACCACCTTCTGTTGGTTAAAGCAGGTTGTAAAGCCAGTCCAGATTGAGGCCAGTGGAGGTTGAAAAAGAGCTCTTGCCAGAAGTGCCAAAGCCACATAGCAGAGGTGTGTGTGTGTACAGGGAGGGGAGGAACCTGTAGCCATTTCTGGTAGTCTGTCTCATCCAGGTTCCAACCCCACTTCTACCACCCTGAGCATCAGTCTTCTCATCTGTACAGGATTAATACCATTGATTGAAAGATGCGGCCAGGCGTGGCAGCTCATGCTTGTAATGCTAGCACTTTGGGAGGCTGGGGCGGGTGGATTGCTTGAGCCCAGGAGTTCAAGATCTGCGTGGGCAACATGGCGAAACCCTGTCTCTACAAGAAATGCAAAACTTGGCCAGGCGCAGTGGCTCACGCCTGTAATCCCAGCACTTTGGGAGGTCGAGGAGGGTGGATCACCTGAGGTCAGGAGTTCGAGACAAACCTGACCAACATGGTGAAACCCTGTCTCTACTAAAAATACAAAAAATTAGCTGGGCGTGGTGGTGGGCGCCTATAATCCCAGCTACTTGGGAGGTTGAGGCAGGTGAATCGCTTGAACCCGGGAGGCAGAGATTGCAGTGAGCCAGGATCGAGCCACTGCACTCCAGCCCTGGTGACAGTGCAAGACTCCGTCTCCAGGCCGGGTGCAGTGGCTCAAGCCTGTAATCCCAGCACTTTGGGAGGCCGAGACGGGCAGATCACGAGGTCAGGAGATCGAGACCATCCTGGCTAACACGGTGAAACCCTGTCTCTACTAAAAAATACAAAAAAACTAGCCGGGTGAGGTGGCGGGTGCCTGTAGTCCCAGCTACTCAGGAGGCTGAGGCAGGAGAATGGCGTGAACCCGGGAGGCGGAGCTTGCAGTGAGCTGAGATCCGGCCATAGCACTCCAGCCTGGGTGACAGAGCGAGACTCCGTCTCAAAAAAAAAAAAAAAAAAGACTCCGTCTCCAAAAACAAAATAAAGAGAGAAATACAAAACTTAGCCAGGCACAGTGGTGAACACCTATAGTCCTGGCTACTTGGGAGGCTGAGGTAGGAGGATCACTTGAGCCCGGGAGGTGGAGGTTGCAGTGAGTTGAGATAGCATCATTTCACTCCAGCCTGGGTGATAGAGCGAGACCCTGTCTCAATAAAAAAGAAAAAAATACCATGAATACTTTATATACGAGTAAGAAAATATGTGCTGCTGATTTTACTAGTTCAGAGATGTTAAAATCTGCAAGCACGTCCATGTTAGAATCCAGAGGATACGGTTGAGCACCTGCCCTGTGGGGCTGATGTACAGATGAAATGAGCTCACACTGTTATCTGGTCGGTACTCAAAGGGAGACATCACAGTCAGAAGACCTCAGTTCTGGTCCCCACTCTGCTGTCACTCAGTATGTAATACTAGGCAAATAACTTCCCTTCTCCAGGCCCGTTTTCCCATCTGCAAAGTAGGGGTGGGTGGGTAATTAGCAGCTGTCCCCAGGCCCCAACTTTGCCACGACTGCTCTATTACTTTAGGTAATAGGTCGAACATTCTTTGCAAACTGTAAAGGGCTGTGCTGCCTCCTCCCCCACTTTCCTCCCGTGTTTGTCCTCTAGCCCCACTCCCTGCCTTCCTCAGCACTGGTGGTGGGGTTCCTGGGAGCTCAGGCCCCTGCCCTGCACTGAGTCTTCTTCCCTGCTCTCCCAGGGACCTACAAGTTGCAGAAGACAGAGCTACGGAAGGAGGGCTTTGACCCGGCTATTGTGAAAGACCCGCTGTTCTATCTAGATGCCCGGAAGGGCCGCTACGTCCCGTTGGACCAAGAGGCCTACAGCCGCATCCAGGCAGGCGAGGAGAAGCTGTGATTCCCCCCATCCCTCTGAGGGCCGTTGGATGCTGGATCCGGAGCCCCAGGTTCCGCCCCAGAGGGGTCCTGGACAAGGCCAGACCAAAGCAAGCGGGGCCTGGCACCTCCATCCTGAGGTGCTGCCCCCTCCATCCAAAACTGCCAAGTGACTCACTGCCTCCCCAACCTTTCCAGAGGCTTTCTGTGAAAGTCTCATGTCCAAATTAACGTCTTCTGGGCAGGGCAGGCCCTCTGATTCCCAGGCTGAGACTGACGGGTCTTCTCAGGATGATGTCTTGGGTCAGGGTAGGGAGAGGACAAGGGGTCACCAAGCCCTTCCTAGAAAGCAGGGAGCTTATAAATGGAACCAGGGTAGAAGTCCCCAGACTCAGGAAGTCAACAGAGTGGTCAGGGACAGTGGTCACATCCATCCGGTGGCCAAAGAGAATTATAGCCCCAGAGCGGCCCAAGTTCACTGGGCTCCACCCCCACCTCCAGGAGGGGAGGAGAGGACTGGACATCTATAGGTGGCCCCTGATGCCCATCTATAGTAGGAGGTCAGGACCACGCTCCTGGTCTCTCCCCACTCCCCATCCTCCTCCCTAGATGGCTGCCTGGCTGTCCCTCAGGCATAGCCTTTCAGTCCTTACGGGTCTATGTCCCCTCCATGTCAGTCTTGGCCTGGCTATGAGAGAAGGAGGAATGGGGGAGGGGGCTCAGGGGCCAATAAATTCTGCCTTGAGTCCTCCTAGCCTGTGTGCAAGCCACCCAAGCCCACCCTGACCCCAGAGCCCTGCAGCCCCCCTGCGGCCTACTCGATCCCCCACGCCAGCCCCCTGGCCCATTCACCCACCTCATCTGTTCATTCACCCATCTAACCTGAGGGTGCGGCAGGTGAGATGCCACAGCCCATGTCTCCAGTGTGCTGGTTCTGCTGGGGCAGTGCCCATGTCAGTCTGGCAAGACATTTCACAGTGTGGGCTTGAAAGTCCAAACCAGCTCTGTCACTCTAAGTGTGTGGCCTTGGGGAAATGACTCAGTCTCCTCACCTGTGAAATGGATTCATCGGTTAAGAGGATTCAGAAGCTAAAAGTGCCGTCACGAGTAAGGGGCTTGAGAGGAAATTCACCTCAGGCAGGACTCTGACTCTGCCTGAGGTGCATTTTCCCAGTTGTTTAGGGGCAGGAAAGATATGCAGGGGTGGTGGCTGCTGTGAGAGCCAAAGCAAGGCTGCCCGGCAGCCTGGACAGAGGCCAGGGAAGCTTCCTGGAACAGTCAACACAGCTGCCCTACCAGCAGTGCCAGTGGAGAGCCAGCTGTCTCCTAGGCCCCGATGGAGGAGTCACACCCAGGCTGGAAACTCACTGCCCAAGGGGAGGGGGTTCCAGTACAGCCCAGGGCGGTGGGCAGTGCAAGCCCCTGGGCCTTTATCTCCACTATGGGCTTTCTAAGGAAAGAACCAGAACTTGGAGGTTTTCAGTTACATGGCCAACATCTCGCAGGAAGTAGAGGGGGCTGGAATGGAGCCCATGCCCTTCCTGCCACACCACCCTGCCTCCTGATGCGGAAGGCGAGGGAAGCCAGAAAGCCTCCATTCCACGCATGCCTGCAGAGCTGCCTCGGCCACGCCCCAGGCCAGCAGCTGACAGTGCAGGCGGAGGGTGGCCAGGCTGAAAGCTGGGGTGCCTCCTGGGGGAGTGCACTTGGCAAGACAGAGGAATCCATTGCCTGTCTTGGGAGAATTTGAGATGCAGAGGCCGAACTGGAGTAGGGGGCCTTGCGGAGCGATGCTGAGTGGTCATGTGGCAGGTATAGCTGCCGTGCCTGAGTGTGATCAGCAGAGGGCGTGTGGAGCTTGGAGAATCCACTCCTGGCCGAGGAAAGCATGGAGAGGCTGATTCCCACCTCACCCGTGAGCAGGTCCCCAACTTAGAGGACCCTGTGACAGGCCTCCGAGGGCCTTTGGTTGGGTTTCTGAGGGCCTGGACTTGGTTGGCAGTGCGGCTTTGTGTCTTTAACCCTCAGTAGTGAGTTCTCCACAATGAGAAGAAGGAGCTTCCAGAGTGAGGCATTCCTTCCTCCAGGTTGAACATAGTCACCTGAAGGCAGTATGCAGTGGTGGTGAAGAGCTCTGGCTCTGGAGTCGGACAGGCCTGCATCCAGATCCCAGCTCTACCACTTGCCAGGCTAAGCCTCAGTTTCCTCTCCTGTAAATGGATGTCAGGGAATCCCTATCTTGGGATAGTTGTGAAAATTCAATGAGATCATGCACGAAAATCTCAGCACTGGACCTGGTGCTGGTGTCTGCTTAATGCGTGGTAATTAAAAGAGAAAAGGGTGATATATTTAGATGTTAAAACCCCACTTAGACTAGGCTAAGTTTCCCACTTCTGCCCTGGACCCCACTGCAGCCCCTCCATGATGGACAGGGACTGGTGAGCCTGTGACCCCTTCAGCTCTCGGGTCTGCATCTGATCATACCTCAGCCATGGCCATGTGAGTCGTCTCCATGCATGCAGCAGGTGTTTAATACATGCTTGTGAAGTTAACTGACAAAAAATAGCTACTGTTTCTCAGACATTTCCTGACATTTATATAGTGCCCCCACAGTTTACAGAGCACCCTGTAAGTTCATCTATGGAGCAAAATCTTTTTTTGTTTTTTTTTTTGTTTTTTTTTTGAGACGGAGTCTAGCTCTGTCGCCCAGGCTGGAGTGCAGTGGCCGGATCTCAGCTCACTGCAAGCTCCGCCTCCTGGGTTTACGCCATTCTCCTGCCTCAGCCTCCCGCGCATGTGGGACTACAGGCGCCCGCCACCACGCCCGGCTAGTTTTTTTATGTATTTTTTAGTAGAGACGGGGTTTCACGGTGTTAGCCAGGATGGTCTCGATCTCCTGACCTCGTGATCCGCCCGTCTCGGCCTCCCAAAGTGCTGGGATTACAGGCTTGAGCCACCGCGCCCGGCCTTGTTTGTTTTTTTTTTGAGACAGAGTTTCGCTCTTGTTGCCCAGGCTGGAGTGCAATGGCACCACCTCGGCTCACCGAAACCTCCGTCTCCTGGTTTGAAGCGATTCTCCTGCCTCAGCCTCCCAAGTAGCTGGGATTACAGGCATGTGCCACCACGCTTGGCTAATTTTGTATTTTTAGTAGAGACGGGGTTTTTCCATGTTGGTCAGACTGGTCTCCAACTCCCGACCTCAGGTTATCCACCCACCTCGGCCTCCCAGAGTGCTGAGATTACAGGTGTGAGCCACCCCGCCTGGCCCTATGGAGCAAATTCTAAAGTGCAGGGAGGGCAGGGAACTGCCAGATGAGCAAGATAGAGACCCGGGTCCCAGATCTGCCCTCAGGGAGCCACCGTCTTCAGAGAGGGGGATGGTGGGTAAAGAAGC
Source organism: Macaca fascicularis (assembly GCF_037993035.2). NCBI lineage: Eukaryota > Metazoa > Chordata > Mammalia > Primates > Cercopithecidae > Macaca > Macaca fascicularis. Next base: position 15,613,019 of record NC_088389.1, on the reverse strand, counting down.
AAAGGCTGTGTGCTTAGCTGCACCTAATCCAGCACCCAAGCTGGGCGTATCTTGGTCAGGGAGGGCTTTCAAGGAAGATTGTTCGAGATGGAGGGAGCAACCATGTATGCAGAGGTCTGAAAGTCCAGGGCCAATTAAAGAAGGGCAGGCAGGCCGGGCGCAGTGGCTCACACCTATATCCCAGCACCTTGGGAGGCCCAGGCGGGCAGATCACTTGAGGTCAGGAGTTGAGGACCAGCCTGGCCAACATGGTGAAAACCCATCTCTGTTAAAAACAAAAATTAGGCAGGGTGCAGTGGCTCACGCCTGTAATCGCAGCACTTTGGGAGGCTGAGGCGGGCAGATCACAAGGTCAGGAGATCAAGACCGTCCTGGCTAACACGGTGAAACCCCATCTCTACTAAAAATACAAAAAATTAGCCGGGCATGGTGGTGGGTGCCTGTAGTCCCAGCTACTCGGGAGGCTGAGGCAGGAGGATGGTACGAACCACTGGAGCTTGCGGTGAGCCGAGATCACACCACTGCACTCCAGCCTGGGTAACAGAGTTAGACTGCATCTCAAAAAAAAAAATTAGCCTGGCATGGTGGTGGGCGCCTGTAACCCTAGCTACTTGGGAGGCTGAGGCAGGAGAATGGCTTGAAACCCGGAAGGCAGAGGTTGCAGTGAGCTGAGCGCTCACGTCACTGCACTCCAGCCTGGGAGACAGAGCGAGACTCTGTCTCAAATAAATACGTAAGTAAGGGCAGGCAGCAAGGCTGCAGGGTTGGGGAGAGGGGTTAGAGTTGTTAGAATCCTTTGTGGGCTCTTCTATTTGCACGCCTCCAGAGAGGAGCAAGCTTTGTTTGCAGGTCCGAGTATCAAGTCAAACCCCCTTCCTTAGGTTCCCATTAATGGCCACAATGTATGGCGCACTTCTATGTGCCAGGCCCTGTGCAAAGCGCTTTAGGTGCATGATTTCATTAAATCCTCCTATTCAAAGCAGGTACCTTTTTTTTTTTTTTTTTTTTTTAAATCCTCCAAAGTAGGTACTATCTTGTGTGTGTGTGTGTGTGTGTTTTTTTTTTTTTTTTTTTTCCTTGAGATAGAGTTTTGCTCTTGTTGCCTAGGCTGGAGTACAGTGGCCCAATCTCAGTTCACTGCAATCTGCACCTCCAGGTTCAAACCATTCTCCTGTCTCAGACTCAGCACCTACCACCACGCCTGGCTAATTCTGTATTTTTAGTAGAGACAGGGGTTCACCATGTTGGTCAGGCTGGCCTCGAACTCCTGACCTCAAGTGATCCACCCGCCTCGGCCTCCGAAAGTGCTGGGATTACAGGCGTGAGCCACCGCACCCGGCCCAAAGCAGGTACATTTTTATCCCCATTTCACAGATGAGGAATCTGAGGCTCAGAGAGGCAAAGTCTCTCCAAAGACCACAGAGCTTGTGAATGGCAGAGCTGGGAGGAAAGTCCCCTTCCCTGAGCCTCAGTGTTCCCATCTGCAAATTCTCTCCTCCTCCAGGAGAGGCTGGAAGGGGCTAGCCTCGCGCGCTCCCGGAGGTCCAGCCGCCCTCGGGACAGGCAAGTGGCTACCCAGGCCACTGCGTGGTGTATCACTTTCAGTTCCTGGGAAGAAGGTTAAATACCTCCGAGGGGCCCATTGAGGCTGTGGCAGCAAAGGAGGGGGTGACCGAGTGACTTTCAAAGGGGCCTGAAATGCGTAGCCAGCCCCTCCCCCCGAGGAGGGGGCCCTGCTTCCTCCTGGTCTAATGATATTCTGGGCTCAGCCCTCGTCTTTGGCGGCAGTTTAACCCGAGCCGGGGCGGATTTCTTTCTCACTGATCTCAGCTTGACACCCAATTAGCACAAGAATGGGAGGAGGAAGCCTGCGAGAGGCGCCTCCCAGCCTCCCGGGGCGCGCGAGGGGAGCAGGCGGGAAGACAAAGGACAGCAGGCAGGGGGGCACCCGCGCCCTCGCCTCCCCCACCTACCCCGCCATTGTCTCCCTACGAGCTTCAGAGAGGACGGAGGCCTACGCCCGGGCTGGCCGGCCTGCTGGAGGGAACAGGGAATGGGGCCCAAGCCCCTGTTTTGTGTGGACCCAAAGGGAAAGCATTTGGGTGAGGCTAGTCCAAGGGGAGGCAGTGAGGTCAGTGCATAGGGGCAGGGATCCCGACGGTACAAAAGCCTGGGGCTGAGGCCTTACGGGTGCTCAGGCAAGCCACCGGGTCGGAGTCTTGGTGCTCTCATCTGAAAAGGGGATCTTGAAGAGTCCCTGTGAGGAGGCAATTAGGGGGTGCTTGCAATGCACCTGGCAGGTGCAAAGTGGGCGTGCAATAAATACTCTGAAAGATTATGGGTGTTATGATAATATTGTTACTAACTAAAGGGTGGAGTGGAGTAGGCTTGGGTCAGAAGGAAGGACTTTTATCAGTGACAGCTGGGCATCCAGAGTGGGCTGGCTTACCCAAAGAGCTCACCAATCTCTGGACTCTGCCAGGAGAAGCTGGAGGACCACCTGGGAGATTCTAGTAGGGAGGGAGTGTCTTTGGCCCTGCACATAGACTCGAAACACCTCCTTTAGACTTGGGCTTCCATGTGACTTCCTGTGGGAAGCCTTCCGGGACCCCAGGACTAGGTTGGGGACCTCCTCTGGTTCCCACAGGCCCCGTGTTCTCCCTCCATAGCATGGATTGCTCTGTGTCTTTTGTGGTTCCCTCTATGTGGTCTCCTTAAATATCAGCCCCAGGAGGCAAGGAGACCCATAGGTTTTGGGGTTTGTTTTGTTTTGTTTTGAGATGGAGCCTGGCTCTGTCGCCCAGGCTGGAGTGCAGTGGCACAATCTCGGCTCACTGCAACCTCCCCTTCCAGGGTTCAAGCGATTCTCCTGCCTCAGCCTCCTAAGTAGCTGGGATTACAGGTGTGCTCCACCACGCCTGGCTAATTTTGTATTTTTAGTAGAGATGGGGTTTTGCCATGTCCAGGCTGGTCTCGAACTCCTGACCTAAAGTAATCCACCTGCCTCTGCCTCCCAAAGTGCTGGGATTACAGGCGTAAGCCACCACACCTGGCCTACCAACAGGTTTTGTTCATCATTGTTCCCAGCAGCAACACTGGCCCTGGTGTGTAATAGGTTCTCAGTGAAGGTTTGTCCGGTGGATGAAGCTCTTCAGTTGCTCCCAAGTGCTCCATTCCAGCTCTGGGAGGCAGCTTCCAGGTCAGAGGACACTGAGGTGGGTTGGAATCAGAGGCTGTAAAGAGCTCTGCATGCCTTCTAGGTAGGTCCTTAGCTTGTTGGCAAAGGGAAGCCATTAAGTGACTGATATCACTCATTCATTTACTCATTCAGCAAGCTCTTGGCAAACTCCTATAGAGTACAGAGTTCCGCACTACCTGCTATAATCAAAGATGAATCAGGAAAAGTCTCTGCCCAGAAGGAGCTTAGATTCCAGTAGCAGAGTCGTAGAATATGTTTGCAGAGAAGACCTTAGGAGATCATTTGGTTCCAAACCTCTTCACAGAATAGGGAAACTGAGTTCCACAGAGGGGTGGGTCACATGGCATGGTGAGGGTGAAGCCTTTCTGTGTACCACAGGACTCCTCTGCTTTCCGAGGACCAGGGCAGTGTCTCACTTGTCCTTGTTTTATAGGAACAGGGCGTGGCACATTGAAGGGGCTCAAAGCTGTCCATGGAGTTGATGTGTACAATGAAGCCAAGGCCAGAGGAGGTGGGAGGCAGGCGCAGGCCAGAGAGGAAGCAGGTGCAGGTGAGGTGATGAGCTGGGGGGTTGGGGAGGCATGCCAGATTAGAAGAGAGACTCAGCCAGGCACAGTGGATCATGCCCGTAATCCCAGCACTTTGGGAGGCTGCGGTGGGCAGATCAGGAGGTCAGAAGATCGAGACCATCCTGGCTAACACAGTGAAACCCCATCTCTACTAAAAATACAAAAAATTAGCTGGGTGTGGTGGCGGGCGCCTATAGTCCCAGCTATTCAGGAGGCTGAGGCAAGAGAATGGTGTGAACCCGGGAGGCAAAGCTTGCAGTGAGCTGAGATCGCACCACTGCACTCCAGCCTGGGGGACAGAGTGAGACTCTGTCTCAAAAAAAAGGGAGACTCATCCAAATTTGGTGACTGTTTCGATATGAGAGAGGGAAAATTAGGATAATTTGGGTGTTTACTTGGGTGTTTTGGTGGGTGGTAGTGGTATTCCTGAGATGGGGAACACAGAGAGAACCTGTTTTGTTTTGTTTGTTTTGAGATGGAGTCTAGCTCTCTTGTTGCGCCACTGCACTCCAGCCTCCCAGGTTGAAGCAGTTCTGCTTCAGCCTCCCAAGTAGCTGGGATTACAGGTGTGCACCACCACGTCCGACTAATTTTTGTATTTTTAGTAGAGACGGGTTTCACCATATTGGCCAGGTTGGTCTTGAACTCCTGACCTCAGGTGATCCACCTGCCTTGGCCTCCCAAAGTGCTGGGATTACCAGCGTGAGCCACTGCGCCCGGCTGAGAGAACCTGTTTTAGGAAAGAGGCACTGTGCCAAGAACGTATTCAGTCCTCACTACAACCCTATGGGGTTGGGATGTTATTATTCCCATTTTAAAAATGTGGAAACTGAGGCGCAAAGCTGTTAAGGGACTTGCCCAAAGACACAGCTAGAAAGTAGTAGGACCTAGATATATTAATTTTTAATTTTAATTTTTATTTGAGACAGTCTCACTCTGTCACCCAGAGCTGGAGTGCAGTGGCACGATCTCGGCTCACTGCAACCTCCGCCTCCCAGGTTCAAGCAATTCTTGTGCCTCAGCCTCCCGAGTAGCTGGGACTACAGGTGTGCGCTACCATGCCTGGCTAATTTTTATATTTTTTTTATTATTTTTTATATTATTTTTATATTTTTATATTTCTGGTGGAGATGGGGTTTAATCATGCTGCCCTGGCTGGTTTTGAACTCCTGGCCTCAAGCAATCCATCCACCTTGGCCTCCCAAAGTGCTGGGATTACAGGCGTGAGCCACTGTGCCTGGCCAGGACCTGGATAGAAAGCTGGTAGTTGCACTCCTAGATCTTTACAAAAAAAAATTTTTTTAAATTAAAAATTATTTGGCCAGGCCAGGCTAAGGAAGGGATTTATTAGTGCCTGTGGTCTCAGCTACGCCAGAGTCTGAGGCAGGAGGATCCCTTGAGTCCAGGAGTTCAAGATTACAGTGAGCTGTGATCATGCCATTGCACTCCAGAGTCTCACTCTGTCACCCAGGCCGAATGCAATAGCATGATCAAGGCTCACCGCAGCCTTGACCTCCAGGCTCAGGTGATCCTCCCCTTAGCCTCCTGAGTAGCTGGGACAGGCACACTCCACCATGCCTGGCTTATTTTTGAAGAAACATTTATAGACATAGGGTCTTGCTGTGTTGCCCAGGCTGGTCTCAAACTCCTAGCCTGAAGCAGTCCTCTTGCCTTGGCCTCCCAAAGCATTGGGATTACAGGTGTGAGTCACCACACCCATCCCACCTGAACTCCTAGATCTTAACTGTTACATCATTCTGCCCTTAACCACTAGGCTACACCATCACCCTCTACCAATGCTGAGTTCAGTTTTGGAAGTGTTGGTGTTTAGATACCCACAGGACATCTATTTCATTCCATCTTTTTTTTTTTTTTTTTGGAGACGGAGTCTTGCTCTGTAGCCCGGGCTGGAGTGCAGTGGCCAGATCTCAGCTCACTGCAAGCTCCACCTCCCGGGTTTACACCATTCTCCTGCCTCAGCCTCCCGAGTAGCTGGGACTACAGGCGCCCGCCACCTCGCCCGGCTAGTTTTTTGTATTTTTAGTAGAGACGGGGTTTCACCGTGTTAGCCAGGATGGTCTCGATCTCCTGACCTCGTGATCCGCCCGTCTTGGCTGTCGCCCAGGCTGGAGTGCAGTGGCACGATCTCGGCTCACTGCAACCTCTGCTGCTTCCTGGGTTTGAGGGATTCTCCTGCCTCCGCCTCCGGAGTAGCTGGGATTACAGGAGACTGCCACCATGCCTGGCTAATTTTTGTATTTTTAGTAGAGACAAAGTTTCACCATGTTGGCTAGGCTGGTCTGGAACTCCTGACCTCGTGATCCGCCCGTCTCAGCCTCTCAAAGTGTTAGCATTACAGGCATGAGCCACCGTGCCTGGCCAACTTCATTCCATTTCTGCCCTGGGCTTTTTTTTTTTTTTTTTTTTTTTGTGAGACAGTCTCACTCTGTCACCAGGCTGGAGTGCAGTGGCTCGATGTCAGCTCACTGCAACCTTCACCTCCCGGGTTCAAGCAATTCTTCTGCCTCAGCCTCCCGAGTAGCTGGGATTACAGGTACGCGCCACCACATCCAGCTAATTTTTGAATTTTTTTAGTAAAGACAGGGTTTCACCACGTTGACCAGGATGGTCTTGATCTCTTGACCTCGTGATCCCCCCGCTTCAGCCTCCCAAAGTGCTGGGATTACAGGCCTGAGCTACCGCACCCGGCCTGCCCTGGGCTTTTGCAACTGGGCTCGTCTCTTTCCTTATTCCCCTCAAATCATCCTCCACATTGCAGCCAGAAATGATGTTTTAAAACACAATTCTAAAATGCCACTGTCTCCCAAAACCCTTCAGTAGTCTTCCACTGCTCCTAGAGACTGAAATGTTTACCTGCTTACAAGGCAGGGGTTGGCCCCTGCCCACCTTTGCAGTTCCATCTCTAGATGGATGAAAGGCTCCCTAACTTCCACTTTCCTCTCCGTTTCAGCATGTTCTCACTCAGAGCCTCTGGGCCTTTTGTCCTCCTCACTGGAATGCTCCCAGAGGTTTCTCTCCCCTCACAGCCACCTGGTTTACTCAGGCTTTAAAGCTCAGCAAGTCCAGTCTACTCCGTTTTCCTTTTGAAGTTCCTGTAACTTCGGTTCCTTTTTTGAGGTTGTACATGTCTTAGTATTAGCATGCTTATTTGGTTACAGTTAGTCTCCCCGCTAGACTGTGAGTGCCTTAAAGGCAGGAACCTTGCCCATCTCCTTTACCACTAGCACCCATCAAAATGCCTGGCACAGGGAGGCAATGAACAGCTGTTGAACGAGTGATATCCAAATCGACAGCAAAGGAAGCGGCTGGATAGCGAGTCGTCCGCTCAGGAGAGATTCTGGGTCGGAAATAAAGATCTAGGAGTCACTTATAATTCAAACCAGACGAGCGGATGGGCTCGCCCAAGCGGTGTGTAGACTGAAGAGATTCTAACTCATGCAAGATAAGCAATTACGTGGCTCACAGTCACGTCGCAAAGATGCTGGGGGCTCTCCTCCGCCTGCTTGTGGTCCCGTACAAGGCGCTTCCCACCCTGGGTCTTTGAGCCCAGTCGGTGAAAGACGGAGGCAGATCGATTCACAGCCCCAACAGCGCCGAGGACCTTCCCCCGCCACCCCTTCCCCGAGTCCGCCACCCCTTTCCCTCCCCTCCCCTCGGTGACTTCCTCCAACAGCTGACGAAGCTGTGTCCCTGGGCACCGCCTCTTCCGTCCGCGGCGCCCGGAGACGCCCGGAAATTTGCGGGCGCGCCGGAAGTTGAGAGGAGTTTCCTGCGAGCTCGGCTTCCTCAACATGGCAGCGCCCTTGTCAGTGGAGGTGGAGTTCGGGTGAGTCACAGAGCTGGGGCACCATGGGGATAGATTGAAGTCGTCGGGCTCGGAATTCCTTTCCTTCTGCCATGGGGCCTGACACGGCCGAATCACTGGGTGTCCCAGTGCCCGCTGTGAGCTACGCCACCCGCCTAGGAGAGTCTGAGAGGCCAGTCTCCCTTAGCGATGAGGCCGCATGTCGGGAAATAGAGGCGCACATTGGGAGGGAGATGCTCTCTGTTTACCCCTTGGTGCCCTGTGCTCCGTCGGAGTCGAAGGTCGTGACTCTTAGCAGGCAGCCTCTCTATCTTCTTTTCCATTCCTGTGTCGGACCAATCCCATCTGTTTGGCATCCGCATCTGAACTCCTAGAACCAAGAAGAACCACCCCTCCACCCACTGATTTCATTCTTTGGGCAGCAGTTTCTTTTCACACAGTTATTAAGGTCTTGTTTCTCGTGGGATGTAGTGGCCAGGGCGGGACTTTTTTCTTTTTCTTTCCCAAGACTTGGGGATACTAAACAGACCCGAGCCTTCTTCAGGACAGTCAGTAAACTTCTGCAGAACTTGAGTGCCTTCTGCAGAACCTGAGTCAGGTGGCGATATGGGGACAAATAAGAAATCACACTGAAGGGAACTAACACGGACAGTATAGTATACACAAGACGAAAAATGGAGAAATTGGGACACACACCAATTACCGAAGAAACACAGAGCAGGGAGGAAGTCTACTCAAGGCACTATTTTGTGCTTCCTACAAACAGGTTTATCATATGGTTTCAAAGCTGAGAGAAACTGCAGAGTTTAGAGAGAAGGCAAAGAAACTGACACCTTGAAACATGGGTGGTGTACTTTCCAGAATCACTTGAAAAGAGGGAATAGGTGTGTATGTGGGTGTGTGGGTAGATAAACAAGCCAAGGTCTATGTGAAAGGCAAAGTCTGGGATGGGAATCTAAAACCTCTGCCCAGTGCCTTTCTTCTCATTGGATGCCTCCCGTTTCTTTCATGTTTTCCCTTAATTGGGTAGTTCATTCACCAGCCATTTATTAAGTGCCTACCATGTGCCAGGCAGCAAGCCAGACACTGAGGATACAAAGATAAATAGAAGTCTGTCCGTGCCCTACAGCGTTCAGCATTTCTGCCCCTTAAAGGGGGGTAAGTCTCATGACTAAGTGCATTTTAATTGATATTGTCTGACTGCTTGGATCCAATTAGAACTGTATTGGTCTGGACTCCTCACTGTTTTGACTCACTGACCCTTGGCCAGCTACACTTCCTGAAGCCTGGGATTCTGGGAGGATCCCTTCTTCCTTAATAGGCCTCAGCAGAGCTGGAAAGAGAGAAACCACAGGCTGCTATGTTAAGATTTATCTAGGCCAGGCATGGAGGCTCATGCCTGTAATCCCAGCACTTTGGGAGGCTGAGGCAGGAGGACTACTTGAGCCCAAGAATTCGAGACCAGCCTGGGCAACATGGGGAGACTTCATCTCTACCAAAAAAAAAAAAAGATTTATCTATGGACAACTTGCCTTTCATTCTCATGTGTCAGACATGGTCTTTGTTTATCAAGAATGTCTCTGCCAGGTACTGTGCTAGCTCAGTGGGGAAGTCATGTGAGGAAGACCAGACCCTTGCTCTCCAGAGCTTACACACCAGCACAGTTGCCCTTTTTCTGACCCAATCATCTCTAACTTCAGTCTCCCTTACCTCCAAGATTGGAATAATGACCCCTGGCAAGGCAGGACAACATTCCTCCACCCACCTTCTGTCACCTCCTATCACAGCACAGCGTTCCATGAAAATTGCAGCTTCTCAGGAAGCAGGAATGCCCAACATGATGCTCAACCCAGGCTCCTCTCTTTGTCCTTGTGCTGATGCATGTTTTTGCCCTGACCTTTCTTTCATTTCTTATGTATCTTAGCAGACGTGATTCACCCTTTATCCAGAACTGGAGCAAATTTGCAAAGGCGAACACGCCCATCATTTTCTCCCTTTTGTCCCTTAGTGGCCACACTCCCACTTCAGTCCTGGAAGGGTCTCCCTCCTGAGCAGATACAGTCCTTTTGGCCCCACTAGCTCCCCCAGAGACCCTCTGGAAGGCCCTTCACACCCTTCTTGTCAGTGACCAGGTCTGCCACCCTTTGTCTTCCCCCTGAACTGTTCTCAGCAGAGCATTTTCTCAGGTCACGCAGGATTCAAAGTATGTAATACAGTTGTGTTTTGTGTCCCTGTGGTCCATGTTGTAAAGGCCCAGATGTGAAATTCTCTCTGTCCCACCCCTCTTCCTCCTTCCCAAGTTGGGGAGGTGTTGGCAAAAGGAGGGAATGTCATTGAAGTCAGAGAAGAACTGGGAGAAATGGGCATTTCCTTTCTTTTAGCAGATATTTGTTGAGTGTCTACTGTGTGCCAGGCCCTATTTTAGGCAGAGCTCGCAGCCCAGCAGGTGGAGAGGAAGTACATAAACAAAATATATATGTACATGTATATGTATGTGTATATACAGAAGATTAAAAGATGAAGATACATTAGAAATGGTGAAGGCAGTTTTGAGAACATCTATACCTGTCACTGGTATCAACAAACACATCCACCAAGAATTGAGGGGTGGAAGGAAGATGGAGATATGTCAGTTGAGTTTGAATAGCAGATCTTATAAGAGAGTCTGGCCTTGGGTCTCTCCTGGGATAGAGCAATCCCCTTGTCTGCCTCCCTGAATCACTCTTGAGGCTGGGCATGCACCTTCCCCCACTCCAGATGTGCTGACAGCAGAAATGCCAACCCCTCCCTTGAGGGCCAGTGAATTCAGCAGTGACAGGTCACTCTCTGAGTGAGACTGGTTCTCCCTTCATCCGCTTGTAAACGGAAAAACAGCCTCGGCCTCTGAGCCTGGCACCACCAGGTTTGGCCAGTCTTGGTTGTTTGCCTGAGTCCCAGTGCCTTCAGTTCCCATCCCTCTTCTCTGACCCCCAACTCCTGAGCCCCTTGCCTGTCACCCTCCCCCACCCCAGCTGCTGCATGTGCCAACCCCCACCCAGGAGAAAACGAGGCTCTTGGAAGGGGATAAATGGAGGCTCTGTGCGGGCTTGCAGCTGAAATGGCCCTGTGCGCGGCCACAGATGGGCCTCCTCTCCCCCTCCACATTTCTGCATCAACAAAGCGTGACCTTGTTTGGATGACAGTCGCCCCATGTTTTCCCCATGACAATGCTTGCCTTGCCTTTGCTTCCCAGTAGGCTGTCTCAGGACATCTCTGTTCCCTGAAATTGGGAAGGGTGGTGGGGTGGAGGACCTCGCATCCTTCAAAAGTCTGGTAAGGCCTTTTCAGTTAAGATCCACAAGAAGTCTGAGATGGGAATAGGGAGACCCAGAGGGAGAAGCAGCATGGGGCGCTGAAAGAGCCCTGGCGCTCATCTCAAAAGCCTCAGCTGCTGGACTTGGCTCCAGTCACCTCTGCAGTCCCCGCCTTCCCTTGTCCAGGTGCTGGGACACAGAAATGAACCAAACTCTGCCCTCAAGAGGCTTTCTGACCTTTGGGAAGTCCTGTTTTTTTTCTGACCAGTCTGCTGGTGCTAAGCAGGAATCACTTAGACTCAAATTATAATAGTTCAGCCCCTGCCTGTCTAACCTTGGACAATTTAGTTGCTTAACCTCTCTAGACTTGAGTCTACTTTTCTATCAAAGTGAGTTAATAATATCTACTTCCTCCCTTCTTCCCTGGGACTCCCTGAGGATGAAATGAGATGAGGAACATCTTATAAATGGTGAGGCGATGTGAACAGTTGTTGTTAGCTGATGCCAGGCCCTGTGGACTCTCTCAGCCTCCAGCACTGTGATGTGCCCACCTGGTCAGCAGCAGGTGGCATGGGCAGGAGCATTTCAAACCGTCATCTGGCCAGAGGAAACCCTTAGATGCACAGGATCTCCAGAGTGCCTCACAGTGGCTCCTCAACATTTTTCCATATGGAAAGACTGAAGCTTAAGATTGAGTCAAGGCCAGGCATGGTGGCTCAGGCCTATAATCCCAGCACTTTGGGAGGCCGAGGCAGAAGGATTGCTTGAGCCCAGGAGTTCAAGACCAGCCTGGGCAATATAGTGAGACCTCATCTCTGTTATAAAATATTTTTTAATTATTATTAGTTTTGAGACAGGGTCTCACTCTGTCGCCCAGGCTGGAGTACAGTGGCGTGACCTTGGCTAACTGCGCCTCAACCTCCCAGGCTCAAGTGATCCTCCCACCTCGGTCTCCCAAGTAGCTGGGGCTACAGGCTTGCACCACTATGCCCAGCTAATTTTTGTATTTTTTGTAGACACAAGGTGTTGCCATGTTGCCCAGGCTGCTCTTGAACTCCTTGACTTAAGCAATCCCCCCTCCCCTCTCAGCCTCCCAAAGTGCTAGGGTTATAGATGTGAGCCACTGTGTCTGGCCCCCAAATTATTTTAATAACAGGGAAAAAAGATGGAGTCACACATCTAAGGTCTCAACCTAGGGAGAGGTGGAGCCTGGGCTTCACACTGGGGCCAGCAGCTCCAAAGGCTGTGTTCTGCACCTGTGTGGTAAGCTGCCTCTCTAGAAGGCAGAGGAGTAAAAAGAAGAAAACAAGAGTCTGCAAATTTGGGTACTTTATTTTATTTTTTTAATAATTAGAGACAGAGTCAGGCATGATGAGTCACAACTCTAATCCCAGCACTTTGGGAGGATTGCTTGAGCCCAGGAGTTCAAGACCAGCCTGGACAACATAGGGAGACCCAGTCTCTACAAAAAATAAAAATGAAATTAGGCAGGTGTGGTGACACGTGCCTGTGGTCCCGGCTACTTGGGGACTGATGTGGGAGGTTCGCTTGAACCCAGGAGGTTGAGGTTGCAGTGAGCTGAGATCACGCTACTGCACACCAGCCTGGGTTGACAGTGAGACCTTGTCTCAAAAAATAAATAGTCCAGGCGCGGTGGCTCACACCTGTAATCCCAACACTTCGGGAGGCTGAGGCAGGTGGATCACGAGGTCAGGAGTTCAAGACCAGCCTGGCCACAATGGCAAAACCCCGTCTCCACTGAAAAAAAAAATACAAAAATTAACCAGGCGTGCTGGCACGTGCATGTAATCCCAGCTACTCTGGAAGCTGAAGCAGAAGATTGCCTAAACCCAGGAGGCAGAGGTTGCAGTGAGCCAAGATCACAGCACTGCGCTCCAGCCTGGGCGACAGAGTGAGACTCTGTCTCAATAAATAAATAAATAAAATAAAATAAAATAATAAAATGAAAATAGGCCAGGCACAGTGGCTCATGCTTGTGATTTCAGCACTTTGGGAGGCCAAGGCAGGGAGATTACTTGAGCTCAGGAGTTCAAGACCAGCCTGAACAACATGGCGAAATCCCATCTCTACAAAAAGTACAAAATTAGCTGAGTGTGATGCCATGCACCTATAGTCCCAGCTGCTTGGGGGTCTGATGTGGGAGGATTGCTTTTAAGCCTAGGAGGTCAAGGCTGCAGTGAGCTGTGATTGTGCCACTACACTCCATGCTGGGTGACAAAGCAAGACCTTGTCTCAAAAATAAATAAATAGACAATTTGCCGGGCACCTAATAATAATAATAATAACGTAGAGACAAGGTCTTGCTATGTCACCGAGGCTTTGTTTCACTGAGGCTCATCTCAAACTCTGGGCCTCAAGCAGCCATCTCGCCTCAGCCTCCCACAGTGCTAGGGTTACAGGTGTGAGCCGCCACACCTAGCCGGTACTTGATTATTAGTAAAAATTATATCCTACTTTACCACATTAGAAGTCATATTTAGGAATTAGTCACTGGGTCTGGGCAGAGTGGCTTGTGCCTGTAATCCCAGTGCTTTGGGAGGCTGAAGTGGGAGGATTGCTTTAGGCCAGGAGTTTGAGATCAGCCTGGGTAACACAGCGAGACTCCATCTCTACAAAAAATTTAAAAATTAACCTGATATGGGCCGGGCTCAGTGGCTCATGCCTGTAATCCCAGCACTTTGAGAGGCCCAGGTGAGCGAATCACCTGAGGTCAAGAGTTTGAGACCAGCCTGGCCAACATGGTGAAACCCTCTCTCTAAAAATACAAAATTTAGCCGGGCATAGTGGCTCATGTCTGTAGTTCCAGCTACTCAGGAGGCTGAGGCACAAGAATCGCTTGAACCTGGGAGGCGGAGGTTGCTATGAGCTGAGATCACACCACTGCACTCCAACCCGGACAACAGAGTGAGACTAAACAAAGTGAAATATAAATATAAATATAAATATAAATATAAAAAGTAGCCTGATATGGTGGCATGCACCTGTAGTCCTAGCTATTTGGGAGGTTGAACAGGAAGGTCTCTTGAACCCAGGAATTCAAAGTTATAATGAGCTATGATTGCACTACTGCGTTCCAGCATAGGTGACAGAGTGAGACCCTGTCTCTAAGAAAGAAAGGGGAAAAAAAAGAATTGGTCACTGCACCCAAGGTGTTTCTGCACCTTAGTCTCTGCTTCTCTCGGGCTTCATTACCAGCCCTATCCTCAGTTTTCCATCTCTGCTACCTCTTCCTATTTGCAGGAGCTCACCTAGCTGTCTTTTTCTCTGGTCCTCCTTTGCAGAGGTGGTGCGGAGCTCCTGTTTGACGGTATTAAGAAACATCAAGTCACTTTGCCTGGACAGGAGGAACCCTGTGAGTACTGGCTTTCTGAACCCCTCTCTTGGGGCCATTGAACAGGAGTTGGTCCATGGGGAACACTCAGCCTTGTTCAGGCCTGTGTTCTGTACCCGTGTGCTAAGCTGCCTCTCTAGCAGGCAGAGGAATAAAAAGAGTCTGCACGGCCGGGCCCAGTGGTTCACACCTGTAATCCCAGCACTTTGGGAGGCCAAGGTGGGCGGTGAGCACAAGGTTAGGAGTTCCAGATCAGCCTGGCCAACATGGTGAAATCCCGTCTCTATTAAAAATACAAAACTTGGCCAGGCGCGGTGGCTCACGCCTGTAATCCCAGCACTTTGGGAGGCCGAGACAGGCGGATCACGAGGTCAGGAGATCGAGACCATCCTGGCTAACACGGTGAAACCCCGTCTCTACTAAAAAATACAAAAAACTAGCCGGGCGAGGTGGCGGGCGCCTATAGTCCCAGCTACTCGGAAGGCTGAGGCAGGAGAAAGGCGTGAACCCGGGAGGCGGAGCTTGCAGTGAGCTGAGATCCGGCCACTGCACTCCAGCCTGGGTGACAGAGCGAGACTCCGTCTCAAAAAAAAAACAAAACTTAGCTGGGCATGGTGGTGTGTGCATGTAATCCCAGCTACTCGGGAGGCTGAGGCAGGAGAATTACTTGAACTGGAACCCGGGAGGCGGAGGCTGCAGTGAGCCGAGATCATGCCACTGTACTCTAGCCTGGACAACAAAGTGAGACTCCATCTCAAAAACAAACAAACAAAAAAAACCAAATGCTTGTTAATCTTTCTTGAACAAATATACACTGAGCACCTCCTATGCAGCAGACCATGTGGTCATCATTGTGGAGACAGACCTGAACAAGAGCCAGTCCCAGGCCAGGTGTGGAGGCTCAGTAATTCCAGCACTTTGCCGGGCTAAGGCGGGCGGATCACTTGAGACCAGGAGTTTGAGACCAGTCTGGCCAACGTGGCGAAACCCCATCTGTACTAGAAATACAAAAAATTAGCCAGGCATAGCGGTGCGTGCTTGTAATCCCAGCTACTCGGGGCTGGGGCAGGAGAATTACTTAAACCTGGGAGGCAGAGGTTTCAGTGAGCCGAGATCGCGCCACTGCCCTCCAGCCTGGGCGGCAGAGAAAGACTGTGTCACAAAAAAAAAAAAAAAAAGCCAGTCCCTGCCTTTAAATTGGGAGGTTTTAAAGAATTAACTTGCAGATCTTTGGCCGGGTAACTGTCAGGATAGCCTAGGGGCTACGGACCAGATACGGCAGGTGTTCAGATCTTTTGTAACCTTCGCAGTGGATTCTAGCAAGGGCTCAGGGATGGGATTCCAGTCTCCACCTGTGACTGAGATACTTCTGGGGAGAAGAGGGTATCATTTATATTAAGAGACAGGAAATGAGGTTCCTGGAGGTGGGCGGTAGAAAATGGTCAAGTCAGGCCGGGCATGGTGGCTCACACCTCTAATCCCAGCACTTTGGGAGGCTGAGGCAGGCGAATCACGAGGTCAGGAGATCGAGACCATCCTGGCTAACACGATGAAACCCCGTCTCTACTAAAAAATACAAAAAACTAGCCGGGCGAGGTGGCGGGCGCCTGTAGTCCCAGCTACTCGGGAGGCTGAGGCAGGAGAATGGCGGGAACCCGAGAGACGGAGCTTGCAGTGAGCTGAGATCCGGCCACTGCACTCCAGCCTGGGCGACAGAGCAAGACTCCGTCTCAAAAAAAAAAAAGAAAAAGAAGAAAATAGGCCAGGCGCAGTGGCTCACGCCTGTAATCCCAACACTTTGGGAGGCTGAGGTAGGAGGATTACCTGAGCCCAGGAGTTCGAGACCAGCCTGAGTAACATGGCAAAACCTGGTCTCTACAGAAAAATAAAAAATTAGCCAGGCATAGTGGCATGCACCTCTGTTCCTAGCTGTTTTAGAGGCTGATGCTGAAGGATTGCTTGAGCCCAAGAGATCGAGACTACGGTGAGCTATGATCACACCACTGTTCTTCAGCCTGGGTGCCAGAGTGAGACCCTGTCTCAAAAAAAAAAAAAAAAAAAAAAAAAAAAAAAAAATCAGAATATGTATGGGAGAAAAAAAGAAAATGGCCAAGTGAGATTTGGCAGGATTCTTCTGGAACTGGATACACATCTGCCAGTAATCAATTATTATTGCTCAGATTCACTGGCTGTCACACCTTTCTGTCCCTCCCTCAGGTTGGAGAGCAGTGGCACAGGGTGGGGTCTGTCTGCCACACTTCGAGGCTGGGGGACACTTATTAAGGAGCAGGGCACTGCCCACATTGAGCTGGGAGGGGGTGTGTGGCTGGGGTTTAGTGTCAGGATTGTGTGTGCCTGGTCAAGGAAGACATGGGGTGCTAAAGGTGACTGTTGCTTAGTTTGACAGATGGCCATGCAGCCTTGGGAGGGCACACGGTGCTCTCAGAAGAGGCTTCGGAAAGATTCGGTCTCAAAGACCTTGCCTGGAAGTTTATTAAAATATCACAAGTTATTGTTTATTTCCTCTGGATTTTGTCTGACATGAAAACCCACAAATTTTCTTTTTTTTTTTTTTTTGAGATGGAGTCTCGCTCTGTCTCCTAGGCTGAAGTGCCATAGTGCAATCTCAGCGCACTGCAACCACCACCTCCTGGTTTCAAGCAATTCTCCCACCTCAGCCTCCCAAGTAGCTGGGATTACAGGCAGGCATCACCACACCTGCCTAATTTTTGTATGCTTTTTTGTTTTTTGAGACAGAGTCTTGCTCTGTCACCAGGCTGGAGTGCAGTGGTGTGATCTCAGCTCACTGCAACCACCACCTCCTGGTTTCAAGCAATTCTCCCACCTCAGCCTCCCAAGTAGCTGGGATTACAGGCAGGCACCACCACACCTGGCTAATTTTTGTATGCTTTTTTGTTTTTTGAGACAGAGTCTTGCTCTGTCACCAGGCTGGAGTGCAGTGGTGTGATCTCAGCTCACTGCAGCCTCCGCCTCCTGGGTTTAAGCAATTTCCCTGCCTCAGCCTCCCGAGTAGCTGGGACTACAGGCGCACGCCACCACGCCCAGCTAGTTTTTTGTATTTTAGCAGAGACAGGGTTTCACCATGTTGGCCAGGATGGTCTTGATCTCCTGACCTCGTGATCTGCCCGCCTCAGCCTCCCAAAGTGCTGGGACTACAGGCACGTGCCACTAGGCCTGGCCAATTTTTGTAAGTTTTAGTAGAGACAGGTTTCCACCATGTTGGCCCGGCTGGTCTCTAACTTCTGACCTCAAGTGACCCGCCCACCATAACCTCCTAAAGCGTTGGGATTACAGGCATGAACCATTGCCTGGCCCACAGATTCTCATAATTCAAGCCCCATTTCACTCATTCTTTGACTGAGTACTCAGCAGTGTCAGATACAGTAGAAAATACTTTATTTGATGGGCACAGTGGCCAGCACTTTGGGAAGCCAAGACAGGTGAGTCGCTTGAGCCCAGGAGTTTGAGACCAGCCTGGGCAACATGGTGAAACCCCGTCTCTACAAAAAATATGAAAATTAACTGAGTATGGTGGTGCATCCCAGTAGTCCCAGCTATTTGGGAGGCTGAGGTCAGAGGATGGCTTGAGCCCAGGATGTGGAGGTTGCAGTGAGCTAGTAGCGTGCCACTGCACTCCAGCCTGGGCAACAGACCTGAGGCTGTCAGACCCTGTCTCAAAATAAGAAAGTACTTTATGGCCGGGCGCGGTGGCTCAAGCCTGTAATCCCAGCTCTTTGGGAGGCTGAGACGGGCGGATCGCAAGGTCAGAAGATTGAGACCACCCATCTCAAAAAAAAAAAAAAAAGAAAGAAAGTACTTTATTCTTTCATGTAGCTGGCAAATCTATGTCTAGTGCCCTCTTTGTGCCATCACTGTACTAAGTTACTGGATATTCATTAGTGAGCAAAATAGATGTGGTCCTTGCCCTTATAGAGTTAGCAATGTAATGGGAATGGAGCCAGGGAATAAACAAGTAAACAAATGAATGTATAACTGCATCATTACAACTTTTAGTAATTGGCATGAGGAGAACAAAAGAGTACTGGGATGGGACTAATATGTGGTCACCAGAGGTCTCTTTAAGGAGGTAACATACCAAGGCTGGGTGCGGTGGCTCGCACCTGTAATCCCAGCAATTTGGGAAGCCAAGGTAGGCGGATCACTTGAGGTCTGGAGTTCGAGACCAGCCAGGCCAACATGATGAAACCCTTTCTCTACTAAAACTACAAAAATAGTTGGGCATGGTGGCAGGCACCTGTAATCCTAGCTACTCGGGAGGCTGAGGCAGGAGAATCACTTGAACCCAGGGAGCGGAGGTTGCAGTGAGTTGAGACCACACCACTGCACTGCAGCCTGGGCAACAGGAGCAAAACTCCATCTCAAAAAGAAAAAAGGCCACCAGGCATGGTGGCTCACGCCTGTAATGCCAGCACTTTGGGAGGCTGAGGTGGTCAGATCACGAGGTCAAGAGATCGAGACCATCCTGGCCAACATGGTGAAACCCTGTCTCTACTAAAAATACAAAAAATTAGCTGGGTGTGGTGGCGGGCACCTGTAGTCCCAGCTACTCAGGAGGCTGAGGCAGGAGAATCGCTTGAACCCTGGAGGTGGAGGTTGCAGTGAGCCGAGATCACGCCGCTGCACTCCAGCCTGGGGGACAGAGCAAGACTCCATCTCAAAAACAAAAAAACAAAACAAATAAAAGGTAGAAACCAAAATTTAGAGAAGTTAGGGGTCTCACCCCAAGTCATAGTTATTTAAATAGCAGAGCTGGGATTCAGAACTAGCTTTCAGGCCACTGAATTTCAGAGTCCTGGCACTTTGCCACTAACCCCATCACCATCTAGCCCAAGAGGCTCCCTGAATCACTCTAACATCTTTTTTTTTTTTTTTTGGAGACAGAATCTCGCTCTGTCGCCCAGGCTGGAGTGCAGTGACGCAAACTTGGCTCACTGTAAGCTCCACCTCCTGGGTTCACACCATTCTCCTGCCTCAGCCTCCTAAGTAGCTGGGACTACAGGCGCCTGCCACCACACCGGCTAATTTTTTGTATTTTTAGTAGAGACGGGGTTTCACCATGTTAGCCAGGATGGTCTCAATCTCCTGACCTTGTGATCTGCCTGCCTCAGCCTCCCAAAGCGCTGGGATTACAGGCGTGAGCCACTGCGCCCGGCCCCACTCTAACATCTTATATTTTCCAATTTTTACACTTTCCTTAATTTATTCATGAGTTCAACAGCTACTTATTTCAACTTTCATGATAACCTCAAGAGATAAAAGAGACCCCTAAAAGAGAAGGAGGGACCCAAGGCCTGTCCAGAGTTACCCAAGTAGGGAGGCTGGGCTGGGACTCAGATTTTTTTATCCCTCATCTTCCAGGCACTGTTCAGGGAACAGGCAGGGGCCTATCCCCACTCTGGGAAGAAAGGAGGGGAGTGGGAGGGAAGGCACAGTGGCCCACTTAGTCTTTGGTCCCTTGGCTGTGAGTCCCTACACCTGGTTCCTGTTGTGCCCAGAGGCATGGGTCACACAGCAGACCCAGGGTAACCTAGGTTGGTGACCTAGGTCACCAACAGAGCTGGTTAGCAGCTGCCAGGCCTCACCCTGGCACATGTGAGCCCAGCTGGGGGTCAGGGGCCTGGTGCTGCTAGGACAGTCTTACCCTTCCCCCAAGTCCGTGCCCAGATATGTCATCTGGCAGCCTTCCCAGCCTAGGGGCTGCCACTTGGCCAAGCGAGTCTTGGTGGTTCCAGCAGAAATAATAGCAGCCGTAAGATTTCGGAATGTGACAAGCCTCACAAACTAGGGAACTCGTGGCTCCTAGGCCAGGGGAGAGCTTCCAAGCCAGTCAGTTTGGGAGAAGTGATGAGCAAAAGGCCTGAGGGAGTGAGACTGCGAGAGAGGAAGCCTGGCCCGCGCCCTTGCTCTTCACTTATGCCTGCTAGCCTCTTTCTTCCCCATCTGTTAGATGGGAGGTCGGGCTCGTTTTGTACATTACTGAGCTGGTTGTCTCTTTGACATCTATAAGAAGAGTTTCTTCAAGATCCAAGTATACACAATTCTGAGAAGCAGAGTGTGCTGACCCAGTAAGAAGCTATGTGAGACGAGGGATGTCTTTTTTTTTTTTTTTTTTTTTTTTTTTTTTTTTGAGACGGAGTCTGGCTCTGTTGCCCAGGCTGGAGTGCAGTGGCCGGATCTCAGCTCACTGCAAGCTCCGCCTCCCGGGTTCACGCCATTCTCCTGCCTCAGCCTCCCGAGTAGCTGGGAGTACAGGCGCCCGCCAGCTCGCCCGGCTAATTTTTTTTGTATTTTAGTAGAGACGGGGTTTCACCGTGTTAGCCAGGATGGTCTCGATCTCCTGAACTTGTGATTCGCCCGTCTCGGCCTCCCAAAGTGCTGGGATTACAGGCTTGAGCCACCGCATCCGGCCGAGACGAGGGATGTCTTAACAGCCATCTTGCTGAAACGGGCCAGCCAGGCACCCACCAGCTTAGGGTACTGCGGCTGTGAGAGTTGGTCTCTATGACTCAAGCATCCCTTTGACCCAAGGCCCCCTGCCCAGGCCCCAAGAGTAGACTTGGCCGCCTCACCTTTCCCTGCCTGTCTTCCTTCCCCTGCCCTGCCATTGTGCCCCCTCCGCCTGTTCCACTTGCGTTAAAGGGTGGCTGGTGAGGGAGGGTAGGAGCTGCAGGAGCTCCTGGGTGCTTTAAACTGCTTAGCATGCATTTCACAGCCTCTCTGGGGCCAGCTGTTCCTTTCTCTGCTCTCAGGGCCTGTTTGCTGATCCCCTCTCCACCTCCCTCCTCCCCACACCCCTCCCAGTCCCTGTGCAAAATTGCTTTTGAAAAGATCCACTTTCTGCTTAATTAAACAATGAGGAGGTCCCCTCGCACATCTGTAAACCTCCTTCTGCGGCCAGTTTAGCCCACAAACTGCTCCATTCTTACCCCCATTCACTTGTAAATGGCCCCTCTGATGTTCCCTCCACCCCCTCTCCTCTGTTACTCCCCCCTTGCGAGCTCTTTCTTTTCCCTTTTCAACTGAGGCCTGGGGTGGGCTCCCCGAAGAGCTCGACTTGGAGCCTGGTGGACTTGGTGGGGACAGAGGCGGTTTAACCTGTGGAAGAGAAGACTTAGGGGATCCTTTCTTCCATATCTGAAGGGCCATCCTGGGGAAGAGGGGGTACATTTGTTGGCATGGTCCCCGTGGACCATTCAGGCCCAGTGGGTGGGAATGACAGGAAGACAGATTTCTGCTTGGGAGAAAGGAGCTCTTAACAATCAGGGCCGCTGCACAGAGGAGCTGACCTCCTGTCCCTGGAGGTGTTCAAAGAGAGGCTGGATGAGGGTCAGTATCAGAGACGACTTTGAGGTTGTTCCCTTTCAGTCCTGCGAGGCTGAGGCTGACACCTTTTGGGGCTCTCCCACAGTGGGCAGTCAGTGTCCCCCAGAGTAGGACAAGTCCACTGGGGCGAGGGATTCTGGTGGAGCTTGCGTCGGTGCTCTCCACAATGGGTATCCTCCCTTTGGCAGCAGCCTTTAGAAGGTACTGGAGCCCAGAGGATGAGGAATCTGAAGTCACTGTGGGCTTACAGCTCAGAGCAGCCATCTGTTGAGCGTGTCCTGTGTATGTGACACTGCCAGGCCTGCCATGGGCGTTGTGCCTTACGTAATCCTCAGCAGCTCTTGGCATTTGGATTATTATCCCTGCTTGTCAGAGGATGACCCTGAGGCAGCAAGGTGAAGTGATTTCCCAGCCAAGGCCGTTGAGCACACAGCACAGGTCCTCTGGCTGTAGACTCAGAACTCAACCACTCCATCATAGAGCAGCAGCTCTCATCACCTGCTCTGTCCCCGATGGGCAGGCCAGGTGCCAAGGCATCCTGCACTGGAAACCTTGTGTTAGGTGCCCGTCTCCCTCCTCTGGTGCCGTGTGCCCAGGGGCAGCCTGGCTGCCAGCACCTCTAGCCTCAGAGTGTCATTCCTTCCACATGGGTTGTCCTGGGAGCATTAGCCAACCCCAACATCTTGTGGGTTCAAACATCTAAAATAGAAGGAAGGTCAGTATCTAGGACCCCTCACTACTCTCCCAGTCCCCTTATTCCCTTTCCAGCTTCTGATGGGAAGATACTGGATGCCACAGAAAACCCCAGCCAGTCCCAGCACTATCTGATTCATGGTTGGTTCTGCCCTGCCCTCTAAAGCTGGGGTGCCAGACCACTGGGCAGAGTGTGCAGAAACCCAGAGAGTGCGAGGGGTGTAGGTTCTTCCTCTGGATCCTAGAGTAATTACAGCATTGATATGCAGGTTACAGTGCTGAGAGATTTCTATATATCGTCTTATTTTATCCCCCACAATGACCCTATGAGACAATGTTAACATTCCCATTTTACAAAAAAAGGAAGCTGAGGCCATTTTACAAAAAAAGGAAGCTGAGGCTCCAAGAATTCCTTACCCAAGGTCATAGAACTAGGAAGTGATGGAGTCCAGCTCAAAACCAGGCCTGTCTGACTCCAGGGTCCATGGTTTTAATCTCTTTCTCCCTCCCGCCTTTCCTCCCTACCTCCCCAGTTGTCCACTCAAGTAATGGTAATGGTAGTGCCATACGTTTGAGCTGGATTGTGATTCGAGTGTCACATCAGAGACACATGGAAGCACAGGCCTGGGCAGTGGGTCCTGGTTCCCAGGAAGCACATACCTAGGAGATACCGCCGAGGTTCACTAAGAGGGAGAGGCCCCTACGAGAGCAGGCCCGTTCTCAAGGCCTGGCCCCATCTCCTGCTGAGCTTCTTACCTTCTCCGTTCTGCTAACTTCAACCTGCCCATTCCATCCTGCCCCAGCCTTCCCATGTGTTATCCTTCTGCCCAGAATGCTCCCCACCCCACTCATCCTTCAGACCTGAGCTTCACTGTTTAACATCCTCAGCCAGGCCTTTCCTGATCCCAGATGAAGGAGATAGCATGTGTCACAACTAATTAATATGGTCTGTCTCCCCTGCTGGCCTCTAGCTCCATGAGGGTAGGGAGCTCTGTGTCCCTCTTGCCCACTACCATCTCGCTAGCACCTTGCACATAGTAGCTGCTCAATAAATATTTGTCTCCTGAGTGATCACATGGGATTCCAGGAGGGAGACCGCCCCTAGTAGGAGAGGGAAGACAAGAGGACACAGAGTGGGAAGGTGAAAGTGAGAGTCTCAAGCCCCCATCTATCCCAGAGTCATCCATCCCCAAGCTACCAGCCCCTGACTCTGCTTAACCCTTCCTCCTCCCCTGGGCGCCTTTGGAAGCCGACCATCTGGCTTGGAGGCTATTTGCATATTGTCTGTGCCTCAGCAAGCCTAGCAAGATGTCCCTGGGGGTGTGTTTCAGGCCAGGCCGAGTGGCCCTTGCATCCTGCGAAGGGAGCCATGAGTTCCCCCTCTCCCCACCCCCAAATCCAGGCATGGGGGAACAATACGGGTGGTGATGCGGTAGCCTCACCATGGTAACAGGCTATCAAAAATGTGGGCAGGCCTGGGTGGGGGGTGGGCAGAAGAGGGAGGGAGTGACCTCAGCAAATAGGAGCATCATGATAAATGAGCCAGCACCGGGCAGCAGACTTATCCCCCAGCTCATCCCTCTGGGACTCCATGCTGGTGCCATCGTTCAGATGACCCCACCATGACCACTAGCCCTTCCCCCACCCCCAGGCCTATCCAGAGTGGAGCAGAAGCACCTTCCCTTTGGAGGGAGCCAGGACTGTCTCCTAATTGAGTCCGGGTTCCACGCAGGCCAGGCACTGCCTAGACCCTCTCGCCGTCTCCACACACACAGGCACACCCCCGCCCGCCTGGGCTGGCTGATGGATGTGTCAGACCCCGGTGGCTCTATCGAGCGGCCACAAGATGTATGGGTTGGCGGCCCACCAGACAGTGCCAAGATGGAGGCCAAGCGGATTCAGAGCCAAGGGGAAACCTCTGAAACCCAGACCTCAGGGAGGAACCCAGCCAGGAGTCCAAGTGGGCTGCAGCTCGTTGGAGGCAGCCTTCTCCCCATCCCATGCCTACTCCAGGGACCATGAAGACTCCGGTCTGCTTTGTTTAAAAGGAGACATTAAAATGGAAAGGCGGCAGCCTCAGTCCATGGACACTTTGCCCATGGCCCTGTGCTCTGCTGGCATACGAGCCAGGCAAGTTGGCACTGAGCAAAGTGGACCATCCAGGCTGCAGGCCTGTCAGAGCGAGAGTGGCACGCATGCCAGCCAGTGTGCCTTAACTCCCTGCCCAAGGCTGGGGCTGTGTGTGTGTGCGCCACGCTGCGGGCCTGGACGGGGCAAGGCAAAGTCTCCCTGAGTCCTAGCAGCCTCTCCCTCGCCTACACTCCAGGACTCTGGACTCCAGGCAGGAAAACCAAGGCCCCACCTGGGCCTTCTCCAGCTTAGCCCTGAGCTTTGTCTCAGGCATTAGTCCAGGACAGCAGACCCCTCTGGACACTGACTCAGGATGGGGGTGGTTAACCCCAACCCCTCTGCTGGCTTCCCAGAAGCAAGTTGTCTCCCTAGGACCTTTATCCTCAAGTTGTCTAAGGGAATGAGAAGAAACTCCGCAGCCTCAGGAGAATGGCCCTGTTTCAGGGGCAGACAGTTGAGGACCATAGGCTTCGAGGTGTTTATAGAACCACATTCCTGTGTGCTGTGGCTCGATACTGCTGCCCCTAGGAAAGGAGAGGTGACCCTGGAGACAGGTGACTCTGAGCCTCCACATGACATACAGAGAGACTGGTGGCTCTCCTAGAACCAGAAGGAGGCAGATCTCAGTGTTAGCTGAGCAGGAGAGGCCCCTGTCACCCGAATCTCTGGCCACCGCTGGCGTGGAGGGCTCTGGAAGCGTGGGGTGGTGGCAGGGGAGTAGAGCGGGGATTTGTCAGCATCCCTGGCTGGTGAATGATCCTTTTCTCTCTCTGCCGGAGGAAATTAACTGATGTTATCAGCTCAGCAATTGTTTTTTTCCCCTCACAAAGGGAAATATATGCAGACCCCTCCAAGAGCAAAGCCAAAGCCTTCCCATCTGGGACTGGCTGGAGAGAGAAAGGTGGAGGGGGCTCTTCAGAGTCCTCTCAGAAGTCCAGCCATGGCAGTTGGAGACTGGCTTCCAGGACTTGTGGTTAGGGGCTTGTCTCCTAACCCTTTAGATGCGACAGTCCTCCCGCCATCTGCCTGGAATCCCTCCACTCTAGGTAAATCCCATTGCCTCTTCTCCAGGACTTCAGCAGTGCCATGTGCAGCTGTCTCTGAAGATCCACCTGGCAAGTCACCGGCCTGTCCTAACCTGTTTCCTCACCTTTGGAATGAACAAGTTCATGGGCCATCACAGCCTGGTCTAAAAAAAGCCCTCTAAACCCCATGTGTATTTCCGTCTGGGCCAGGCAAGGCTCTGGGGGGACAGGTGTCATTTGAGTTTGACAAGAGTTTGTTCTGTGCATTCCTCTCCAGGGGACATCCGGAACCTGCTCGTCTGGATCAAGAAGAATTTGCTAAAAGAGCGGCCAGAGTTATTCATCCAGGGAGACAGCGTGTGAGTCCCATTCCTCCCTTCCCTGAAGAGGGTGGAGGGAGGGACGGATATCTGAGCCCCCACCCTCGGGTTCAGTCCTGGCCTTCTCTGAATCCGGTTCTCCCCTTCCTCCTCCTTGACTCCTCCAGAAAATAGTCTGAGATCTATTTTCAGTTTTCTTGTTCCTAAAACCAAACTCTTGAGGATTTTTTAAATCCCAGATGAAAGGAGCCTGGTGAATTTCTCAGAAAACTTGGATTCTGCCCTCTGGTTGCCACAGACTTGCTGTGGGACCTTAGACGACTTACTTCACTTCTCTGGGCCTCAGTTACTCTCTACACAGAAAGTGCTGAGGAAAAAAATGTAGCTAGTACAACTGAAGAGCTAAATATTGTATTTTATTTCATTGTAATTTAAAGAGCCACATGTGGCTAGTAGATTACCATACGGTGCAGCACAGGTCTAGAATTCCAAGGAGTCACTGACTCTGTGCATGCACACACCCATGCACACGCACACACACTCACTGGGGACACCCCATAGAAGCCCAGAGCAGTCTCCTTGGAAAGGACCAGGTTCCAGTTGCCAAGAAGTTACTTCTAAAACAAGGCCAGTCCCCCTTGTGAAAGGTGGCCGGTGCAGTTGTGAGGCTCGCTTATTTGCCTCGAAGCATAGGTCACTGTGAGGTCCTAGGGGATCAGCCTTCCTTCAGGTCATGGTCCAGTGGTCCTGGAGGCCACCTCTAAGGCCAGCAGCGCTCCTTGGGCCATTACCAGTGGGAGCCAGGCTAAGTTGCCTGACCGAATGCTGACCTACGCTGCCTTATGCCAGGCAGGACTGCACATGAACATTGCCATGTGGCATGGCAACTGATTCAGAAGAGGCAAAACAGCCTTCTCTCCAGGATGTGCATGCAGAGACCTAAAAAAAGCTGAAGTTCTTTTCCAGGGCTAATGAGAGTAAGGTTAGACCCCTGGAAAAGTCCCACTAATGATTACCGTGACAGTGTGGCAAGAACTCCACACATACCAGCTGATTTCCTTTTCGTGTAGGCCTTGTGGGACAGACACTATCACTTATCCCATTTTCAGATGAGGAACCTGATACTCAGAAACAAAATGACCTGCCCACGGTCTGGGTGGTGGTGCTGGCTGGCATTTGCACCCATTTTCCATCTGGCTACAAAGACCATGCATGACTGTCTGACCTGGTTTCCTTCACACTCAGACCAGCCTCCCCTTCCTGGGAGATCTTTAGCCAGACCCCAGGAGGAAGGCTCCCCAGCACACTCTCCTGCTCTCCTGCAGCCCAAAGCTCTCAGCCTCTCTTCCTCTGTGCTACTGCCTCCTGCTTCTCTCTCCCTGCTACTCACCACTATCTTTCCCACAGGCGGCCAGGAATTCTGGTGCTGATTAACGATGCCGACTGGGAGCTACTGGTCAGTACCTCGGGTGACATCCCTCCCCCAGCCCTTGCCCTTGCTGCTTCAGTGGGAAAGCCTTGGGCCTCTCTCAGGCACATATAGAGTGGCTGGGTAATCCTCCGCCCCACTCCAGCCCCACACTGAGGCTGCTGGAGTCTCTCACTCCAGGTGAGGAAGGGATGGGTAGCTGGGGACGTGGGAGCAGCCCTCCATCCTGAAGATTTGCAGGTTGAGGTATAGGATACCCATTTTTCTGGTACAGTCTGTCTCTTCCAGAGCAGCCAGTCCTCAGCCCCTGCTCTCCCAACTCCTGGGGTGGAACTGGGAAGGTAGCCCTGAGGGTCTCCCACTCCCCTCTGTCCCGCACCAGGGTGAGCTGGACTATCAGCTTCAGGACCAGGACAGCGTCCTCTTCATCTCCACTCTGCACGGCGGCTGAGGGCCCTTCTCTGGGCCTGGGCACCCTTAGAGGGGAGAACGAAGCAATCAGACATCCCCTTGGGCCCTGCTTCCAGGTCTCCCTGTCCCCCTTGCCTGTCTTCTTCCCTGCTCTGTCCCCCAAGCTCCCTCCAGGCAGGGAAAAGAGGCCAGGTGCTAAAAATGAGCCTTTCTCAAGCACGTGAGCAGGGGAAGGCAGACAGGCACCAGAGCCCAGCACTCCCTTTTCCAGCAGCTGTGATGGGGGAGGGTGCCCCTCTGGTTTGTCAAGAGTGGAAGGAGGCTCTGTGGCCAGGTGACCTGGCTGCCTTCCACTCCTTGTACCTCAGTCTAAACATGGAGTGGCCGCTGACAAGGTGCTCCAGCCCCAGAGCCAGCATCTTCATGGGGAAGATGAATGGACCTGAGTAGCTGAAGGAAGGCCCCTCCCTACCCAAAGATTGGAGGCTTCTCAGCCTCAATTTCCCTGTCTGGACAGCTGAGGGCTCTGCCTGTCCCCCACTGCTATCAGTATGGAACCCCAGCTGGGGTCCCCTATTCAGTGCTGACTCCCCCCAGCCAGCAGCTGCTCCTCCAGCCACACCCCTCCTTCTGCTCCCCCCACCCCTAGCCCTTGACCCTGGCTGGCCTACCCCCCTCCACAGGCCACCAGATGGGCTCCTGAGACCCTCCCCAGGCTGCTTACAGCTCATTCTGCTGGGGGTAGAGATGAGGGGAGGGAGTAAGTTAAACCTTGGAGTAGCAAGTAGAAGCCTGGGGGGGATCTGTGTGCCTCAGTTTCCTCCTCTACAACTGAATATTTATAGTGGCTGAAAACTGGGGAGATACCTGATGGTGCAGATGTCCATTTTCTCTCCCTTCCCACCTCCTGCAGGAAGCAGGAGGGGGCAGGCCGCACCTGGTAGGCAGAGTGGTTTGCTCCCCCTCCCCTTCCCTTCTGGAAGTCTTGGGGCCTCAGTGCTTGCAACAGCCGGCCTTGTGCAAATAAAAGACTAGGTTGTTTACTAGCCTTGCTTGGAGCTTCATCCTTGGAAACAGGTGGCACCTCATATCCCCCCAGCCATGGTCTGTGATACAACCTCTCCATCCTCAGCCTAGAGCCTCAGAGCTACCCTTCACCCTTCACCCAAAAGAGGGGTGGGGGTGAACACTCAGACAATCTGAGACAGGGTAGTCTAATAGAGCCATCTGGAGAAGGGGGTGGCAGAGTCAGTCTGTGCTGACCAGTCTGCGTCCCAGGACGCATCCCCACCCGTCTGTCCAAGGCTTTGTCCCACCAGCTGCAGCCAGCAGCCTCAGAACCCAGAATGGGGGTGGCATAGATAAGACTGCTGAGCCCCCTTTCTGTGGTCTTTCCTTCCCATGACCTGGAGAAAAGAGCTTTGTTTGCTGGAGGGAGACCCCCAAAAAGAATTAGGGTGCTAACATCCCATCAAAAGCGTCATCCCACCCAAAATAGTGCTTTTCATTCTATGTCAGTAATTTAAAGGGGAATTTCTCACCTCTCACCCTGTGGAGATGGAAGTGGCAAAAGGTTGTCCCAGCAGTGTTGGGGGACGGGGTGTATACATCATTCTTTTGGGGATGGATGACCTGCCGGCTGGTGGGCTTTTCTCCAGCACTACTGCAGGTAGAAGCCCTCTGGGCTTGTGTGGAGTGGGAGCAGCCGTGTTGGGACTATGGGGAGGAGCTGGTCTGGGTGCAAATTAAGGCTAGTGTTGGGGTCTGAGTGCTGTCCAGAAAGGCTGTGTGACCAACCCTCACTAGTTCCTGAGGTCAGGGTCTCCATGTTAGGGAACAAAGCAGGAGACTTGGAACAGCCCCTACCGCTGCACTTTCAGAAGGTCAGCCTGTCCCATTCTTGTAACCTGGAGGTCCCTCCCTGTCTCCACCCCACTGAGCTGCAGGAGCAGCGCATCAGTGCACCTGATTGGAACACCCCAGATTGCAGGTCCTGGAAACTGGGCGCTAGGATCCGTTTCTCTGGCTGCAAAGAGTGGGAGGCCTGATGTGGGATATCCCTTCTCCCACCACACCCCAATTAATGCTGAAGAGTAGGGCAGGAGGAGGTGCTGGGAAAACCGGGTTTTTTGGCACATGGGGGTGCAAGCACTGTAGTTGAAATTGGCCATGGCCAAGGCACTCCAGACGATTTCAGGTCATTTTTAGCCCCAGGCTGGAAAGGGGTCAGGGAACAGGTGACCTGGGCTCAGCCAGCCCCCAGCAGCTCCCAACCACCCCTCTCCCAAGCAACTCCTGGTCCCTGCTTTTGAGGAAATAAACAAATAAAACCCTGCTATCTCCGAAGATTTTTCTTTAATGAAAAGGATTCGTTTTTCCAAGTTCTATTTCCAAAGCCAAGGCGATTGCCGGGCTGGAGCGCATCGTTGGCGACGCTTGCCCGTCGGACCCTGGCAGCGGCTGGAGGAGGCTCAGCCTCTCGGTCCGTCCGGAGGGCTTGCGGGAGGGGTTGGTTGGTTTGGGATTTAGGGGTTGATTGAGGATTTGTTTTGTTTAGGTAGAGAGTATTGGGATGATAAGTTAGAACAACTGCGAAACGAGTTAGCGGGCGCATTCGGCCGGCCTCTTTCACCCCCGACTTCCTGCGGCTTGGGCTGAGGGCGGACCACGTTCGGCCCCGCCGCTGCGTGCAGGCTTCGTTCCGGCCGAAATTTGAAAGGAGGAAAAACGACGCGATCGACTGGAGGACCCTGCCGGCCGGTACTGGTCACCCGCAGAGGAGAAGGAAGAAGGACGAGGATGCGGATGGCGGCGCTGGTGGCAGGGACCGGCGTCCCTGTGCGCGCGGGCTGGGACCGCGATCCTCGCCCTGGGGCCAGCCAGCCGCCGCCCCGAGAGGTCTCGCCCGCGCTGAGCTCCGTCCCTGCGGCCCCCGCCCCTGTTGCGCCCGGAGCTCAGCCACAGATGTCCAGCCACAATTCTCGGTTGGCCGCAGACTCGTACAAGAATTGCGTTTGGACAATCAGTGGCGAAGCCCCTGAGTTCAGGGCCCTGGTCTCCTGCGGGGTTCCGCTTGGCTCCTAAAAAGCGCCAGACCAGGACATCTCGGAGCTGCGCGTCGGACCACCTCGCAGGCGCTCAGCAGCGGCTGCCCATCTGGCGGTAAGGTGGACTAGCAAGCACGCGGATCCTGACCCTGTGCGGGGATCCCCATCGCCCCTGGCGTGGCTCCTTCGATCGCGGCCCGGAGTCCCCAGAGTGGCCCGCGTTGGGTCTCAGCGCCGCCCCAGGTCGAGGGGGAATCTCCTCTGTCAGGCCTGGGGAACCCCGACTCCCCTCTCCCTGCCCCCAGCCTGGACTCTCCGGGAATCCGGAAGGCAGGACCCCCAGGCCGGGTGGCGTTTCCGAGCCCGGGGTCCAGGTTGCTGGATTCGTGGGTCCCCCGCCCCCGCCCAGCCCCGCGCACGCACCGGCTCGGGCGCTCTCCGCTTTCCTGTGGCTGAGTCGCGGCCGGGGCGCCTGCGGTGGCGGTGGCGGCAGTGGCCCGGGCGGCGGAGAGTGCTGGAATGCGCCGCCGGGTCACCTGCAGCGCCCGGGGAGCCGGACTGGGAGCCGGCGGGCTGCCGAGGCGCAGGGCTGAACCCGAGCGGGCGCCTCTGGCGGCTCGGGGCCGGGGCGGGCTTTTAGTGGGCCGCTCCAACAATACGGGCCTGGCGCGGAGAAAGGGGCTCGGCTGCAATTGGTACTGGATTTGAATAACGCCACGGGGCCATCAATGGTCATTGTGTCGGCGGGTAATGAATCTCCGCTGTCTCTCGGGCTGGCCAGGCAGCTGCAACCTGCGCTCAGGCAGCTCTTAAAGACATAGCGTGCCCCTCCCCGGGGGCCGCCTCCCCCTCTGCACCGGCCGGACCCCTCGTCCTCCCACCCCCACTCGGCGCCCTCAACTCCCGATGCCCCGCCTGCTCCCTCGGCCTGACCCCTTTGCCCATCGCCCCCTCCCTTCTCCTGGGCCAGGCACCAGCATCCCGGCCCTGCTCTCCCCTGGACCTGACTCAGGCCCCGGCCTTGGCTGAGCAATCCAAGAGCACCCAGGGCACCCCAGAGTCTTTTACGGCCCATCCCTTGTCTCCCAGCTGCATGGAAACCAAAGGCCTCTGGAGCCCCCCTCCCTAGGACCCTGCCCAGGGGCTTTCACAGGAGGGTGAAGGGGAACAGTCTGGAAGTCAGAGGGTCACCCCCTGAGAAGACCACGCTGAAGGATAAAGGAGAAGGGGGTACAGTCCCCACCCCTGGGCTGAGGATACCATCCCTGGAGACCACACCCCACCCGGGAGCTGGAGCCTACCCCCTCCCCCCACCAAGGACCAGAGCTTGATTCCCAGGCTCCAGCAGGCTCCTGGATACCTCGGGGCTAGCAGCAGGGGTGGGGGGAGGGGAGCAGGTGGGTGTGAGAGGGGCGTGGAATCTGTGAATGCTTGTCTTGTCACTGTCTATTCCATTGGGCAGTCCACCCATCCAGGAGAGCAGGGGCTCTGTCCAAGGTCTAATGCACCCCCAGCCCCACCCCCGGCCTGGTGTGGCAGAGAAGGTTCTCAGTCTACTGGGTAGATACATAGCCAGTTTCTCACCCCTAAAGCCCAGCCTGTCTTTCCCAATGAACCTCACACCCTAAAGCCGGAGTGTGTGGTCATTTTTCCCATACAGCCTGCCTTCCATTCACCCCAGGGTTCTCCAAGCACCCAAAATACCCTTGCCTCTGTCCTGGCACACCAAGCTGCCTTGCTTTGAAATGCTCTCCTGTCCTCACAATCTCTGGGTGGCCTTGCCACGTGCCTGGCTGAATTGTGAATATCGGTTTGTCTGAGTCTCCTCCCTAGGACAGGAAATGGGTCCTATGGATCTTTGTGCCTCCAGGGCCTAGTCCAGTGCCCTCCCCCCAACCAATCATTAAATATCTGTGGGTGGTTGCACCATGCCCGGTGACTTCAAAATGAGTCACATAGACTTCTTGGAGTTTCTTATAAAAGTTGAAAGAATGTTGCTTGTGGGGAGTAATTCTTGCAGCCTGGGTTTTACAGGGAGGGAGCCCTGCTGACCAGATTCCAACTCCTGGGAATGCTCCATTTGGTAATAATAACAGCAAAGATTGTGTATTGTGTGCCAAGCACTAAGCTCTTTGAAGGTAGTAGCTCACTGATTCCTTACAATAAGCCTGGAAAGTAAGTGCTGTTATCAGCTCCATTTCACAGATGAAGAAACTGCAGAGCCATCCTTCCTTAGGCTCCTGCCTGGGGCTTCCAGCTGGAGAGGGAGGGGGAGAATTCTGGAGGTCAGAGGGTCACCCCCTGAGAATACCATGCTGGAGGATAAGGGAGAAGGCATGCAGCCCCAATCCCCAACCTCCAGAGACCGCACCCACTAGGGATCTAGAAACCCAGAGCTGTGGGACTTATTGCACACTCTAGTTTCCCAGACTTTATTTAGCAGGTACAGAGGGGATGGATGTAAATGCACACTTAAAACGACGGGATCCAGGAGACACTCTGTGTCACCTTATAACATTATAATCCAGTCCCAGCCCCACCCCAGCCTGGCATGAACACAACCAAGATAGAGTGGGCAACAGTAGTCTCTGATTGCTGGGTGCCATGGCCCACGTGCATAATCCCAACACTTTGGGAGGCCAAGGCTGGAGGCCAAGGCAGGAAGATTGAGAGACTTGGTCTAAAAAAAAAAAAAAAAAACCAGCCTGGGCAACAAAGTGAGACCCCCAGCTCTACAAAAATAAAAGTAAACATGATTTATTTATTCATTTTAAGAGGGAGTCTTGCTTTGTCGCCCAGGCTGGAGTGCAGTGGCACAATCTCAGCTCACTGCAATCTCCACCTCCTGGGTTCAAGCAATTCTCCTGCCTCAGCCTCCGGAGTAGCTTGAGATTACAGGCACCCGCCATCATGCCTGGCTAATTTTTGTATTTTAGTACAGACGAGTTTTCACCATGTTGGTAAGGCTGGTCTCAAACTCCTGACCTCAAATGATCCGCCCTCCTCAGCCTCCCAAAGTGCCAGGATTACAGGCCTGAGCCACCGCACCCGGCCAAAATAAACATTTTTAAATAAAAATGTAAAAAAGAGTTGGGGGCTGGCCGGGTGCGGGGGTTCACACTAGTAATCCCAGCACTTTGGGAGGCCGAGGCAGGCAGGTCAGGAGACCCGAGACTGAGACCATCCTAACACGGTGAAACCCCATCTCTACTAAAAATACAAAAAATTAACGGGACGTGGTGGCACGCGCCTGTAGTCCCAGCTACTCGGGAGGCTGAGGCAGGAGAATGGCATGAACCCAGGAGGCGGAGTTTGCAGTGAGCAGAGATCGCGCTACTGCACTCCAGCCTGGGTAACAGTGCCTGACTCCGTCTCAAAAAAAAAAAAAAAAAAAAGCGTTGGGGGCTCCCAAGCTAGGTCCTAGCTGCCTTCTAGGAGAAGGGCTTTTCCGTCCCCAGGGTACGTTAGAGCTTTTTTTTTGTTTTTTTGAGACGGGTGTCTCCCTATGTTGCCCAGGCTGGTTCTCGAACTCCTGGGCTCAAGGGATCCTTTCACCTCAGCCTCCTGAGTAGCTGAAATTTGACAGGAATGTGCCACCACGCCCAACTGAGCTATGTAAAGCCAATCAGTACTGGGCAGAGAAGTGAGTTGCCCTCACCCTCACCCTCAGGGAAATGAGGAGCCAAGAAGGCTGCTAACTGCAGTCACTGAACAGATATTGATGGAATGCCTACTGTGTGCTCGCCCGGGATCGGCAGAGGACAGATGTCCCCAGAGGAAACGCACAGTGTGCGATGGAGGCAGATCCTGGGGGAGGAGGAATGGGGAGTTAGGTGAAGGACTGTCTCAGGCGGAGGGAACAGCGTGCTCTAAAGAAGTACTTGGCGAGCTCGGAGAAGGAAGGAAATTTGGTGTGGCTGGAGCGCAACGAGGAAGGGGAAGTTCCACATAAAGCTGAGGTCGACCTTGCCAGGCTCTTAGGCTATTGGGGAGGATTTGTGATTTTATCCTAAACGCAGTGGGGATCCTGAAAGGTCTGACAAGTTCAGATTTACATTTTTAAAGGTTTGCTGGGACTGAAGTGTGGAGAATGGGGGGTGGGGGGCGGGGGGATGGGGCATGTTTGATGACCAGAGACCAATTAGGCTACTGCAGGTTCCCAGGTGAGGGCTGGCGGTGGCAGAGCAGGTTCTGTAGCTGCGTTCTCGACGGTCTGAGTGATTCTCTGTGAGCAACGCTTAGTGGACCTGATGTTTGCAAGGCACTGTGTGTGTGCTGGAGGTAGGGGAAGGGAGAAAGGCAAATAGTGTCGTTGCCCCCCAGAAGTACCCGGTATCCAGTGGACAAGTGGACCAACAGACACAAATACCCAGCCAACTCTAATGAAAGAGCAGAGCCCCAGGAAAGCATGGTAGCTGAAGAATTAGCAAGGTTCTGGGGCTTATAGAAGACAGAGATTCATTTGAACAGGGAGGCTGTGGGAAGAGTTCAGCAAGAGCCAGCATTGCCTTGGGCTTCCAGGACAAGTGATTCCAGGAGGCTGAATCTTAGTGACAGCCCCTGTGCCTATCCGTCGTGCCTGTCCTGCCTCCCTAGAGATAGGTGGGTGTTAGGAGGATCCAAACACCCTCTACATGTGCTTGCAGTTAAGTAATGTGTCATCATGAGCTTCCACCATCACCACCCTACACCCCCAGTGTGCATGCACACACACGCACACACACAAAACCAACTCTCAGGAAGATGGCAGAGTCAGCGGGGCACAGTGGCTCACGCCTGTAATCCCAGCACTTTGGGAGGCTGAGGTGGGCGGATCACCTGAGGTCAGGAGTTCGAGACCAGCCTGGCCAACATGGTGAAAATCTGTCTCTACTAAAAATACAAAAATTAGTCGGGTGTGGTGGCAGATGCCTGTAATTCAAGCTACTCGGGAGGCTGAGGCAGAAGAATTGCTTGAACCCAGGAGGCAGAAGTTGCAGTGAGCTGAGATCCCACCACTGCACTCCAGCCTGGGTGACAGAGTAAGACCCTGTCTCAACAAAAAAATAAAAAAGATGGCAGAGTTGTCCACACTGTCAGTTAAGCAAGCCCTTCCTTCCCACCAGGACTGGCTTTTTTTTTTTTTTTTTTTTTGAGACAGAGTCTCGGTCTGTCATCCAGGCTGGAGTGCAGTGGCGTGATATCGGCTCACTGCAACCTCTGCCTCCTAGGTTCAAGTGATTTTCCTGCCTCAGCCTCCCGAGTAGCTGGGACTACAGGCGCGAGCCACCACGCTTGGCTAACTTTTGTATTTTTAGTAGAGGCGGGGTTTCACCACGTTGACCAGAATGGTCTCAATCTCTCGACCTCGTGATCCACCCACCTCAGCCTCCCAAAGTGCTGGGGTTACAGGCATAAGTCACTGCACCCGGCTTTTTTTTTTTTTTTTTTTTTTGAGGTAGAGTCTCACTCTGTCACGCAGGCTGGAGTGCAGTGGCACAATGTCGATTCACTGCAACCCCTGTCTCCCAGATTCAAGCAATCCTCATGCCTCAGCCTCTCAAGTAGCTGGGACTACAGGTGTGTGCCACCATGCCCAGCTGATTTTTGTATTTTTAGTAGAGATGGGGTTTCACTGTGTTGGCCTCAAACTCCTGACCTCAAGTGATCCGCCCACTTCAGCCTCCCAAAGTGCTGGGATTACAGGCATGAGCCATCATGCCTGGCCTGGCCTGGCATTTTACCAAGGAATTTTTTTTTTTTTTTTTTTTTTTTTTGATTATGGAGTCTTACTCTGTCACCCAGGCTGAAGTGCAGTGGCAAAATCTTGGCTCAGTGCAACCTCCACCTCCCAGGTTCAAGCGATTCTCCCTGCCTCAGCCTCCCAAGTAGCTGGGACTACAGGAGCCCATCACCACGCCTTGCTAATTTTTGTGTTTTTAGTAGAGACAGGGTTTTGCCATGTTGGCCAGGCTGGTCTCGAACTCCTGACCTCCGGTGATCCTCCTCAGCCTCCCAAAGTACTGGGATTACAGGCCTGAGCCACCGCGCCTGGCCTTTACCAAGGATTTGACCAAAAATCATGCTCAACACAAAGGACATGCTTAGTAAACATCTGTTGAACGAATGATGAATGAATGAATGGATGAATTGACGAATACTTTATTGAAGTAATAATTAAATGAATGGGTAAATGGAAACGGATGCGTGAAAAAGCAGACTTTGGGACAATGGAGTGAAAGATGAAATTAATAAGGAATTGACAGTGGGTACATGGATGTTTGCAGCCAATCAGCTGAGGTTCTAGGTGTGGCACTTGAGGTATTGCTGTGGGTGGGGCTCATTGAAGGGGGCTGGGAGGGGCTTCCATCATACAGCAGCCTCAATTCTGCACTTCGAAGGCAAGCCCAGGACCCAGAGCATGCAGACAGGTGTCCAGGGAACAGCTGTGGTGACAGCCTCCACCTCGGTGCCAGATCTTTCCGTCCCTAGAGTCCTGTCCCCAAGTGTGTCTGTCAATCCAGGTTTCACCATGACTTGGCCGGCGGCCTGGGATAGAGGAAAGAGCCTTATTGCTATTCGGTGTGCCTCCACAGGCCAGGCCCTTGCCCACTCTGGGCTCCAGTGGCCAGACCCATTTATACAAAAAGAACTCTCTAAGACTGGCCAGTGCTCTTACATGGTGTCCTACCTCTAGAAATGAACTGACAACCTGACTCTCTCCAGTCTCAGAAGATGCCAGAGCCAGGCCATCTGTCCCCACTCAGAGGGGATCCTAAGAACCCCTCCACCCTGCCTACCATGTTTCAGCTTACAGATGTTCCTCTCTATGAAGTGAGTGAAGGCGGGGCAGGGGAGTCTTCCAGGTTAAAACATGCACCTGCCCGGCACGCTTCAGCCCATCGTGCTGTACTGATGTCTTCCCTGACTGGATCACTCCCTGAAAGTGTCATAGTTACCGGCTGTCTTGTTTGTCACCCTGCTAGAGCAGAAGCACTATGAGGGATCATGTCCTGTTCATTACTGTATCCCCAGCACCTAGAACAATGCCTGCCCTTTGGAAGGTGCTAAGTTTTTTGTTTTTGTTTTTTTTTAGATGAAGTCTCATTCTTGACGCCCAGGCTGGAGTGCCGTGGCGCGATCTCGGCTCACTGCAGCCTCCGTCTCCCGGGTTCAAGCAATTCTCCTGCCTCAGCCTCCTGAGTAGCTGGGACTACAGTCGCCTGCCACCACAGCCAGCTAATTTTTGTATTTTTAATAGAGACACGGTTTCACCATGTTGGCCAGGCTGGTCTCAAACTCCTGACTTCAGGTGATCCGCCCACCTTGGCCTCCCAAAGTGCTGGGATTACAGACATGAGCCACCACGCCCGGCTGGAAGGTGCTAAGTTTTTGTTTTCCTTTTTTTTTTTCTTTTTTCTTTTTTTTTTTTTTTTTTTTTTTTTGAGATGGAGTCTCACTCTGTCACCCAGGCTGGAGTGCAGTGGCGCAATCTCGGCTCACTGCAAGCTCCACCTCCTGGGTTCACGCCATTCTCCTGCCTGTCTCCCAAGTGGCTGGGACAACAGGCGCCCACCACCATGCCTGGCTAATTTTTTGTACTTTTAGTAGAGACAGGGTTTCACCGTGTTAGCCAGGATGGTCTCAATCTCCTGACCTCATGATCCACCTGCCTCGGCCTCCCAAAGTGCTGGGATTACAGGCGTGAGCCACCACGCCCGGCTGGAAGGTGCTAAGTTTTATTAAATACCTGGGTCGAGGAATAAATAGGCAGATACATGGACCATTGTAATCTAGTTAGCAACTACCATATACTAAGCACTGAGCACAGGGCTAAGCACTTGACATGCATCACTACAGCCCTTGAGAGAAATGCTATCACTCTCTGCATTTTACCCAGTAGGAACCTGAGGCCAAGAGAGAGGAAGCAGCTTCCCCCAGGAACACAGCTCCTGAATGACAGATAGGTTGTATTGATTTCAATTAATCTTCTTTTTATTTTATTTTATTTTTTTTTTGAGACGGAATTTTGCTCTTCTTTCCCAGGCTAGAGTGCAGCGGTGTGATCTCGGCTCACTGCAACCTCTGCCTCCTGGGTGCCTCAGCCTCCCAAGTAGCTAGGATTACGGGCATATGCCACCACGCCCAGCTAATTTTGTATTTTTAGTAGAGACGGGGTTTCACTATGTTGGTCAGGCTAGTCTAGAACTCCTGACCTCAGGTGATCCCCCTGCCTCAGCCTTCCAAAGTGCTGGGATTACAGGCATGAGCCACTGTGCCCAGCCTCAATTTATTATTATTTTTAATAGAGATGGGGTCCCAGGCCAGGCACAGTGGCTCGTGCCTATAATCCCATCACTTTGGGAGGCTGAGGCAGGCAGATTGCTTGAGCTCAGGAGTTCAGGACCAGTGTGGCCAACATGGTGAAACCTGTTTCTACAAAAAAATACAAAAAATAACTGGGCGTGTTGGTGGGCACCCATAATCCCAGCTACTCTGGTGGCTGAGGTGGGAGAATTGCTTGAACCCAGGAAGTGGAGGTTGCAATGAGCGTAGATCTCATCACTGCATTGCAGCCTGGGCGACAGAGTGAGACCCTGTCTAAAAAGAAAGAGAGAGAGATCCTTCATGGCTAACACGATGAAACCCCGTCTCTACTAAAAATACAAAACAATCAGTCAGGCGTGGTGGCGGGTGCCTGTAGTCCCAGCTACTCGGGAGGCTGAGGCAGGAGAATGGCGTGAACCTGGGAGGCAGAGCTTGCAGTGAGCCGAGATCGCACCACTGCACTCCAGCCTGGGCGACAAAGCAAGACTCCGTCTCAGAAAAAAAAAAAAAAAGAAAGAAAGAGAGATGAGGTCTTCCTATGTCGCCTAGACTGGTCCCACACTCCTAGGCTCAAGTGATCTTCCCATGTCTGCTTCCCAAAGTGTTGGGATTGTAGTTGTGAGTCACCACGCCCTGCCAAGAGCTAGGTTGGGTTTTTTTTTTTTTTTTGAGATGGAGTTTCGCTCTTGTTGCCCAGGCTGGAGTGCAATGGCGTGATCTCAGCTCACGCAACCTCCACCTCCCAGGTTCAAACAATTCTCCTGCCTCAACCTCCCAAGTAGCTGGGATTACAGGCATGCGCCACCACACCCAACTAATTTTGTGTTTTTAGTAGAGATGAGGTTTCTCCATGTTGGTCAGGCTGGTCTTGAACTCCTGACCTCAGGTGATCTGCCCACTTCAGCCTCCCAAAGTGCTGGGATTACAGGCATGAACCACTGCGCCAGGCCCTAGGTTTGTTTTAGACCTAAGTCTATCTGCAAAGCCCACATTCTTCAATACTTCACCACCTCACCCCTCTTACTCTATTGCCCCAGTATCCAGTGAAGTAGGAACCGTTGGAAGTTAAAGAGTTGGGACTTGGCCGGGCGCGGTGGCTCAAGCCTGTAATCCCAGCACTTTGGGAGGCCGAGACGGGCGGATCACGAGGTCAGGAGATCGAGACCATCCTGGCTAACACGGTGAAACACCGTCTCTACTAAAAAATACAAAAAACTAGCCGGGCGAGGTGGCGGGCGCCTGTAGTCCCAGCTACTTGGGAGGCTGAGGCAGGAGAATGGCGTGAACCCGGGAGGCGGAGCTTGCAGTGAGCTGAGATCCGGCCACTGCACTCCAGCCTGGGCTACAGAGTGAGACTCCGTCTCAAAAAAAAAAAAAAAAAAAGAGTTGGGACTCACGGGAGTTCAAGACCATCCTGGACAACATAGTGGGAACCCATCTCTACAAAAAAAAAAAATTAGCTGGGCGTGGTGATGGGTGCCTGTAGTCCCAGCTGCTTGGGAAGCTGAGGCAGAAGAATTACTTGAGCCTAGGAGGTTGAGGCTGCAGTGAGCCATGAGTGTGCCACTGTACTCCACTCCACTCCACTT
This sequence comes from Macaca fascicularis, assembly GCF_037993035.2. Lineage (NCBI taxonomy): Eukaryota > Metazoa > Chordata > Mammalia > Primates > Cercopithecidae > Macaca > Macaca fascicularis. The sequence goes on along the minus strand of NC_088389.1, from coordinate 15,572,464 downwards.
AGAAACCCTGTCTAAAAAATAATAATAATTGGGACTCAGACATACTGTATAATTCCATTTATATGAAATATCCAGAATAGGCAAATCTAATGAGACAGAAAGCAGATTAGTGGTTGCCTAGGGCTGGCGAGAAGGGCAGTTGGGGAGAAATGGGGGAATGATGGCTAATGAGTATGGGCTTGCTTGCTTTCTTTTTATTTTTTGAGATGGAGTCTCACTCTGTCACTCAGGCTGGAATGCAGTGGTGCAACCTCGGCTCACTGCAACCTCCGCCTCCCAGGTTCAAGCAATTCTCCCTGCCTCAGCCTCCCGAGTAGCTGGGATTGCAAGCTCCCGTCACCACACCCTGCTAATTTTTGTATTTTTCTAGTAGAGATACGGTTTCACCATGTTGCCCAGGCTGATCTTGAATTCTTAATATCAGGTGATCAGCCCACCTTGGCCTCCCAAAAGTGCTGGGATTACATGTGTGAGCCACCATACCCGGCCTGAGTATGGGTTTTCTTTTCAAAATAATGAAAATAGAAAATAGAAAATGGCTTGTTGTGATGGTTGCACAATTCTTGAATATACTAAAAGCTGTTGAATGATACACTTTAGGTAGGCAAATTGCATGGCATGTGAATTACATCTCAGTAATGCTGTTATGAAAAAAAAAGAGAAAGGCTGGGCGTGGTGGCTCACGCCTGTAATCCCAGCACTGGCCGAGCTGGGCGGATCATGAGGTCAGGAGATCGACACCATCCTGGCTAACACGGTGAAACCTCATCTCTACTAAAAATACAATTAGCCGGGCATGGTGGCGGGCGCCTGTAGTCCCAGCTACTCTGGAGGCTGAGGCAGGAGAATGGTGTGAACCCGCGAGGCGGAGGTTGCAGTAAACCGAGATTGAGCCACTGCACTCCAGCCTGGGTGACAGAGCGAGACTCCGTCTCAAAAAAAAAAAAAAAAGATAAAAAGAGAGATAGGGTGAGGAATTCCACCTCTGCCATTTACCTGCCTGGCTCATGACTTCATGCCTCCCAACCTCAGCTTCCTAACCAGTAAAATAGGAAAAATAAACATCTCCTGGGTCTTTTGTGAGGATTAAATGAGATAATACATGTTATTATTCCCATTGTATCAAGGAGGAAACAGGCCCAGAGAAGGGAAGCGACTTGGTTGCAGATGGCACAGCTGGTGGGTGGCAGGTGAGAGACTTGGGCCTGGGTCTCATGGCACCACCCCATCTTTTAGCATTGTGTAGCGTGGACCAGTGTCTGCACACTCCACCCACCCCTTCACCAACACTGTCTTCCATCTCCCTCCTTCTCTTGGGCTCTGGGGCCCTGTCTCCCCACTGCTCACTCTCAAAACAAGTGGAGGTGGCTGAGTCCCCCCAGAGCACGGGACGCCCTCTCCCTCAGCCCCCACCCTGCTCCCCTCCTGGGGCCATGATGCTGTCTTGCTTTTGCTTGTAATAAAGAAAATATCTCAGCTACCCTTCCATGGTTGCTTGGCAACCCCAAAGGGGGTTGGGTGGGGGGGACCAAGGGGAGGAGGGATGGGGGAGGACTCTGGAGCCAATCTGGAGACAAAGAGTAGGATTTGGGTGACATGGAGCCTGTTCTTAGTGCTAACCTGGCCTGGCTGGGGCGGCGGGTGGGGGCGGCGGGCTTCCTCCCTCCCCAGTGTCTCACACCAATAAATATGGATTAGGGAAATGGGCAGAGTTTTTCCCACGGGCCTGAAAGGCCGCATCTGACCTTTCTACCCCCTTTATGTACCAACGTGACAGTCAGAGACGGCAAAGAGCAGGACCCCCTGAGATGCCTCCCCCATGGCCTTCTGACTTGGGAAAACTTTTCACCTTCCTCCTTCCCCTGGCCCCAGACCAGGTCACAGCCCTGCCTGGGCCCCTGTTCCCGGGATGAGGAAGAGGCTGGTTTTCAGGTGGGCGCCAGGAGCTCCCATCCTCAGTGTCCACTCCAGGCCCTGCTGGCTGTGACCGGTGCAGAGCCAGGCTGTGAGGCCCTGGACCAGTTAGAGACGGCCCTGCCTGCCTCCTAGACAGTGCTGTGCTCTGTGGCTACCCCGTCCCGTCCCTGCCCCATCTCTGCCTGGGCCTCCTCCATCAGGAGCCTTCTCCTCTGCCTCCCTCTCCTCGGCTCCTTCCCACCACCCTCTTCTCCGCTTGGTTTCCCTCTTTCTCTCCTCCTGCCTGCCCCCCATGCCCCAGTCGCCCATGAAACTAGGAAGCCCTTGTGGCTGAGGTATCCCCCGCAGTGAAGAGGGCAGGAAGGGTTGTGGAGGGGGACGCGGGGGCCGTGATCTCGCTCCCTGGTGCCCTGGCTGGCTGGATGTCGGCCGGGGGTGGGGATCGGCCGCTCTGAATGGACTCAGTGTAGAGGCAGGAAAAGCAAACACCTCCGTGTGGGCCTGCTGGCAGTGGATGGGAGTGGGGAGGGGCAGGGGCCTGGGTTCCTCTCAGCCTCCTTGATCAGACCTCTCCCCATTCCTGAGGCTCCTTGACTCCCTGGACCCTTGGCCTACAGTGTCCAGAAGGAGAGTGGGGTGGAGGTTTGGGGCAAGCCCTCCGTGAGACACCTTTGCTCCAATCTTTCCCTGCTCCTCTGCCCAACCCCCAGCCAGTACCCTTCCTGCCCAGAAGATGCCAGGAAAATCTGTGCCCGGGAAGGGCGGTCTGGCACCTGAGGGCCCCGCCTGACCAGCCCTTCTCAGCAGCAGGAGCTGGGTGGGAGTCACTTTATGCCAGAGACGCCCCAGCAGTGCCATCCACCTCCTGGGCTGAGGAGTACCCCCAAGAGGCTCTGCCCGGGTGAGTGCTCCTCTGGCCCCACGGCCAGGCAGTGAGGGAGGGAGAGGTTGTCCACGTTGGGGCTCCCCGAGACCCCCCACAATCTCTGTGGGTCCTCATGGTTCTGTGGCATTTTCCGTTGTGACTGTCTCACCCTCTGTCTGTGTCACCAGTGGCTGGGTGAGGGGAGCTGAAGGGATGGTTAGAGAAGCTGGAGGAGGCAAGAGGGGCTGGAGTCTAGGGTATAGGACTCCCGGATTCCCAGCCAACTTTTTGTGTTTTATTTTTATTTGTATGATTTTTAAATTTCTGTTTTAAAAGATAAGGTCTCTCTTGTATGGAATATATCTTTATATTAAAAAAAAAAAAAAGGGCCGGGCGCGGTGGCTCAAGCCTGTAATCCCAGCACTTTGGGAGGCCGAGGCGGGCGGATCACAAGGTCAGGAGATCGAGACCACAGTGAAACCCCGTCTCTACTAAAAATACAAAAAAAAATTAGCCGGGCGCGGTGGCGGGCGCCTGTAGTCCCAGCTACTCAGGAGGCTGAGGCAGGAGAATGGCGGGAACCCGGGAGGCGGAGCTTGCAGTGAGCCGAGATCGCGCCACTGCACTCCAGCCTGGGCAACAGCGTAAGACTCCATCTCAAAAAAAAAAAAAAAAAAAAAAGATAAGGTCTCACTATATTGCCCAGGCTGGTCTTGAACTCCTGGGCTCCAGCAACCCTCCCATCTCAGCCTCCCTAAGTGCTGTAAGTATAGGCCTGACCTACCGCACCCAGCCTAGCCAACTTCCTGATTAGATTTGTGAAATCACAGAGGCTCCTGTAATGGTTTCCTTTTAACACTTTGGATTGTAAAAGACCTTTGGAATGAGCTCGGAAAGGGTTAGCAGTTCATCCCGGGTGACACAGCAGACTGGTGGTACTCAAACCCACCAGGCCTCCCCATCACACCGCAGGCTGTTTGTGTTATGGAAGCCACCTTGGACCACGTCTCTCCCTCTCCACGTGCAGTTTCCCCCTGAATTGAAGAGGCTGAGGTTTGGAGGGAGCCAACTCTGCCCAGCACCTCCAGGCCTTTCCTTTCTGTTCTCTCTCCAGGCACCATGCCCAGGGCCCAGCCTAGTAGCAGGAGCAGCCCCTGCCTGGGCCTCAGAGAAGCCACAATCTCCTCTAACTATCCCTGGGAAGCCATGGTTGCCTTACATCCCCCAGAGAATGGGGACCCCTTCGCTCTTCGTGTCTAACCATAGTCCCACATGTTGTCTTCAAAGCCCAACCACTTCCCAAAAAGCAAGGTCAACAGCTGACTGCATGCCACAGCACCCCAGTGGTGCCTGCTTTGAGGTGGGACCTGGCTGGGGGGGACCCGGCCGAGTAGAAACAGGCCTTCCTCACTGGGTCAGGCTCTGTTCTGAGGTCGTCCACGTACCTTGCTGAATGGTCACCACATTCCTGCAATGTGGAGTCAGTGTTACAGATTGGAAAACTGAGACACCGAGCGTTGAAGTGACTCATCTGTGGACACACTGCGAGAAAAAGAGCTGGGATTCAAGCCCATAGCTTGGCTGCAGAGCCTGATCCCTTAAATGTTCTTCCATAGTGCCTCTGATTCCTAGAGGGCCTCCACTGGAGGTCATTGCATTCAATCCCCTGCATCTGAGTGTCCACCCAGGCCCACCTCTGCTCACAGATAAGAATCAATCAAGCTTTTTTTTTTTTTTTTTTTACTTTATTTTTATTTTTTGAGACACGGTCTCACTCTGTCGCCCAGGCTGGAGTGCATGGCCACCATGCTTGGCTGATTTTTGTATTTTTTGTAGAGATGGAGTTTTGCCATGTTGCCCAGGCTGGTCTCAAACTCCTGGTCTTAAGTGATCCACCCAACTCAGCCTCCCAAAGTGCTGGGATTACAGGTGGGAGCCACTATGCTGGTCCAACCTCGTTTTTAACGGCAACTGCGGCCAGGGGCGGTGGCTCCCGCCTGTAATACCAGCACTTTGGAAGGCCGAGGCAGGTGGATCACAAGGTCAGGAGTTGGGAGACCAGCCTGGCCAATATGGTAAAACCCCGTCTCTACGAAAAATACAAAAATTAGCCAGGCGTGCCAGGCATGGCGGCTCACACCTGTAATCCCAGCACTTTGGGAGGCCAAGCGGGCAGATCACGAGGTCAGGAGATCGAGACCATCCAGGCTAACACGGTGAAACCCCATCTCTACTAAAAATACAAAAAAATTAGCCGGGCATGGTGGCGGGCGCCTGTAGTCCCAGTGACTCAAGCGGCTGAGGCAGGAGAATGGCGCGAACCCGGGAGGCGGAGCGTGCAGTAAGCCAAGATCACGCCACTGCACTCTCGCCTGGGCAACAGAGGGAGACTCCATCTCAAAAAAAAAAAAAGAAAGAAAAAAGAAAAGAAAAGAAAAAAATTAGCCAGGAGTGGTGGCGGGCGCCTGTAGTTCCAGTTACTCAGGAGGCTGAGGCAGGAGAATTGCTTGAACCCAGGAGGTGGAGGTTGCAGTGACCGAGATCGCACCACTGCACTCCAGCCTGGGTGACAGAGCGAGACTCTGTCTCAAAAAAAAATAAAGGCACCTGCTCCAAGGGCGGAATTTCCCCTGGGGATAAGCAGACATTTCTTTATTCATAGCCTTCTGGCGGGGAGGAGAGGCCCTCCCAGCCAGAACTCACCATGTCCAGCTGCCTCGTTGCTCCTCTCTCCTTCCCACTGGAGTATAATTTCGGGAAGGAAGCAGCTCCGCCTTGTCTTGGCTCCACAACCTCCAGGCTGTGTGGCGCTGGACAAATGACTCAACTTCTCTGAGCCTTAGCTTATCAACTGTAAAGTGGAGCTAATTATACATCTGCTTTGTGAGTCTGAGAAAGTTTACATGATAAAAGGATATGAAGGTCTGAAAGGGCTTAGTAAGCACCGTGCCTGGCACCTGTGAAGTGCCCAGGACCAAGTGGCAAATACTTCTCACTGCATCCTTACTTCTCACTGCATCCTTACTTCTCACTGCATCCTGAGGGGTCGCTCCCAGACCCTGAGATCCCACCCAGCCATAGCCAAGTCACCTTCGGGGTTGTCTTACTTAGCCATGGGATTGTCCCTGTTCCCCTGTCTCCTCCCTAGTCCAGGTTCCGGCCTCAAGAGAGAAGGCCCTAGGGGTACAGGAGTTGGAGGAGGGGGTTTGGCAGCACCACCATCACCACTATCATCAACCTCATTGAAACCCTTCTGCCTGCAAGATCAGAGCCTCGTGCTTTTGGCCTTGTAGTTTAGCCTTTCTGTTACAGATGGGGAAACTGAGGCCCACAGTGGGGAAGGACTTGCTCAGGGTCACGTAGCAAGTTGGTGGTGGAGCAGGAACGGCTCTCAGGCCTCCACATTCCCGGTTGGTTTTCCCTGTCTCTTCTTGACCACTGCCCACCTCAGGTCCTCCCCTGGTGTGCCTAGGGTGTGGGGCCTGGCACCCAGTCCTGCCTGGCAGAGCCTGGAGAGAAGCGAGCCGTGGTTGGTGGAGTAGTTGCCGCGGCCCGGCGCGTTCTCAGCCTGGCTCTTTGTCTGCTGCTTTGTGATGGTAAGTGCTGCTCCTAAATCAGTTCTGTGACACTGTTATTGTTGCCCAGGGCGCAAAGAGTCTAAACTTTTCCCCTGAGGTCAAGAATGTGGCTGGTCCCCAAGCCGCCCAGAGCAGAGGCCTGGGTGGCTGGGGGTGGGGATGGGGCCTCGCCCCGAGCTGGGGCGAGATGTTGGGGGGGGAGGGGGTCAGCGGGAACAAAACGCTTTGAAATGCCTCCTCTCCATCACTGCCAACATTGTCCGCTGCCCGCGGGGGGCCTGGCACCGCCTCGCCGGGGCTCCGGCCCCCAGCCCTGGCCAGGCCCAGCCCGACATCTGAAAATGGACAGAAGGTTATTGTCCCTTCCCGCAGCCCTTTGTCTGCCCCAGTTCCAGATGTCTAGGCTGGGACCAGGGAACTGACCCATGGTGGGCAGGGGGGAGGGGACAAAAAGGGAGAGCACGGGTCACTGCATCCTGAGGGGTCGCTCCCAGACCCTGAGATCCCACCCAGCCACAGCCAAGTCACCTACTGGGTTGTCTTACTTAGCCATGGGATTGTCCCTGTTCCCCTGTCCCCTCCCTAGTCCAGGTCCTGGCCTCAAGAGAGAAGGCCCTAGGGGTACAGGAGTTGGACCAGGGGCCCCTGGCAGACTCACGGACAGGGCTGAATCCCAGAGCCACCCGGTAACTGTGATCTTGGACAGGTATGGCCCTCTCCCAGCCTGCTTTCCCCATGTGGGGACCATGGACCAGGTTCATTCATTCACAGGTAATCACAGAGCCCTCCTACGTACCAGCTCTGAGCTGAGCATGGGGGCACGCCGCGGTGGATGGGCCACTCGGATCCTGTCCTTGACCATTGTGGTTAAATAGAATAGTAACAGGGAGCATTTCCCACTCACTACCTCTGGGTCCGGTCCTGGGCTAATCACTTTACCTGCGTCATCTCCACCTTTCCGTAACAAAATCAGAGATGCAGACGCATTGTTCCTGTCTCCATTTTCCAGCTTTGGAGACTGGTAGACTGTGAGAGGTCCAGTCACTTGTCCAAAGCCAGGCAGTCTGGAGGCAACAGAGCTAGGATTCTAGCCCAGGCCGAATGTAGCCACCAGGAGGAGTAATCTGCTAATGAATACTTGGAAAGAATCGAGCACAGAAGCTGACACAGCTCCATACTCAGAACTGGTGGTGTTAACTCCATGCTAGAGTGTCCCCATTCTACAGGTGGGGCGACTGAGGATAGGGAGAGAAAGCCTGGGGCAAAAGCTCCGGGGAACTTAAACAGTAACACCAACAGCAGTTCCAGAGCCGCCAGGGCTGGCCAGAGTGAGACGGGCAGACTTGGTTTCAAACCCCAAACCCCAACTCTGGATGAGCTTGGGCAAGTGATTTATTTAGATTCTCTGTGCCTCAGTTTCCCAGTTTCCTCTTCTGTAGAGTAAAAATATTCCCAACTGGTCAGGCATGGTGGCTCATGCCTGTAATCCCAGCATTTCGGGAGGCCAAGGCGGGCAGATCACTTGAGGTCAAGAGTTCAAAACCAGCCTGGTCAACATGGTGAAATGGTGAAACCTTGTCTCTACTAAAAATACAAAAATTAGCTGAGCATGGTGACACGTGCTTGTCGTCCCAGCTACAAGCTGGGAAACTGAGGCAGGAGAATTGCTTGAACCGGGGAGGCAAGAGGTTGCAGTGAGTCAAGATAGTACCACTGCACTCCAGCCTAGGTGACACAGCAACAGAATCCGTCTCAAAAAAAAAAAAAAGAATTCCTGACTTCACAGGGTTGTTGTGAAAATCAAGTTAGATAATACATTTAAAGCACTTAGCAGGCTGGGTGCGCTGGCTCACGCCTGTAATCCCAGCACTTTGGGAGGCTGAGACAGGTACATCACCTGAGGTCAGGAGTTGGAGACCAGCCTGACCAACATGGTGAAACCCCATCTCCACTAAAAATACAAAAATCAACTGGGTGTGGTGGCAGATGCCTGTAATCCCAGCTACTCAGGAGGCTGAGGCAGGAGAATCGCTTGAACCTGGGAGGCAGAGGCTGCAGTGAGCCGAGATCATGCCATTGCACTCCAGCCTGGGTGACAGAGTGAGACTCCATTGCCCACTCCAAAAAAAAGCACTTAGCAGATGCCTGGCACACAGCAAACGGTTAATGATAGCTATTATTATTATTCTGAATAAGGTTAACATTTATCCCTTTGAGCTTCCTGCTGGGTTCACCTGAGGACAAGGCTCTGTGGAGCAGGGCGGGGGTTAGGAGTTGTTGAAGGGGGTGGGGATAGCAAAACTTGGTTTTCTTGGGGTCTCTAGAAGTCCCGCGATGGGCTAGTTCTGTGGGTCTGGGGGAGGCAGAAGGGATCAGGGCTGAGAGAGGGAAGGGGCTGCCTGGGCCCAGAGGAGTTAACAGCTCCCAGGACCTGGCTCAGTAGGGCTGCCACGCTGCAGCCACAGCAACGATTTTAGCAGAGGAGCCAGGACTGCTTCCTGATGGGCAAAACAGCTGGCTGCCCAGAGAAAACAGCTGGCCGGGCCCCAGCCTCCTGAGAACAGAGGCAGAGCCTCAGAGGAGGACAGCTGCACATCTGGGATCCTGGGAGAGGAGGGCATGGCCAAAAGGGAGAGAGAGGGGGGTCTGTGGAAGTGTGTGTGGGTGTTGGGTGGACCCCCAGAATGGGGGGGTGGAGGGCAGATTCCTAGAGCAGAGACCAGGGTGTGCTAAGTCCAAGCAGAATGGGCAGGGATGCCTCCAGCTGGACTTTGAGGGTCTCAGTCTTCCCTCAAATAGGAAAGATGAGGGGCAGGGGAGGATCTTGGGGACAAGCCTCTGCCCAGCCCTGGGTCCTCTTGGAACCGGGCTTGGAGCTGAAGGTGGGGAGGGTGCCCAAGCTGAGCTCCTGGATTCCCATCTGCCGAGCTGCACCCAGAACCAGGAGTGGGGCGCAGGCCCATCCTCTGGCCAGGATCCTGGGCTCCCTTGGCCACAAAGCAGGACAGGGGACCAGAGATCCCCCAACTCAGGAGACGTGAAGCTGGCAGCTGGTAAGAGCATCCAAGCATCCTCTCTGCTTTGGGTCCCCATTTCAAGCCTGTTTGGCTGCCAGGCCATGAGGACTCCCAATCCGCGGGCCCTGCCTGGGCCCTGGGGCACCCCCAGGCTGCCCCTACCCATTGGCAAGGAAGCAGCACCTGGGACCTCAAATGAGGTGGGGCAGGGTATGCAGAGGGTTAATGGGGGTGTGGCCAGAGTCCACTGAAGCAGAGCAGCCTACCCGGGTTCCTGACCCCCAACTCCCAGTGGCCTGATACCCCTAGTTTCTCTTTGGCCCAAAGGGGCTCTTGTAGCCCACCTCCCTAACCTCCAGGAGTAGGGGTTGGCCCCTAGTTTGAGTCTGCCAACCTCAGCTCCCCTCTCCCTGGTGAAGCCATGCTACAAAGTCTTTACCAGGAGCAGGCAGGCCCTGGAACTGAGGCTCCCAGAGGGAAGCAGGCGCTGGCGAGGGGGACAGTTCTTGCAGGGTCTCTACTCCGGAAAGCCAGAGTCAAGCCTGAGGTGCTGGCGCCACCACCTGGATTTGGTCAGAACTGCAATGGCTGCAGTGGGTGAGGATGCTGCAGGCAGAAACCAGCAGCCCCCCAGGTGTCAGCCCCATAGGATCCGGATCCGGCTCAGCCAGATGGGCCCAAGCAATCATTTTTTTCCAGGCATGACCCAGCTAATGAGGTCTTAGGCTTCACAGGACAGCACTTTTTTTCTATTTTGGAGACAGAGATTTGCTCTTGTTGCCCAGGCTGGAGTACAGTGGCACAATCTCGGCTCACCGCAACCTCTGCCTCCTGGGTTCAAGCGATTCTCCTGCCTCAGCCTCCCGAGTAGCTGGGATTACAGGTGCCCGCCACCATGCCTGGCTAATTTTGTATTTTTTTGTAGAGACGGGGTTTCTCCATGTTGGCCAGGCTGCTCTCGAACTCCCAACCTCAGGTGATCCACCCGCCCCAGCCTCCCAAAGTGCTGAGATTACAGGCGTGAGCCACCTCACCTGGGCTTTTTTTTTTGAGATGGAGTCTTGCTCTGTAGCCCAGGCTGGAGTGCAGTGACGCGATCTCGGCTCACTGCAACCTCTGCCTCCTGGGTCCCGGTCCAAGAAATTCTCCTGCCTCAGCCCCCCGAGTAGCTGGGATTACAGGCACGCGTCATCATGCCCAGCTAATTTTTGTATTTTTAGTAGGGATTACATGCCTATAATCCCAGCACTTTGGGAGGCCGAGGTGGGTGGATCACGAGGTCAGGAGTTCAAGACCAGCCTGGCCAACATGGTGAAACCGCATCTCTACTAAAAATACAAAAATTAGCCGGGCACGGTGGCAGGCGCCTGTAATCGCAACTACTCTGGAGGCTGAGGCAGGAGAACTGCTTGAACCCGGGAGGCGGAGGTTGCAGTGAGCTGAGACCTCGCCATTGCACTCCAGCCTGGGTGACAGAGCGAGACTCCCTCTCAAACACAAAACCAAAACCAAAACCCTACCATAGTTTCAAGGCACCGGGTGACCTGGCCGTTCCCACCTATTTGACCTCACCTCTTACCATATTTGCTCACCTTGCTCCAGTCATGTGGGGAAAAGAAAGATCAGCCTGTTACTGTGTCTATATAGAAAGAAGTAGACATAAGAGACTCCATTTTGTTCTGTATTTGTGATGCTGTTAATCTGTGACCCTACCCCCAACCTTGTCCTTTGCAAGAGACATGTGTTGCGGTGACTCAAGGTTTAATGGATTTTGGGCTATGCAGGATGTGTCTTTGTTAAACAAAATGCCTGAAGGTAGCTTGCTGGTTAAAAGTTATCACCATTCTCTTAATTTCAACTACCCAGAGACACGTACACGGCCAAAGGTCGCAGGGACCTCTGCCTAGGAAAGCTAGGTATTGTCTAAGGTTTCTCCCCATGTGATAGACTGAAACTATGCTGCCAAAAGGTTTATGGAGATGTTTGCATATGCATCTCAAGGCACAGTTTTGTCCTTTGAACTTATTCATGTCACAGAGGTTTTTGTTCGTATGTCTTACTGCCGATTTCCTCTTTTTTCTTTGTTTATATTGTCCTGCCACTCCCCTGTCTTTAAGATGGTAAAGATAATTATCAATAAATACTAAGGGAACTCAGAGACCGGGGCCGGCGTGGGTCCTCTGTAAGCTGAGCGCCGGTCCCCTGGGCCCCGCTTTTCTTTCTCTATACTTTGTCTCTGTGTCTTATTTCTTTTCTCAAGTCTCTCGTTCCACCTTACGAGAAACACCCACAGGTGTGGAGGGGCAGGCCACCCCTTCACAGTCACACTGGCCGTCTTGCATGTTCCCACCTCAGGGCCTTTGCTCTACCTGTTCCTTTATCCGGAACACTCTTCCCGCAGATCTCCCCTTGATTAGCTCTTCCTTATGTTCCAAAATGTCTTCCCTGACCCCTCTGTCTGAATGTTGCTCTACTCCCAACTACTCTCAGTTCTCTCTCCTTCCTTCCTTCCTTCCTTCCTTCCTTCCTTCCTTCCTTCCTTCCTTCTTTCCTTCCTTCCTTCCTTTCTTCCTTTCTTCCTTTCTCTCTTTCTTTCTTTTTCAGCCAGTGTCTGGCTCTGTTGCCCAGGCTGGAGTGCAGTGGCGCAATCTCAGGTCACTGCAACCTCTGCCTCCTGGGCTCAAGTGATTCTCCCACCTCAACCTCCTGAGTAGCTGGGACTACAGGCGTGCAGCACCATGCTCGGCTAATTTTTGTATTTTTTGTAGAGAGAGGGTTTCACTATGTTGGCCAGGCTGGTCTCAAACTCCTGAGCCCAAGCAATGTGCCTGCCCTGGCTTCCCAAAGTGCTGGGATTACAGGTGTGAGCCACTGCCTTCAGCCTACTCTCAGTTCTTGATCACGTGTTTCAATTTGTTCATGGCATTTACCATTCCTTGAAATTATCTCTTCATTGATTGTTTTGCTTGTTGCCTATCTGTCTCTCCTCACCAGAATGTAAGGAGCCTAGGAACAGAGACTGCGTCTGTTTTGTGCACCTCTGTATTCCCAGCCCCTTGCGTTGCATCTGCACATAGTAAGTACTCAGGAAATAGTTGCTGAATGAACAGGATCATATAGAATGACCTGTAGGATATGTCTCCCAGACATGGCATCAGGGAAATCTTTGCAGAGAGAGGAAGTTTGGGCTGAGACTATAGGACCCAGAGTGTAGAAGCTGTCCAGTAAAGACCAGTCCAGGCAGCGGGACCAAGGGAAAAAATAAGAATGTGGGAAGGTCCAAAAGCATGGAGTATTCTAGAAACTGTAAATTGTGCAATTTGGCTGGAGCATAAGGTTGGGTCTACAAAATAAGTAAATAAATAAATATTAGGCATGCACCTGTAGTCCCAGCTACTCAGGAGGCTGAGGCGGGAGGATGGCTTGAGTCCAGGAGTTCGAGGCTGCAGTGAGCAATGATCATGCTACTGTACTCCAGCCTGAGTGACAGAGTGAGACTCTATCTCAATTAAAAAAAAAAAAAGGAGGGCTGCTGAGGCCAAGCACAGTGGCTCACACCTGTAATCCCAACACTGGGAGGCTAAGGCAGGAGGATCACTTGAGCCCAGGAGTTCAAGACCAGCCTAGGCTGGGTGCAGTGGCTCACACCTGTAATCCTAGCACTTTGGGAGGCTGAGGTAGATGAATTGCCTGAGCTTAGGAGTTCAAGACCAGCCTAGGCAACATGATGAAACCCCATCTCTACTAAAATACAACAACAATAACAAAAATTAGCTAGGCTTGGTGGCGTGCCTATAATCCCAGCTATTCGGGAGGCTGAGGCAGGAGAATCACCTCAAACTGGGAGGCAGAGGTTGCAGTGAGGGAAGATCGTGACACTGTACTCCAGCCTGGGTGACAGAGCGAAACTCTGGATAAAAAAAAAAAAGACTAGCCCAGGCAACATAGTGACACCCCGTGGTGCATGCCTGTAGCCTCATGCAGTTCCAGCTATTCAGGAGGCTGATGTGGGAGGATCACTTGAGCCCAGGAGTTCACGCCTGCAGTGAGCTATGATTAGACTCCTGCACTCCAGCCTGGGCCACAGAAAGAGACCCTATCGCTAAAAAAAAGTAAAATAAAAGAAAGGGCTGCTGCATACAGAATGGTCTCCAGGGAGAGAGTCTGATGGTGGGAGGATGGGGTGGGGATGGGGGCTGGAAGATACAGTGACCCAGGTTGAGGGACGCTGATACCCTGAGCCAGGCAAATGGGTGGTGCAGAAGGGAAGAGTTGGCCACCTGCAGGAGGTGCTAAGGAGGCAGCCTGACCAGGAGCGGTGATGGAGGGGACCGCCTCTTCATCAGCAACATCCGGGTCTCCAGCCTGAGGGACTGGATGGGCCGAAGTACTGTTCCCTAGAGAAGGGAGAGGGCGCAGAGTTGCAGGGGACAGGGCGCAGAGTTGGAGAAAAGACTGGGGTGCCGTTTGGGACAGAAAGAGTTTGGGTCCAGGCGAGAAGCCGAGATGTCAGGTTTCCAAAAAGAGGGAGTGGGTGGCTGGGCACAGTGGCTCACACCTATAATCCCAGCACTTTGGGAGGCCAAGGCGAGCAGATCACTTGAGGTCAGGAAGTGGGGAATGCTGACTGGTCAGGTTGGAGATGGAATCATAGGAGGTGGAAGTTAGGTGTTCTTAATGTCTTCTGTTCCTGGGTGCGATGGTAGAACTGGTTGGGCCAGATTACCGGTCTGGGTGGTGTCAGCTGATCCATCGAGTGCAGGGTCTGCAAAATATCTCAAGCACTGACTTTAGGTTTTACAATAGTGATGTTACCCCAGGAGCAATTTGGGGAGGATCCAAAGGCTGCATGACCCTTAAATTGTAATTTCTAATCTTATAGCTAATTTGTTAGTCCTGCAAAGGCGGACTGGACCCTAGGCAAGAAGGGGGGTCTTTTTGGGAAAGGGCTGTTATAAATTTTGTTTCAAACCATGAACTGAATTGCTTCCCAAAGTTAGTTCAGCCTACGCCCAGGAGTGAACAAGGACAGCTTAAGGGTTAGAAACAAGATAGAGTCAGTTAGGTCTGATTTGTTTCACTGTCATAATTTCCTGAGTTACAATTTTGCAAAGGCGGTTTCACGGGGGCCGTTCTGTGGAGGAGGGGTGTGCCTCCTGAGGCTGGCTGAGGGAAGAGGTAGAAGGTTTGGAGGCTGGAAATGAGAGTTCCCAGCTAATGGCTTCTATTTTCTCCAAAAAGTAGTAGGGAGATTTCTGCTGGGGGAGAGGGGCGCTGGAATGAGGGATTGAGAAGACTGGAGGCTTTTTTTTTTTTTTTTTTTTGAGACAGAGTCTCACTCTGTCACCCCGGCTGGAGTGCAGTGGCATGATCTCAGGTCACTGCAATGCCTGCCTCCTAGGTTCAACTGATTCTTCTGCCTCAGAATCCCAAGTGGCTGGGGTTACCGGCATGTGCCACTACACCTGGCTTATTTCTTTTTGTATTATTATTATTATTTTTTTTTGAGGTGGAGTTTCGCTCTTGTTGCCCAGGCTGGAATGCAATGGCATGATCTCGGCTCACTGCAACTTTCGCCCCCTGGGTTCAAGCGATTCTCCTGCCTCAGCATCCTGAGTAGCTGGTATTACAGACATGCACCACCATGCCCGGCTAATTTTGTGTTTTTAGTAGAGACGGGGTTTCTCCATGTTGGTCAGTCTGGTCTTGAGCTCCTGACCTCAGATGATCCACCCACCTCAGCCTCCCAAAGTGCTGGGATTACAGGCGTGAGCCACCGCACCTGGCCCCTTTTTTTGTATTTTTAATAGAGATAGGGTTTCACCATGTTTCCTAGGCTGGTCTTGAACACCTGGCCTCAAGGCCGGGCGCGGTGGCTCACGCTTGTAATCCCAGCACTTTGGGAGGCCGAGGCGGGCGGATCACAAGGTCAGGAGATCGAGACCATCCTGGCTAACATGGTGAAACCCCGTCTCTACTAAAAATACAAAAAAATTAGCCGGGCGCGGTGGCGGGCGCCTGTAGTCCCAGCTACTCGGGAGGCTGAGGCAGGAGAATGGCATGATCCCAGGAGGCGGAGCTTGCAGTGAGCCGAGATAGTGCCACTGCACTCCAGCCAGGGGGACAGAGCAAGACTCCGTCTCAAAAAAAAAAAAAAAAAAAAAAAAAGAACACCTGGCCTCAAGTGATCCGCCCATCTCAGCCTCCCAAAGTCCTGGGATTACAGGCATGAGCCACTGTGCCTCAATGACTGGAGGCATTTGAAATGCCCTGAGGGGAATGGGCAGGGGACACAGAAAAACAGGATTCTTGGGCTGGGTGAGAGCCCAACTGAGGGTAGAGACCCTGAGTTTGCAGTAGCCCCAACCTACCCCAAAACAAGATGGCTATTAGGGTTTCCAGGCAGGTGTGATGGGAAAACCTGGAGGCAAGAAAGTTAGTGACAGGCTGGACTACTGGGGAGTATGGGAGGACTGGGGGGAAGAGGAGGACTTGAGGCCAGGGAAGAATCTGGAAGCCCTCTGTCTTAGTCCATTTGGGCTGCTATAACAACATATCTTAGACTGCATAATGTATAAACAACAGAAATTTATCCGCTGGGTGCGGTGGCTCACACCTGTAATCCCAGCACTTTGGGAGGCTGAGGCGGCTGGATCACCTGAGGTCAGGAATTTGAGACCAGGCTGACCAACATAGTGAAAACCTATCTCTACTAAAAATACAAAAAATTAACCGGGCATGGTGGTGTGCGCCTGTAATCCCAGCTACTTGGGAGACTGAAGCAGGAAAATCGCTTGAACACCCCACACCCACGCCCCTCCCCCGCCAAAAAATAAAGGAAATTTATTGCTTGTAGTTCTAGGGGTTGGGAGGTCCAAGATCAAAGCGTCAGCAGATTTGCCTGTTCCTCATACATGTGGCCTTCTAGCTGTGTCTTCTTGTGGCAGAAGTTGTGGACAAGCTCCCCAGGCCTCTTTTTCTTTTTGAGACAGAGTCTTGCTCTGTCGACAGGCTGGAGTACAGTGGCATGATCTTGGCTCACTGCAACCTCTGCCTCCTGGGTTCAAAGGATTCTCCCAACTCAGCCTCCTGAGTAGCTGGGACTACAGGTGCGTGACATCACACCAAGCTAATTTTTGTATTTTTAGTAAAGATGGGGTTTCACCATGTTGCCCAGGATGGACTTGATCTCTTGACCTCATGATCCACCCGCCTCAGCCTCCCAAAGTGTTGGGATTACAGGCGTGAGCCACCGCGCCCGGCCCCCAGGCCTCTTTTATAAGGGCATTAGCCCCATTCATGTCGGGGAGCCCACCCAATCACATCCTAATCAACTCCCCCTTTTTTTTTTTTTTTTTGAGACAGAGTCTCGCTCTCGCTCTGTCACCCAGGCTGGATTGCAGTGGCACGATCTGGGCTCACTGCAAGCTCCACCTCCCAGGTTCACGCCATTCTCCTGCCTCAGCCTCCTGAGTAGCTGGGACTACAGGCGCCCGTCACCACCCTTGGCTAATTTTTTCTATTTTTTAGTAGAGACGGGGTTTCACCGTGTTAGCCAGGATGGTCTTGACCTCCTGACCTCGTGATCCGCCCGCCTTGGCCTCCCAAAGTGCTGGGATTACAGGCTTGAGCCACAGCGCCCGGCCGGCCCCGCCTCTTAATACCCTGACATTAACATTAGGTTTCAACATGTGAGTTTTGGGGGTCAGGGACATTCAGACCATAGCATCCTTGGACCAACAGGACAGACAGAGGCTGTGGAATGACTCTGGGGTGGGTGAAGTAGGGAACACTGCTTTGCTTTAAAAAGGGAATCCCTCTTCTGGGGCTGGGAGTGGCTTCCCACAGGGACTGCCGTGCAAGGGAGGAGGAATCTGGCATCTCTCCAGGATGCTTCTCATTGCAGGGCCGCTGGCCTAGAAATGGCCTCAAATGGAAGCTGCGATCCGATCCTGGTGGAGGTTTTGGAGCTAGGCTAGAGATGAGGACTCCAGGGTTCAGTGTGCACTTGCTGCTCCTGCACTAGGTAAGTCCCTTCCTCTGTGGACCTCCAGCCCTCCCCTTCCAGTGGAGATAGTGTGCACAGCCCTAGCTCCCCTCCCTGAGCCTGGGAAAAGGCTGAAGGGAGACCCCGTGGTGTTCCTAGGAAAGGAGCCCTTCCCAGCGGTGGGAGGGTGAACGGGGACCCTCCCTCTCCTCCAGTCCTGTCTTCCCAGCCCCAGGACGGAGCTCTTCCTGTGTGTCAGCCTCCACGTGGGAAAAGTTGCCAGTGCATTCATTCTCTGGAGGAATCCCTGCGAGCCCTCCCAGATGGGTGGTGTTATCAGCCTGATTTTACCGAGAGGCTGCTGAGGGAAAGTGACCTGTCTGAGGTTGGTGACAGACACCCAGTTTGATCCCATCTGTGGTACCGCCAGGCCTCTCCCTTTTCTGCTTCTCTCCCGAGAGGCTGGAGAGTCCTTTCCCTCCTAGCAGGGTCCTAAGGACCCCGCGGTGCTCCAGGGGAGCCAACATCCCCTCCTTGGGAGGGCGTGGTGTGCCCTAGTTCTACACTCAGACCAAGAGAGGGCTGTGAGGGCTGTGCCGTTTTTTTTTTTCTTTTCTTTTCTTTTTTTCTTTTTGAGATGGAGTCTGTCACCCAGGCTGGAGTGCAGTGGCGCGATCTCGGCTCACTGCAACCTCCGCCTCCCGGGTTCAAGTGATTCTCCTACCTCAGCCTCCCAAGTAGCTGGGAGTACAGGCACCCGCCACCATGCCCGGCTAATGTTTGTATTTTTAGTACAGATGGGTTTTCACCATGTTGGCCAGGCTGGTCTTGAACGGATCTCAGGTGATCCCGCCGCCTCGGCCTCCCAAAGTGCTAGGATTACAGGCTTGAGCTACCACGCCCGGCCTGACTGTGCTCTCTTAAAGGGCCGAAGCAATGCGAGTGCTAGCGACCGCGGCAAGGAGGTGACGCGCAGGGGACTTAAGGAGCGGACCGCCGCGGGAGGACGCGCCCAGGTCAGGGGGACTCCCTCTGCGACCCCCACACTGGGTCTCCGGCCCACGCGTGGCCCGTCTGGTCTGCGGAGCTGGCGCCGGGGCCGCCAGAGGGCGCCCGGGGCGGAGGAGGGGGCGGGAGCCGGGGAAGCCCGGGGAGGTGGTGGCAGAGCCGGCGCCGCCCCGCGGGGTCTGCGGCTCAGGTCTTAAGGGTCGGCTTTATGGGCCGGGAAATCCGGTTCCGGGGGTTCAAAGCCCAGGGGTTCCATGAGCCCCTACTGTTCTCGGATGCCTGGCCGGCTCCGAGGCACTCGTTCCAGCACCCCTCCCCCGTCCCTATCCTCCGGCCCCTCCCCCGTCGCCCCTCCGGGGTCCAGCCGGGCGGGGCGGCTCCAGGGTCGCGGCTGGCGCGGGTCCCCGGGCCCTGGCCCTCCGGTACCCCAGGCCAAGGACAGAAAACTTGAGCATCCCCGCGCAGGGGTGGGGAGGGGAATCCCACTCTGGGGGTGCACTGCCCCGCCCTCTCCGGGTCTGCCTCGGCCCCGCCTGGGCCCCAAGCCCCGCCCCCTCCCCTCGGCCGGCTGCAGAGCCCCGGGGGCCGCCGCAGCCGCCCAAGCGCCCGCCATGCGCGCTGCCCCCGCCGCGCCGCTGCTCCAGCTGCTGCTCCTGCTGGGGCTGTGGCTGGAGGCTGCGGGCGTTGCAGAGTCGCCGCTGCCCGCCGTGGTCCTTGCCATCCTGGCCCGCAATGCCGAACACTCGCTGCCCCACTACCTGGGCGCGCTGGAACGGCTGGACTACCCCCGGGCCAGGATGGCCCTCTGGTGAGAGACAAGGGCATTGGCACCCAGTGGGCACCTAACCCCCAGCCTCGCAGATGGCCCCCGCCCCCGGCGGCCCTGTCTGCTTGCTCCCTGCCCAGACACCACCTAGACAGGCCCCTCCCCTCACAGACGGCCCTGCCAGCCTGAGCCCCCAGACAGGACCTCGAGCCCCCTGCTGGGAGACCTCTGAGGCCACAGGCCGACGTGAGACACCCACCCCTCCTTCTGGTCCCCTACTCCTTCCTCTTGGGGCCTTCCCTGGGTGTAGGTTGGGCGCAGCCAGCCCTTTTCACCCCAGCCTTCAGGGCCCAGCTCAACCCCGGTGGGACCTGTGGTTGGCTGGATTTGAAGAGAAGCAGACGGGAACCTCTGAAGTCCCCTGGGGCCCAACGTGGCAGGGATCGGCCAGGCTGGAGGCTTCTGGGCACAGGTGGGGGGTGCCATCAGCCCTGGGCTCCGGGCTGTGCAGGGGAGTCAGACCGGCTCCCTTTCCCTCTGGTAGAGGGGCAGGATCCTGTCAGCCAAGGGCAGTCCCCCTTCCTGGAGCCTCTCCCCTCTGGCATCTCTGTGCCCACAGGGCACTGGGATCGGAGGCCACAACCCCAGGTCTGTAGACACCAGAACAGGGAGGAGTCCCTGGCTGAGGTTGGGGGTAAACTGAGAAAAATGACAAGCCACCCTTTACAATACACCCCAGTTGGGCTAGCGGGGTGGAGCCCTGGCCTGGGGAGGCCGCCCACAATGACCACAGTTTGGGAGTTTGTTAGTTCCCACCCCTGTAAGACTTGACACGTAGTCTTCATTTCTGGGGAATTGGCTTAAAGGGGCAGCATCACCCAAAACCTGGGCACTTGGCTAAAGCCCCCACCTCTGTTATGGGAGCCCCTTCCCCAGGAGAGGGGAGGGTGTGCTCCATGACAGCGGAGCTTGGGCCCGTCTGCATTCTCAGGGACTCGCAGAGCACGGTTTGATCCTTATTACAACCTGGGGGTGGAGGAAAGCAGCAGCTCTTCTGTCTAGTCCCCATTCAGAGAGGGACAGGGGCTGGCCTGTGGTCACACAGCCACTGGTCACACAGGTAGGTATCTGCCCACCTAACGAAGGTTACCAGGGAATGTGGCAGGTGGGATCCTTAAAGTCGAGGTACTTTTCATCTTTCAAAATGCATTCATTGGCCAGGCAACGTGGCTCACACCTGTAATTTCAGCACTTTGGGAGGCTGAAGTGGGCAGATCACCTGAGGTGAGGAGTTCAAGACCAGCCTGGCCAACATGGTGAAACCCCGTCTCTACTAAACACACAAAAATTAGCCGGGTATGGTGGCACGTGCCTGTAATCCCAGGTACTTGGGAGGCTGAGGCAGGAGAATCACTTGAACCCAGGAGATGGAGGTTGCAGTGAGTCGAGATCACACCACTGCACTGCAGCCTGGGCGACAGAGCAAGATTATGTCTCAAAAAAAGAAAAAAAAATATATATATACACACACACACACACACACATATATACTTTCGTCTTCTCTTCTCTTGGTCCATGACATAGGCAAGAAAGCTTAAGTTATAGAGGGAGGACATGAAGCCCAGAGAAAGATGGGACTTGCCTGAGGTCACACAGCAGGTCACAGAACTGTGATGGGGACCTGGCTGTGCTGCCTCCAGCCCCTCTGCTGTAACATGCCTACCCTTTACTGTTCCAAGGAGAGCCCGGCCTCAAAGGCGTTGGTGCTTCAGGGTCAAGGCTGCTTTGGGGTTCAATCCTTCTGTGGCTGTGCCCCCTCAGCCTTTTTTCTTCCCATCCCCAGGTGTGCCACGGACCACAATGTGGACAACACCACAGAGATGCTGCAGGAGTGGCTGGCAGCTGTGGGCGATGACTATGCCGCTGTGGTCTGGAGGCCCGAGGGGGAGCCCAGGTGGTGATCTGAGGGGAAGGGTACTGGGGAAGATGGAGAACAGCTGCAGTCCAGAGAGGAAAAGGGACAGCCCAGAGCCACAGCCTCCAAGCCAGGGCTCTGTCCACTGCCTTGCAGAGAGGGAGGGGCATGTACCCCATGGGAACATCTCACCTCTCTACCCCCTCAGGTTCTACCCAGATGAAGAGGGTCCCAAGCACTGGACCAAAGAAAGGCACCAGTTTCTGATGGAGCTGAAGCAGGAAGCCCTCACCTTTGCCAGGGACTGGGGGGCTGACTATATCCTGGTAAGGAAGTCTGGCTAGAATTGGGCTTCTGAAAGGTGGTAGTATCTGTCCCTGATAAAAATCTGGGTATAGGCTGGGCGCAGTGGCTCACGCCTATAATCTTAGCACTTTGGGAGGCCAAGGCAGGTGGATCACATGAGGTCAGGAGTTTGAGACCAGCCTGGCTAACATGGTGATACTCCATCTCTACTAAAAATACAATAATTAGCTGGGCATGGTGGCAGGTGCCTGTAATCCCAGCTACTCAGGAGACTGAGGCATGAGAATTGCATGAACCTGGGAGGCGGAGGTTGCACTGAGCTGAAATCACACCACTGCACCCCAGCCTGGGTGACAAGAGTGAAACTCAGTCTCAAAAAAAAAAAAAAAAGAAAAATCTGGGTGTGACTGACCCACTGGAAGTCTGGGTCCTTCAGCAGGCTATCTGGGCCAGAGCCCAGACCAGATGTTCAGATTGGATCCCTATGTTAAAAGCTCAGACTAGGTACTAAGCCTGGACTCCTCAGATAGATCCCATTGTATATACTATATACTAAGCCTCGATTACTGGGCTGGAGCCCAGGGTATAAACTGAGCCTGGATCTCTGAACTAGAGCTCAGAGTAGGTGTTTGGATCTGTTTTCTAAGCCAGATCCCAGATAAAGGTCTTAGCTCAGCAACTCAGGTATAATCTCTGGACCGAATCCCTGAGTCAGTGCCCCAGACTAGAGCCATGGTCCAGAAAGGGATCTACTGAGTGAGTTAGACCTCTGTAAGAGTATTCCCATTGGATCCTAGGAGCCACGCTGGGTCTCTGGCAGGACCACTTAGTGAATTCTCTGGGGGGCTGCAGCCCTGGCAGGGCTGGAGCCTGTGACATCCCCTCCCCAAAGTTTGCAGACACAGACAACATTCTGACCAACAACCAGACTCTGCGGCTTCTCCTGGGGCAGGGGCTTCCAGTGGTGGCCCCAATGCTGGACTCCCAGACCTACTACTCCAACTTCTGGTGTGGGATCACCCCCCAGGTGAGGCCAGGATGGGGGCCTTGGGTGGACTGAGGTCCTGGAAGGAGGGACGTGGAGAGCAGAGAGCCTGAAGGCCTTGGGGTCTGTGGGCAGGGGCAGGGGAGCCCTCTTACAGCCCAAAGCATCCCCTTTCCCCAGGGCTACTACCGCCGCACAGCCGAGTACTTCCCCACCAAGAACCGCCAGCGCCGGGGCTGCTTCCGCGTCCCCATGGTCCACTCCACCTTCCTGGTATCCCTGCGGGCTGAAGGGGCAGACCAGCTTGCCTTCTACCCCCCACATCCCAACTACACTTGGCCTTTCGATGACATCATTGTCTTCGCCTATGCCTGCCAGGCTGCTGGTGAGGACCAGCCCTCCTTGAACATTCCTTGGATGCCTCTGCGCCTTTGCACATGCTACTCTGGCTGCTTACCATGCCTTTCTCTACCCTGCATTTCATCCTGTTAACTCTTGAGTTACAGCTTTGGGTCATGAGTTTTCTTTTCCCTCTCTCTCTCTTTTTTTTTTTGGTGTGATCTCGGCTCACTGCAAACTCTGCCTCCTGGGTACAAATGATTTCCTGCCTCAGCTTCCCGAGTTGCTGGGATTACAGGCACCCGCCACCACACCCAGCTAATTTTTGTGTTTTTAGTAGAGCTGGGGTTTCGCCATGTTGGCCAGGCTGGTCTCAAGCTCCTGAGCTCAGGTGATCTGGCCACCCCGGCCTCCCAAAGTGCTGGGATTACAGGTGTGAGCCACCACACTCAGCCAGTAGTTACTTTTTTTCTTTTTTTCTTCTTTTTTTTTTTTTGAGACGGAGTCTCACTCTGTCGCCCAGGCTGGAGTGCAGTGGTCGGATCTCAGCTCACTGAAAGCTCCGCCTCCCGAGTTCACGCCATTCTCCTGCCTCAGCCTCCCGAGTAGCTGGGACTACAGGCGCCCGCCACCTCGCCTGGCTAGTTTTTTGTATTTTTTTAGTAGAGACGGGGTTTCACCGTGTTAGCCAGGATAGTCTCGATCTCCTGACCTCGTGACCCACCCGTCTCAGCCTCCCAAAGTGCTGGGATTACAGGCTTGAGCCACCACGACTGGCCTCCTTTTTTTTTAAGATGGAGTCCTGCTCTGTCGCCCAAGCTAGAGTGCAGTGGCACGATCTCGGCTCACTGCAACCTCCACCTCCCAGGTTCAAGGTATTCTCCTGCCTCAGCCTCCTGAGTAGCTAGGACTACAGGTGTGTGCCACCATGCCTGGCTAATTTTTTTTATTTTTATTTTTAGTAAAGATGGGGGGTTTCTTTTCTTTCTTTTTTTTTTTGAGACGGAGTCTCGCTCTGTCACCCATGCTGGAGTGCAGTGGCTGGATCTCAGCTCACTGCAAGCTCCGCCTCCCGGGTTCACGCCATTCTCCTGCCTCAGCCTCCCGAGTAGCTGGGACTACAGGCGCCCGCCACCTTGTCTGGCTAGTTTTTTGTATTTTTTAGTAGAGACGGGGTTTCACCGTGTTAGCCAGGATGGTCTTGACCTCCTGACCTCGTGATCCGCCCCCCTTGGCCTCCCAAAGTGCTGGGATTACAGGCTTGAGCCACTGCGCCTGACCACCATGTTAGCCAGGCTGGTCTCGAACTCCTGACCTTGTGATCCACCCGACTCGGCCTCCCAAAGTAGTGGGATTACAGACATGAGCCACCGTGCCCGGCTAGTAGTTACTTTTAAGATGAAAGTTACTAAAAAGAGTTTGGGTATGGCCAGGCAAGGTGACTCAGACCTTAATTTCAAAGTCTTGGGAAGCTGAGGCTACAGGGGAAATCACTTGAGCTCAGGAGTTCGAGACCAGCCTGGACAATATAGCAAGACCTCATCACTTTTCTGCCTTTTTTTTTTTTTTGAGATGGAGTTTTGCTCTTGTTGCCCAGGCTGGAGTGCAATGGCATGATCTTGGCTCACTGCAACCTCTGCCTTCTGGGTTCAAGCAATTCTCCTGCCTCAGCCTCCCAAGTAGCTGGGATTACAGGCATGCACCACCACGCCTGGGTAATTTTGTGTTTTCAGTAGAGACGGGGTTTCTCCGTGTTGGCCAGGCTGTTCTCGAACTCCCGAACTCAGGTGATCTGCCTGCCTCAGCCTCCCAAAGTGCTGGGATTACAGGCGTGGGCCACCGAGCCCAACCCAGCGTTTTTTTTTTGTTTTTGTTTTGTTTTTTTTTTTTTTTTTGAGATGGAGTCTTGCTCTATGGCCCAGGCTGGAGTGCAGTGGCACAATCTCAGCTCACTGCAGTGTTGACCTCCCCACCTCAGCTTCCCGAGTAGCTGGGACCACAGGTGCACACTACCATGCCTATCTAATTATTGTATTTTTCATAGAGATGGGGTTTTGCCGTGTTGCTCAGGCTGGTCTTGAACTCCTGGGCTCAGGTGATCTGCCCCCTCAGCTCCCAAAGTGCTACGATTACAGGTGTGAGCCACCACCCCTGGCTGCGAGACCCCATCTCTACAGGAAAATTTAAAAATTAACCTGGTGTGTTGGCCCACACCTGTAGTCCCAGCTTCTTGGGAGGCTGAGGCAGGAGGATCGCTTGAGCCCAGGAGGTTGAGACTGAAGTAAGCTGTGATCATGCCACTGTACTCCACCTTGGGCAACACAGGATGAGACCCTTCCTCAAAAAAAAAAAAAAAAAAAAAGAGAAAGTGTTTGGGTGTGAATGGAATAAATCCAATCCTGGCTGGGTGCGGTGGCTCATGCCTGTAATCTCAGCACTTTGGGAGGCCAAAGCAGGTGGATCACGAGGTCAAGAGAGGGAGACCATCCTGGCTAACACGGTGAAACCCGGTCTCTATTAAAAATACAAAAAATGGCCGGGCGCGGTGGCTCAAGCCTGTAATCCCAGCACTTTGGGAGGCCGAGACGGGTGGATCACGAGGTCAGGAGATCGAGACCATCCTGGCTAACATGGTGAAACCCCGTCTCTACTAAAAAAAAATACAAAAAAATAGCCGGGCGAGGTGGTGGGCGCCTGTAGTCCCAGCTACTCGGGAGGCTGAGGCAGGAGAATGGCGTGAACCCGGGAGGCAGAGCTTGCAGTGAGCTGAGATCCGGCCACTGCACTCCAGCCTGGGCGACAGAGTGAGACTCCGTCTCAAAAAAAAAAAAAAAAAAAAAAAAAAAAATACAAAAAATTTGCCGAGCATGGTGGTGGGTGCCTATAGTCCCAGCTACTTGGGAGGCTGAGGCAGGAGAACGGCATGAACGTGGGAGGCAGAGCTTACAGTGAGCCGAGATCGCGCCACTACACTCCAGCCTGGGTGACAGAGCGAGACTCCGTCTCAAAAAAAAAAAAAAAAAAAAATCCAGTCCTGTGGATGAGA
Organism: Macaca fascicularis; assembly: GCF_037993035.2. Taxonomy (NCBI): domain Eukaryota; kingdom Metazoa; phylum Chordata; class Mammalia; order Primates; family Cercopithecidae; genus Macaca; species Macaca fascicularis. Next base: position 15,546,735 of record NC_088389.1, on the reverse strand, counting down.
GGGAGGAGTGGAGACACTCATGTTGGAGTGAAGCTCTTGAGAAGGCTGCAGAGAATGTGTAATTCTGACCTTGAAGACTATCTGGTGCACAGAGAAGAACTTTGCAGGTGGTCAGGGTAAATTAGAGGTGACGATTTAATTAAGTAATTAGTGGCAGCTGGTAAGGAGGGTGTTGTGATTCTTTGTTTTGTGCTGGAGAAATCTGCAGTGTGCAGACATGCAAGAAGAAATCTTATCAAGTGGAAAAAGTGAGTGAAGGTGAAACAATTGGAGGGGAAAACACAAGCGAAAACAAAAGCATTCTGTTATTTTTCATGTGCTATCCCTGCTTCAAGCGACAGCCCTTGTTAATTGGTCAATGATTTGAAGGAATTCAGTCTCTAACAGCCAGCTATTATATCCCTGCTCTGGGCCAAGCTCTGTGCTCGATGCTGGGAATAGGGTCAGCTTTCATTTGTTTTTTGTTTGTTTGTTTGCTTTTGAGACAGAGTCTTGCTCTGTCACCCAGGCTGGAGTGCAGTGGTGTGACTTTGGCTCACTGCAACCTTTGCCTCCCAGGTTCAAGTGATTCTCCTGCCTCAGCCTCCCAAGTAGCTGGGATTACGGGCAGCCACCACCACACCCAGCTAATTTTAGTATTTTTAGTAGAGATGGAGTTTCACCATGTTGGCCAAGCTGGTCTTGAACTCCTGACCTCAAGTGATCTGCCTGCCTGGGCCTCCAAAAGTGCTGGGATTACAGGCATGAGCTACTGTGCCCCGCCTGGGTTAGCTTTTTAATTGGCACCGTGTGCCTGCCCCTGAGGATGGTTATAATAAAGGTAACAAATATTGGCCAGGTGCAGTGGCTTACATCTGTAATCCCAACAGTTTGGGTGGCCTAGGGGGGTGGTGGATCACTTCAGGCTAGGAGTTCGAGACCATCCTGGCCAACATGGTGAAACCCCATCTCTACTGAAAATACAAAAATTAGCCAGGTGTGGTGGCGCACACCTGTATTCACAGCTACTCAGGAGGCTGAGGCGGGAGAATCACTTGAACCCGGGAGACAGAGGTTGTAATGAGCCAAGATCACACCAAGGCGGGCAGATCACTAGGTCAGGAGATGGAGACTATCCTGGCTAACATGGTGAAACCCCGTCTCTACTAAAAATACAAAAAATTAGCTGGGCGTGGTGGCGGGTGCCTGTAGTCCCAACCACTAGGGAGGCTGACGCTGGAGAATGACGTGAACCTGGGAGGCGTAGCTTGCAATGAGCCACTGCACTGCAGCCTGGGCGACAGAGCGACACTCCGTCTCAAAAAAAAAAAAAGTGACAAATATTAAAGCCCGGGGAAGGCCACTCTGGCTGCCAGGTGAAAGATACTGTGGAAGGGAGCCCCAGAGGGTGTGGGGTGAAGTGGAGGGGTCTGGGGAAAAGGCGATGGCCCTTGGATCTAGTGGGGTGGTGGGGATCCGGAGAGATGGGGGGATTTAGGGAACAGAGCAGTGGGGCTCACTGGCATCCTGTGGCTATGGTGGGTGGGAGTTTGCCTGCTCCTGCCTCACCTTGATACCCTGAGGGCAGGGACTCAGTGTTGCTCACTGCCGTAACCCTGACTTCCAGCGGGTGCCCTGGACAGGTATATTGAATGAATGAACCATCTCAGCAGAACGACCCCTTAGATATTGTGTGAGCCAAGCCCTTTCTCCCTCTGGTCCTACAGGTGGGGAAACTGAGTCCCAGAGAAGACCGACACGGGTAACTGGCATTGCTGGGCCTAGGACCTCTCAGCTGGATTCTGAGAGCCCCCCGCCTCCACTGTAGCTCTCACTCAGCCTGTCTCTGCAGGGGTCGCAGTCCACGTGTGCAATGAGCACCGTTATGGGTACATCAATGTGCCCGTGAAATCCCACCAGGGGCTGGAAGACGAGAGGGTCAACTTCATCCACCTGATCTTAGAAGCACTAGGTGAGGGCTGGGGAACTGTTCCACCCGCCTGCTGCCAGGGCTCCCTGCCTCCCCATGGTGCCCCTTTCCTTAGGCCCTGTACTGGAGCGGGCATTGGCCTTGGGGTTCCAGCCTTACCGCTAACTCGTTCCATGACTCTGAGAAAGTCCCCTTCCCTGTTGGGCCTCAGTCTCACATCCTTACAACGGGGACAGGTGGATCTTGTGATCTCCGAGGTCCCAGCCTGTGGGGTGTTCTGCCGGGCTGGGGGCAGGAATGAGGCTGGGGGCTAGGACTTCAGGGTGACTGCTAACAGGAGTCAGTAGGGACTCATGCTTGGGGTCTACTTCCCTTTGCAGTGGACGGCCCCCCCATGCAGGCCTCAGCTCATGTGACTCGGCCCTCCAAGAGGCCCAGCAAGATAGGGTTTGATGAGGTAAGTCCCCCGAGCCTGTGGGCTCGCCGTTAGGAGGTGAATGGGCCCTCCCCTCCCTCTCCCCTGCACTTACCGCCCACCCCCTGCCTCCTCCAGGTCTTTGTCATCAGCCTGGCTCGCAGGCCTGACCGTCGAGAACGCATGCTCGCCTCGCTCTGGGAGATGGAGATCTCTGGGCGGGTGGTGGACGCTGTGGACGGCCGGTGAGGCTGCCTGGGACGGGGCCCTGAGCTCTTGGGGGAGCAGTGTGGTCCATCTCCAAGCCCCCTAGGACTGGGAAAAGCAGACAGGTTGAATGAGTTTCCTGTCCCAGGAAGTATCCAAATGGGGTCTGAGTAATACTCTGTCAGGGAGTTCCAGAGCAGACACACGTGGGAGAAGCCACCCTCCCGCTGCTCACCAGAGGAGGCGAGCACAGTGGCTGAGGCTCCACGGCCTGGGTTCCAGCTCTACCAGCTATTGAATGTGTGACCTCCAGCCAGCTACCCCCATCTCTCAGCCCTTTTGTATAAATAGCAGATAACTGTGCCCTTCTCTTAGGGTTTTGTGGGTTTAGTGAAGTTAGCCAGGGCCAGGCACATAGTAAGTTTCCAAAGGTTAGGTATTTTCAGTATTATTACTCTCCATCCTGGACTTGAGTTCCTGGTGGGCGGAGATCGGGAAAGGGCAGCCATGTTCCCCTGGGGAATCCAGAGGCCAGGCTCCTCCAGCCACCAGGGGTCCTGTGGCCCCATATGTCATCTGCTGCTATTTGCTTCAAGTGCTCAGCTCTGTTTTTTTTTTTTTAGAGACAGCATCTCCGTCTGTTACCCGGGCGCAGTGCAGTGCCACAAACATGGCTCACTGAAGCCTTAAACTCCTGGGTTCAAGCAATCCTCCTGCCTCAGCCTCTGAGTAACTGGACTATAGGCGTGCACCATCACACCCAGCTAATTAAAAATAATTTTTTTTTTTTTTTGAGGCAGAGTCTTGCTCTGTCACCCAGGCTGGAGTGTGGTGGTGCAATCTTGGCTCACTGCAACATCCGCCTCCCGGGTTTTCAGTGATTCTCCTCCATCAGCCATCTGAGTAGCTGTGATTACAGGCTTGCATCACCACACCCAGCTAAAAAAAAATTTTTTCATAGAGACAGGGTCTCACTCTGTTGCCTAGGCTGGTCTTGAACTCCTGGCCTCAAGTGACCCTCCTGCCTCACCCTCTTGAGTAACTGGGACTACAGGCATGCACCACCATGCCCAGCTAATTAAAAAAACTTTTTGGCAGGGCCGGGCACGGTGGCTCACACCTGTAATCCCAGCACTTTGGGAGGCCGAGGCAGGTGGATCGTGAGGTCAGGAGATCGAGACCATCCTTGCTAACATGATGAAACCCCGTCTCTACTAAAAATACAAAAAGTTAGCCAGGCATAGTGGCTGGCGCCTGTAGTCCTTGCTACTCAGGAGGCTGAGGCTGGAGAATGGCGTGAACCCGCGAGGCGGAGCTTGCAGTGAGCCGAGATCATACGACTACACTCCAGCCTGGGGGACAAAGCGAGACTCTCTCAAAAAAATTTTTTTCTCTCTCTACTAAAAATGCAAAAATTAGCTGGGCGTGGTGGTGGGCGCCTGTAATCTCAGCTACTCAGGAGACTGAGTCAGGAGAATTGCTGGAACCCAGGAGGCAGAGGTTGCAGTGAGTCAAGATCGTGCCGTTGCACTCCAGCCTGGGCTGACAACAGTGAGAGTCTGTCTCAAAAAAACTTTTTTTTTGGAGAGATGGGGTTTCTCTCTGTTGCTCAGGCTGGTCTTGAACTCCTGGCTTCAAGCAATCCTCCCACTTTGGCCTCCCAAAGCACTGGGATTACAGGTGTGAGAAACCATGTCCCCCGAGGTCTCTTGACCATAGGCTATCCATCCTTTGCTTGGGCCTCTGCCCAAGAAGTATCTCTCATGTTCCCACATTCTTTAGAGTGCCTCCCGCTCAGGCAGCCCCCTACCATCCCACCCTTTCCTCAAGGGTAACCCCTATCCTATCATATTAGGACACGTCCTAATAGTTATCCTCAGAACTCCTGAGGTGGCCGGGCGTGGTGGCTGACGCCTGTAATCCTAGCACTTTGGGAGGCTGAGGCGGGCAGATCACCTGAGGTCAGGAGTTCGAGACCAGCTTGGCCAACACGGTAAAACCCTGTCTCTACTAAAAAAAAAAAAAAAAAAAAAAAAAAATTAGCCAGGTGTGGTGGTGTGTGCCTGTAGTCTCAGCTACTTGTGAGGCTGAGGCAGGAGAATTGCTTGAACCCGGGAGGTAGAGGTTGCTGTGAGCTGAGATCGTGCCACTGCAGTCCAGCCTGGGCAACAGTGGCTCCAGTTCCCCAGGTCCAGTCCCTTGACAGCTTCGGGTCACACAAAAGAGTTACAAGGCGGAAACCTTCTTCAAACCCGACTCCAGTGTGACCATCCCCACCAGGCACAGGCCTGGCCCCTCTGAGGGATTCTCTGGCAGGCACCCCTCACCCATCACACCTGTGTCCCTCAGGATGCTCAACAGCAGTGCCATCAGGAGCCTCGGCGTAGACCTGCTCCCGGGCTACCAGGACCCCTACTCAGGCCGCACCCTGACCAAGGGCGAGGTGGGCTGCTTCCTCAGCCATTACTCCATCTGGGAAGAGGTGAGGGCGCCTGCTTCCTCCACCCACGGCCTTCGGGGAGAACGGGGCCAGTTTGTTCTATTCACTGCTCTGTGAACGAGTGCATGAATGAAGATATGCATCAAAACCTGGCCAGCAGCTTTCAATCTCCTCTGTGTTCCGCACCCCAGTGGGCACCGCTAAGCGGTACCCGTTTGCATTCTGCAGTCTCTCTTAAGCACCTACTGTGTGCTAGGAGATATTCTGCTCTGAGAACACAGAGGAGGACAGGAACAATGCATATCTGCTCCTTCCTCCAAAAAAGGGATCCCCCTGGGGCTCAGGGACCAGAGGGGGGTTACTGAAACCAAGAAAAAAATCAAGAAAACCAAGCTTGCAGTGGAGGGGAGAGGTGTGGGCCACTTTAAAAGGCACCTGGTGTGGGAGAGGTCAGAGTTGGTGTCACCATTGAGGGGCAGGGAGAAAGGCCTTCTAGGCAGAGGAGAACAGTGGGTGCCAAGGTCCTGAGGCAGGAAGGTGTTTAGGAGCAGAAAGAAGGAAGCCTGGGACTCAGCATGTGCTCAGTACTTGGCCAGGAAGCCTCAGCCCAAGGGCTGGGAGTGTGAGCGCAGAGGAGAGGTTGCTGGACACGGCTGGAGAGAACAGGGGAACTAAGCTCTCCAAGGGCAGCCCCTCCAGGAGATGGGACACGGATTCCTTGTTTTTATTCTCTGCTATAGCCAAATATACGTGCATGTGTATGTGAGCATTATGGGGTGTTTTTTTTTTTTTTTTTTCCTGAGCTGGAGTATTGCTCTGTCGCCCAGGCTGGAATGCAGTGGTGCAGTCTTGGCTCACTGCAACCACTACATCCTGGGTTCAAGCGATTCTCCTGCCTCAGCCTCCTGAGTAGCTGGGATTACAGGCACCTGCCACCACGCCCAGCTAACTTCTAATCTCAGGTGATCTGCCCGTCTTGGCCTCCCAAAGTGCTGGGATTACAGGCATGAGCCACCACGCTCAACCTATGTTGACTTTTTTACCATCTCAGAACATGGTTCACTACTTTTTTTTTGAGACAGGGTCTTGTTCTAGCACCCAGGCAGGAGTGCAATGGCTCACCACAGCCCGGACCTCCTGGGCTCAAACAATTATCCCACCTTAGCCCCCCAAGTAGCTGAAACTACAGGCGCGCACCACCACACCCAGCTAAATTTTGTATTTTTTGTAGAGACAAGGTTTCGCCATGTTGGCTAGGCAGCTGGTCTCGAACTCCTGAGCTCAAGTGATTCCACCCACCTCAGCCTCCAAAAGTGCTGGGATTATAGGCATGAGCCAGCGCTCCTGGCTTCACTAATTTCTGAGCTGATTTCCTTTTCTTTTCACAGAAGTTATCAAAAGTAGTTTTCCGGAAGTTATTCTGAAGTAACTTTTCCAAAAGTTATCGAAAGTACTTTTTATTTGGGATATTCGGGGCTGGGGTCTTCCCAATCCCCACCCAGCCCAGCTTCCTTTAGAAAATAGCAGGAGAGTCTGGGCGCAGTGGCTCACGCCTGTAATCCCAGCACTTTGGGAGGCCAAGGTGGGTGGATCGCCTGAGGTCAAGAGTTCAAGACCAGCCTGGTCAACATGGTGAAACCCCGTCTCTACTAAAAATACAAAAATTAGCCGGGCATGGTAGCAGATGCCTAGAATCCCACCCAGCTACTCGGGAGGCTGAGGCAGGAGAATTGCTTGAACGGGGGAGGTGGAGGTTGCAGTGAGTCATCATGCCACTTTACTCCAGCCTGAGCAAGAGCGAAACTCCACCTCAAAAAAAAAAAAAAAAAGAAAGAAAATAGCAGGAGGCCAGGCCAGGTGCCGTGACTCAGGCTTGTAATCCCAGCACTTTGGGAGGCTGAGGCGGGCAGATCACGAGGTCAGGAGTTCAAGACCAGTCTGGCCAACATGGTGAAACCTTGTCTCTACTAAAAATACACAAATTAGCCCGGTGTGGTGGCGGGCGCCTGTAATCCCAGCTGCTTGGGAGGCTGAGGCAGGAGAATCACTTGAACCCGGGAGGCGGAGGTTGCAGTGAGCCGAGACCATCTTCTGATGGGAACTCAAGCCTCTCCCCAGCCCCCAGAGGGTCGGGCTTCTGGGCCCAGCCCCTGTCTGTCATGCCTGCACTCAGGCAGCTGGAGGGGTGGGAGGGGAGATGGCTCCTGGCCTTGGCCATGGCTGCCTTGGCCTCCACCGTTCCTGCTCCTCTTCCATGCAGCCCCCTGACTTGGGAGGCCATTTCACTCCAGTCTGGGCAACAAGAGTGAAGCTTTGTCTCAAAAAAAAAAAAAAAAAAAAAAAAAAAAAGAAAAGAAAAGAAAGAAAGAAAAAAAAGAAAAGAAAATTGCAGAAGGCCAAAGTGGCCATCTGGGCCCTGGTGTTCAGCAGATGCGGGTTCGTATCCCAGCTCTGCCACCTCCTGGCTGTGTGTCCTTGGACAGGCAGTCTCCCATTTCTGCGTGTCCTCCTCCCTCCTGCAGTTGAGGATCGTCATTTCCTGCCTCCTGAGGGCCCCTGGAGATACGCAGTGGCACAGCCCTGGGGTGCAGTAGCACTCAGGGAATGTGGCAGGGGCCATGGTTACCATCATGATTCTATCTGGAGAGCCTCAGATGCCAGAGTGAGGTTGGGATTTCAGGTCCCGGGCAGTGGGGTCTCCAGCAGGCTTTGGGGCAACTGCATGATGTGGCCAGGCCAGCCGAGGCCAGGGAGAGGCTGTGGGCTGCAGCGTGGAGGGAGGGGACAGCTGAACTCTGAAGAGCCATCTCCCACCCCATCGTGTATCACAGGTGGTTGCGAGGGGCCTGTCCCAGGTCCTGGTGTTTGAGGATGACGTGCGCTTTGAGAGCAACTTCAGGGGGAGGCTGGAGCGGCTGATGGAGGATGTGGAGGCAGAGAAACTGCCATGGGACCTGATGTAGGCAGCCTGCGCCCTCAGGGACAGGGGGGTGGGGTGGGCCTCCGGAGTCTGCCTTTTCCTGCTTGGGACCCTGGCCAGCCCCTCCTCCAAGAGCCTGGCCCCGTAGGATTGGGTGCGGGGTGGGGGGTCTCATTGACACCCAGGACCTAAGAGAGTCCTGGGCCCCTTGGTGTCACTTTCAGCTACCTCGGGCGGAAGCAGGTGAACCCTGAGAAGGAGGCAGCCGTGGAGGGGCTGCCGGGCCTGGTGGTGGCCGGGTACTCCTACTGGACACTGGCCTACGCCCTGAGCCTGGCGGGCGCCCGCAAGCTGCTGGCCTCACAGCCTCTACGCCGCATGCTGCCTGTGGACGAGTTCCTGCCCATCATGTTCGACCAGCACCCCAAGTGAGACTCTGATGGGGGCCGGTCATGGCAGGGCAGGGGCGTCCCCTCCGGGAACTCACCTCAATCAGTAGGAAGTCCCCTCACCGGGCAGATGGGGAGACTGGGACTGGCAAGGCCAAGTCATTGGCCCAGGTCACCAAGGAGTGGCTCAGCCTAACCTTAGAGTCAGACCAATCTCGGTGTGTATTTTGCGCAGCGCACGCAGGCTTTTTTTTTTTTTTTTTTTTTTTTAATGGAGTCCTGCTCTGTTGCCCAGGCTAGAATACAGTGGCATGATTTGGACTCACTGCACCCTCTGCCTCCCAGGTTCAAGCAATTCTCCTGCCTCAGCTTCCCAAGTAGCTGGGATTACAGGCAAATGCCACCATACCCTGCTATTATTTATTTATTTATTTATTTTTGAGACGGAATCTTGCTCTGTTGCCCAGGCTGGAGTGCTGTGGCAAGATCTTGGTGCCTTGGCGCGATCTTGGCTCACTGCAACCTCCGCCTCCCAGGTTCAAGTGATTTTCCTGCCTCAGCCTCCTGAGTAGCTGGGATTACAGGTGTCTGCCAGCACACCCAGCTAACTTTTTTGTATTTTTAGTAGATACGGGGTTTTTCCATGTCGGCCAGGCTGGTGTCGAACTCCTTGACCTCAAGTGATCCGCTTGATCACTTGAATGCTGGGATTACAGGCGTGAGCCACTGTATTTTTGGTAGAGATGGGGTTTCGCCATGTTGGTCAGGCTAGTCTCGAACTCCCGACTTCAGGTGATCTGCCCGTCTCGGCCTCCCGAAGTATTGGGATTGCAGGCATGAGCCACCGTGCCCGGCTGCATGCAGTTTTTAATCAAATGGCTTCGCTGTTCTCAGCCTCCGTTTCTTCATCTGGAAAATGGAGATAGTAGAAGTGCCACTGCTCAGGGCTGTTGTGAGGACTAGATGACGGGGAGTGAGGTGCTTTGGGCAGGCAAGGTGCCTGGCTCCAGGCAGGCGTGTGAGCGGGGAGTAGGGGCCCGCCTCAGTCCTCCTGAGCTGTCCTCTCACCTTACAGTGAGCAGTACAAGGCACACTTCTGGCCGAGGGACCTGGTGGCCTTCTCCGCCCGGCCCCTGCTTGCTGCCCCTACCCACTATGCCGGGGACGCCGAGTGGCTCAGTGACACGGAGACTTCCTCTCCATGGGATGACGACAGCGGCCGCCTCATCAGCTGGAGTGGCTCCCAAAAGACCCTGCGCAGCCCTCGCCTGGACATGGCTGGCAGCAGTGGGCACAGCCTCCAACCCCAGCCTCGAGATGAGCTCTAGGTGAGGATGCATAGACCTTGGCTTGCTCTCCCCTTTGATGGCATGACTATATCTGGGGTTGTTTTCCCCCTTCTCAGCCTCCTCTCTCCCTCTCTCCATCTCTAGCATTGCCTTTGTGTCCTTTTTTTTTTTTTTGAGACGGAGTCTCACTCTGTCACCCAAGTTGGAGTGCAGTGGCCGGATCTCGGCTCACTCCAAGCTCCGCTTCCCAGGTTCACGCTATTCTCCTGCCTCAGCCTCCCAAGTAGCTGGGACTACAGGCGCCCGCCACCACACCCGGCTAATTTTTTTTTGTATTTTTAGTAGAGACGGGGTTTCACCGTGTTAGCCAGGATCGTCTCGATCTCCTGACCTCATAATCCACCTGCCTCAGCCTCCCAAAGTGCTGGGATTACAGGTGTGAGCCACTGTGCCCGGCCATGTTTTTTTTTTTTTTTTGAGACGGAGTCTCGCTCTGTTGCCCAGGCTGGAGTGCAGTAGTGTGATCTTGGCTCACTGCAACCTCCACCTCTTGGGCTCAAGCAATTCTCCTGCCTCAGCCTCCCTAGTAACTGGGATTATAGGCACCCACCACCAGGCCTGGCTAATTTTTGTATTTTTATTTTTATTTATTTACTTATTTTGAGATGGAGTCTTGCTCTGTCGCCTAGGCTGGAGTGCAGTGGCATGATCTCAGCTCACTACAACCTCTGCCTCCCGCATCCTGGGTTCAATCAATTCTCCTGTCTCAGCCTCCCGAGTAGCTGGGACTACAGGTGCCTGCCACCACGCCCAGCTAAATTTTGTATTTTTAGTAGAGACAGGGTTTCATCATGTCAGCCAGGCTGGTCTTGAACTCCTGACCTCGGGTGATCTGCCCGCCTCGGCTTCCCAATGTGCTGGGATTACAGGCATGAGCCACCACACCTGGCCTTTTGTATTTTTAGTAGAGACGGGGTTTTACCATGTTGGCCAGTCTGGTCTTCAACTCCTGACCTCAAATGATCCGGCTGTCTCAGTCTACCAAAGTGCTGGGGATTACAGGCGTGACCCACTCTGCCTGGGCTCTGTGTCTGTCTCTAATTGTACCTTCAGCTGTCTCTGCATCCCCTTCTAGCTCTTCCTCTCTCTGCCTGTCTCTGCCTCTGTTTTCCTATATCTGTCGGTATCTGTCTCTCCCTGATTCTGTCTAATTCTCTTTCTCTTCCTGCTCCTCCTGTCCCACCAGGTCCGGGTGATGATTGCAAAGGCGTGCCCAGGAGCAGGCCACTACTGCCCAGAGAGCAGAGGAGGAGGTTGTTGGCAGGGACCGCAGATCCAGTCAGACCTGGCCACCACCTTGGGCATGGCCACTCTGCCCTCTGGACCTGTCTTTCATCAGGAGAAACCACTCAGAGATGGATCCCATTCCCTAAAGGTCTCACCGCAAAGGAACAGGACTTCCAGGCCCCTTGACCCTGCCTGGCCTGATTCAGGGCCTGGTGGCCCCCAACCTTCTGTTTCAAGCTGGGCATACCCCATGCGCCCTTCCCTCCCTAAGGACTCAGCTGAGGGACCCCTCTGCCCCCTTCTACCTCCACCTCAGCACCCTACCCCAGCTTGATGTTTAGGTCTCCCCAGCACCCTCCTCCCTGGCCGGTGCAAAGTACAGAGAGGTAGAGGACGACCCTTGCAGACTGTTGCCCAGCACACAGTAGGCCCTCAATAAAAGCCATTTGCACTTTAAATATATATACACATATGTGTGTGTGTGTATATATATATAGACACAGGGTCTCCCTCCATTGCCCAGGCTGAAGTGCAGTGGCGCAAACCCAGCTCACTGCAGCCTCAACCTCCTGGGCTCAAGCGATCCTCCTGCTTCAGTCTCCCACATAGCTGGACCACAGGCATGTGCCACCACGCCTGGCTAAATTTTATTTTGTATTTTTTTGTAGAGACTGGGTTTTGCATGTTGCCCAGGCTGGTCTCAAACTCCTGGGCTCAATCTACCCACCTTGGCCTCCCACAGTGCTGGGATGAGAGGCCGTGAGCCACTGCACCCTGCCACTTTATATATGTATATATATATTTGGTTTTTTTTTTTTTTTTTTTTTTTTTTTGAGACGGAGTCTCGCTCTGTCACCCAGGCTGGAGTGCAGTGGCCGGATCTCAGCTCACTGCAAGCTCCGCCTCCCGGGTTCACGCCATTCTCCTGCCTCAGCCTCCCGAGTAGCTGGGACTATAGGCGCCCGCCACCTCGCCCGGCTAGTTTTTTGTATTTTTTAGTAGAGACGGGGTTTCGCCGTGTTCACCAGGATGGTCTCGATCTCCTGACCTCGTGATCCGCCCGTCTCGGCCTCCCAAAGTGCTGGGATTACAGGCTTGAGCCACCGCGCCCGGCCGCCATTCATTCTTGATGGCTATGACCTTGAGCAACTCACTTCTCTCCAGGCTCCAGGTGTCTCCTTCATTCATTTGTTAACCTTTATTAAGCACCTCCCATGGGCCACGATCAGGCTCTGGGGATTCAGCAGTGAATGAAACTGACAAAAACTCCTGACCTCATTAAGCTGGCATTCTTCTTTTTCTTTTTTTGTGACAGAGTCTCATTCTGTCACCTTCTGTCACCACACCCAACCAAAACTGACATCCTAATGAGGGATACAGACAAAAACAAGGAAAGATTAGAGGGTGTGAATTGTTATAGAGAAAAATGAGGAGGGGGGAGATACAAAATAAGATCTAAGAAGTTAACAACTGAACAAAGACGCAGGAGTGGGCCAGGCATAGTCACTCACGCCTGTAATCCTAGCGCTTTGGAAGGCCTAAGCAGATGGATCACTGGAGGTCAGGAGTTTGAGACCAGCCTGGCCAACACGGGGAAATCCTGTCTCTATTAAAAATACAAAAATTAGCCAGATATGGTAGCGGGTGCCTATAATGCCAGCTACTCGGGAGACTGAAGCAGGAGAATTGCTTGAACCCGGGAGGTGGAGGTTGCAGTGAGCTGAGCTTGCGCCACTGCACTCCAGCCTGGGCGACAGTGAGACTCCATCTCAAAAACAGAAGACTTCACTGGGCGGGGTGGCTCACGCTTGTAATCCCACCACTTTGGGAGGCTGAGGCAGGTGGATCACGAGGTCAGGAGTTTAGGACCAGCCTGGCCAAGAGGGTTAAACACTGTCTCTACTAAAAATACAAAAATTAGCCAGGGATGGTGGTGGGCGCCTGTAATCCCAGCTACTTGGGAGGCTGAGGCAGGAGAATTGCCTGAACCGGGGAGGCAGAGGCTACAGGGAGCCTAGATCGCATCACTGCATTCCCGCCTGGGCAACAAGAGTGAAACTTAGTTTAAAAAAAAAAAAAAAAATGGCCGGGCGCGGTGGCTCAAGCCTGTAATCCCAGCACTTTGGGAGGCCGAGACGGGCGGATCACGAGGTCAGGAAATCGAGACCATCCTGGCTAACACAGTGAAACCCCGTCTCTACTAAAAAATACAAAAAACTAGCCGGGCGAGGTGGCGGGCGCCTGTAGTCCCAGCTACTCGGGAGGCTGAGGCAGGAGAATGGCGTAGACCCGGGAGGCGGAGCTTGCAGTGAGCTGAGATCCGGCCACTGCACTCCAGCCTGGGCGACAAAGCGAGACTCCGTCTCCAAAAAAAAAAAAAAAAATTAGGTGAGAGTGGTGGTGGGCACCTGTGGTAGGAGAATTGCTTGAACCCAGAGGCGGAGGTTGCAGTGAGCTGTGATCGTGCAATTGTACTCCAGCCCGAGAGACTGACTAAGACTGTCTCAAGAAGAAAAAATAAAAATTGAGATCCAAAAGGATATGTCAGGTAAGTAGTTGGATACACAAGTCTGAAATTCAGGGCCCTAGTCTGGGCTGGAGATAGAAGCTTGGAACCCTTCAAGCTGTATACTCCTCCACCAGTTACCCAGGGAACCTGTTAAAAGACACATTCCTGCCCCCTCCCAATTCTCTGAAGGTTCTGATTTAGTAGGCTATGGGTGAGGCCTGACGTTTTTTACTCTGTCTCCCTCTTTTTTTTTTTTTTGGTAGAGACACAGTTCTCACTATGTTGCCCAGGCTGGTCTCAAACTCCTGAGCTCAAGTGATCTTCCTGCCTCAGCCTCCTAAAGTGCTGTGATTACAGGCATGAGCCACTGCACCTGGCCTTTTTTATTTTTATTTATTTATTTTTGAGACAGAGTATCGCTCTGTCTTACTCTGTCACCCAGGCAGTGATGTACTCGCCAGAGTACAGTGGTGCTCTGTACTCTGTACCACAGCTCATTGCAGCCTTGACCTCCTGGGCTCAACTGATCCTCCTGCCTCAGCCTCCCAAGTAGCTGGATCTACAGGCCCTTGCCACCACCCTGGCTAATTTTTAAATTTTTTGTAGAGGTGAGATCTCGGTATATTACCCAGGCTGGTCTTGAATCCCGAGCTCAAACAATCCTCCTGCCTCAGCCTCCTAAAGTTCTGGGATTACAGGTGTGAGCCACCACACCCAGGCTGGTGTTTTGTTTTGTTTTGAGACGAGTCTCTCTCTGTCACCCAGGCTGTAGTGCAGTAGCAGGATCTCAGCTTACTGCAACCTCCACCTCTTGGGTTCAAGTGATTCTCCTGCCTTAGTCTCCCAAGTAGTTGAGATTACAGGTGTGAGACACCACGTCCCCCTAATTTTTGAACTTTTATTGGAGACTGGGTTTCACCAGGTTGGCCAGGCTGGTCTTGAACTCCTGAGCTCAAGCAATTCCCCCCACCTTGACCTCCCAAAGTGCTGGGATTACTGATGTGAGCCACCACGCCTTGCCAAGGCGATGGCTTTTATAGAAATCTGTTCCCTGACTTTTTAAGTAGCAAGTAGTACCTTCCCTTGTGAACTCCAATTGTAAGTGCTTCTGGCTCCCTGTCTGCTGAAGTCAGGGGCTATTGGCCCCTTTGCTGAGTGCCCCAAACTGCGGAGTTTCCTGAGCTCCTTTGTCTGCTTTTAACGTTCTTTTGCGTCCTCCTTTGCTGGCATGTTGCCAGGATAAAGAACATGGAATCTGGAGTGGGTCCCACGTGGGCTGTAGTCCTGACATGGCGTGGGGAATGTGTGACCTTGGGCATGTTACTTAGCCTCTCTGAACCTTCATTTCTCCATCTTCAAGTGAGGACAATATTACTTTGTAGAATGCAGGTAAGGCACAGTGAATGGTATTTGATTATCTGGTCTTCTGATTGTCCCAGAGCCATGAGTAAGGATGCTTTTTGCTGTAAGGAACCAACTCAAACTGGCTTAAGAAGACCATGTACAGGCTGACATAACACAGAGTGCAAAACTGTAATCCCAGCACTTTGGGAGACTGAGGTGGATGGATCACTGGAGGTCAGGAGTTTGAGACCAGCCTGGCCAACATAGGGAAACCCCATCTCTACTAAAAATACTGAAATTAGCTGGGCATGGTGGTGGGCACCTGTAATCTCAGCTACTCAGGAGGCTGAGGCAGGAGAATCGCTTGAACCCAAGAGGCAGAGGTTGCAGTGAACCAAGATCGTGCCACTGCACTCCAGTTTGGGTGACAGAGTGAGACTCCATCTCAAAAAAAAGAGTCACTTCGGCTGGGCGCGGTGGCTCAAGCCTGTAATCCCAGCACTTTGGGAGGCCGAGATGGGCGGATCACGAGGTCAGGAGATCGAGACCATCCTGGCTAACACGGTGAAACCCCGTCTCTACTAAAAAATACAAAAAACTAGCCGGGCGAGGTGGCGGGCGCCTGTAGTCCCAGCTACTCGGGAGGCTGAGGCAGGAGAATGGCATAAACCCAGGAGGCGGAGCTTGCAGCGAGCTGAGATCCGGCCACTGCACTCCAGCCTGGGCGACAGAGCGAGACTCCGTCTCAAAAAAAAAAAAAAAAAAAGAGTCACTTCTAGGCTGGGTGTGGTGGCTCACACTTGTAACCCCAGCACGTCAGGAGGCCGAGGTGGATGGATCACAAGGTCTGGAGATGGAGACCATCTTGGCTAACACGGTGAAACCCCGTCTCTACTAAAAATACAAAAGCAAAATTTAGCTGGGCGTGGTAGCAGGTGCCTGTAGTCCCAGCTACTTGGGAGGTTGAGGGGGAGAATGGCGTGAACTCAGCAGGCGGAGCTTGAAGTGAGCCGAGATTGCACCACTGCACTCAGCCTGGGTGACAGAGCGAGACTCCATCTCAAAAAAAAAAAAAAAAAGAGTCACTTCTAGATGCTTTTGAAGAAAGAACCCCAGCCAGCCTCTCCACATCGGCCCAAATAGAGTCACGTGTCCATTTCTGAACCAAGTGTTGACAATCATTGACAAGGAGGTGAGATTATCAACAGGCCAAGCAGACTCATCCTCAGAACCAGGCTGGGCTCAGCCTCCTCTGCAGCAGTGTGTCATGGACACTCAGTGTGATTTATTGGCAAGTGAGCCAATAAATGTTGATCACCACCCTCTTTGGGGCAGCTGGGCAGGGCCTATGGTGGCCTGTGTGGGGCAGGATTCTATTTTATGTCCATGGTTCCTGTGGAAAGTGAACATGTTGTTCTGATGAGCTGGCTGGGCCAAGGTGGGGGTCCACACCCTGGACATCCACTTAAGCAGTCAGCTGCAGAGGGCGCCACTGCTTGTCTTGGACAGGGGACCCATGGACCTCCTGCTAGAGGAGTTCTGGTCCCGTGTGCCCAAGGTGCAGCTGGCCCAGGAAGGAGGAGGCTGGTGTGCATCTCTCCTGGGAGTAGTTCCCCAGCTCCATCTTCACAAATTTTAATACCTCCCATCCATTTGCAACTAACCTGTTCTCCTACTGGCATCTGTGACAGCTTTTTTTTTTTTTTTTTTTTTTTTTTTGAGATGGAAGCTTGCTCAGTTGCCCAGGCTGGGGTGCAGTGGTGCAGTTTCAGCTCACTGCAACCTCTGCCTCCCGGTTCAAGCAATCCTCCCACCTCAGCCTCCCAAGTGGCTGGGAATACAGGCATGTGCCACCACTCCTGGCTAAGTTTTTTTTTTTTTTTTTTTTTTTTTTTTGGTATTTTTAGTAGAGATGGAGTTTCACCATGTTGACCAGGCTGGTTTCAAACTTCTGACCTCAAGTGATACACCCACCTTGGCCTCCCACAGTGCTGGGATTACAGGCATGAGCCACTGTGCCTGGCCCGTCTTTTTTTTTTTTTTTTTTTTTGAGACAGAATCTTGCTTTGTCACCCAGGCTGGAGTGCAGTGGCGCAATTTCGGCTCACTGTAACCTCTGCCTCCTGGGTTCAAGCAATTTTCCTGGCTCAGCCTCTGGAGTAGCTGGGATTACAGGCATGTGCCACCACGCTCAGCTAATTTTTGTATTTTTAGTAGAGAAATGGTTTCACTGTGTTGGCCAGGCTGGTCTCGAACTCCTGACCTCAGGTGATCCTCCCGCCTCGGAGTCCCAAAGTGCTGGGATTACAGGCGTGAGCCACCGCGCCCAGCTGGCCCAAGTCTTTAAATATAATTGCAACTGAGGGTATGGCAGCGGCCAGAGGTCCTGAGTTGGTGGAGGACCCCAGCCCGGGGAGTCAGTGCTTCTTCCCTCTCTTTCCTACTTTTCTCCCCACTCACTCCCTCCCTCCTCAAGAGTCTTTGGAGGATTGTCCTGTGGATGAAGTTGAAGATGCATTTCAGGGCCTGGGAAAAGAAGATGAGGAAATTGATCAATTCAGTGATAATACATTTGGGTCAGGTGCAACTGATGATCATTGGCAGGAAGCACATGAGTGCCTGGCTGAACTGGAAGAAAAGCAGCCAGTGGCAGTTATTGAACAAAAAGGCAATGGAGAGAGGCATGAAATGGATTTGTTGGGTGACCATGAGGAGAATCTAGTAGAAAGGCTCAGTAAGATGGTGACTGAAAATGAACTAGAAGATCCGGCAATCATGAGGACAGTGCAAACCAGGCCAGTTTTATAACCCCAACCAGGAAGTCTGAATTCCAGGATCTGGGATGAATCTGAAGTTCTGAGGGTAATCCAAAGACTACTGCTCACTCAGGAAGTGCCTACAGTGTCTGTATTAGAATGTGCCTTGCCTCAGAGGCCCCCAGGGTCCAGAAGATGATCAGGACCTTTCTGAACATGTGTTACCGAGGCGGTCAACTTCATCTATCATTGGCAGTCCTCCTGTTAGAGCTGTCCCCATAGGCGCCCCACCTAAGCAGATGACTGTACCCAGTCTCACCCAACACTTTCTGTGTCCCAAGCCTGTCCATGTTCAGCCCCCAATGCCACCGCATTATCCTGCTCCCTATGGTGACAGGACATCTCCAAGTCAGCTCTGCTGTGTCCCGCTACAGCCTGGATGTATGTCTCCCAGCCAGTTCGCATGGGTCCCTGGATTTGTTGGTAGTCTGTTTGCTGCCATGAATCCCAAGTTACTACAAGGGCCAGTGGGCAGATGCTTCCCCCAGCACCAGGCTTCTGTGCCTTCTTTAGTGCTCCACTCCTGCTGCACCACCTCCACGGCAGCACCCTCCTGGCCCAGGACTCCACCTGCAAAGCCTAAGATCTCAGGCCCCAATGTTTATACTGGACACAACTCACTTTCATCCACAGCATTGTTGACTCTTGCATCAGAGACAGCAACAGAATAGAAATCAGCATCAGAATCTCAATGGTGCAGGAGATAGAGGAAGTCAATGGAACACTCATCAAGATAATCTCTGAAAGGATCCATATGCCAATCTCATGTTGCAGCGGGAAAAGGATTGGGTCCCTAAAATCCAGATGATGCAATTGCAAACCACTGATCCCTACCTGGAAGATTTTTATTACCAGAATTACTTGGAAAAACTGTCAGCTGCTGAAGAAAAATAAGGTGATGGCCCTAAAAAGGAGTGCACCAAGCTCATCACCCCTCAGTTGGCCAAACCTGAGCACGCCTATAATCCAGTGCAATTTGCGGGCACTTTCGGAAAGCTGATTGTTTCTAGTGTAAATAATCAGCAAAAAATGACTGATGCTCTTGTGACATCTTGGAGTGAGGATAATGAGACAGAAGAAAAGTTCGAGACAAGAGGAGAAAACCCTTGTCATGGCCGAGCGCAGTGGCTCAAACCTGTAATCCCTGCACTTTGGGAGGCTGAGGCGGGCAGATCGTGAGGTCAAGAGATCGAGACCATCCTGGCTAACACGGTGAAACCCCGTCTCTACTAAAAATACAAAAATTAGCCGGGCGTGGTGGCGGGCGCCTGTAGTCCCAGCTACTCGGGAGGCTGAGGCAGGAGAATCGCTTGAACCTGGGAGGTAGAGGCTGCAGTGAGCCAAGATCATGCCATTGCACTCCAGCCTGGCGACAGAGGGAGACTCCATCTCACACAAACAAACAAAACCCTGTCATAATTGAGAAAACCTACAGATTACTCCTTGATGCGAAGGACTATGAAAGTCATTATTGCCTGAAGCTAGAATGGATGAGGGAAAGCACAAAATGTGTAGCATGTATGACAAGTTAAGGAGGAAATTGCCTGGACAAGAGAGGCCTAGTGATGACCACTTTGTGCAGATCATGTGTATCCGAAAAGGGAAGAGAACGGTTGCCTGTATTCTTCCTTTCCTCTCCACAGAGCAAGCAACTGACATTCTCCTGATAACAGCCAGGAACCTCCCTTTCCTTATCAAGAAGGACGCACAGGGGCGAGGCACCCTGACTCACTCTTGTAATGCCAGCACTTTGGGAGGCTGAGGCGGGCGGATCACTTGAGATCGGGAGTTCGAGACCAGCCTGGCTAACATAGTGAAACCCCATCTCTACTAAAAATACAAAAATTAACTAGACATGGTGGTGCATACGTGTAATCCCGGCTACTTGGGAGGCTGAGGCAGGAGAATTGCTTGAACCTGGGATGCAGAGGTTGCAGTGAGCCAAAATTGCACCAGTGCACTCCAGCCTATGTGACAGAGCAAGACTCCATCTCAAAATAAATAAATGAATAAATAAGTTAAAAATAGCCGAGTGTGGTGGTGTGCACCCATAGTCCCAGCTACTTGAGAGGCTGAGGTGGGAGGATCATTTTAACCCAGGAGTTCAAGGCTGCTGTGGGCTATGATCACACCACTGCACTCCAGCCTGGGTGACAGAATGAGACACTGTAGCTAAATAAATACATGTGAAATGTGAGCTCGCTTCTATGAAAATAACTTTTTATGTCAGGTTTCATGTTTGAAACAGCTACACACAATTTCTGATAACTTGTTATCAGGAGAAATAGGCTTTGTAATGGTAGTCTCTTAAGAAATTATTGATGGCTACTAATAGTGAGAACCTTTATTCACCGCTGCAGGTGATATAAAATTTGGACCTTTTTAGGCCGGGCTTGGTGGCTCACGCCTGTAATCCCAGCACCTCAGGAGGCCGAGGTGGGCGGATTACCTGAAGTCAGGAGTTCGAGACCAGCCTGACCAACATGGAGAAACCCCGTCTCTACTAAAAATACAAAATTAGCCAGGCGTGGTGGCGCATGCCTGTAATGCCAGCCACTTGGGAGGCTGAGGCAGGAGAATTGCTTCAACCTGGGAGGTGGTGGTTGTGGTGAGCCGAGATTGCATGCGCCATTGCACTCCAGCCTGGGCAACAAGAGCAAAACTCTGTCTCAAAAAGAAAAAAAATTGGCCGGGCGCGGTGGCTCACGCCTGTAATCCCAGCACTTTGGGAGGCCGAGGCGGGCGGATCACAAGGTCAGGAGATCGAGACCATCCTGGCTAACACTGTGAAACCCCGTCTCTACTAAAAATGCAAAAAATTAGCCGGGGGAGGCGGCGGGCGCCTGTAGTCCCAGCTACTCGGGAGGCTGAGGCAGGAGAATGGCGTGAACCCGGGAGGCGGAGCTTGCAGTGAGCCGAGATCGCGCCACTGCACTCCAGCCTGGGCGACTAAGCGAGACTCTGTCTCAAAAAAAAAAAAAAAAAGAAAAAAAATTTTTTTCTTTTTGAGACAGTATCATTCTATCACCCAGGCAGGAGCGCAGTGGCTTGATCACAGCTCACTGTAGCCTCCACCTCCCCAGTCTCAGGTGATCTTCCTACCTCAGCCTCCCAAGTAGCTGGGACCACAGGCACACGCCGTGACGGCTGGGTTTTTTATTTTATTTTTTTGTAGAGACAAAGTCTCATTATGCTGCCTAGACTGGTCTTGAACTCCCGGGCTCAAGTGATCCGCCCTCCTTGGCTCCCAAAGTGCTAAGACTATAGGTGTGTACTACTACATCCAGCCTGAAATGATTTTTTAATCTCTTCTCTTTTTTTTTTTTTTTTTTTTGAGACAGAGTCTTGCTATGTCGCCCAGGCTGGAGTGCAGTGATGCCATCTCGGCTCACTGCAACCTTCGCCTCCTGGGTTCAAGCGATTCTCCTGCCTCAGCTTCCCGAATAGCTGGGACTACAGGCATTTGCCACCACGCTCGGCTAATTTTTGTGTTTTTTTTAAGTAGAGACGGGGGTTTCACCATATTGGCCAGGCTGGTCTCAAACTCCTGAACTCAAGTGATCTGCCCTCCTTGACCTCCCAAAGTTCTGGGATTACAGGCTTGAGCCACTGCGCCCAGCCTCTTTCTTTCTTTTTTTTTTTTTTTTTTGAGGCAGAGTCTCGCTCTGTCGCCCAGGCTGGAGTGCAGTGGCCGGATCTCAGCTCACTGCAAGGTCCGCCTCCCGGGTTTACGCCATTCTCCTGCCTCAGCCTCCCGAGTAGCTGGGACTACAGGCGCCCGCCACCTCGCCCGGCTAGTTTTTTGTATTTTTTAGTAGAGACAGGGTTTCACCGGGTTAGCCAGAATGGTCTCGATTTCCTGACCTCGTGATCCACCCGTCTCGGCCTCCCAAAGTGCTGGGATTACAGGCTTGAGCCACCACGCCCAGCCGCCTCTTTTCTTTTCTTTTTTTTTTTTTTTTTTGAGACGGAGTCTCGCTCTGTCGCCCAGGCTGGAGTGCAGTGGCTAGATCTCAGCTCACTGCAAGCTCTGCCTCCCGGGTTTACGCCATTCTCCTGCCTCAGCCTCCCGAGTAGCTGGGACTACAGGTGCCCGCCACCTCGCCCGGCTATTTTTTTTGTATTTTTTAGTAGAGACGGGGTTTCACCGTGTTAGCCAGGATGGTCTCGATCTCCTGACCTTGTGATCCGCCCGTCTCGGCCTCCCAAAGTGCTGGGATTACAGGCTTGAGCCACCACGCCCGGCCGCCTCTTTTCTTTCTTAAGCTGCGTCCTGGCTATGTCAGTGTTTATTTTATTATAGATCCTTAAACTAAACTTACACATTCTGTTACGGGTTGAATTGCATCCTCCCTGAATTCATGTGTCGAAGTTCTTACCCCTAGTACCTCAGAATGTGACCTTACTTTGTTTTGGTTTGTTTCTTTGAGACAAAGTCTAGCTCTGTTGCCCAGGCTGGAGTGCAGTGGCACGATCTCGGGTCACTGCAACCTCCACCTCCCGGTTCAAGCAATTCTCCTGCCTCAGCCTCCTAAAGTAGCTAGGACTACAGGTGCATGCCACCATGCCCAGCTAATTTTTGTAATTTTAGTAGAGACGGGGTTTCGCCGTGTTGGCCAGGCTGGTCTTGAACTCCTGAGCTCATGATCTGCCCACCTCCGCCTCCCGAAAGTCCTGGGATTACAGCTGTGAGCCGCTGTGCCCGGCCACTCATTTGGATATAGGGTTATCATAAATGTAATCCGTTAAGATGGGGCCCTACTGAAGTAGAGTGGGTCCCTAATCCAGTATATCTAATGTCCTTACAAAAAGGGGAAATTTGGACACAGGCACACACACACAACACCAGATGGAGGTTGGAGTTATGCTGCCAGGGAACCACCAGAAGTTAGAACAAAGTTGGCAATACATCCTTCCCTGGCACCTTCAGAAGGAGCACAGCCCTGCAGACACCTTGATCTTGAACTCCAGCCTCCAGAACTGCCAGACAATACATTTCCTTTTTTTTTTTTTTTCTTTCTGAGACAGAGTCTTGCTCTGTCACCCAGGCTGGAGTACAGTGGTGCCATCTCAGCTCATTGTAACCTCTGCCTCTCAGGTTCTAGCAATTCTCCTATCTACCTTGGGTGAAAAAGCGAGACCCTGTCTCAAACAAAACAAAACAAAACAATACAAAGAAACTAATCTCTTAAAGAGAATTGAGAGACTTTCAGTTTTCTGTACGCGGGGATAGTTTGTCTAGCAGAGGGCATATTTGTTGCTTGAAAGACTGGCAAAATCCCTCCTGTTGTTTGTAACAGTAAACCCTGGGTGAGTTCATGCATTCTCAGAAACTGTTGGTTGGGGTTCCAACACGGAAAGACAGCTGTACCTGTGCCATGTTAAATCAGAGAAAAAGGTTGTTGAATAATAAGTGTAACATGAGTTGATTTAAGTGAAAAATATTTTCATTTGCCTTGAAAAGTCAGCAAGGAGGACATTAAAAGTTTCACAGCAGTTAATAGGTCAGTGCAGTGGCTCATTCCTGTAATCCCAGCACTTTGGGAGACTGAAGCGGGAGGATTGCTTGAGCTCAGGAGTTTGTGACCAGCCTGGGCAACATAGCAAGACCCTGTCTCTAATTAATAAATAATAATAATAAAACAGCGGTTAACATCTGAAAAAAAAAAAAGAAGAAGAAGAAGAAACTGTTGATTGGGTATAAACTGGCCTAACCCTTTTGGCAAGATTTCTTGTCTTTTTTTTTTTTTTTTCTTTGAGTGTTGCTCTTTTGCCCAGGCTGGAGTGCAGTGGCGCAATCTCAACTCGCTGCAAGCTTCACCTCCTGGGTTCACACCATTCTCTTGCCTCAGCCTGCCGAGTAACCCGGACTACAGGCACCTGCCACCACGCCCGGCTAATTTTGTTGTATTTTTAGTAGAGACAGGGTTTCACCATGTTAGTCAGGATGGTCTCAATCTCCTGACCTCATGATCTACCCGCCTCGGCCTCCCAAAGTGCTGGGATTATAGGCATGAGCCACCGCATCTGGCTTCAAGTTTTGTGTTTTTTGTAGAGACACCATGTTTCCAGGCTGGTCTTGAACTCCTGGGCTCAAGCCCGCCTCATCTCCTAAAGTGTTAGGATTACAGGCATGAGCCGCACTGTACCTGGCTCCCCAAAAGAAGTCTTTAAAGTTTGATCCTTCATTGAACTTTTAAAGTGAAACTCTCAGAGGATCTATTTTGGCTAGGTTCTGTGGGACATGAGGAAGTGGCCCTTGCCTGAAGAGAGCACCCAACAGGAGGTGGCACAAGATTTCCACACACACACGAGTGCCCACAGCAGGGATATTGGGACCCATACCCAGGAGGAAGCCATCAAAGCATCCTGAGAAGCGGGAGCCACAGCAGGCCTCAGGGAGGAGGCAGCATCTGAACTTGGCCTAGAGGGTTCCCACAGTTGCAGGGGCTGGGGATCCTGGCCCAGGCCCAGCCCCTGTGCTCCTGAAGTGGACACTCTAGAGATGAGTGGAGGATCAACCCTGTTTCTGGTTTGGGGTGGTTTGTGTGTTTGGGGCAAGGGAATTTCTCAGGTTGCCCTTATTTTCTGAAACGCACGTACTTCTGGATGTTTCTGCGTAAACCATCTGCTTTTACCAAAGCACGAGTTCCTCTCAACTCTCCATGGGGACCGGGAAGGTGGGGGTTGCAGATATCAGACAGACTTGGAGCTTCGGGGTGGCCTGTGGGTCTGGTGAATTCTGTGGTTCTCCAAGTGTGATCCTTGGCCAGTAGCACCAGCATCACCTGGACATCTATTAGAAATGCAAATTTTCGGCCGAGCACAGTGGCTCACTCTTGTAATCCCTGGACTTCGGGAGGCTGAGGCGGGTGGATCACCTGAGGTCAGGAGTTTGAAACCAGCCTGGCCAATATGATGAAACCCCGTCTGTACTAAAAATACAAAAAATTAGCCAGGCGTGGTAATCTGGCAGGCGCCTGTAATCCCAGATGCTCAGGGGGCTGAGGCAGGAGAATCGCTTGAACCCGGGAGTGCGGAGGTTGCAGTGAGCTGAGATCACACCACTGCACTCCAGCCTGGCCACAAGAGCAAAACTCTGTCTCAAAAACAACAACAACAACAACAACAACAACAACAAAAAGAAATGCAAATTTTCTGGCCCCATCTCAAACCTATTGAATCAGATACTTTTAGAGAATTGGTTCCTGTAATGTGTTTTAACAAGCCTGTGACTCTGGTTTGAGAACCACTGATAGTGATATTTACTCCAGGTGACCCAGGGAAGCGGGGCCCAGCCTGGGCTCCCCCGACCCCTGTCCACCTTTCCTGACTGCTCCGTGCTCACCTCCAAGAGGCTGAAGCTGTTCCTGACTGATGGCTCACGGGAGGACTGGGAGCTGGGATGCTGTTTGGCTAACATCCTCTCCTACAGCGAGGGGGTGAGGTCTGCAAGGGGTACCCAGGGCATTCTCTGGAATGCTACCTCCCTCCCACTTAATGTGCTAGGTGGCATATTAGTATTATTAATCCATACATTCATTCAACAACTTTTTTTGTTGATTGTCCACCGTATACAGGTTGGTTTGGCTATTGGAGATACAGAAATGACTGTGATATCACCCTAGTCCACAAGGAGTCCACGGTCCAGTGGGGACATTGGGGTGGCCACCAGGCAGTGATAGAGCAACCAGGTGCAGTGGCTTGTGCTTGTAATCCTAGCTACTTGGGAGACTGATGCACCTCCTCGGGAGGTGGGAGAATCACTTGAGACCAGGAGCTTGAGACCAGCCTGGGAAACATAGTGAGACTGTCTCAAAAAAAAAAAAAAAAAAAAAAATTAGCCGGGCTTGGTGACCCGCACCAGCAGTGTTAGCTACTCAAGAGGCTGAGGAGGGAGGATCGTTTGAGCTCCGGAGCTTGAGGCTGCAGTGAGTTATAATCATGCCACTGCACTCTAGTCTGGGTATGTTATATATATATGTGTGTGTGTGTATATATATGTATAAAAATATGTGTGTATTTATGTTTATTTATTGATGTTTATTTTTTGAGATAGAGTCTCACTATTTCACCCAGGCTTGAGTACAGTGGCACAATCATGGCTCACTGCAGTCTCGAACTCCCAGGCTCAAGCGACCCTCCCACCTCAGCCTCCCGAATAGCTGGAACTACAGGCACGTGCCACCATGCCCGGCTAATTTTTAAAAATGTTTTGTAGAGATGGTGTCTCCCTATGTTGCCCAGGCTGATTTCAAACTCCAGGTTTCAAGCAATCCTCCCACCTCAGCCTCCAAAAGTGCTGAGATTACAGGCGTGAGCGACCATGCCTGACAATTTTTTTTTTTTTTTTTTTTTTTTTGAGACGGAGTCTCATTCTGTGGTCCAGGCTGGAGTGCAGTGGTGGGATCCCTGCTCACTGCAACCTCCGCCTTCTGGGTTTGATCAGAACCCAGCCTCCTGAGTAGCTGGGATTACAGGTGCCCGTTACCATGCCTGGCTAATTTTTTTGTGTTTTTAGTAGAGATGGGGTTTCGCCTGTTGGCCAGGCTGGTCTGGAACTCCTGACCTCAAGTCATCTGTCCGCCTTGGCCTCCCAAAGTGCTGGGATTACAGACATGAGACACTGTGCCCAGCCCCCCACCCTTTTTTTTTTTTTTTCTTTTTTTAAGTGATGGGGCCTCCCCATGTTACTCAGGCTGGTCTCAAACTCCTGAACTCAGGTAATCCTCCCACCTCAGTCTCCCAAAGTGCTGGGATTACAGGCATGAGCCACCATGCTTACCACCCCCCTCCCCAGCAAATTTTGTTTACAGTTAATATTGCAAAGGCCTCCTCTCTCTACATGCTTTCTTGTCTTTCCAATCCATGCTCCGCATTTTTGGAGATGGAGTCTCACTCTATCCTCCAGGGTGGAGTGCAGTGTTGCAATCTTGGCTCACTGCAACCTCTGCCTTCCAGGCTCATGCAATTCTCCTGCCTCAGCCTCCCGAGTAGCTGGGATTACAGGCATGCACCACCGCGCCTGGATAATTTTTGTATTTTTAGTAGAGATGAGGTTTCCACATGTCAGCCAGGCTGGTCTGGAACTCCTGACCTCAGGTGATCTGGTGATCTGCCCGCCTCGGCCTCCCAAAGTGCCAAAGTGCTGGCATTACAGGCGTGAGCCACTCTGCGCTTGGCCACTTTTTTTTTTTTGAGATGAGTTGCGCTCTGTTGCCCAGGTTGGAGTGCAGTGGTGCGATCTTGGCTCACTGTAACCTCTACCTCCTGGGTTTAAGTGATTCTCCTGCCTCAGCCTCCTGAGTGGCTGGGACTATAGGCGCCGGCTGCCACGCCCGGCTAATTTTTGTATTTTTAGTAGATACGAGGTTTCACCGTGTTGGCCAGGCTGGTCTCGAGTTCCTGACCTCAAGTGATCCACCTGCCTCAGCCTCCCAAAGTGCTGGGATTACAGGTGTGAGCCACAGCACCCAACCTAGAGTGAAATACTGAAAACCCTCTCATGACTTTCCAGGCTTCTGAGGGATGAAGTCCAACACCTTAGGCTGGACTACCAGACGCTGCATAGTCTGGTCCTGCTGACTTTGGCAGGATTTCTCTCATCACTGGCCCTGTAACACTTCAACGGACTGCAGTAATGATGCTTCATAGAAGATGCTGTGTTCTCTTGTACCTGCATGTGGTAACTGCGTACCTACTGCTCTCTGCTTAGAATTCCCTTTGCTGCTTGTTTGGCGAACTTCCACTCATCTTTCATGGCTCAGTTCCAATACCATCACCTCTGGGAACCATCTCCTGCCTGCCCCAGGAGGACTGGGACCTCCTTTTCCTGTCCTCTTTTCCTTGAACCTGTATTTCTTTTTTTGAGACAGAGTCTCGCTCTGTCACCCAGGCTGAAGTGCAGTGGTGATTTTGGCTCACTGCAACCTCTGCCTTCCAGGTTCAAGCAGTTCTCCCTGCCTCCACCTCCCTAGTAGCTGGGATTACAGGCACACACCACCACGCCCGGTTAATTTTTGTATTTTTAGTAGAGACGGGGTTTCACTATGTTGGGCAGTCTGGTCTTGAACTTCTGACCTTAGGTGATCCGCTTGCCTCAGCCTCCCAAAGTGCTGGGATTACAGGCGTGAGCCACCGCAGAGTCTTAAAAGGTTGGGTTACAATGAGGATTAGGAAATCTGTCAATTATTCGACAGAGAGACAATGAATGGACCAAAGAATAGGGGAGCTCCCTGACATTACAGAACAAATTCAGTATGCAGTATACTGTGAAAGTGAGGCAGAAAAGCAGGTTTTGTTTGCGAGTTTGACTTTAGGATTGCAGGTGAAAAACTTGTGTGACCCTGGAGGTGTGTGGCTAAGGTGCTGCGGGGTCACCGGAGAAAGGTCAAGGGACTGTGGCCCAGTTGGCTCGGAGGTTGTTCAGGTCTCCCAGATTCCAGGGCGGCATTATGAGCCACGTGACAGACCTCCCCTGACTGGCTGACAGCGAAGCATAATTGAGAAGATGGCGGACCAGCAAGGACCTCATCAGAATAGGTCTGTACACAGAGCGGCATGGAGAGTGCAGGAGGGTAGTAGGCCGGGCGGGCGCGGTGGCTCACGCCTGTAATCCTAGCACTTTGGAAAGCCGAGGCGGGCGGATCATGAGGTCAGGAGATCGAGACCATCCCGCCTAACATGGTGAAACCCCGTCTCTACTAAAAATACAAAAAAAAAAAAAACAAAACAAAACCCGGGCGTGGCGGGCGCCTGTAGTCCCAGGTACTCGGGAGGCTGAGGCAGGAGAGTGGCGTGAACCTGGGAGGCGGAGGTTGCAGTGAGCCGAGATCGCGCCACTGCACCCCAGCCTGGGCGACAGAGAGACTCCGTCTCAAAAAAAAAAAAAAAAAAAAAACAGAGTGCAGGAGGGTAGTGAAGCGCAAGGGGAATGCCGACCCTTTTTCCTGTTGGGCCCAAGACAGAGGCGATGTGGGCAGGGGAGAGAGGCCGGGGAATGCGCAGAAGCCGATTCCATCTCTGCACTAACAGTGGATTAGGGGCAGGGCTGGATTTTCGGAGGCAGTGTGCAGCTCCCAATAACGTGTTCCGTGGGTCCCCTGTGAGCCTAGTTTCCTGGTGGGTACCAAGGGGAGCGCGTCGGAACCGTACGCTCCTTTGAGTGAGGGGAATCTGGGAGGACCCAAGACAGGGGAAACAGGGCCGAGCGGGAAAGCCCTTGAATTGGGGGCGAGACCAGGCCAGGCCTGCTGGACGGGTCGCACGTCTCCTTGGTGACGGGACGCTTGGCCCGGAAGTGGGCGGTGCTTCTGGCGGGGCGGGGCATCTCTGTGACGCTAGGGGCTGGGCCTCGATGGCGAAGCCCAAGCAGCTCCCGGGGGGGTTTGAACTGGCCAATGGGCGAGCTGCCGACCGGGTGTCGGAAAAGGAGGCGGAAGCCGGGAGGAGCCGCCGCCAGAGCCAGACTGCATCCGCCGCGGCGTCTCCATGGCACGACCCTGGCCTCCGACTTCAACGACTTCATAAGGCGGCGTTTCTGGGCTCAGCCGTGTCGCTCCTGGTGAGAGGCCGCCGGCAGGCGGGATCCAGCGCGCTCCGGGGCACCGCGGGCGAGACCGTCGCCTTCGTACCCCCGGCGCTGTCGGCCCCGCGGGGCCGTCGGGTCCTGCGTTCCCCGCCGCGTCGCGCTCGTCCCCCTCCTGTCAGAACCTGGGCCCCCGCCACGCCCACCGGCACGGGACCTCTCCTCCTCCCGCTAACGGGCGGCCGGCCGCCTCCTTCCTCTCCTGGCTACCGCGGGGCTCTGCCCTTCTTCTGCCGCCCGCGGGCAGGGCTTCACCTTTCTCTCTATGGGCAGAAACCGGTATCCTCCTGCCTGCTGGTGGGTGGCCGTCCCTTCTCTCCGCCGACAGAGGCTGTCCCTCGCTCTGCTGCCCGCCGGCGGCCTCGCCCCGACTGCCTCGTCCTCTCCGCGGGCCTCCACACGGCAGTCACTTGCCGGCCCTCCGTAGGCAGCGCTGTCCCCCGGGCACCGTCTCCGGGTCGCCAGGGCCCTCGCCCGCGGGGGTCCCGCCCGCCCCCTCCCAGCCCGATGTCTAACCTGCTTAGAACTCGGTTGTTCGGTTTTCCCTCGCGGCGGGGCGCCCGGGCTCCGCGCCTCCCTCTTTCAAACACTATTGGTCCTCTCGGGCACCTGTTCTTCCGGGAACGCCCCTTCTCCTAGGAGACAGTTGTCCGACCCCGCCCCAGCATCCCCGCTGCTCCCTGCGCGGTTCCGGCCCTCTGGGGCCCACTTGGGGCCGAGCGGTTCTCACTTGCCCTCTCCGCACGTCCGCCGGCGCCTCAGGTTTCCCCCGGTAGCCACCGGCCGTCCTCCGCGTGGGGCCCGGGCGCGGTGGTACTTTTCCCTCGCCGTTCTGCCCCGTCCCCTCCCCTTCCTCCCCTCTGCCCCCAGGTCGCTCAGCCTCTCCTATCTCCCCCTACTTTGGCAGGACAGTTGCTGTGCGACTTGGACAGTAGAGGAGCGCCTCCCAAGTTTTCATCCAACTGCCAACCCCAAAGCTTCCACCCTTCTCCCCTCAGAGAGGACGTTTGATGCCGGGCCCCTTGAGAGGCTCATTGAAAAGCCCGCCCCTCTGGGTCCCCCTGAGCAGAGCCTGCTGACCCAATTGCCCACCTTTGCGGCTTTGATGCCTAGCCATGTCTGCCTCATCCTCAGGCGGCTCCCCCAGGTACTGCCGATGTGGGAGGCGCCTGCGCCCGAGGGCAGGGAAAGGTGGCCAGGGGTCCCCAGGGCAGGCTCGCCTGAGGCTTCCAGCTTCCTCATTGTGTTTGCTGAAAGTCTGGACCAAAACATTTAAAAATCATTTTTAAAGGGAAGGGGGAACGAAATGTATACACAATCTCAGCTCTACCTCCCTGGCTCCTTCCCTCCCCAAATGTCACAGCTTCCTGGAAGCAAACAGGGTCACTCTTGTTGTCTTCATAGAGTACTAGGTTCAGAGCCTTTTTGAAGGGAGTTGAGGTGTAAATAACATGTCGGAGGTGGATGTGGCAGTTAGCAAGATGATGGAATCCAGGTGGTTTGACAGGAAACCCACTGAGAGATTTCCCAAAACTGTTGGCTTTATGTGAACAATGTTCTGAATGATTAGGGAAAAAAGCCTGTCTTCTCAGTTTTGGTATTCCTTGGCTAAAGGATCAGTAGAGCGCTCTCTCTGTCTCTCTCTCTCTCTATATATATATACATATTCCCTCTTTTTTTTTTTTTTTTTTGAGACAAGAGTCTCGCTCTGTCGCCCAGGCTGGAGTGCAGTGGCTGGATCTCAGTTCACTGCAAGCTCCGCCTCCCAGGTTTATGCCATTCTCCTGCCTCAGCCTCCCGAGTAGCTGAGACTACAGGCGCCTGCCACCTCGCCCGGCTAGTTTTTTTGTATTTTTTAGTAGAGACGGGGTTTCACCGTGTTAGCTAGGATGGTCTCGATCTCCTGACCTGGAGATCCGCCCGTCTCGGCCTCCCAAAGTACTGGGATTACAGGCTTGAGCCACCACGCCTGGCCATTGCCTCTTTTTAAAATCAGGATGTAATACACATACAGCAAAACGCATACTACAGTGCTCAAGTATTTTTTCCTTGCATTTTGATATTGCATTATTTTCCTCAAGTACTTGTAGAGAGGGCAGGATGATAATTTGGGACCGCCCCGTCTCTGCCCCACCCTCCCCGCCACCCCCTGGTTGCTCAGCCTCTCTGATCTCTCCCCACTTTGGGGGCCAGGTGCGGTGGCTCATGCCTGTGCAATCGTAGCACTTTGAGAGGCCGAGGTGGGCGAATCACCTGAAGTCAGGAGTTCAAGACCTGACCAACATGGTGAAACCCCGTCTCTACTAGAAATACAAAAAATTTGCTGGGCATGGTGGCACACGCCTGTAATCCCAGCTACTTAGGAGGCTGGGGCAGGAGAACTGGAGAATTGCTTGAACCTGGGAGGCGGAGCTTGCAGTGAGCAAAGATTGGGCCACCGCACTCCATCCTGGGCGATAGAGTGAGACTCCATCTCAAAACAAAAACAAAAACAAAAAGGGCAGTGAGATGGATCAGATGGTAATTCCAAGTCCTGGAGTTCTTGGATGTACTGCTGAAAGATTTTTGGAGCAAATTAAACTTTTAAACTTTTGCTCTCTCTGTTTTTTTTTTTTTTTTTTCTGTCTTTGCAGATCTGTTGATGGGGCTGTACAGTATATGTGTAAGCAATGTGAATTACACATGGCATTAAAAAAAAAATCCCCTGCTGCTTAGGAGCTTAAAGGATAGGAAGTGGAATATTTTGGGAAACAGATGCTTTTTTATTCTCTTAGGGGACTATTTGAGCCTTAATTTGATGAGTGTGCGTTACAGTGACTTCTCGTGCCTGAGCCTAATGCTTTTTGAAAAAAATTCTTTTTCTTTTTTGTTGTTGTTTTGAAACAGGATCTCCCTCTGCCACCTAGGCTGGAGTGCAGTGGCGCGGTCATGGCTTACTGCAGCTTCCACCTCCCAGGCTTAAGTGATTCTCCCACCTCAGCCTCCCAAGTAGCTGGGACTATAGACACGTGCCACCACGCCCAGCTAATTTTTGTATGTTTTGTAGAGATGGGGTCTTGCCATGTTGCCCAGGCTGGTCTCAAACTCCTGGGCTCAAGCAATCTGCCTGCCTTGGCCTCCAAAAGTGTTGGAATTACAGGCATGAGCCGTGGCTTGTGGCCACTAATGCTCTATTTTTGTCATTCACTCACTCCATCTTTCTCCAGGGCCGCTTCTGCTCCAGGTACTGTCCTGGGTGCTTCTACCCTCAGCCAAACCAGCACCTTGGCTGTGTTCATGTGCTGCTTGCTTTTTGTCATCTGACAGGCTGTCAGCCTGGCTTTTCAGTAAGGGTCATAATACATGTGATGTGACGATATGTTACAAGTCCAGCCTGCAAATGCCCGTCACCCTATTTCCATCCCACTGCTGGGCTCTCACGCACATCTGGTGCTCATCTCAGGGGAGTCAAGGAATTCCACGCTGGTTTTCCTAGCCTTGAACATGTTAGCTACCATAGTCAGTGTACAATTTCATGAAATCTAAAACATAAGAGAGCCCTAGTTTTCTGCTTACAATCTGGTTCTTGTGCCTGGGTGCAGGTTTCCATCGTGTGGGAAGAACGGAGTAACGAGTCTCACGCAGAAAAAGGTCTTGAGAGCACCTTGTGGCGCACCCAGTGTAACTGTAACGGTAGGTGATGCACTCATGTAGCAGCCCTCTTTGGTCACCCTGCTAAAAATGCTTCTGCACACCATTTCCAGGAGATGCCTTACCCTGCTGGGCACCATCGTCTCCCAGTTGCTCTGCTAGGTGCTGTTATGCATAGCCTGCTGATTTTTAATTACGATCATTTTTGTCTGCGGTAAGGCTGCCGGGTGTGAGGAAATTGTCTTAGACGTATTCTTCCAGCCAAATCCTAAAATCTTGAGATTTTTAAAATAAAGAAAGGAAAAGAAAAAGACGAGAAAAAAAAAGTTTAAAGAATGGGGGGAAGGATAAGAGCTGGTGGTGGTTGAGGGGTTTGTAGTTGCAGTTCTGCCTTGCTCATGTTTTCTTTAGAATCTAGACAACCTTCTCATCCTTAGGATTTCCTCCAGCTTTCTGTTTTCATGGTCTTTGGTCTGCCTGCTGTCTGATTTATTCTGCACCCTGAGCATTTTGTGTGTTTCCCATGCCAATCTGCATGCCCACTTGAGATCACTGTGTAGAAGGATCCACCTGCTTTCCGCTGTGCTTCACTAAATCCAAGGAGGAGCTGTGCATTCCAGCAGGTTTAGAGGAGATCCAGCCCTGAGGACCCTGGGGCCTGCGTCTGGGATCTGTTCTAGAACGAGTGGGTCTTGCAGACCCTCTCTTGAGTGGACCAGAATCTCCCTGGTGGTCTTCTGCTGGAATCTCTGCAGGAACCTGCTGAATGATACTCCCGCCTTGCTGCCTGCCTCCTGCATGCCAGTAGTTGGTAGCTGTCCTGCTCGCTTGCTGGCTAGGCTTTTTGGTGGCCCCCAGAGGCTGTGAGCTCCGTTTTTATGCCCAGTTTACTCATCCACAGATCAACCATTTTTGTGTTGTCCTCCCCCACCTGCCAGAAGCCAACCATGAAGGACCGCTCTTCAACTCCCCCCTTACATGTTCACGTGGATGAGAACACCCCTGTCCACGTCCACATAAAAAAACTCCCGAAACCATCAGCGACCAGCAGCCAGGTAGGAGCATGCCAGTGGGGTGAGGTAGCAGCTGTGGATCTGGGTGATCCTGCTAAGCCCAGCCTCCTCGCACTGTGACTCCAAAGGTTTGGGAGACAAACACACTCTTTCGGAGGCCGGTTTCCTGGTTAGAAGGTAGGCAGGCCTGTCATCCAGGAGCAGCAGCAGTAACATTAGTCAGAAGAGGAACTCTGCCAGTTGGAGAGGGATGTCACTAGCATGGCACCATGGCCAGCTGGGTGTGGAAGTGACCCTGGATTTGTCCCTTTCCACAGAAATCTCACAAGCGAGGAATGAAAGGGGACACTGTGAATGTGCGGCGGAGTGTCCGGGTGAAAACCAAGGTACCTTGGATGCCCCCTGGAAAATCATCTGCCCGGCCCGTGGGATGCAAGTGGGAGGTAGGCTCACCCTTGCCCAGGCTTTTCTTCTCGGACTGCTCAGATCCTAGCAGGCCTCAGCCTCGGTATGATTCAGGGTCAGCTGTAGCTACTGGAATGTCCTAGCAGACCCCATTTACTGAGGGCCTTGCTAAACCCTGAAACTGTGTGAATAATCTTCTTGAGTTCTTATGACACTGCTGTGTGGGAAGTCCTGTGGTCCCAGTGCAGAGATGAGGAACCAGGCCTCAGAGAGCAGTGATTTTCCCAGAGTCACAGAGAAGGTAGCAGAGCTGGAGTTAAGATTCTTTCTAGAGGCAGTGCTCTTAGCCTCTCTGCTTTGCATGTGAGGAGCCACATCACATGTCATGTCTTGTCTTGTCTTGTCTTTTCTTTTCTTTCTTTCTTTTTTTTTTTTTTTTTCGAGACAGAGCCTTGCTCTGTTGCCGAGGCTGGAATGCAGTGGCATGATCTTGGCTCACTGCAACCTCCGCCTCCCAGGTTCAAGTGATTCTCCTGCCTTAGCCTCCCGAGTAGCTGGGACTACAGGCACCCACCACCACGCCCGGCTAATTTTTTTTTTTTTTTTTTTGAGACGGAGTCTCGCTCTGTCACCCAGGCTGGAGTGCAGTGGCCGGATCTCAGCTCACTGCAAGCTCCGCCTCCCGGGTTCACGCCATTCTCCTGCCTCAGCCTCCCGAGTAGCTGGGACTATAGGCGCCCGCCACCTCGCCCGGCTAGTTTTTTGTATTTTTTAGTAGAGACGGGGTTTCACCATGT
Source organism: Macaca fascicularis (assembly GCF_037993035.2). Classification (NCBI taxonomy): domain Eukaryota; kingdom Metazoa; phylum Chordata; class Mammalia; order Primates; family Cercopithecidae; genus Macaca; species Macaca fascicularis. The sequence goes on along the minus strand of NC_088389.1, from coordinate 15,511,778 downwards.
TAGCCAGGATGGTCTCGATCTCCTGACCTCGTGATCCACCCATCTCGGCCTCCCAAAGTGCTGGGATTACAGGCGTGAGCCACCACGCCCGGCCTGATTTTTTTTTTTGTAGTAGAGACAGGTTTTCACTGTGTTAGCCAGGATGGTCTCGATCTCCTGACCTCATGATCTGCCCGCCTCAGCCTCCCAAAGTGCTGGGATTACAAGTACAGGGATTTTTTGTAGATTTTTTGCTATAGCATCGTTTGTAACAGAAAAGTTGGAAGCAACCTAAATGTCCATCAGGAGAGTGTTGGTTAAATTATAATACCTGCAGGCCGGGCGCGGTGGCTCAAGCCTGTAATCCCAGCACTTTGGGAGGCCGAGACGGGCGGATCACGAGGTCAGGAGATCGAGACCATCCTGGCTAATACGGTGAAACCCCGTCTCTACTAAAAATACAAAAAACTAGCCAGGCGAGGTGGCGGGCACCTGTGGTCCCAGCTACTCGGGAGGCTGAGGCAGGAGAATGGCGTGAACTCGGGAGGCGGAGCTTGCAGTGAGCTGAGATCCGGCCACTGCACTCCAGCCTGGGGGACAGAGCGAGACTCGGTCTCAAAAAAAAAAAAAAAAAAAAAAAAAAAAAAATTATAATACATCCGACTGGATGTGGTGGGCTCACGCCTGTAATCCCAACACTTTTAGGAGGCCCAGGAGGGAGGATCGCTTGGGCCCAGGAGTTTTGAGATCAGCCTGGGCAACATAGTGAGATCCTATCTCTACAAAAAATAAAAAAATTAGTTGGGCGTGGTGGCATGCACTTATAGTTCCAGCTACTCAGAAGGCTGAGGTGGGAGGATCGCTTAACTGGAGGTTAAGGTTCCAGTGAGCCATGATCATGCCACTGCATAGCCTGTGTGACACAGTGAGACCCTGTCTCAAACAAAAGAGAAATATGATACATCCATACAATGGAATACCATGCAGCCGTGCAAAGACTGAGGTAGAGGCTGGTTGCCGTGGCTTATACCTGTGATCTCAGCACTTTGGGAGGCCAGGGCAGGAGGATCACTTGAGCCTAGGAGTTCAAGACCAGCCTGGGCAACACGACGAGATTCTGCCTCTACAAAAGATAAAAAATTAGCTGAGTGTGGTGGCACGCACCTGTAGTCCTCCTAGTTAACTTGGGGTGGGGAGGCTGAGACTTCAGTATGCTGTGATTATGCCACTGCACTGCAGCCTGGGTTACAGAACAGGACCCTGTCTCAGGAACAAAAAGATTGAGACAGGTATTTATGCATGATAATGAAGCATGGAGATGCACAACATATAACATTTGGCCGGCCTTATTTGTGAAGAAAAGGGGCGTCTGTGTCCATGTATAAACACATATGTTTATATGTACAGAACGTTTTCTGGGAGAATATGCAAGTAGTGGTAAGCAGTGATTGCCTCTGAGGTATGGCAAGGTTTAATACTTTGTTTTTATTTATTTATTTACTTTTTGAGACAGAGTCTCATTTTGTCACCCAGGCTGGAGTGCAGTGGCGTGATCTCTACCTCCTGGGTACAAGCGATTCTCCTGCCTCAGCCTCCCGAGTTGTTGGGATTACAGACATGCATCACCACACCTGGCTAATTTTTGTATTTTTAGTAGAGACAGGGTTTTGCTATGTTGGCCAGGCTGGTCTCGAACTCCTGACCTCAAGTAACCCGCCCACCTTAGCCTCCCAGAGTGCTGGGATTACAGGCGTGAGCCACCACCACGCACAGCCAAAAATGCCTTCTTTTTTTTTTTGAGACAGAGCCTTGCTCTGTCTTCCAGTCTGGTGTGCAGTGGCACGAACTCGGCTCACTGCAACCTCTACTTCCCAGGTTCAAGCGATTCTTCTGCCTCAGCCTCCTGAGTAACTGGGACTACAGGTGTGCGCCACCACGCCCGGCTAATTTTTCTTTTCTCTTTTTTTTTTTTTTTTTCTGAGACAGAGTCTCGCTTTGTCGCCCAGGCTGGAGTGCAGTGGTGTGATCTCGGCTCACTACAAGCTCCATCTCCCAGGTTCACGCCATTCTCCTGCCTCAGCCTTCTGAGTAGCTGGGACTACAGGTGCCCGCCACCACACCAGGCTAATTTTTTGTATTTTTAGTAGAGATGGGGTTTCACCATGTTAGCCAGGATGGTCTCGATCTCCTGACCCGGTGATCCGCCTGCCTCGGCCTCCCAAAGTGCTGGGATTACAGGCGTGAGCCATTGCGCCCGGCCCAAAAATGCCTTTTAAAAAAGTAAAAAGCCTTGGTAGTTTTTGTTTTTCTGTTTTTGTTTTTTTGAGACAGAGTATTGTTCTGTTGCCCAGGCTAGAGTGCAGTGACATGATCTTGGCTCACTGCAACCTCCATCTCCCGGGTTCAAGTGATTCTCCTGCCTCAGCCTCCTGAGTTAGCTGGGACTCAGGCATGCACTACCACACCCAGCTAGTTTTTGTATTTTTTGTAGAGATGGGGTTTCACCATGTTTGCCAGGCTGGTCTTGAACTCCTGATGTCAAGTGATCTGCTCGCCTTGGCTTCCTAAAGTGCTGGGATTATAGGCGTGAGCCACTGTGCCTGGCCTCCTTGGTAGTTTTCAAAGTACACATCACAGAGATGCTGCTATGAAAAATTTTCCTGTTGACGTGGATTGCTGGGGTAATAATCCCCTCTGGAAAGCATAATGCCACTTCCAGCCCCAAATCCTAGAGATGGAAGGTCCCAGAGAGGTGGCCTGCCCAGGTTCTCTCGGCAGCTGAAACAGTAGCTGTCTTTTCTGCTTTCATTCTTGGGTCTGTCTGCCCCTTTCTATTTTCAAGTGGCTTCCTGTGACCCTGAGAGGCCCTAACTCAACCCTGTCCATCATGGACGGAAGGTGAACAGCCCCTGGAGGTGGAAGTTTGGGGAAGATACGGAAATGAAGACCAAAAGCTGCTGTATGCATGTGGGGTTCTTGTTTGATATCTTACAACTCTTGGAATATAAGATCATCTTTGGAAGAAAGAAGGTCTAGGTTTTTTTCTTGCCTCTGTTACTAAAAGTGATCAGCCGGGCGTGGTGGCTCACATTTGTAATCCCAGCACTGTGGGAGGCCAAGGCAGGCAAATCATGAGGTCAAGAGACTGAGACCATCCTGGCCAACATGGTGAAACCCCATCTCAACTAAAAATACAAAAAGTAGCTGGGCATGGTGGCATGTGCCTGTAGTCCCAGCCACTTGGGAGGCTGAGGCAGGAGAACTGCTTGAACTCTTTAGGCAGAGGTTACACTGAGCTGAGATTGCGCCACTGCACTCCAGCCTGGCAACAGAGCGAGACTCCATCTCAAAAAAAAAAAAAGAGTTCTACTCAAATCTGGCTGCTGTTAAGTTTCAAAAACTTCTTGTTGAAAAGTACAGGCCTGGGAGCAATGGCTCACTCCTGTAATCCCAGCACTTTGGGAGGCCGAGGCAGGCAGATCACCTGAGGTCAGGAGTTCGAGACCAGCCTAGGCAACATGGCGAAACCCCGTCTCTACTAAAAATACAAAATTTACCCTCGCGTGGTGGTCAGCGCCACTAATCCCAGCTGCACAGAAGGCTGAGGCAGGAGAATCGCTTGAGCCTATGATGCGGAGGTTGCAGGGAGCCAGGATCACGCCCCTGCACTGTAGCCTGGGCAACAAAGTGAGTCTCCATCTCAAAAAAAAAAAAGGAAAAATGAAAAGGGGATGGGCCGGGCCTGGTGTCTCACACCTGTAATCCCAGCACTTTGGGAGGCTGAGGCAGGTGGTTCACCTGAGCTCAGGAGTTGGAGACCAGCTTAGACAATGTGATGAACCATACGTCTACCAAAAATACAAAAAATGAGTCTGGTGTGGTGGTGTGCGCCTGTGGTCCCAGCTACTTGGGAGGCTGAGGTGTAAGGATCGCTTGATCCTGGGAGGCGGAGGTTGCAGTGAACCAAAATTGTGCTACTGCACTCCAGGCTGGTTGACAGAGTGAGACCCCATCTCAAAAAAAAAAAAAAAAAAATGGAAAAGTGCAGGGACGTACACCCATCAGAAGTGTATTGCTCCATGAATTTTCACAAACTGAAGTTACCTGTGTAATGATCACCCAGCATCCTAGAAGCTGCCCCTGGCTTTTATCTATGTCACTGCCTCCCAATCACAAGGAGTAACTAGTCACACTGTCTCCTATATATATATTTTTTGTCATTTTAAAAAATAAATAGTCATGTATCAATTAACAATGGGGATATATTCTGAGAAACATGTTGTTAGGCACTTTCATCATTGTGCAAACATCATAGAGTGTACTTACACAAACTGAGATTGCTAGAGCCTGCTCCACACCTGGGCTGTGTGGTGTAGCCTATTGCTCCTAGGCTGCAGACCTCTGCAGCATGATGCCATACAGAATACTGTAGGCAACTGTAACACAATGGTAAGTATTTACATATTGAAACATAGTAAATATAGAAAAGGTACGGTAAAAATACGGTGTTTTGGGACCACTGTCATATATGGTAAAAATACGGTATTTTGGGATCACTGTCATATATGCAGTCCATTGCTGACTGAAATGTTACGTGGCACATGACTGTTTATACATTTTCCTATTTTTGTCCTTTTAAGTATTAAAAGTAACTTCTTTTCTTCTAAAAGCAATATATATATATAGCTGGATGTGGTGGCTCATACCTGAAATCCCAGCACTTTGGGAGGCCGAGGTGGGCTTATCAGGCGTTCAAGACCAGCCTGGCCAACATGGTGAAACCCAACCTCTACTAAAAATACAAAAATTATCTGGGTATGGTGGTGGGCACCTGTAATCCCAGCCACTTGGGAGGCTGAGGCAGGAGAATCACTTGATGAACCCAGGAGGCAGAGTTTGCAGTGAGCCAAGATTGTGCCATTGCACTCTAGCCTGGGCAACAAGAGCAAAACTCTGTCTCCAAAAAAAAAAAAAAGCAAAAAAAAAAAAGCAATATATGGCCAGGCACGGTGGCTCACTCCTGTAATCCCAGCACTTTGAGAGACTGAAACAGGCAGATCACTTGAGGTCAGGAGTTCGAGAACAGCCTGGCCAACATGGTGAAACCCCATCTCTACTAAAAATACAAAAATCAGCCGGGCATGGTGGAAGGCACCTGTAATCCCAGCTAGTCGGGAGGCTGAGGCAGGAGAATCGCTTGAACCTGGGAGGCGGAGGTTGCAGTGAGCCGAGATCGCATCACTGTACTCCAGCCTAGGCGATGGAGTGAGACCCTGTCTCAAAAAAAAAAAAAAAAGTGTTTACAGCTTTGTATAAAGTTTCCTGAAGCATACATGCATTTAAAAATATTTTTAAAAATATTTAAAAAGCTGGGACTACAGGTGCCTGCTACCATGCGCAGCTCGGGTGTCATCCGCCCGCCTCAGCCTCCCAAAGTGCTGGGATTACAGGTGTGCACTGTGCCTGGCCCCTAAAATATTTTTTAAATTTTTTTTTATTTTTATTTTTTTCTTGAGATGGAGTCTCGCTCTGTTGCCAGGCTGGAGTGCAGTGGTGCAATCTTGGCTCACTGCAACCTCCGCCTCCCAGGTTCAAGCGATTCTCCTGCCTCAGCCTTCCAAGTAGCTGGGATTACAGGTGCGCGCCACCACGCCCAGCTAATTTTTGTATTTTTAGTAGAGATGGGGTTTCACCATGTTGGCCAGGATGGTCTCGATCTCTTGACCTCCTGATCCACCCGCCTCGGCCTCCCAAAGCTAAAATATTTTTTTATACTGACGTATTTAAAAAAATATTTTCCAGGTATTGTACCATGTGCATTTATAATATTTTTCTATATCATCAAAATAACAATGATTACTCCTAAGAGCATTTCTTGATATCATACAATATCTGGTCCTTTTTCAAATTTACCCACTTGTTTCTAAAATACCTTTTCAGCAGATTAATGTACCTTTGTAACTAATCCACTATCAGGTATTCATATTCATTTAAAAGACTTTTGACATATTTCATTTCTATTCTAGGTATAAAAAAAAGTATTGCCCTAAACTTTTGCCAACTTTGGGTATTAATATTTTTGCTGATTTGTTATATCATTTCTTTATTAGTCTTGTCATTGTTAGAGACAGGGTTTCTCTCTGTCACCCAGGCTGGCATGCAGTGGTGCTATCATAGCTCACTGCAGTCTTGAACTCCTGGACTCAAGGAATCCCCTGCCTCAGCCTCCTGAGTAGTTGGGACCACAGGCATGCACCACTACACCCACCTGATTTTTTTTTTTTTGAGATGGAGTTTCGTTCTTGTTGCCCAGGTTGGAGTGCAATGGCGCGATCTCGGTTCACTGCAACCTCCACCTCCCGGTTTCAAGCAATTCTCCAGCCTCAGCCTCCTGAGTAGCTGAGATTACAGGCATGCACCACCATGTCCGGCTAATTTTGTATTTTAGTAGAGACGGGGTTTCACCATGTTGGTCAGGCTGGTCTCGAACTCCTGACCTCTGGTCATCCGCCCGCCTTGGCCTCCCAAAGCGCTGGGATTGCAGGTGTGAGCCACTGTGCCCAGCGCCAGCTAATGTTTTTTACTTTTGTAGAGACAAGTTCTCGCTATGTTGCTGAGGCTGGTTTTGGCTTCCCGCCTTGGCCTACCAAAATACTGACTTTACAGGATATCCAGCCTATGTTCTTTATTTTAAACATAACATTGTAACCCAAACTTTTAATTTTGATGTTGGGAATTCTCCAACACCATCATTTAAACATGGATAGGTGATGTTCCATCACGAGGGTTCAGAGTATGGTTCTTCCTGGGGCCCCCAAGTTAGCTGTTACAGCTTTTCCCGTCTAAACGGTAAATAAGCCTCCAGTGGTGGAACTCATGGTCAAGGTTCTGCCCTCTGAGTTCATTTGTTTCTCCCTCTTCTACATCAGAATCCACCTCATTGCCTGGAGATCACGCCACCATCTTCAGAAAAGCTGGTCTCAGTGATGCGGTTAAGTGACCTCTCTACAGAAGATGATGACTCAGGTCACTGTAAAATGAACCGTTATGATAAGAAGATTGATAGTCTAATGAATGCGGTTGGTTGTCTGAAGTCTGAGGTGAGGGAGGTAGGGGGCTGGGACAGCTAGTACCCTGAGGATGTGCAGGAGCACCCAGGTGGATTTCCTGCCTGGTCCCTCAGCCTGCCTCTGCAGGCCTTCTGATCTCCTCTGCAGGGTTGTCCTGGGCTTCAGGTGCCTGCCCGGGGAGGTAGCTGGGGCAGCATGGGATCCCATCCCACCAACAAGGGCCCTCTCTATTGAGCATGTAGCTGTCCTGGTGCTCTACATGGGTGGTCTGATCTGACTTTTTTTTTTTTTTTTTTTTTTTTGAGACGGAGTCTTGCTCTGCCGCCCAGGCTGGGGTGCAGTGGCCGGATCTCAGCTCACTGCAAACTCCGCCTCCCGGGTTTACGCCATTCTCCTGCCTCAGCCTCCGGAGTAGCTGGGACTACAGGCGCCCGCCACCTCACCCGGCTACTTTTTTGTATTTTTTAGTAGAGAGGGGTTTCACCGTGTTAGCCAGGATGGTCTCGATCTCCTGACCTCGTGATCCGCCCGTCTCGGCCTCCCAAAGTGCTGGGATTACAGGCTTGAGCCACCGCGCCCAGCCTGATCTGACTTTTTAAAACAGCATGTGAAGCCAGTGGTGGTATTGTCTTCATTATAGAGATGAAACACCTGGGAAACTAGGGCCTATGCCTTCCACTTTATATAAAGTTTAACAAAAACAGGCTGGGCGTGGTGGCTCACGCCTGTAATCCCAGCACTTTGGGTGGCTGAGGCAGGTGGATCCCACCTGAGGTCAGGAATTCAAGACCAGCCTGACCAACATGGTGAAACCCCATCTCTACTAAAAATACAAACAAAACTTAGCGGGCATGGTGGCGTGTGCCTGTAATCTCAGCTACTCAGGAGGCTGAGGTGGTAGAATCGCTCGAACCCAGAAGCCAGATTGCAGTGAGCCAAGACGCACAATTGCACTTAGCCTGGGCAACAGAGACTCTGTCTCAAAAAAAAAAAAAAAAAAAAAAAAATTAACAAAAACAAAGCCCCAAAGAGGCCAAGGAAGTGTGTCCTCAGTTGCTGTGCTGTCTCTTGGGGTGGGATATGGCAATGAAATTGGAAATAGAACCTGGAAGTCCAAGGTCCCCAACTAGGAAGTTGGCAGAGTTGTCATTAAATTCCAGGCCTTGGGCTTGGATTACTGTCTCAACATATGTCTTCACTGCTAACACAACCTGTGTCTTTCATCCTCCACCCGGTACTTGAGGTCCAGAAAACCTGGAGAACCTAGGGCAGGCTGCCTGGCAATAGGCCCTTCTTGGCCGGGTGCGGTGGCTCATGCCTATAATCCCAGCACTTTGGAAGACTGAGGAGGGCAGATCACTTGAGGTTAGGAGTTCAAGACCAGCCTGGCCAACATGGTGAAACCCGTCTCTACTAAAAATACAGAAATTTGCTGGGCATGTTGGCACACGCCAGTAATCCTAGCTACTTGGGAGGCTAAGGCACGAGAATCTGTTGAACCTGGGAGGCAGAGGTTACAGTGAGCTGAGATCGTGCCACTGCACTCCAGCCTGGATGACAGAGCGAGACCCTATCTCAAAAGAAAAAACAAAAAAGCCCGTCTTCCCCTATAACTCAAAGTGCAGGAGCCTTGTTGTGATGTCTCTCCTCCTATGGTGTGCCAGCCAAACCACGGTTTGCAACCTGGCTTCGTTCCCAACCCACAAGTCACTGGGGCTCTCTCTACTGAGCTTCCTCGTCTACAAAAAGAGAATCAGCATTGCACCCACTTTGAGGCATTTCCATTGAGGGCATTTGGAAGCTATGGAAAGGATTTATTTTAGTTAATTTATTTAGCCAGGCGCGGTGGCTCACGCCTGTAATCCCAGCCCTTTGGGAGGCCAAGGCAGGTGAATCCCAGGAGAGTCAGTCTTCATGTCAGTTAACTGAGATTGCACCCATAAGGCCCTGGCACGCAGCCTGTGTAGTTCTCAATTGGAGGGCCCCTTATTTAATTAATTAATTAATTAATTTATTTATTTAATTTATTTTTGAGAGGGAGTCTCGCTCTTGTCGCCCAGGCTGGAGTGCAGTGGGCACGATCTCGGCTCACTGCAACCTCTGGCTCCCAGGTTCAGGTGATTCCATCCTGCCTCAGCTTCCAGAGTAGCTGGGATCATAGGCACGCGCCACCACATCTGGCTAATTTTTAGTAGAGACAGGGTTTCACCATGTTGCTCGGGCTGGTCTTGAACTCCTGACCTCAAGTGATCCACCCACCTTGGCCTCCCAAAGTGCTGGGATTACAGGCGTGAGCTACCATGCCCGGCCAGGGCCTTATTTTCGTCCAGTGCATTAAGCTTAGCAATGTGGCATAGAGGAAGGACCTCCCCTCAGTGGCTCCTGCCTGGGTCCCCCTGCACAGGTCAAAATGCAGAAGGGTGAGCGCCAGATGGCCAAAAGGTTCCTGGAGGAGCGGAAGGAAGAGCTGGAGGAGGTGGCCCATGAACTGGCCGAGACTGAACATGAGAACACGGTGCTGAGGCACAACATCGAGCGCATGAAGGAGGAGAAGGACTACACCATGTAAGGCGGCGCCTGCCCTGCCCCCGCTGATCTATTCCTCCCTGCTAGGCTGCCCTGAGCCCTGGGCAATAATGGAAAGCAACGGAGGGGGTGGGCATAGGCACTGTGCCTGTGCCCTGGAGCCTGTTCAACAGTCACACAGTTAATTACAGTTAATTACCTGATTGTGCTTATGATTTGTACTATGAGGGAAAGGGAGGACCCTGTGGATTGCGGTGTGGGGCTGGGTAGCAGGGAACTCTTTCTGGAACAAGTGATATTTAAGGGGCGTCCTGCAGGATGGTTAAGTGTTCGGCAGGTGGGTGCTGGGGAAGAAAGCACGCTACTCAGTGGGAACTTCTTAAGCGAAGGCCCCAAGGTAGGAAGGTATTTGTAGCTGAGAAATGGAAAGCAGGCCAGAGTGGGTGGGCAGAGGATAAGGGGGCCACACAGGTTGGCAGGGGGTCAGCTCTCAGCAGCCACTTGGAGGCATTTCCATTGAGGGCATTTGGAAGCCATGGAAAGGATTTATTTTAGTTAGTTAATTTTTTTAGCCAGGCGCGGTGGCTCACGCCTGTAATCCCAGCCCTTTGGGAGGCCAAGGCAGGTGAATCACGAGGTCAGGAGTTGAAGACCAGCCTGGCCAACATGGCGAAACCCCGTCTCTACTAAAATTACAAAAAATTAGCTGGGCTTGGTGGCGGGTGCCTATAATCCTAGCTACTCGGGAGGCTGAGGCAGGAGAATTGCTTGATCCTGGGAGGTGTCTCAAAATTTTTGAGATGGAGTCTCACTCTGTCATCCAGGCTAGAGTGCAGTGGCGTGATCTTGGCTCACTGCAGTCTCCACCTCCTTGACTAAAGCAATCCTCCTGCCTCAGCCTCCCAAGTAGCTGGAATTACAGGTGCCCACTACCATGCCTGGCTAACTTTTGTATTTTTAGTAGAGATGGGGTTTCACCTGTTGGCCAGGTGGCTATCTATAACACCTGATCTCAAGTGAACTGCCCACCTCGGCTTCCCAAAGTGCTGGGATTACAGGCGTTAGCCACTGTACCCAGCCTACAGCCACAGAAAGGTTTTAAAAGCAGGGAGGTGGCCTGACTAGCTTTGGCTCCAGTGTAGAGAAGAGGTAGAAGGGCTCAAAAGCATATCTGAAGATGGTGGGTAGGAGGCGTGACACTGGTGGCTGTTTGAGAGAAAGAAGGCCACAGGTAGTTAATGTCTCCTGGTGTGGAGGCCCTGGTCTGGTGCCTAGGCAGATGTAACTTCTGGCCCTGCTCCTTTCTGAAGGCCACCCAGGCCAGAAGGGCTGTCCCTGCCCCCTCCCCCACTTTTCCCTGACCAGAGGTGAGCCCCCTAGGGCATTGTGAGGCAAGCCTTGGAGCTCTGGGCATGCGGGGGCCTGGGAGGGCTCACAGAGCCCTGTCTTTCTGGCCCCAGACTTCAGAAGAAACACCTACAACAGGAGAAGGAGTGCCTCATGTCCAAGCTGGTGGAGGCTGAAATGGATGGGGCTGCGGCTGCCAAGCAGGTCATGGCCTTGAAGGATACCATCGGGAAGCTGAAAACGGTAGGTGGCAGGTGGGAGGACCCCAGCCATGGAACTGGCCCAGGGAGGGGGCAGCTGCAGGCTGGGCAGGGTCTTTACGCGTCATCAGGCAGACTTTATGACATCTTCAGGCTGGGGGAGGGCATGCTTAACTAGGCCTCCACCAACCACTCTCACTTCCCAGTCCTTGACCCTTGAAGATGACCTCTGGTCACCAGGGCCTCTAAGGAGACCTCATCATGGGTCACCTGGGATCACAGTGAGTCAAGGCATGTGGTTGATTCCTGCAAGTATCAGCCACCAGGTCTTGTCATCCTGCTTTGCTTCCTCCAGGAAGTCTGCCCTGACTGTGCTCACCTGCACTGAGCCCTCCCACCCCTTCCTCCACCTTTGCTCGGAGCAGGCTTAGCTCCTGCTTGTCCCTTTAGGTCCACCGCCTCCAGGAAGCCTGCCCTTGATCACCTTGGCACCGTACACAGCCTGTTTCTCCTTGTCTGGGCTTTCTGGCACCAGCCCTCTTGAGTGCCCATGGGGCCTGCTTCTTCCCTTCTTCCCCTGCATCTGTAAGACTGCCTGCTTGTCTTCCAGGAGAAACAAATGACCTGCACGGACATCAACACCCTGACAAGGCAGAAGGAACTTCTCCTGCAGAAGCTGAGCACATTTGAGGAGACCAACCGCACCCTCCGAGACCTCCTGAGGGAACAGCACTGCAAAGAGGTGAGCTTGGGGTCCAGCTCTGTCCCTCCAGCCCCGCATGCCCGTCCTCTGAGCCTTTCTCTTTGTCTGTAAAAAGAAAGTAAGATTGGTGCCCAACCTGAGAAGGCCTTAGAGAGATGTAATGAAATCATTCACATGAAGTGCTCAGCCCCCAGTAGACAAGTACCGTCTTAGATGGTGTTGAATCCGAGCCAGGAAGCACTGGAATGACCTTGAAAGTCAGGAGAGGGGCAGTGGGGAGTCAGGGAGGGGTTCAGCCCAGGGCAAAGGAAAGAGAGTTCCAGACTTGAGCTTTTTATTCGGTAGGAGAATGATTAATGGCTGGCAGACACACATTGTGTGGTCTCATTTTGTTTTCTTAAAATATGTTCTCTGAGGCTGGGCATGGTGGATTACTTGAGGTCAGGAGTTTGAGAACAGCCTGGCCAACGTGGTGAAACTCCGTCTCTACTAAAAAAAAACAAAAATTAGCCAGGTATGGTGGCATGTGCCTGTAATCTCAGCTACTTCGTAGGTTGAGGCAGGAGAATTGGTTGAACCCGGGAGGCGGAGGTTGCAGTGAGCTGAGATCGTGCCACTGCGCTCCAGCCTGGGTGACAGAATGAGATTCCATCATGGGGAAAAAAAAAAATTAGCCAGCCAGGTGTGGTGGTGGGCGCCAGTAATCTCAGCTACTCGGGAGGCTGAAGCAGGAGAATTGCTTGAACCCAGGAGGCAGAGGTTGCAGTGAGCTGAGATTGAGCCACTCCACTCCAGCCTGGGTGACAGAGCGAGACTCCATCTCAAAAAAGAACGTTGTCTGGGCTGGGTGCAGTGGCTCATGCCTGTAATCCCAGCACTTTGGGAGACCAAGGCAGGCGGATCACCTGAGGTCAGGAGTTCGAGACCTGCCTGGCCAACGTGGTGAAACCTCATCTCTACTTGAAAAATACAAAAATGAGCCTGGCGTGGTGACAGACGCCTGTAATCCCAGCTACTCAGGAGGCTTAGGCCAGAGAATTGCTTGAACCCACGATGTGGAGGTCGCAGTGAGCCGAGATTGTGCCATTGTAATCCAGTCTGCGGGACAAGAGCGAGACTTTTCTTTAAAAAAAAAAAAAGTTGTCTGAACATTATATGTTAGCAAATACAGTCGACCCTCTGTATCTATGTGTTCCACATTCGTGGATTCAGCCAATTTGGATTGAAGATATTTGAAAAAAATTACATATTTACTGAACTCCTATAGACTGTTTTTCTTGATATCATTCCCTGAATCATATAACAACTATTTACATAGCGTTTACCTTGTATGAGGTATTATAAATAATCTAGAGATGATTTAAAGTATATGGGAGGAGGTACATAGGTATATACAAATACTGTGCCATTTTATATCAGGGATTAGAGCATCTTTGGATTTTGGTATCCACAGAATGTTCTAGAACCAGTCCTCCATGAATACCAAGGGATGACTGTATTTCTTTTCTTATTTTGATTGTCAAATAAAAATTAATGATGTACAACATGTTTTGACATGTACACAATGTAGAATGGCTAAATCAAGGTAATCAACATATGCATTGCCTCACATACTAAGATATTTGTGGTGAAAACACTTAAAATGTTCTCTTAGCAATTTTCAAGTATATGGATCAGTAACTATAGTCACCATGTTGAACAATTTCTCCTTGTCTAACTGAAATCTTACATCCTTTGACCAATATTTCCCCAATGCCCCCCAATTCCATCTCTGGCAACCAGCATTTTCTGCTTCTGTGAATTCGACTTCTTTTTTTTTTTCTTTTTTGAGATGCAGTCTTGCTTTGTCACCCAGGCTGGAGTGCAGTGGCACGATCTTGGTTCACTGCAACCTCCACCTCCCGGGTTCAAGTGATTCTCCTGCTTCGGCCTCCCAAGTAGCTGGGACTACAGGCGTGCACCACCATGCCTGGCTAATTTTTGTATTTTTAGTAGAGACGGGGTTTTGCCATGTTGGCCAGGCTGGTCTCGATCTCTTGACCTTGTCATTCGCCTGCCTCAGCCTCCCAAAGTGCTAGGATTACAGGTATGAGCTACCGCGCCCGGCCAAGTTCGACTTCTTTAAGTTCCACATACAAATGAAGTCATGTGGTCTTTCTGTGCCTGGTTTATTTCACTGAGTATAATGTCCTCTAGTTTTTTGTATGTTGTGAAAGGATTTCCTATTTGAAGACTCAGTAGTATTCCATTGTGTATCTCTACTGTGTTTTCTTCATTCATCTGTTGATGGACACTTAGGTTGATTCCGTATCTTGGTGAATAATATATTAGCAAATATTTCAGAAAAGACTGACAGTATAAACGGTTGTCTTCCTGTTTGGTTCAAAGCAAAGAGATGACAATAGTCTCAAAATGCCAGTACTAATGAAATGGTGACATTTTTCTTATTTTTGCTTTATTTATTTTTTTTTTGAGAACGAGTTTTGCTCTTGTTGCCCAGGCTGGAGTGCAATGGTGTAATCTTGGCTCACTGCAACCTCCACTAACAGGGTTCAAGTGATCTTCCTGTCTCAACCTCCCTAGTAGCTGGGATTACAGGTGCATGCCACCACACCCGGCTACTTTTTGTAGTTTTAGTAGAGACGGCGTTTCATCATATTGGTCAGGCTGGTCTTGAACTCCTGACCTCAGGTGATCCAACTGCCTCGGCCTCCCAAAGTGCTGTAATTACAGGCATGGGCCACCACGCCAAGCCCTGTTTTTTTTTTTAAACATTGTCAACCTTATTTTTATCTTTATTTATTATTTTTTTTTCTTGAGACAGAGTCTTGCTCTGTCACCTGGGCTGGAGTGCAGTGACACAATCTCGGCTCACTGAAACTTCCACCTGCTGGGTTCAAGCAATCCTCCTGCTTCAGCCTCCTGAGTAGCTGGGATTACAGGTGCATACCACCATGCCCAGATAATTTTTGTATTTTTAGTAGAGATGAGGTTTCACCGTGTTGCCCAGGCTGGTCTTGAACTCCTGAGCTCAAGCAGTCTGCCTGCCTCCACCTCCCAAAGTGCTGGGATTACAGGCATGCACCACCACGCCCAGCCTTATCTTTAAAAATTAATATATTGGCTGGGTGCAGTGGCTCATGCCTGTAATCTCAGCACTTTTGAGAGGCCGAGGCAGGTGGAACATATGAGGTCAAGAGTTCGAGATCAGCCTGGCCAACATGGTGAAACCCTGTCTCTACTAAAAATACAAAAATGTGGTGGGCACCAGTAATCCCAACTAATCAGGAGGCTGAGGCAGGAGAATTGCTTGAACCCAGGAGGGGGAAGTTGCAGTGAGCCTAGATCGTACCACTATACCCCAGCCTGGGTGACAGAGCGAGACTCTGTCTCAAAAAAAAAACCCACTAATATATAAAATAAGGCCGAGTGTTGTGGCTCACGTCTGTAATCCCCACACTCTGAGAGGCCGAGGTGGGAGAATTGCTTGAAGCCAGGAGTTTGAGACCAGCCTGGGCCACACAGTGAGACCTCATCTGTACAAAACATTTTAAATTTAGCCAGGTGTGGTGGCGCACACCTTTGGTCCTAGCTCTTCGGGAGGCTGAGGTGGGAGGATCTCTTGAGCCCTGGAGGTCAAGGCTACAGTGAGCTGTGATTGTGTCACTCAGGCTGAGTGACACAGTGAAAGTATCTAAAAAAAAAATTACATATGTATGTAAAACAAGTAATGTAAAGTGGTATACTCACTGCCCAGCTTTTTTTTTTTTGAGATGGGGTCTGGCTCTGTTGCCCCAGCTGGAGTGCAGTGGTGCAATCTCGGCTCACTGCAACCTCCCCGTCATGGATTCAAGAGATTCTCCCACCTCAGCCTCCTGAGCCGCTGGGATTACAGGTCTCAAACCCGGCTAATTTTTGTATTTTCAGTTGAGATGGGGTTTCATCATGTTGTCCAGCGTGGTCTCAAACTCCTGACTTCAGGTGATCCACCTGCCTCAGCCTCCCAAAGTGCTGGGATTACAGGCATGAGCCGTTGCACCCGGCCACTCACTACCAGCTTTTTTTTTTTTTTTTGAGACGGAGTCTCGCTCTGTCGCCCAGGCTGGAGTGCAGTGGCCGGATCTCAGCTCACTGCAAGCTCCGCCTCCTGAGTTCACGCCATTCTCCTGCCTCAGCCTCCCGAGTAGCTGGGACTACAGGCGCCCGCCACCTCGCCCGCCTAGTTTTTTGTATTTTTTTTTTTTTTTAGTAGAGACGAGGTTTCACCGTGTTAGCCAGGATGGTCTTGATCTTGTGATCTCGTCATCTACCCGTCTTGGCCTCCCAAAGTGCTGGGATTACAGGCTTGACCCACTGCGCCCGGCCAAAATGGGAGGGCATGCTGCATGGGCCGGGAATCGAACCCAGGTCTCCTGCGTGGCAGGCGAGAATTCTACCACTGAACCACCCATGCTAGCTTTTAAAATGAGTGTCTACATAGTTGAATCCCTTTTGTGTGTCATTTTGCAATAACCTTGTCTCCCTCCCCTCAGAGGGAAACTTTATTAATTTTTTTGTTTGTTTTGATACAGAGTCTCACTCTGTCACCCAGGCCGAAGTGGCATAGTCTCGGCTCACTGCATCCTCTACCTTCCGGGTTCAAGCGATTCTCCTGCCTCAACTTCCCGAGTAGCTGGGATTACAGGAGTGCATCACCATGCCTGGCTTATTTTTTGTACTTTTAGTAAAGATAGGGTTTTGCTATGTTGGCCAGGCTGGTCTTGAACTCCTGACCTCAAGTGATCTGTCTGCCTTGGCTTCTGAAAGTGCTGCACTCCAGCCTGGATGACAGAACCAGACACTATCTCAAAAAGGGAAAAAAGCCGGGTGTGGTGGCTCACGCCTGTGATCCTAGCACTTTGGGAGGCTGAGGTGGGCAGATTGCCTGAGCTCAGGAGTTTGAGACCAGCCTGGGCAACACAGTGAAACCCCATCTTTACCAAAATAGAAAAAATTCACTGGCATGGTGGTACGCTCCTGTAGTTCCACCTACTCGGGAGGCTGAGGCAGGAGAATCGCTTGAGCCCGGGAGGCAGAGGTTACAGTGAGCTAAGATCACACCACTGCTCTCCAGCCTGGGTGACAAGAGTGAGACTCCATCTCAAAAAGGGGGGAAAAAAAAAAGCCTCTTGCTCTAGCCAGTTTTCTCCTTTTTTGATTTTGTAGCTTCTATCATCCTGGAGTCCCATCTTCAATTGGAGATGAAGGGTCAGCTAATTTGAATTCCCACCCAAAAGTGGTGTTTCCTGCTTAGTCCAGGCTCAGCTCCTTGGCGCCTGCCTGTGCTCAGGGCTGCCTCACCGTCTCGGTGTTTGCTGGGGAGTGCTCAGTGTGGTGGGGAACTGCTCTGGCTCTGGAGTCCGAATCAGCTTAGGGCCCAGTGCTGCCCCTTCCAGCTGTGTGGCCTCACTTGCCTTCACTTCTTCCAGACTCGGTCTCCTCCTCTGTGGGATGGGAGTGGTGATAGTGCATGGCTGTTAGAGTAGGGGCTTCGGTGAGTTCATGCACATAGGATGGCAGAAGATTTGGGCAGTGGTTTCAGTGCCCCAGGGGAGGCCTGGAGGGCAGTGAGAACAGCCTCAGGTTCTGCATCTGTGGCCAAGCCTTTTGTCCCATGTTCTTTGCCTCTTGTTGCCAGAGAAACCATAATACTGTCTTTTATCAGTTGCTAGGTCCCCAGGAAACTTTGGGAACCAGAGAGCCCTTTTCTCTTGGCTCATGAAGGGGATCTGTGGGTCTGAGAGGGAAAGAGGGTGAACAAGATGTCCCTCCCTCAAGGGATACTTTGTTCAGGTGCCAAGGAAAAATAGGGACAGTCACAAAGACACAGCCCAGTGAGAAAATGGGCCAGGGTGGGAGCAGGAAGTTCAGTCTAGAGTAAACCCAAATGACTCATGTGAGAGGATGCTAATCCTCACTGGTAATTAGAAAAGTGCAAATGAAACCATTTCGCAGGAGTGCTATTGGCAGATACTGGCAACAGAGGCAGAGGTTGGCTGCTGCCTGGTGCTGGTGAGTGCAGGGAAGCAAGTCCTCCCATGTCCTGCTTGTAGCCCGGCGAATTGGTGCAGGCATTTTGTAAAGCATTTCAGCCACAAATCTCAGACCTTCTGACCTGGCCATTCCTCTTCTTGGTATCCCTAGAGAGGCACTTTGTATATGCCCAGCAACATCTATTGCTGCAGTGTTTGTAGTTGCAAAACATGGGAACAGCCTCATTGTCCAGAGGTTGTGGGGAGAGTTTAAAAATGGCAATGGCATATTAGAGACAGGGAGAGGTTCAACATGCCATGGCACATTAGAGACAGAAAGCAGATCAGTGGTTGCTAGGGGCAGGAGTGGGAGGGAATGGGAATGGCTGCTTAATGGTGTAGGGTTTGTTTTTCGGATGATGAAAATGTTGTGGAGCTAGATAGTGGTGATGGTTGTAAGTATGATGAATGTACTAAATGCCACTGAATTGTACGCTTAAAAATGGTTAGCCAGGTGTGGTGGCGCACACCTGTGTTCCCAGCTACTGAGGAGGCTGAGGTGGGAGGATCACTTGAGTCCAGGATTTCAAGGTTGCAGTGAGCTATGATCAATGATCACAACATGTACTCCAGCTTGGGTGACAGAGCCAGACTGTGTCTCTAAAAGAAATAAGAAGGTTAAAATGACAAGTTTAATGTTACATATATTTTACCACAATTTTTAAAAATTAATAATGGAATATACCGAAGTCATTTAATTGTACACTTTATTTTTTCTTCTAGCTTTATTGAGGTATATTTGACAAACAGAAGTCGTATATATGTTAAGATGTTCATCATGATGATTTGATGCCCATATGCATTGTAAAGTGACTACCTCAATCAAGCTAATTCACACATCCATCACGTCACATGGTTATCTTTTTTTGTGTGTGGTGAGAACACTTAAGATCTCCTAGCAGACTTCAAGTATATAATACATGATTAATTATAGTCACCATGCTGTACACTTTAAATGGTGTTCAAATTTATATTTCAATAAAGCTGTTCTTAAAAATTAAGTAACGGCTGGGCACAGTGGCTCACGCCTATAATCCCAGAACTTTGGGAGGCCAAGGCAGGTGGATCGCCTGAGGTCAAGAGTTTGAGACCAGCCTGGCCAATATGGTGAAACCCTGTCTCTGCTAAAAATACAAAAATTAGCCAGGCATGGTGGCAGTTATCTGTAATCCCAACTACTCGGGAGGCTGAGGCAGAAGAATCGCTTGAACCCGAGAGGCGGAGGTTGCAGTGAGCCGAGATCGTGCCATCGTGCCATCTCACTCCAGCCTGGGGTACAAGAGTGAGACTTTGTCTCTAAAAAATAAAAAAATTTAAAAAAATTAAGTAACACATAAATACAATATGGTATTATTTTCCTAAAGTTACACTTGAATCCCTTCCCGCTTCCCCCAGAGAAAAACAGTATTTCTCATGATGTAGCAAAATACTGTTTCATTACAGAGAAACAGGATTTGAATATAATATTGAATTCTGTAAAGTATTTTCAATACAGAGAAATACAGTATTTCTCTCTGTAGATGCAGAGAAAAAGGATGGGAAGGATACTCCTCAAACTAATAGTAGTAGAGTAGGGTTTGGAGGTGGGTACAGGAGGAACTGTAGCTTTATTAGCATTCAGTATTTCTTTTTTTTTTTTTTTTTTTTTTTTTTGAGACGGAGTTTCGCTGTGTCGCCCAGGCTGGAGTGCAGTGGCCGGATCTCAGCTCACTGCAAGCTCTGCCTCCCGGGTTTTTACGCCATTCTCCTGCCTCAGCCTCCCGAGTAGCCGGGACTACAGGCGCCCGCCACCTCGCCCGGCTAGTTTTTTGTATTTTTTAGTAGAGACAGGGTTTCACCGTGTTAGCCAGGATGGTCTCGAACTCCTGACCTCGTGATCCGCCCATCTCGGCCTCCCAAAGTGCTGGGATTACAGGCTTGAGCCACCGCGCCCGGCCAGCATTCAGTATTTCATAGTGAGAATATATTCACCTATTACTTTTCATATTAGAAATACAGCTTTTTGGGCCGGGTGTCGTGGCTCACACCTGTTATCCTGGCACTTGGGGAGGCCAAAGCAGGCAGATAGTTTGAACCCAGGAGTTCAAGATCAGCCTGGGCAAACAGAGATACCCTCCAACTCTACAAATAATAATAATGTTTAAAAAGTCAGGCATGGTAGTGCATACTTGTGGTTCCAGCTACTAGGTCGGCTGAGATGGGAGGATGGCTTGAGCCCAGAAGGACCAGGCTGCAGTGAGCTGTGACTGCATCACTGCACTCCAGCCTGGGCAACAGAGTAAGACTCAAAAAAAAAAATACAATTTTTGGAAAAGGTAAAGAATCAATAAAATGTAGACATCTGGGTTTATTGCTTAATGACTTGACCTTTTCCTTTGCCTTTCTTTGAAGGATTCTGAAAGACTAATGGAGCAACAAGGAGCACTACTGAAACGGCTGGCGGAGGCCGACTCAGAGAAAGCGGTATCTAAGGCTCCCCCTGTCTACTCCAGTGGGTACAGGTGGCCAGGGTGTTGTTCCACTACAAAGTGTAGAGGTGCTTGGATCAAGGCAGGAGGGCTGGAGCATTTCGCTGGGTCTTAGTTTCATGATCCGTAAAATGGGCTGATGTCCTCCTGTCCTGCCTGTTCTGATAGGCTTGTGTAGTTAGTTACTTGAGACCTTGAACCACAAAGCTGGACACCAACATGAAGGCAGGTAATAATGATGTTGGATTTGTAAATCATCCTTGTCTGTTAAAGCTGGATTTCCTTATTTGTATTATGGATTGAAAGCCATCAAAAAGCACACACCTTTGGACTCAGTAATCCTAATTCTAGGAGTCTCTCCCAAAGCAGCATGTTTCAAAGTCTATTCATGGAACCCTAAGTTCCTTGAGATGTTAATGAGTGCAAGAAACCAAAGGGGAGGTTCCATAGCCAGTTAAATTTGGGAAACCATAGGCTGGCCTGAACATAAAGTTCAACAGCTTTTTCCAAGACTTTTTTGGAGTGTCTGCTGTATTAATGCTTTTGTAAGTCTCCAAGAGAGGGGAGGGAGATGGAGGCCCAGTTTCCCAAGGTGTGGCCTGTTTCTTCTGATGCTTAGTCAAGGAAGGAGTGGAGATGCAGCAAGCTTGGCGATAATGCATTCCCAGCTCAAGAACCCTTGTTAAGTTATGATATACGTCAGTAACTTGAAACATCAAGCAGCTCTTTCGAAAGATGCAGAAGATTTAATCACATTGTGGTCAAAATGAGATTTTACTATGGAACAAAGTAGGCATATGACTTTTTTTTTTTAAAGGGTGCTGAGTATATGACTTTTAATATTCATTAACTAGTTATTTCTACATGGGGGGTTACGGGGTTTCTTTGGAGGAGTTTTTTGGTGTGTTCTCAATGTTTTCTACAATTAACATTACTGTTCTTAAATTGTAAAATAAATACATGTTCATTGTTTAAAAAATTTTTTTTAATACATGTGTTAGGTGCTTCCTGCCAGGATCTCTGACATGGGCCAATATACATAGGACTTTGGGCCCCAGTGGCCAGGCACTCAGAAGTCTCTGTCCTCCCTGGGCTGGGCCTCTTTGCCCTCCCCGGGCTGGGCCTCTTTGCCCTCCCCAGGAGGCACCTGACAGCTTTTGTTCTCTTCCAGCGCCTGCTGTTACTGCTGCAAGACAAGGACAAGGAGGTGGAAGAGCTCCTTCAGGAAATACAATGTGAGAAGGTATTGTCCCCAGCAGTTGTGCTTTTTCTTTTTTTTTTTTTTTTTTTTTTTTTTTTGAGACGGAGTCTCGCTCTGTCGCCCAGGCTGGAGTGCAGTGGCCAGATCTCAGCTCACTGCAAGCTCCGCCTCCCAGGTTTACGCCATTCTCCTGCCTCAGCCTCCCAAGTAGCTGGGACTACAGGCGCCTGCCACCTCGCCCGGCTAGTTTTTTGTATTTTTTAGTAGAGACGGGGTTTCACGGTGTTAGCCAGGATGGTCTCGATCTCCTGACCTCGTGATCCGCCCGTCTCGGCCTCCCTAAGTGCTGGGATTACAGGCTTGAGCCACCGCGCCCGGCCTCTTTTTTCTTTTTTTGAGACGGAGTCTTGCTCTGTTGCCAGGCTGGAGTGCACTGGCACAATCTCAGCTCACTGCAACCTCTGCCTCCCAGGTTTGAGCGATTCTCCTGCCTCAGCCTCCCAGGTAGCTGGGACTACAGGTGTGCGCCACCATGCCGAGCTAATTTTTGTATTTTTAGTAGAGATGGGGTTTCACCATGTTGGCCAGAATGGTCTTGATTTCTTGACCTCGTGATCTGTCTGCCTCGGCCTCCCAAAGTGCTGGGATTACAGGCATGAGCCACTGCGCCCAGCCGCAGTTGTGCATTTTTATGAGCCAGTAGAACATAATGGATATGCAGAGAGCTGGGTTCAAATCCTGCCTTTGGGCCGGGTGCAGTGGCTCATGTCTGGCACTTTTTTTGAGACCAGCCTAGGCCTCTCCCTAGCAATTTGGGAGGCCAATGCAGGAGGATTGATTGAGGCCAGGAGTTCGAGACCATCCTGGGCAACACAGAGAGACCCCATCTCTGCAAAATAAAAATAAAAATTTTAAAAAATCAGCCAGGTGTGGTGGCATGCACCTGTAGTTCCAGCTATTCTGGATGCTGAGATGGGAGGATCACTTGAGCCTGGGAGACTGAGGCTGCAATGAGTCGTGGTCATGCCACTGCACTCTAGCCTTGGCAACAGAGTGATACCCTGATTCAAAAAAAAAAAAAAAAAATTGTTGACCAGGCACGGTGGCTCACGCCTGTAATCCTAGCACTTTGGGAGGCCGAGGAGGGTGGATCACTTGAGGTCAGGAGATCGAGACCAGTCTGGCCAACGTGGTGAAACCCTGTCTCTACTAAAAATACAAAA
This sequence comes from Macaca fascicularis, assembly GCF_037993035.2. Taxonomy (NCBI): domain Eukaryota; kingdom Metazoa; phylum Chordata; class Mammalia; order Primates; family Cercopithecidae; genus Macaca; species Macaca fascicularis. Next base: position 15,488,990 of record NC_088389.1, on the reverse strand, counting down.
AACTAGTTGGGTTTGATGGCATGTGCCTATAACTCCAGCGACTCAGGAGGCTGAGGCGGAAGAATTGCTGGAGCCCAAGAGGTGGAGGTTCCAGCGAGCCGAGATTGCGCCACTGCACTCCAGCCTGGGAAACAGAGCGAGACTCCGTCTGAAAAAAACAAAAAAAAAATATTGTGCCTCCATCACTTTCTCTGTCTCTCCACAGGCTCAAGCAAAGACAGCCTCTGAGCTTTCTAAATCCATGGAGTCCATGCGTGGGCATTTGCAGGCACAGCTTCGGTCCAAAGAAGCTGAGAACAGTCGCCTGTGCATGCAGATCAAGGTACCTACTGGCCCCACAAGTGGGGAAAGAGGAGGCAAGGCCTGCCAATTTGATGGTGGTGGCCTGGCCCAGGTATCACACTCAGGAAGTGTGCCTCCAAAGGTTTCTGAGACAGCTGATGACAAAATACTCAGGCCTCAGAGACATTCTAGGACAGTGGCAAGAGCAATGGACAGAGACCCAGGAGGTGTTGGGCATCCTTCCCAGCAGTGACGGGGTTGTGTGCCATGTCCCCAGGCCTATCACTTAATCCCCTAGGCCCTCAGTTCTCCTAATTACCCAAGAGAAAGGGATGGTCTCTTTGTAGCCCAGGGGTCCTCTGAGGTCATACATCTGCTGAGTGACCAAGGAATTCTCTCTGAACACAAGGCTGGGAGTTCAGGGAAGGATTCCAGAGCAGTTCTGAGCTAATATCAAGACCCCATGGGCTGAGAGATCCAGGGAGGTATCGTGGGAGCTGGGAGGGACCATGTCTCTGGTCCGAGTTAGGGGAGCCTCTTACACAGCTGAGCATCTGTTTTCTGTCTTCCTCGTTTCCTCTTTGCTCTTGCCTTTTCCTCTCTTTCTCCTTCACCCTCTGCTTTGCCTTCCCACAACCTCCTTGTCTCTCTTCTCCCTCTCTGTCCCAACCCTTCCCCCTTCCAGAATCTGGAGCGCAGCGGGAATCAGCACAAGGCAGAAGTGGAGGCCATCATGGAGCAGCTGAAGGAGTTGAAGCAGAAGGGAGACCGAGACAAAGAGAGCTTGAAGAAGGCCATCCGCGCCCAGAAGGAGCGAGCCGAGAAGAGCGAGGAGTACGCCGAGCAGCTGCACGTGCAACTCGCCGACAAGGTCACAGGCCTGGGGTGCCCAGCTCCTCACCTGCCCTGTGGAGGGCTGCGTGATAGCAGAGGGGTGGTTGGCCAGATGGGTAGTGGAGGGGTGGGTGGATGAGGGATGGTAGTGGTGGAAAGGATAGATGACTGGGGAGGAGGGAGAGGGAGTTAAGGGGATCAAATGGGTAAAAGCTGGATGGGTGGGTGGCTGGAGATGATTGGAGGCTTTGTAGGAGAGTTCAGCCATGTCAACTTTGTGGGTGAGAATGATGGTCAAGGAAGGATTTACAAACAGGACACATTTGATTGCTAGAAATCTGGGAGCACTAACTGAGCTCCCACTGTCAGTCCCAGCGCCCCCTAGAAAGGTGAATTCCAGAATGAGGTTTAGGTTACCAGGGTGAGAAACCACCTAGGATGAGCCTGCTCCCAGCTCCTGGCAGCCTCAGCACTGACACTAGGCTGACAGGCGCTGTTGTCCCGTGTTCCCAGGATCTTTATGTCGCTGAAGCTTTATCCACTCTGGAGTCCTGGAGAAGCCGCTACAACCAAGTCGTAAAAGACAAGGGAGACCTCGAGCTGGAAATTATTGTCCTGAATGAGTACGTCTTAGAGTAGGAGAGGGAACATGGGGCTGTTGAGGGACTTGGGTGTGCAGGTGGGAGGAGCCTGGTGGCTCAGGGAAGGCCACATGACTGCTGTTTGTACTGTCTGGGCTGGGGGCTGCACTGGGCTGTGATGTGGGCAGCCCTGAGCTGGGCTTTCTGGTTGGAGCTGGGGTGCAGGCTCTGGCCCTAGTCCTGGGGTCCTACCCTACCGTTAGGCACTGGGTAGGGGCCGGGTCTCTGCTCACAGAGGTGTGAGTCTGACTTCAGCACGTGGGCCTGAGCCTGTTCCAGTCTACACAGCATTTGAAATGGGCACCCTGGTGTCCTCATTCCTATTCTTGGGGAATGGGGCAGATGGTGACCCAAGTGTCTTCTCTCTGTTGTCTGCCCAGGGACAGCAGCTGTTTGCCAGTGCCTGCCAGTCAGTAGGTCAGTGGTGTGGCATGGGAGTAGGGGGCAAAAGTGGCCCCACGTTGCAAGTGACTGAGCTGACACCTTTCTTGCCACTGGCGAACTGTGAGCAGCGACCATTCCATCATTCTCATTTGTTCCTTCATTTATTGGAAAAATATGTATTGAGCATCTACCGTATACCAAGCTGCTGTGTGCTGGCCATCAGGGTTATAGCAGTAAGAAGACAAATGCATGCCTTGCCCTCTACTCTGTAGAGGAGATAGGGCTACAAGAGGCACGGACTCCCTGGACTAAGGATAGGTCATGGGGGAGCTCATTTAATCTCCCAGGTCGGGAAAGTCTCTTACTATATTCACCTCAACTTAGCAAACATGTTCTGAGAACCCACTATGTGCCAGGCTGTATGCCAGCTGCTGTCCTTAGGGAGTTCTCTGTCTAGTAGGAGAACATGGATACCTAAGACAGAAGCATACATGGTACAGGGGAGGAGTCAGGGACAAGATGTCTGAACTGAGTTTTTAAGTGTGAGTAGGAGTTTGCCAGGTGAACTTGAGTTGCCAGCAAACTGACGTGTTTGCTTGGGCCTGGTCAGTGTTCAGTGGTGGACTGTAATTGGTCAATACTGAGAGCACGTATTGTGCAAAAGTTTTTTGATGGGTCTGTGGTCAAGATAGAGGAGTAAGCTCCTGTGAGCCCCAGGGCTCCTCTTGAGGCCACAGTCTCTGCTCTTTGACTGATGATAGCTTTGCTGAGTGACTGAGGGAGCAGCAGGGAGCAGAAGGGACTGGGGGTAGGGCGGGCAGCTGGCTCCTAAGTTGGCGTCTTTCTCTCTATTTGTGCCTTTTTCCCACACCACACTCATTGCTGTTCCTGCCTGTGCTAGGTGGGTATTCATATGTGAACGAGCCAATCATGGCACCAGCCCCCTGCTGGGGGCACAAAAGCCCAGGGTGCTCAGGGCCTGGCTGGAGAGGAATGCCTAGGTGATAATCCCTGCCCACCAGCCTGGGAGTCCAGGACGGGATTCCAGAAGAGTCTGTCCTAACACCAAGACCTGATAGGCAGAGAGATTCAGGGAGGTGTCGTAGGGAGTTAGGAAGGGTCCTTGCCTTCAAAGAGTGTCTTGGTCTCATGAGAGGATCAAGATGGGTACACATCCCTCTCTCTCTCTTATTTTTAAAGTGGAGACAAAGTCTTGCTCTTTCACCCAGGCTATAGTGCAGTGGCACCAGCATAGCTCACTGCAACCTTCAACTGCTAGGCTCAAGCAATCCTCCCGCCTTGGCCTCCCAAAGCCCTGGGACTACAGGTGTGAGCCACCACACCCAGCCCACACTTCTCTTAATAAGTCATTGCTTGTTGTTGAATTGTAGATGGTTTGTTGGAAGGGGAGGTATGGGAGACACATCTTAATGGACGTTGTTCGGAGGTGCGACAGGCATGGGAGTGCCACAGCAGCAATGCCGAGGCAGGGCAGCAGAGTTGCTTCTCAGTATGGAGATTGGGGAGCAGGCAGGCAGTATGTTGAGTGGTGAGAACACTTGGTCCCTCACCACACAATGACCTGGGTGCTTTAGAACCTGTGTAATTGATTGTCTCTGTCTGCTTTCACCTTGTGATCTTCCAGCCGGGTAACAGATCTCGTAAACCAACAACAAACCTTGGAGGAGAAGATGCGGGAAGACCGGGATAGCCTGGTGGAGAGACTACACCGTCAGACTGCTGAGTATTCCGCATTCAAGCTGGAGAATGAGAGACTGAAGGTTCGTGTGAGAGCTGGGGACCAGGCATCTGGGTGGGGCCCAGTGAGCTGATGACCAGGTCTTGTCTTAAGTGGGCCTGGGGGCATCGGACTAAGACGGAGTCAGAAAAGCCTGGATTTGACCAGGCGTGGTGGCTTAGGCCTATAATCCCAGCACTTTGGGAGGCCAAGGCAGGAGGATCACTTGAGCCTAGGAGTTTGAAACCAGCCATGGGCAACATGGCGAAATTCTGTCTCTACAAAACATACAAAAAGTAGCCAGGCGTGGAGTCATGTGCCTATAATCCCAGCTACTCAGGAGGCTGAGGTGGGAGAATCGCTTGAGCCTGGGAGGTTGAGGCTGCAGTGAGCCAAGATCGCACTGCTGCACTCCAGCCTGGAAAACAATCTGCCAGTAACGTGATGATTATCTCCATTAAATGAGAATAAGGGGCCGGGCGTGGTGACTCACGTCTGTAATCCCAGCACTTTGGGAGGCTGAGGCAGGCAGATCACCTGAGGTCAGGAGGTCAAGACCAGCCTGGCCAACATAGTGAAACCCTATCTCTACTAAAAATACAAAAACAGTTAGCTGGGCATGGTGGCGTGTGCCTGTAATCCCAGCTACTCAGGAGGCTGAGGCAGGAGAATTTTCTTGAGCCCGGGAAGTGGAGGTTGCGGTGAGCTGAGATCGCGCCACTGCACTCCAGCCTGGGCGAAAAAAAAAAAAAAAGAAATGAGAATAAGGAAACCGAGGCCGAGAGAGAGGTCAAGTTTCTTGTCAAGATTTTGCCCTAGGAAGTATTGGAGTTGAGATTTGAACCCGAGTCTGACTCTGGAGCCCTAGCTCTTAACCTCACCATACCCTCCTTTCAGCCGGGGCGAGAGGCACCTGAGCAGAGGTTGACATTTCAGAGAGAGGTTTTATCTTGGTTTTTTGTTGATCTGGGCAATAATATCTAGCTTTATTTTTTCACTGATTTTGTTTTTTCTTGTTAAGATTGATTGTAAGGGAGAATAACATATAGAAAAGTACACAGATCCTAGAATTTTCATAAAGTGAATATACTTTATCTATCAGTCACTCTGATTGAACCTTGCCTGCACCCTAGTGACCTTTCTTGTTACTAATACCCCTGTAAAGGTAACTGCTAGCCCATCTCCTGTCACCACAAGTTAGTTGCCTGCTTTTAACTTTAGAGATTTGAGTAGTTTGAATACCCTCGGGCCTGGCTTCTACTCTGCAAGTTTGCTGAGCCAGCCCCATTGTTTGTAGTAGTTTATTCATCCTCAGCCCTCTAGGGTATGCCGTTATATGAATACACCACAGTATATTTGTCCATTCTACTGTCAGTGGACATTTGGGTTTCCATAGTGTTGCTGTGAACATCTTTGTATGTCTTTAGGTGTACACATTTGGTGCGTCTTTATTGTCTATATACCCTGAAGTAGAACTGCTAGGTCATCACTGGGCGTGCATAAGTCTATATTTGGTAGATGTCACTGAATAGTAAAGCATGTTACTAAGTAGTAAAGTAGTTATTGGTAGATGTTAGTGAATAGTAAAGTAGTTGAACAAATCTCCACACCTGTCAGTGGTGAGTAAAAGGATAACAGTCACTCTGGCCTCCTTGGCAATGCTTGGTACTGAGTGTCTATTTTATGTTAGCTACTCTGGTGGGAGTGTACTAGTATCTCATTATATAGTGCAATTGTCAGATACATTAAAAGTAACATGTGAGTCTTAACAGTTATTTAGGAGGGCAGCCATGGTGGCTCACACATGTAATCCCAATGCGGGAGGACTGCTTGGGGCCAGGAGTTCTAGACCAGCCTGGGCAACCCCAGCAAGACCCCATTTCTACAAAAAAATTTTAAAAGCCAACAATTATTTAGGGGATTAGTTATAGTATGGTGCATCTGTGTAGTGTATTACATTGTGGCCCTTCAAAATGATGTTTGTATAAGTATATTTTCCTAATATAATTTTTTTTGTTTTTTTTTGAGACGGAGTCTTGCTCTGCTGCCCAGGCTGGAGTGAAGTGGTACGATCTTGGCTCACTGCAACCTCCATCTTCCAGGATCAAGCGATTCTCCTGCCTCAGCCTCCCAAGGAGCTGGGATTACAGGCGTCCGCCACTATGCCCAGCTAATTTTTTGTATTTTTAGTAGAGACAGGGTTTCACCACGTTGGTCAGGCTGGTCTCGAACTCCTGACCTCAAATAATTCACCTGCTTCTGCCTCCCAAAGTGTTGGGATTACAGACGTGAGCCACCACGCCTGGCCTTTCCTAGTATGATTATAAAAGTTAAATATGGCCGGGCGCGGTGGCTCAAGCCTGTAATCCCAGCACTTTGGGAGGCCGAGACGGGCGGATCACGAGGTCAGGAGATCGAGACCATCCTGGCTAACACGGTGAAACCCCCGTCTCTACCAAAAAATACAAAAAACTAGCCGGGCGAGGTGGCGGCGCCTGTAGTCCCAGTTACTCGGGAGGCTGAGGCAGGAGAATGGCGTGAACCCGGGAGGCGGAGCTTGCAGTGAGCCGGATCTCGGCCACTGCACTCCAGCCCGGGCGACAGAGCGAGACTCCCTCTCAAAAAAAAAAAAAGGCCGGGCGCGGTGGCTCAAGCCTGTAATCCCAGCACTGTGGGAGGCCGAGATGGGCGGATCACGAGGTCAGGAGATCGAGACCATCCTGGCTAACATGGTGAAACCCCCGTCTCTACTAAAAAAAAAATACAAAAAACTAGCCGGGCGCGGTGGCGGGCGCCTGTAGTCCCAGCTACTCCGGAGGCTGAGGCAGGAGAATGGCGTGAACCCGGGAGGCGGAGCTTGCAGTGAGCTGAGATCCGGTCACTGCACTCCAGCCTGGGCGGCAGAGCGAGACTCCGTCTCAAAAAAAAAAAAAAAAAAAAAAAAAAAAAGTTAAATATGCTCATAGTAAAAGTTCAAAACATTACAGAAACGTGATATAGACGTGAAGATCTCCACTAGCCATGAACATGTATTTTTCTAGATTTTCCCCCAGTACTAACATAATCAAGCACATACACATCCACTCATCCATCCATTATTCTGTCACTTGCTTTTCTGATTTAACCATATTTACAGACATCTGTTAAGGTTGGATTTTTGAGCTTTATCCCTCTTTTAAGTTACTACTACTTATTTTATTCATTTGATACACCATTTTTTATTGTTCCATCTAAGATGAGTATTTGGGTTACAGGAAGACATTTATTTTATTTAAATTTCCCACCTGCATTGTAAGTTCAGAGGACATTTATTGACTTGAGAGAAAATCACAACGTAATTTTTTTTTTTTTTTTTTTTTTTTTTGAGACAGAGTCTCACTGTGTCGCCCAGGCTGGAGTGCAGTCGTGCTATCTCGGCTCGCTGCAACCAACCTCCACCTCCCAGGTTCAAGCGATTCTTCTGCCTCAGCCTCCCAAGTAGCTGGGACTACAGGCGCACGCCAGCACATCTGGCTGATTTTTGTATTTTTAGTAGAGACCCGGCTTCACAGGATTAGCCAGGCTGGTCTCGAACTCCTGACCTCGTGGTCCTACCACCTTGGCCTCCCAAAGTGCTGGGATTACAGGCATGAGCCACCGCACCCAGCCCACAACATATTGTTAATTTATAAAGTATGTTACGGCTGGACATGGTGGCTCACGCCTATAATCTCAGCACTTTGGGAGGCCAAGGCAGGCAGATCACGTGAGTTCAGGAGTTTGATATCAGCCTGGCCAACATGGTAAAACCCCATCTCTACCAAAAATATAAAAAATTAGCCGGGTGTGGTAGTGTGTGCCTGTAATCCCAGCTACTCAGGAGGCTGAGGCAGGAGAATAGCTTGAACCTGGGAGGTGGAGGTTGCATTGAACTGAGATTGTGTCTTTGCACTCCAGCCTGGGCGACAGAGCGAGACTCCACCTCAAAAATAAACAGCCGGGCGCGGTAGCCCACGCGTGTAATCCCAGCACTTTGGGAGGCGGAGGCGGGTAGATCACAAGGTCAGGAGTTCAAGACGAGCCTGGCCAATATGGTGAAACCCTGTCTCTACTAAAAATATAAAAATTAGCCAGGCGTAGTGGTGGATACCTGTAGCCCCAGCTACTCGGGAAGCTGAGGCAGGAGAATTGCTTGAACTCTGGGGCAGAGGTTGTAGTGAGCTGAGATCGGGCCACTGCACTCCAGCCTGGGTGACAGAGTGAGACTCTGTCTTATAAATAAATAAATAAATAAATAAATAAATAAATAACAAATTTAAACAAAAAGTATGTTACATGTAACCTGGCAGATCCCATGGCGGGGAAAAAGTATGTTACAATAGCAGTAAGTATAGTATAGTCTCATTCTTTTTGACAGAAACGAAAAAGTTATGTAGCTATTGATGTAAAGCTATATCCCAAGTCATTAAGCATTAGGATTAGTGTGTATTGGTTTTATCTCCATTTTCTTTAATGATTATATATTGCTTTTGGAATAAGAAAAAACAGAAGTAATTTATTTGCATCTCTATTCACCTGAGGTGGTAACATTAGGAGTCTTACCTGTTTCTCGGTGCTTCTCTCAGGCAAAGTGCTTTGTGGGTTAGAGTAGGGGGCCTTTCCTTTGCTGGTTCCTTGGATAGAGTTGAGGGTAGGAGGTCCACCTGTTGCAGAACCTTCCTGTGGGTTACTCATGAGCCATCCCTTCTAGGCCAGCTTTGCTCCAATGGAGGACAAGCTCAACCAGGCACACCTCGAGGTCCAGCAGCTGAAGGCCTCAGTGAAGAACTATGAGGGGATGATTGACAACTATAAGAGTCAGGTAGGCCTCACTGGGGCCCTGGCCCTTCCAAGCAGTGCCCACCCTGCCCCCATCAGACTGGGGGCTCCCTACCAGGCCAATCCCAGGAAGGGTTGGGTATGGAAGATGGTTTTCACCAAAACGTGGCTCTGCCTAAGATGAACCACCGTGTTGTTGGTCCTTAGGTGATGAAGACCAGATTGGAGGCTGATGAAGTAGCTGCCCAGCTAGAACGCTGTGACAAAGAGAACAAGATCCTTAAAGATGAGATGAACAAAGAGATTGAGGCGGTACTGCTTTCCTTCCTTGCTTTCTTCTCCTACCCAATTCCGTATCTAACTCAATGACTGTGAGTGTGTTCCTCTCGTTTGCCTTTGACCCTACCTGATTTGGGCAACAAAGATGAGCTCATTTTCTCATTGGTGGACTGATCTACTCTACCCGTGTCTCTCTCTCCTCTGTCTCTTTCTTGTCTCCTCTCTTCTCTCTCTCATGCTGCTGCTTTGTCTTTTTTTTTTTTTTTTTTCCTCTTGGTTTTCTTCTATCTCCTTGTCAATTTCCTTAAAACAATAACAACAACAAAAACCCTCCTGGCCGGGCGCAGTGGCTCACACCTGTAATCCCAGCACTTTGGGAGACTGAGGCAGGCAGGTCAACAGAGGTCGGGAGTTCAAAACCAGCCTGACCAACATGGCGAAACACCCTGTCTCTACTAAAATACCAAAATTAGCTGAGCATGGTGGCACATGCCTGTAATCCCAACTACTTGGGAGACTGAGGCAGGAGAATCGCTTGCACCCGGGAGGCGGAGGATGCAGTGAGCCGAGATCGTGCCATTGCACTCCAGCCTGGGCAACAGAAGTAAAACTCTGTCTCAAAAAAAAAAAAAAATTCCTGCTTGGAGCATCCAAGTAGACAGAAATCTACAGTTATGCCAGGTCTTTGGCATGCCTATTTCGTTCTACATGGTGTCTTTATTTTGTACCAACCAGAATATATGTCTCCCATCCTCTTCCCAAAAAGCCTTATTCTTCTGCAGATGGTTTGGCTGATTGGAGCAGGGGGATTATCTTAATGGTTACCTTGGGCTGAGTCCAGGCTCAGCCACTAATTTGTTTCATAATCAGAGAGGAGCAAGTCAAGCTCCTCTCTGATCCTCAGTCTCCATGTTAAGTACAAGGATGGACTGAGACCAGATATTTCTCACCTTTCCATCTGACCTGTAGCATTGTGACTGCTTTCCTAGGGGCTTTAGAGTTAGACTAGACTTTTTAAAATTTTTTTTTTTTTTTGAGACTGAGTCTTGCTGTGTCACCCAGGCTGGAGTGCAGTGGCCCAGGCTGGAGTGCAGTGGCCCAGGCTGGAGTGCAATGGCATGATCTCAGCTCACTGCAACCTCCACTTCCCAGGTTCAAGCGATTCTCCTGCTTCAGTGTCCCAAGTAGCTGGGACTACAGGCATATGCCACCACTCCCAGCTAATTTTTATATTTTTAGTAGAGACGGGGTTTCTCCATGTTGGCCAGCGTGGTGTCAAACTCCTGACCTCAAATGATCTGCCCCCCTTGGCTTTCCAGAGTGCTGAGATTACAGGCGTGAGCCACTGTGCTTGGGTTGGAGTTAGACTAGACTTTAATCCTGTGTTTACCAGTTTGTAGCTGAATGACCTTGGGCAAATGACTTAGCTCTCTTGATCCTTACTATCCTTATATGAGGACAGCATCACCTGTTTTACAGATTGTCTGAATTAAATGAGCAAGTGTGCAGAGCCCCTGGTGCAATGCCTGGGTCTTGGTGTTTACTGTGTGGTTGCCATTGTTATTGGATAACTAAGTGAATGGCAAGCCACCTGCTCAGTGGCCAGCAGGGAGTGTAGGCCACACTTCTGCTGTGGATTTTGCAGGATCCTCCACTGGGGACTGTGTCAGCCCTGCCCTAACTCTAAAGGACTCTGCCTGGCTCCACTAGGAGCCAGGCCTTTCCCAACTGTGGGTCTTTCCTTCCTGCTTCAGGCACGAAGGCAGTTCCAGTCTCAGCTGGCTGACCTGCAGCAGCTCCCTGACATCCTGAAGATCACGGAGGCGAAGCTGGCTGAGTGCCAAGACCAACTGCAGGGCTATGAGCGGAAGAACATCGACCTCACAGCCATCATATCAGACCTGCGCAGCCGGGTAAGGGACTGGCAGAAAGGGTCCCACGAACTGACCCGAGCAGGGGCCCGCATACCAAGATGAGCTGCACGCCCCCCAAGGGAGGACTACTTCCTTTTTCTTGGCTGCCGCTTTTTAAAAGGAGTGAGCTATCATCAGTGCTGTGAAATAAAAGTCTGGTGTGCCAAATGCCATGTGTTTGCACAAAGTGATTGTAGTTATAGGAGCCGTCACTTGCGTGGAGTCACTGGGCCCTCCTGCTGTTGCCCCCACCCAAGACTGCTGCCTCTGCCTGCCTCTGCCTGTATGCTCTGCTGCTGTCCTCAGCTCCACACCCACAGCTGGGAGGTGCCAGCAGACACGGAGCTGTAGAATTTCTTTTTCTCTTGCTCTTGCTTCAGCTGCTTCTCCTGACTCTTAACATTCACTGCCTGAGATTCTGTCCTGAAAGAAGCAAGCAGTCTCTTTCTCCCAGAAGCAGTCTGTCTCTGGGTTACTAGAACCATGCCTACTGCCTACAGTGTCCAAGAACTTATATACCACCCATTTGCAGCATGACCTTGGGCAAGGCCCCTTCCCCACACTTTTTTTTTTTTTTTTTGAGACGGAGTATCGCTCTGTCGCCTAGGCTGGAGTGCAGTGGCGCGATCTCGGCTTACTGCACGCTCCGCCTCCCAGGTTCACGCCATTCTCCTGCCTTAGCCTCCCGAGTAGCTGGGACTACAGGCGCCCGCCACAACGCCCAGCTAATTTTTTGTAATTTTAGTAGAGACGGGGTTTCACCGTGTTAGCCAGGATGGTCTCCATCTCCTGATCTCGTGATCCGCCCGCCTCAGCCTCCCAAAGTACTAGGATTACAGGTGTGAGCCACCGTGCCCAGCTGGCCCTTCCCCTCTCCTGACATGTGTACTTGTGATAATTAGAAAAGGAGCTACCATTTTTTGAGCACCTCTTCTGTGTTCCTGCATTCTCTCATTTAATTCCATCAGGAACTTTGTGAGGTGCATGTGTTATTTCCCCCATTTTACAGAAAGCAGCCCAAGGCATAGAGAGAAGTAATTCCCTACCATCACAGAGCTAGTACTTAGTAAGCAGGGATTGGAACCCAGCCAGCTCTGTCCGGTTCCCAACCCCATGTTCTCAGTACTGTAACCTTACAGTGCCTGCCTTCTCCGTTGAACCTGAGCATTCTCCGGGCCTTTTAGCCCTGATAGCTGAGGCTTCTGCATAAAGCAGTCCTCTGGGTCTGGGTACATTCTCAAACTTGCCAACTCAAAAGGATTGACAGATTTCCTGTGGTCTTGCCTGCACTTGTCCCCAGTTAAGAGGAGGTTGAGATCAATAGTACCAGCAACATAACAGGTAAAGCTCTCTGGTTGGTTTGTATGGGCCAGTTAGCCCTGTCAGCTGTTTCTGCCTTCTCATGTCTTTCCTGGATCCTAGCTGGGCCTCTCTGAGTGGCCTCCCCTGATCAAGAAAGCATCTTTGTCATTCTTTAGCATCAAACCTGGTTTCTCCCACTGTGGGGACAGCCTTTTGTCTTTGGAGTTGGGCCTAACCTATCCCTGCTGTCCTTTCTCCTCTAGGTTGTGCATTGAGACTTGGACGCCTGCTGAGGGCACTGTGCCCCTTTCCTGGGTGTGGACAACAGGTCATAGGGAGAGGGGAGGGCTCTAGCGGGAAATTCCTTTGTAAACCAGTCTGTGTTCCTGTCATTTTAGATCGAACACCAGGGGGACAAGCTGGAGATGGCGAGAGAGAAACATCAGGCTTCCCAGAAGGAAAATAAACAGCTGAGTCTGAAGGTGGATGAACTGGAGAGGTTAGAGGCACTTGGTCCCATCTCTGTCCTCTTCCTAGGACCTGAGACTTTCAGCCACTTAGCTGTTTTTTGCTTAGTGTGCGGAAGTGTTTGAGGGACTCAAGGCCCTGGAAGGTACTAGGCAGACCTCAGAGGAAAAGCTGCTTCCTTTTCAGTGGTAAGCATTGTGGGAGAGAGCAAGGGGGCCTCTCAGCCTGGGGAGACACTCCATGACAGCGTGATCAGGATCAGCCCACCTGTAGGTACCACCTGTCCCAAAAGGCATGCCTGGTCCAAGCATGCCAGCAGGGCCCAGTTTGAATGCAGCAGCCAGTATACTGTGGTGGGGCCACTTCCCCACTCTTTTCTGCCCTTTCTTGCCAGTCACCCTTCCAAAGACCTTTCTGATCTGACCCTTCTCTGTTATTTACGGATTGTTGGAGGCAGTCAGAGGTGAAGGGTACAGCTTTGGGAATCAGAAGCCCTGGCCTTGGGGCCCAGCTCTGCCACTTACCGTCATTGTGATCTTGAGCAAATCATTTAATTCCTTTGAAGCTCAATTGCCTCTTTTTGAGGAAAGGATCAAGGTAGAGTTAATTTATCTATATCTATCTGTCTATCAATCAATCAATCAATCAATCATCTCACTCTGTCACCCAGGCTCCAGTGCAGTGGTGCAATCTCAGCTCACTGCAACCTCGACCTCCTTGGCTCAAGCGATTCTCCTGCCACAACCTCCCAAGTAGCTAGGACTACAGACGTACGCCACCACGCCTGGCTAATTTTTGTATTTTTTGTAGAGAAGGGGTTTTGCCGTGTTGCCCAGGCTGCTCCTGAACTGCTGGGCTCAAGCGATCCACCCACCTAGGCCTCCTAGAGTGCTGGGAGTACAGGCGGGAGCCACCACACCTGGCTGATAATAATCTTTTCATGGTGGTAGTGTGAGTCTTCAATGATACAATCCTGGTAAAGATCCTAGCATGTTACCTGGCATAGAGGAGTGCTCAGTATAGTTTAGCATATGTTATTAGTTAGCTGGTATTATCCCAGTTTTAAATATGAGGAAACTGAGCTTGGGGAGGAGTTAAGCGACTTTCCCAGCATCACACTGTTGGTACCTGGCAAAGCATGACTTAGACCCGTGACTGTCTTCCTTGAGAGCTTATATGAGCATCTGTAAGAGGTGAGCAAGAGTCCCCCAGCCCTGGTCCCAGCCTTAGTTTCAGAGGTGAAGGTGCCTGAGGTCTAGGAGGCCCTAAGTGCCCCAGGGGGCCAGTGCACTTGCAAAGAGGCTACAACCAAGTGGGCTCCTTCCAGGCTCCACCTCTGCTCTGCCCTCCCGGCCTTGGAAATGCAGCTAGATCCTGCAGGCCCTGCAGAGCTCCTTAAATTGGAAGGCATCCTGGAAGTGCACTGAGGACAGTGTGTGTATATCAGGATGGCCACAGCTGCCCTATGGCTGATCACATAGGTGTAGCTGAAGTCCCTTTGCTGTGGGAGGCAGCAGTGAACAGCAGAAGTTGAGGGCTTGGGTTTTGGTTACAGACTTGCCAGCTGTGCTGAATTCAGGCCAATGAATTCCCCTCTCTGAGGCTCGGTCTCTTCATCTCTAAAGTGGGGATAATAGCGGTGCCATTTTTCTGAGCTGCAAGTTGCTGTGTTCCATGTGATGCTATCCACACTTAACACAGTCCACGGTCAGTCTCTGCTTGCGTTCCCACCCTTCACTCTGTTCTCTAACCAGTTGCTCCAGCTGCACGGTTCTTTGGCCACCTTGCTGATCTGCAGATTTCTTTGGCTTATTCCTGTGGCTCCTTGGAGATTCTTGGCATGATGAGATCCCCAGTCCAGGAGAGGCTGGCAGCCCCCTGGCGGGGTGGAACATGACAGGTTGGGGTATGCCCAGGATCTGACTGAGTGCTTCCACTTAGGAAACTGGAGGCGACCAGTGCCCAGAATATCGAGTTCCTACAGGTGATTGCCAAGAGGGAGGAGGCAATCCACCAGTCTCAGCTGCGGCTGGAGGAGAAAACACGCGAATGTGGGACCCTGGCAAGGCAGTTGGAGAGCGCCATTGAAGATGCGAGGAGGCAGGTCAGTCCCGATTTCATGAGTGACTAGCTCTGTGACCTTGGACAAATCACCTAACCTCTCAGCCTATTTCTCCATCTGAAAAATGGGCACACAGTTGTACCCGCTTCATGAATTAGTTGTAAGGATCACATTTTCACTGTAGAGGGCTCAGTGCTTGATATCTGATGATTGCTCATTTACTCACTACCCTCTTGAGCCTCACATAGGCTTACCACATCTTAGGTGGTGACTCCTGGAGCATTGGGAAAGGGCAGGCAAAGCTGGGTGGCAGGCATAGTCCCTGTAGTTAGTTCCTGCCCCAACATTCTAGAGAACACAGTCCACAATGATGTGCAAGTGCTGTCTGCGAGACCAGATAGTGGGAAGGGCCCAGCCTTCTCTTTGCCAAGTGTTCCCCATGTCCAGTAAACCAGCCTCATGTCTGGGCCTTTGAATGTGCAGGTGGAACAAACCAAGGAGCACGCGCTGTCCAAGGAGCGAGCAGCCCAGAACAAAATCCTGGACCTTGAGACTCAGCTGAGCAGAACCAAAACTGAACTGAGCCAGCTGCGACGGAGCCGTGACGATGTGAGTCAGGCTGGTGGGCCGGGCTAGGAGAGTGGGCAGGAAAGCTAGCTTCTGTGGGGCCTGTGGGCCAAGGTGTTTTGTTGTTACTGTTTTTGTGAATATGACATGGTTTCATTTTTCTCCAATCACTTTCCTATCCCGTCAGGATATCCTGGGTAGATATTTATTTATTTAGAGACAGAGTCTCCATGTGTCATGCAGGCTGGAGTGCAGTGGTACGATCTCGGCTCACTGCAACCTGCACCTCCTTGGTTCATATGATCCCCACCCCACCCTCAGACTCCCGAGTAGCCGGGATTATAAGCATGTGCCACCATCCCTGGCTACTTTTTTGTGTGTATTTTTAGTAGAGATGGGGTTTCGCCATGTTGGCCAGGCTGGTCTTCAACTCGTAATCTCAAATGATCTGCCCACCTTGGCCTCCCAAAGTGCTGGGATTACAGGCATGAACCACTGCACCCAGACTCTTTTCTTTTTTTTAGATCGAGTTTCACTCTGTCACCCAGGCTAGAGTGCAGTGGTGCTGTCATAGCTCACTGCAGCTCCAAACTTCTGGGATCAAGCAGTCCTCCCACCCCAGCCTCCTGAGTAGGTAGGACTATAGGCACACACCATCACACCCAGCTAATTTTTATATTTTTTGTAGAGATAGAGTTTCACTATGTTGCCCATGTGCTGGTCTTTTTTTTTTTTTTTTTTGAGATGGAGTCTCGCTCTCACCCAGGCTGGAGTACAGTGGCAGTGCCATGGCACGATCTCGGCTCACTGCAAACTCCGCCTCCTGGGTTCACGCCATTCTCCTGCCTCAGCCTCCCGAGTAGCTGGGACTACAGGCGCCTGCCACCACGCCCGGCTAATTTTTTGTATTTTTAGTAGAGATGGGGTTTCACCGTGTTAGCCAGGATGGTCTCGATCTCCTGACCTTGTGATCTGCCCATCTTGGCCTCCCCAAGTGCTGGGATTACAGGCGTGAGCCACCACACCCGGCCCCATGCTGGTCTTGAACTCCCAGGCTCAGGTGATGATTCTGTCCTGGCCTCCCGAAGTGTTGGTATTATAGGCATGAGGCACTGTGTCTGGCCTTAGAATATTTTTAGAAAGAGGCCGGGCGCGGTGGCTCAAGCCTGTAATCCCAGCACTTTGGGAGGCCGAGACGGGCGGATCACGAGGTCAGGAGTTCGAGACCATCCTGGCTAACACGGTGAAACCCCGTCTCTACTAAAAAATACAAAAAACTAGCCGGGCGAGGTGGTGGGCGCCTGTAGTCCCGGCTACTCGGGAGGCTGAGGCAGGAGAATGGCGGGAACCCGGGAGGCGGAGCTTGCAGTGAGCTGAGATCCGGCCACTGCACTCCACCCTGGGCGACATAGCGAGACTCCGTCTCAAAAAAAAAAAAAAAAAAAAAAATATTTTCAGAAAGAAACCCCATACCCATTAGAAGTCACTCTGCACTCGCCTCCCCCAACCCCCTGGCAACTCCTAAGAAAGTCCCTATGTCTCCATGGACTTCTATTTTGGACACTGCACAGCAGACCCATGCTGTGTTTCTCCTCATAGGCGGATCGCCGCTACCAGAGCCGGCTGCAAGACCTGAAAGATCGCCTGGAGCAGTCCGAGAGCACCAACCGCAGCATGCAGAACTACGTCCAGTTCCTCAAATCATCATACGCCAACGTGTTTGGGGATGGTCCCTATACCACCTTCCTGACCAGCTCTCCCATCCGCTCCCGATCTCCTCCTGCCTGAGGCCACCTATCAGGGCCTGGAGCCCTGACGGAAGCCGCGGGAACTCCGGAGTTGCCAAGCCATAGCTGGGAAGCCTGGTGGTTTTCCTCTCCCAGTGATAAAATGGGTTCAGGGTCTTGTCCTTAGGTACTAGCTCTAGAAAAGTCCCAGAAGCAGCAGAAGGTGAAGCAGGAAGCACTTGGTTTTCTCCTCCCTGATACAGTCACCTGATGGAAGTTTTAAAATTTCCTCAACAGGCCTTAAGTTTACTACTGCATTAGGGTACCAGATTTTAACTTACCATGACTTTGCTCCCCTCTTTCCTGAGAAAATATTTCCACTGGATTTTTTCCACCAGTCCCCTTACAACCCTCATTGTTTTAGGAATCTCTCTCTCAGGTTTTCTCTGACCTAAACCAGCAGGAGGTCGTCCTGGGCTGTGAGCACCATCACTTGCTTTTTTTTTTTTTTTCCTGATTTCACAAGTGTGGTGTTTTCCCAAGGCTCCCTTCCCAAGCTCAGTGCAAACCTCTCACTCCCAAGTTTCTTTGAGGCCACTTGCCCCCAAGCACTTCAAAATAGACCCTCGAGGGCTTGTGTCTATTTGGCCTTTTACAAGTGTAATGCCAATTTCATTGATTTTTGTTTCTTTTTGCCTGGTTTGTATCTCCAGAATGCATTTATTCTTGAAATATTTGTGTGATTTTGCAAAAAGCTTTTATAATCAGTTATTTAAGGCTCCATTTGATGATTTCCTTTACCCAACCACTCCTCATCCCTCGTCTAAAAAATGATTAAGTAAAATGCTGCATGAGAGCCAGCAGACATTTTTAAAGTACTTGGTGCCTGAAACATCGGGCTTTCATTTCATTTTAGCTCAGGTTGGTGCTTTCACATTATAATCAGTGAACTGTCAGGAGGGAACAAACTGTAAGAAGGATCGCTTGGTGTTTTAGGGTAGATCACTTCAGCTGTTAGGAAGAGGATGGGATAGTGTACAGTATATATATATGTATATATATATATATATATTTTTTTTTTTTGAGACGGAGTCTTGCTCTGTCACCCAGGCTGGAGTGCAGTGGCCGGATCTCAGCTCACTGCAAGCTCCGCCTCCCGGGTTTACGCCATTCTCCTGCCTCAGCCTCCCGAGTAGCTGGGACTACAGGCGCCCGCCACCTCGCCCGGCTATTTTTTTGTATTTTTTAGTAGAGACGGGGTTTCACCGTGTTAGCCGGGATCGTCTCTCGATCTCCTGACCTCGTGATCCGCCCATCTCGGCCTCCCAAAGTGCTGGGATTACAGGCTTGAGCCACCGCACCCGGCCCAGTATATGTTTTTAAAATGTGAATTGGTTTCTGAATAAGAATCTGGGCCATTTTTGTTCACCATTTTTGTTCGTACCGTGCTAACCTCTGCCCTTCTGATTCTAGCTAGTATTAGCCTGGCTGGTCCAGTCTTCTCACCTCTCAGCCACTCTAACTCAACTCTAGAGAATTTCTTCTGTGTTCTTTTTTCTTCTGGAGACAGGGTCTCTGTCACCCACACTGAGTGCAATAGCGGGAACATGGCTCACTGCAGCCTTGACTTCCCTAGCTCAAGCAATCCTCCCACCTCAGTCTCCACAGTAGCTGAGAGCACAAGTGTATGCCACCATGCCCAACTAATTTTTTTTTTTTTTTTTTTTTTTTTTTTTTTTTTTTTTTGAGACGGAGTCTCGCTGTGTCTCCCAGGCTGGAGTGCAGTGGCATGATCTCGGCTCACTGCAAGCTCCGCCTCCTGGGTTCACGCCATTCTCCCGCCTCAGCCTCCCAAGTAGCTGAGACTACAGGCGCCCGCCACCACGCCCGGCTAGTTTTTTTTTTTTTGTATTTTTAGTAGAGACGGGGTTTCACCATGTTAGCCAGGATAGTCTCGATCTCCTGACCTCGTGATCCACCCGCCTCGGCCTCCCAAAGTGCTGGGATTACAGGCTTGAGCCACCGCGCCCGGCCAACTAATTTTACTATTTTTTGTAGAGACAGATGTCACCACATTGCCCAGGTTGGTCTTGAATTCCTGGGCTCAAGCGAACGTTTCACTTTGGCCCCCCAAAGTGCTGGGATTAGAGGTGTGAGCCACTGCACCCAGCCTTCTCTGTGTTCTTGAACCCACCTAGGCATCTGGATTTCAAAGACCAGAAATCTCTTTTCTCCACCAAATTTTGAGGATATTTATAGTTTCCAGCTTTCAGATTTTCCAACAAAGGTAGTTCTAGCTACCATTGCCAAAAAACCAAGCTCATTTTCACACTCTTAACGTAAATGGACATGAACTTACAATAGGTGAAAGGCCTTCCCAAGAAAGGACAATTGACAGACTTCCACCAACATGTATATATATCTGTATAACTCATTATTATTTTTGCCAAACTAAAGAAAACCCCAGTGCAGGGCACTGCTCTGTAACTCTGGTGTGAGCAACACCTCTCTTGGAGTCCCTTGCTGGGACTCTTCCAACAATTTTTCTTTTTAAAATATTTTTATTACAAGAAGTCCAGGGAATTTTAAAAAACTCAGAAAATGAAAAATGTTCACATTGCTCATACTCCAGAGAGAATCTTTCCTATCTCAAACTGAGATCTCACGAGGTGGTGGACAATGGAAGGGTCAGAAAGTCTGGGGTCCCGGTTAGAGCCATCTCTGGACAACTGTGACTCATTCTATTTTTATTGAGATATAATTCACATAAAATTCACTCCTTTTATTTTTCTGAAACAGGGTCTCCCTCTGTCATCCAAGCTGGTGCAGTGGCATAATCATGGCTCACTACAGCCTCAACCTCCTGAGTTTAAGGGATCCTCCTGCCTCAGCCTTCTGAGTAGCTGGGACCACAGGTGCACACCACCATGCCTGGCTAATTTTTGATTTTTTTTTGGTAGAGGCAGGTCTCATCATGTTGCCCAGGTTGGTCTCAGACTCCTGGGCTCAAGTAATCCTACCTTGGCCTCCCAAACTGCTGGGATTATGAGCATCAGCCACTATACCTGGCCTAGAGTTCACCCTTTTAAAGTGTATATATAGGCTAAGCATGGTCACTCACACCTGTAATCCCAGCACTTTGGGAGGCCGAGGTGGGTGGATCACCTGAGGTCAGGAGTTTGAGACCAGCCTGGCCAACATGGTGAAACCCTGTCTCTACTAAAAATACAAAAACTAGCCGGGAGTGGTGGTGGACGCCTGTAGTCCCAGCTACTTGAGAGGCTGAAGCAGGAGAATCACTTGAACCCAGGAAGTGGAGGTTGCAGTGATCCAAGATCATGCCACTGCACTCTTGCCTGGGCAACGTGGCGAGATTCTGTCTCGAAAAGATAAAGTGTATATATAATTCAGTGGTTTGTGGTATATTCACCAAGTTGTGCAGCCATCACCATTATCTAATTCTAGACCTAGTTTTTTCTTTTTTCGAAATGGAGTCTCACTCCGTCACCCAGGCTGCAGTGCAGTGGCACCATCTCGGCTCACTGCAGCCTCTGCCTCCCAGGTTCAAGGGATCCTCCTGCATCAGCCTCTGGGACTATAGGTGCATGGCACTGTGCCCGGCTAATTTTTGTATTTTTTGTAGAGACAGGGTTTTGCCATGTTGCCCAGGCTCGTCTCAAACTCATGACCTCAGGTGATCCGCCTGCCTGGGCCTTCCAAAGTGCTGGGATTACAGTTGTGAGCCACCGCGCCCAGCCAACCAATTTCATCACTCCCAAAAAGAAACCCCATACCCATTAGCAGTCAGTCCCCATTCCCCTCCCGCAGCCCCTGGCAACTAGTCATAAAGCTTCTCTGGCTCTATAGATTTGTCTCTTCTGGACATTTCACATAAATGGAATTGTCTAACGTGACCATTCATGACTGGCTCATCTCAGCATAATGCTTTCAAGATTGATGTTTCAGTGTACCATCAGTACTTTATTTTTATGGCCAAATAACATTCCATTATGTAGATAGTGTTTCCTCCTGCCAAACAGGGCTGGTTGGGACTCCAAAGAAGCACTATGGCCTGGCGCAGTGGCTCATGCCTGTAATCCCGGTGCTTTGGGAGGTCGAGGTGGGTGGATCAGCTGAGGTCAGGAGTTTGACACCAGCCTGACCAACGTGGTGAAACCCCATCTCTGCTAAAAATACAAAAATTAGCTGGGCGTGGTGGCAGGCGCCTGTAGTCCCAGCTACACGGGAAGCTGAGGCAGGAGAATCGCTTGAACCCAGGAGGCGAAGCTTGCAGTGAGCCGAGATGGAGCCACTACTCCAGCCTGGGGGACAAAGCAAGACTCTGTCTCAAAAAAGGAGCACTAAACCCAAAACATTTATTAGGGAAACTTACAGAGTGGGCTGCAGCAATTCTTGCGACGGATAGCGAGAGAGAAGAGGTGTTTCACCTCGGTACATCCCCAGCGAGGGGTCAGGGTGTGGAGTTTATATGAGGGTTTATGGAATTTGGCTAAAGGCGGGTCAGTTTCAGCGTTTTGGGCAACAACTTAGATATCCTTATTAGTGCCTGGGGATATGCAAGGCCCGTATTTGGTTGCAAGTCTGCAGGAAAAAACTTGCAACTGGCTGGGTCACAGGGCGATCAAGGCACTCTGATACTTGGTCAGTGCACAGAAAGCGGGGAACTCGGGAACTGCACACATAGTACTGTATTTTATTTATCCATTCACCAATGGATGGACATTTGGGTTGCTTTCACTTTTTGGCTATTATGAATAACACTGCTTGTGAACATTCATGGACAAGTTTTTGTATATGCATAGGTTTCATTTCTTTGGTGTATTTTTTTATACATATATTTACCTAGGAGAATTGCTGGGTCAAATGGTAATTGTTTAACCTTTTGAGGAACTGCCAGACTGTCTTCCACAGCAGGTGCTTCATTTTACATTCCCATGACCAGTGTAAGAGGATTCCAGTTTCTGCACATTCTCAAGGCACATACCAATTTTCTGCAGCCCCGGGGATTGGGAGCTGGTGCTTACCTCCGCAGAACTTGCAGTCACAGGCAATTCCTGCGCGCAGGCGCACTGGCGGGAGGGCGGGAGCGTTGCCGGAGGCGGGGCACGCAGCCGTTAGGGGCGGGGCTGTGTTGCACTTGCGCCCCGGAAGCGGAAGCCTGAGCGGCCTTCCCGGCGGCTGATTCGAGGGCTTGTTTGGTCAGAAGCGGCGCCTCAGAGAAGCTGCCCCGGATCCTACCATGCCGTCTGAGGGTCGCTGCTGGGAGACCTTGCAGGCTCTACGCAGTTCCGACAAAGGTCGCCTTTGCTACTACCGCGACTGGCTGCTGCGGGGCGAGGTGAGCGGTGGCCTCGGAGGACGTAGGCCCTTCCGGCCGCTCGCGACCGAACCCTTCTCCTCCCTAGCCCTTGGCATGTTCTGCTTCCGGGAACCCGTGCAGCCTAACAACCTGCATTTATTTCTTGACTTCTGTGTGTACATCCTTCTGTCCTGGGGTTTCTGTCCTCTCCAGCCTATTTTAGCGTTTCGGGGAGCTCCCCTGACTTCACAGGTGCCCCGCGCTCTGAAGGCTTCATTGCTACCCTCCGCCAGTTGGGCGCCTTCTCCGCTCTGCTGTTGTCAAAGCAATCTTGGCCCAGGCTCAGTTAACTTACTGCGTGTCTCATGTGCTGGGAGCTCTAGATTTTGCGACGAACGATTGACACGACCTAATCCGTTGCTGCCAGTGAAATAACCAAATTTCTAGATTGATTTGGCAGACCTGGAAAGTGAATGGGGGCGTGGTCACTGTACCTAGTATTTGCAAAGCTCTACACTAGAAGTGGAGGGATGCGGAGAGTTAAGGCAGAGCTCCCATTCCCGAGTCGCTGCTAGTTAGCTACAGATAAGACGTTGTTCTGCATCCTCAGACTTCTTGGGAAACAATCCTAAAATATTCTCCTGTCTTTTATGTTGTTGACAGTTTTGAAAAATACAGATCTTACATTCTGTAGGTTGACTGCCAGCATAGGTGCTTTCAAACCACCAGACCAAGGTTAAGCAGTCTTGGCAGGAATACTACAGAAATGATGCCATGGCTTTCTCAGGAGGCACACAGATGTCAACCCATCCCAACACTGGTGATGCTAATCTTGATCACCTGGTTACGTTGTTATCTGCCTGGTCTTTCCGTTTAAATTCGTCATTTTTCCCTTAGTAATTGTTGGTAAGTATTGTGGAGATTACACCAGTATCATTTTTCTGGGCAAACCTTCATCCTCCATGGCTTTAGCATTCATTGATGTTTTCCACATGAATCGATCACCTCTATGACGTTGCCAGATCCTGTTTCTTTATATCCACTACTCCTTCTGCATTTGTTAGTTGGCGTTCCACCGTCAGGAGATGCTTTCTTTTCTCTGTTGTTTAGTTATATTGGTATGGACTCATGGATTTCTGTTTTATTCAGTGAGTTGTAATCCATTACTTTTATTATTTATTTTATTTTAAATATCCCAGATTTTGTAAGCTTGTATCAAAATATCACAGGCAAGGCTGGGCGTGGTGGCTCAGGCCCGTAATCCTAGCACTTTGGGAGGCCGAGGGGGATGGATCACTTGAGGTCAAGAGTTCGAGACCAGCCTAGCCAACATGGTGAAACCCCATCTCTACTGAAAATAAAAAAATTAGCCGAGCATGGTGGTGCATGCCTGTAATCCCAGCTACTCCAGAGACTGAGGCATGAGAATTGCTTGAACCCGGGAGGCAGAGATTGCAGTGAGCCGAGATTGTGCTGCTGCACTCAAGCCTGGGCAACAGAGTGAGACTGTGTCTCAAAAAAAAAAAGTAACGTTGTAAATATGTACAACGATTATGTATTCATAAGAATTAAAAAGAAAAATGTCCCAGATTTGGCTACTGGGCGACTCATTAAGTTGGCTCCTGTGTTCCTTTGACATGTTTCCATCTTTCATTGACATTTCTTTACTTTTTGGCACAAAAAGGTGTCCCAGGTGCAAGTTTCCCTGTCTCAACCCTGGAATCAGCTATTTCTCCAAAGAGGCTGATTCTTTTGAAGTGGAGGGTGGTGCTGTATTTACAGACCAAGTTCTGGGAGTTTAGTATGTTGAGATTCTTGATTGGGTACCATTGCTTCTAGGCCTTCTCAGTAGATAGAGCTAGGAAATAATACATCTCTAAATATGTACACATATCACCACATACACATTTATGTATTATCTATAACTATTTGTGTGTACATATATATTATAAAACCATGACTTCATACTGATAAATGCCATTTCCAACCCAGCACTTCACATTTCTTTCTATCTAATCTTACCCCATCCATCTTTGTAAATATGTTACCTAGCAGTGAGAAGTTTGGCTTCTGTTATTCTCAATATGTTTACTTATTTGCTCAATCAGTTTACTTTAGCTCGTTGTAGCAATCTCCCAACTACTCTGGTTTTTTCATTTATTTATTATATCATACGTAATCAGTACTTATTTTCTCATACAAAGATGTTCCAGGCTCATCTTATATTTTTCTACCTCCAACTCTGGAACTTACCTTTTCTGCAGAGACCCCTGGTTTCCTTTGATTTAAAATTATATTTACAAACCAAGATCTGGTACTAGATATGATCATTATTACTACTAAGGATGTATACACACATATCCATATCTATTTCCATTTTTAAAAAAATTATTAGGCTGGGTGTGGTGACTCATGCCCATAATCCCAACACTTTGGGAGGCTGAGGCGGGACGATTACTTGAGGCCAGTTCAAGCTGGGCCAGGCTTGGTGTCTCAAACCTGCAGTCCCAGCACTTTGGTAAGCCAAGGTGGGCAGATCACTTGAGCCCAGAAGTTCGAGACCAGCCTGGGCAACGTGGAGAAACCTCACCACTACAAAAAATACAAAAAAATTAACCAGGTGTGCCGGGTGTGGTGGCTCATGCCTGTAATCCCAGCACTTTGGGAGGCCGAGGAGGGCGGATCACCTGAGGTCAGGAGTTGGAGACCAGCCTGACCAACATGGAGAAACCCCGTCTCTACTAAAAATACAAAGTTAGCTGGGCATGGTAGCGCATGCCTGTAATCCCAGCTACTTGGGAGGCTGAGATAGGAGAATCGCTTGAACCTGGGAGGCGGAGGTTGCGATGAGCCGAGATTGCACCGTTGCACTCCAGCCTGGGCAACAAGAGCGAAACTCCATCTCAAAAAAAAAAAAAAAACCAGGTGTGGTGGTGGGTGCCTATAGTCCCTGCTCCTTGAGAGGCTGAGGTGGGAGTATTACCTGAGCATGAAATTTGAGGCTGCATGATCTGTGATCGTGCCACTGCACTCCAGCCTGGGAAACAGAATGAGACCCTGTCTCAAAAAAAAAAAAAAAAAAAAAAGAAAAAAGAATGGCTGGGCGTGGTAGCTCACGCCTGTAATCCCAGCACTTTGGGAGGCTGAGGTGGGCGGATCACCTGAGGTCAGGAGTTCGAGACCAGCCTGGCCAATGTGATGAAACCCCGTCTCTAATTTTTGTAATAATACAAAAATTAGCTGGGTGTGGTGATGGGTGCTAGTAATCCCAACTGCTCGGGAGGCTGAAACAGGAGAATTGCTTGAACCTGGGCAGTGGAGGTGGCAATGAGCTGAGATCGTGCCACTGCACTCCAGCCTGGGTGAAAGAGCAAGACTCCATCTCAAAAAAAAAAAAAAAAAAAAAAATGGCTGGGCGCAGGGTGGCTCACGCCTGTAATCCCAGTACTTTGGGAGGCCGAGGCAGGCGGATTTCCTGAGGTCAAGAGTTCGAGACCAGCCTGACCAACATGGAAAAACCCTGTATCTTCTAAAAGTACAAAATTAGCCAGGCATGGTGGCGTGTGTCTGTAATCCCAGCTACTCGGGAGGCTGAGGCAGGAGAATCACTTGAACCTGGGAGGCAGGGGAGGCGGAGGTTGCGGTGAGCCACGATCGTGCCATTGCACTCCAGCCTGAGCAACAGGAGCGAAACTCCATCTCAAAAAAAAAAAAAGACCAGCCTGGGCAACATACCAAGACTCCATCTCTACAAAAAATGAAAAAATAATTAGCTGAATATATTAGCGCATGCCTGTACTCTCAGCTGCTGGGGAGACTGGTCGAGGTGGGAGGATAGCTTGAGCCCAGGAGGTCAGGCTACAGGGAGCCATAATTGGGTCACTGCACTCCAGCCTGGGTAACAGTGAGACCCTGTCTCAAAAGTAATTAATTTCAAAAATGAAAAAATATGTACATCTATGTTTGTGTAAGTATGCTTTACCATGTTCGCACAATGACAAGATCACCTAACACCATGTTTCTCAGAACTTACCCCCATTATTAAGTGACTGACATTCTACTGATTGTGTATACAGTAGCTTACTTCAGAATTCCTCTTGTGTTCTGTTCAGTGCTTTAGATTGTTTTCACGTACACTTTAATGGCAATCTCTGCATTGTCCCTTTTTCTGTAGTTAACAAGTTATTTAGTCTGATTTTCATTAGAAGGATAGTAGTCAAGGTCATTATCAAGAAACCACTGTACTTTCTTTTCATCTGATTGTTAAAACATTACTTTGGGTCTTTGATGTTTATTTATTTAGGCCTTCTTAGATGTTCAGTAAGGCATGTAGTGGATTATACTGAGATCAGTTGACGTGCAAGTTGAGCTTAACCCTCTTCTCCTCTCTAGGATGTTTTAGAAGAATGTATGTCTCTTCCCAAGCTATCTTCTTATTCTGGATGGGTGGTAGAGCACGTCCTACCCCATATGCAGGAGAACCAACCTGTTTCTGAGACTTTGCCATCCTCTGCGTCAGCTTCAGCCCTAGACCAACCCTCGTTTGTTCCCAAATCTCCTGACACAAGCTCCGCCTTTTCCCCAGCCTCCCCTGCAACACCAGATGGAACCAAGGTAAGGTTGTGATCAGCTTAAGATAAAAGACATGGTGGCTGCAAAGTCAAAATGTTTAATATTGTCATATGACAGTGCCCATGCCCTGGGGAAAATAATGATTGCTCATTGTTGTAGCTGTTTGTAGAGACCATGTTGACAGCATCATTCAGTGTTCTCTTTAGACAGTCCCAGAGGGAGAAAAATCCCCTCTATTCTTAGTACCCAGAATAGTATAACTAATTTCTTTTTTTTTTTTTTTTTTTTTTTGAGACGGAGTCTCGCTCTGTCGCCCAGGCTGGAGTGCAGTGGCCGGGTCTCAGCTCACTGCAAGCTCCGCCTCCCGGGTTCACGCCATTCTCCTGCCTCAGCCTCCGGAGTAGCTGGGACTACAGGCGCCCGCCACCTCGCCCGGCTAGTTTTTTGTATTTTTAGTAGAGACGGGGTTTCACCATGTTAGCCAGGATGGTCTCGATCTCCTGACCTTGTGATCCGCCCGTCTCGGCCTCCCAAAGTGCTGGGATTACAGGCTTGAGCCACCGCGCCCGGCCAGTATAACTAATTTCATGAGCAATTGGATTCTTTTTTTTTTCTGATGAACGCTGCATCTGTTTAACTGATATGGTCTCCCTTTTTGTGTTATCTGCTGGAAGAAGGCTTACAGTGAAATGTATACCTGCTCTTAAAGTTTACATGTCTTCTCTGATTGGTTCTGTAGGAGATTTTACACTATTCCTGGTTCTGTTTTGTCCCTGCCTTTGTTTTTTTGTTATTTCTCCCACTTAAAAATGCTGAACTGGGGCCATTTCCTCTCAGAAGTCCCCTCTCTCTCACTAGAGAGAGAACTGTTTTCCTTTCTCTTAATCTTGCCTATTAAACCTCCACTCTTAAAAAAAAAAAAGTTAAATGGAACCCAACACAGTGGCTCATGTCCATAATTCCAGTGCTTTGGAAGGCCAAGACAAGAGGATTGCTTGAGCCCAGGAGTTCAAGACCAGCCAGGGCAACATAGTGAGACCTTGTCTCTCCAAAAAACTTAAAAATTTGCTAGGCATGGTGGCTCGAGCTTGTAGTCCTAGCTACTTAGGACGTTGAGATGGGAGGATCGCTTGAGCCTAGGAGTTTGAGACTATAGTGAGCTGTGACCAAGCCGTTGTACTCCAGCCTAGGCAACAGAGTGAGTCCCTACCTCAAAAAAAAAAGTTAAATTTTGGAGGTTTTTTAAAATTATTTTTTTATATAGAGATAATTTGTGT
This sequence comes from Macaca fascicularis, assembly GCF_037993035.2. NCBI lineage: Eukaryota > Metazoa > Chordata > Mammalia > Primates > Cercopithecidae > Macaca > Macaca fascicularis. The sequence goes on along the minus strand of NC_088389.1, from coordinate 15,460,827 downwards.
ATATACAAATATATGTGAACATGTCTTCCTCTTCACCGCCCCCCTTTTTTTTTGAGCTGAGGTCTGTCTCTGTCACCCAGGATGGAGTGCAGTGGCATGAACATGGCTCACTGCAGCCTCCACCTCCCAGGCTCAATCCACCCTTCTGTCTCAGCCTCCCAAATAGCTGGGACTGGATACCACCATACTTCGCTATTTTCTTTTTCCTTTTTTTCTTTTTTTTGAGACAAAGTCTTGCTCTGTCCCACGGCTGGAGTGCAGTGACGCAATCTCAGCTCACTGCAACCTCCACCTCCTGGCTTCAAGCGATTCTCCTGCCTCAGCCTCCTGAGTGGCTGGGATTACAGGCACCTGCTATCATGCCTGGCTAATGTTTGTATTGTTAGTAGATATGGTGTTTCACCATATTGGCCTGGCTAGTCTCAAACTCCTGACCTTGTGATCCGCCCACCTGGGCCTCCCAAAGTGCTGGGATTACAGGTATGAGCCACCACACCCAGCCTTTTTTTTTTTATTTGAGACAGAGTCTCGCTCTGTCACCCAGGCTGGAGTGCAGTGGCGCCATCTCGGCTCACCGCAATCTCCACCTCCCGGGTTCAAGCAATTCTCCTGCCTCAGCCTCCTGAGTAGCTGGGATTACAGGTGCTACTACGCCTGGCTAATTTTTGTATTTTTAATAGAGATGGGGTTTCACCACGTGGGTCAGACTGGTTTCGAACTCCTGACCTCATGATCCACCCGCCTCAGCCCCCCAAAGTGCTGGGATTACAGGTATGAACCACCACGCCTGGCCTCTTTTTTTTTTTTTTTTCTTTTTTTAAAGATGGAATCTAGCTCTGTCACCCAGGCTCGAGTACAGTGGCATGGTCTCGGCTTACTGCAACCTTTGCCTCCCGGGTTCAAGCGATTCTTTTGCCTCAGCCTGCCGAGTAGCTGGGATTACAGGTGTGTGCCACCACGCCTGGCTAATTTTTGTATTTTTAGTAGAGACAGGGTTTTGCCATGTTGTCCAGGCTGGTCTCAAACTACTGACCTCAGGTGATCCGCCCACCTCAGCCTCCCAAAGTGCTGGGATTACAGTTGTGAGCCACTGTGCCTGGCCAGTTTTTTGTTTATTTGTTTGTTTGTTTTTACATAGAAAGTGTATATTTTTCTATCTAGTAATTCATCTTTTAAAATATTAGTCTTTAAAAAATATTCTTTGTGGCCAGGTGTGGTGGCTCACACCTGTAATCCCAACACTTTGGGAGGCTGAGGCAGGTGGATCAGTTGAAGTCAGTAGTTCGAGACTAGCTTGACCATGGTGAAACCCCGTTTCTACTAAAAGTACAAAATTAGCCCAGCATCATGGGGCACGCCTGTAATCCCAGCTACTTGGGAGACTGAGGCATTAGAATTGCTTGAACCCGAGAGACAGAGGTTGCAGTGAGCTGAGATCACGCCATTGCACTCCAGCCTGGGTAACAGAGCAAGATTCAGTCTCAAAAAAAAAAATATATATATATATATATATTTGTATATATATATTTTTATATTTATATATATTTGTATATATATATTTATATATATGTATATATACACACATATTTATTTATTTTGTTGTTGTTGTTATTGCCAGAAAAGGTCTAGGTACTTTAAAATATGTATTTTTAGCAACTGAACATCTTAGGGAATAAAATGAACCTCCACCTAGATGTCATATCTTTTTTTTTTTTTTTTTTTTTTTTTGAGACGGAGTCTCGCTCTGCCGCCCAGGCTGGAGTGCAGTGGCCAGATCTCGGCTCACTGCAAGCTCCACATCCCGGGTTCACGCCATTCTCCTGCCTCAGCCTCCCGAGTATCTGGGACTACAGGTGCCCGCCACCTCGCCTGGCTAGTTTTTTGTATTTTTTAGTAGAGACGGGGTTTCACCGTGTCAGCCAGGATGGTCTCGATCTCCTGACCTCATGATCCGCCCGTCTCGGCCTCCCAAAGTGCTGGGATTACAGGCTTGAGCCACCGCGCCCGGCCAGAGACGGAGTCTTGCTCTGTAGCCCGGGCTGGAGTGCAGTGGCCGGATCTCAGCTCACTGCAAGCTCCGCCTCCCGGGTTTAGGCCATTCTCCTGCCTCAGCCTCCGGAGTAGCTGGGACTACAGGCGCCCGCCACCTCGCCCGGCTAGTTTTTTGTATTTTTAGTAGAGACGGGGTTTCACGGTGTTAGCCAGGATGGTCTCGATCTCCTGACCTCGTGATCCGCCCGTCTCGGCCTCCCAAAGTGCTGGGATTACAGGCTTGAGCCACCGCGCCCGGCCTAGATGTCATATCTTATATAAAAATTAACTCAAAGTGATCGTGGACTTAAATGTAAAAAAAAAACTGTAAGCTTTTTAGAACTAAAACATAACCAGAATCTAGGGCTGGGTAAAGATTTATTTATTTATTTATTTATTTATTTATTATTTATTTATTTTTGAGACGAAGTCTCGCTCTTGTCCCCCAGGCTGGAGTGCAATGGCGCGAACTCGGCTCATTGCAACCTCTGCCTCCCGGGTTCAAGTGATTCTCCTGCCTCAGCCTCCTGAGTGGCTGGGATTATAGGCGCCTGCCACCACGCCCGGCTAATTTTTGTACTTTTAGTAGAGACGGGGTTTCACCATGTTGGCAAAGCTGGTCTTGAACTCCTGACCTCAGGTGATCTGCCCGCCTCAGCCTCCCAAAGTGCTGGGATTACAGGCGTGAGCCACCTGCCCAGCCTAGGTGAAGATTTATTTCTTTAACATTCCTGAATTAGCAGAACTATAGAGAAGGAGAATAGCTTAGAGATAAGGGATGGGGGAGGAAGTGGTGTGACTATAATGATAGGTGTGACATGGGGGGGTTGGTGGTGATAGAACAGCTTTGTATCTTGAGTGTGGTGGTGTTTACATGAATCTATGTGTTATGAAATTACATAGAACTGTACATAAAAACAAATGAATGCCTTTAAAACTGGTGAAATCTGAATAAGCTCTGTGGATTGTACCAATATCAATTTACTGGTTTTGTTACTTTATTGTATTTATGAAAGACGTTACTATTGAGGGAAACTGGGTGAAAAGTGCATAGGAGCCTCCTGTATGTATTTTTGCAACTTTCTGTGAATATCAATTATTTAAAAATTAAGATTTTTTAAAAAGTATTTTCGGCTGGGCGCAGTGGCTCAAGCCTGTAATCCCAGCACTTTGGGAGGCCGAGAGGGGCGGATCACGAGGTCAGGAGATTGAGACCATCCTGGCGAACACGGTGAAACCCCGTCTCTACTAAAAAAAAACAAAAAACTAGCTGGGCAAGGTGGCGGGCGCCTGTAGTCCCAGCTACTCAGGAGGCTGAGGCAGGAGAATGGCGTAAACCCGGGAGGCGGAGCTTGCAGTGAGCCAAGATCGCGCCACTGCACTCCAGCCTGGACGACAGAGTGAAACTCCGTCTCAAAAAAAAAAAAAAAAAAGTATTTTCATGAGCAGCTTGTTGGCAGAAGATTCTAATCTGAGGGCATGCTACAATACTGGCAGGATCAGTGGACTTCAGTTTCTTTATCTGTAAATCTCATTCTGGGCCAAATTGCTGAGGTCTTTATTTTTTTGATACGGAGTTTCGCTTTTGTCGCCCAGGCTGGAGTGCAATGGCGCGATCTTGACTCACTGCAACCTGGGTTCAAATGATTCTCCTGCCTCAGCCTCTTGAGTAGCTGGGATTACAGGCATGCGCCACCATGCCTGGCTAATTTTGTATTTTTAATAGAGACAGGGTTTCACCATGTTGGCCAGGCTAGTCTCAAACTCCTGACCACAGGTGATCCACCCGCCTTGGCCTTCCAACATGCTGGGATTACAGGCATGAGCCACCGTGCCCAGCCTGAGGTCATTTTCACGTATAAAATTCCGTAATTTTTGGAGCCACTGCGCCTGGCCTAATAAATTCTTAAATGGTTTTATGTAATGGATTGTCACATTATTTAGGAATTTTTGGTATTTACATTAGAAAACCCAGTTTGGCTTAAGGGACTAAGGGAAGTTTTAATTCATATAACTAGGAAGTCTAGCAGTGCATTTGGAATCACTTAGATCTGGGAAAATCTACATTCTGCATGTTTCTGCTTGACATTATTTATTATTATTTTTCAAACATCTCCCCCACATAGGATTGATGTTATTTTTGACTCAATCTAATAACCTAAACTCAGGGCTTTGCCTCTCCATTTCTCAATTATTGGTTTCATTGTTAAGATAGACTAGGTGGCAAGATGGCTGCTGGTAGCTCTGGACTCAACATATTCTTAGGTTAGCATTCCCATATAGCTTCATCAGAAAAGTTCAGAGATATCCATGTCAGATATGTTAATGAAAATAAAAAAGCTGGGTGTGAAATCCCAGCACTTTGGAAGGCCAAGGCAGGTGGAACACTTGAGCTCCAGCATTCGAGACCAGCCTGGGCAACATGGGGAAACCCCATTTCTACAAAAAAATTACCTGAACATGGTGGCTCATGCCTACAGTCCCAGCTACTCAGAAGGCTGAGGTGGGAGGATCCTTGAGCCTGGAAGGTTGTGGTTGCAGTGAGCCTAGGTAGCGCCACTGTATTCTCTAGCAGGGGTGATAGAGTAAGACCCTGTCTCAAAAAAAAAAAAAAAAAAAAAAAAGAAGGCGGGGCATGGTGGCTCACGCCTGTAATCCCAGCACTTTGGGAGGCCAAGGCGGGTGGATCACGAGGTCAAGAGATCAAGACCATCCTGGCTAACATGGTGAAACACCATCTCTACTAAAAATATAAAAAATTAGCCGGGCATGGTGGCGGGCGCCTGCAGTCCCAGCTACTCGGGAGGCTGAGGCAACCTCTGTCTCCTGGGTTCAAGGGATTCTCCTGCCTCAGCCTCCTTAGTAGTTGGGATTATAGGCACCTGCCACCCCGCCCGGCTACTTTTTGTCTTTTTAGTAAAGACAGGGTTTCACCATGTTTGTCAGGATGGTCTCAAACTCCTGACCTTGTGATCTGCCCACCTCTGCCTCCCAAAGTACTGGGATTACAGGCGTGGGCCACCGCGCCCGTCCTGAGGATAGAGTACTTTGATAGCCAGCTTTCTCCTGAAGCCAGGAGGGTGGAAGCTTAGGGATGTGGGTTGGGGATATTCCATCCAAACCATCCCAGGACAAATGGACACTGATCCGAAGAAAGGGGAAACATTTTCTGTGCAGAGTAAAACAAATAAGCAGCCAGAAAAACATAGAAAAACCCAAAAAATCACCCAAAGTAGCAAACATCAATTTGTTAAAGAAAACAATTAGAACAAAGTCAGTGTCATCCATGAAAAGCACACTGGCTCTGACCTAAATTTTTTTTTTTGCTGTTGTTATTGGTGGTTGTTCATAAGTTGGGATGTGGTCTTTGTCTAGAAGAGATAACACCAATTAAAAACTTATTAAAGCTTACCATATTAAAAACTTAATTATTTTTCCATTTTCTACTCATATAGGGCAAAGATGAGTCCCAGCACACAGAATCTATGGTACTTCAATCCTCACGGGGGATCAAAGTGGAAGGCTGCATCCGAATGTACGAACTGGCACACAGAATGAAAGGAGCAGTAAGTGAACCCGTGAAGGAAGGCAGGCTTGATCCTGCGAGCCACATTTAGCTGCAGTTCCTCAGGGCATAGGAATGTGCACTGTATGCTACTCACCCTTCCCACCTACTGTTTAGTTCGGGGGGTAGTGTAATGTAGAGGTCAGGAGTGAGTGCTCTGAAGTCAAGTCTGCTTTCAGATCCTGGTTGTTTTATTTTATATGTGACTTTGGGAAAATTATTTAGCCTTTTCTGGCTTCCATTTACTTCTCCAAAATTTGGAAATGGTCTGGGGTTGTTAGATAAGCTTATACTGAGAAGATGGGACTTTAGCTTTTTTTTTCTTTTTTTTGACATGGAATTTTTGCTCTTGTTGCCCAGGCTAGACTCCAGTGGTACAATCTTGGCTCACTGCAACCTCTGCCTCCCAGGTTCAGGCTATTCTCCTGACTCAGCCTCCCAAGTAGCTAGGATTACAGGCTTGCGCCACCACACCCAACCACTTTATTTTGTATTTACTAGAAACGGGGTTTCACTATGTTGGTCAGGCTGATCTCAAACTTCTGACCTCAGGTGATCCACCCGCCTCAGCCTCCCAAAGTGCTGGGATTACAGGCATGAGCCACTGTGCCCAGTCAGGACCTTAGCCTCTTGAAAAAATAGCAGCACTATTTTAATTAATTTATTTGATTATGTTTTTGTTTCTGTTTTTGTTTTTTTTTTTTTTGAGACGGAGTCTTGCTCTGTTGCTCAGGCTGGAGTGCAGCAGCGCAATCTCAGCTCGCTGCAAGCTCCGCCTCCCAGGTTCATGCCATTCTCCTGCCTCGGCCTCCTGAGTAGCTGGGACTACGGGCTCCCACTACCACGCCCAGCTAATTTTTTGTATTTTTAGTAGAGACGGGGTTTCACCATGTTAGCCAGGATGGTCTCGATCTCCTGACCTCTGTGATCCACCTGCTTTGGTTTCCCAAAGTGCTGGTATTACAGGTGAGAGCCACCATGCCCAGCCTGTTTTTTGTTTTTGTTTTTTTGAGACAGCGTCTCGCTCTTGTCGACCCGGGTTGGAGTGCAGTGGTGTGATCTCGACTCACTACCACCTCCACCTCCTGGGTTCCAGCAATTCTGCCTGAGCTTCCCAAGTAGCTGAGATTATAGGCGTCCACCACCACGCCTGGCTAATTTTTGTATTTTTTAGTAGAGATGGGGTTTCACCATGTTGGCCAGGATGATCTCGAACACTTGACCTCAGGTGATCCACCCACCTTGGCCTCCCAAAGTGTTGGGATTACAGGCATAAGCCACTGCGCCCAGCCTGTATTATTTTTTTTAATTAGGAAAGCAATACATGATTTTGTAAAAATGTTTCAGAGTACAGGAATTTAGAAAATGAAAGTCTTGGCCAGGCGCGGTGGCTCATGCCCGTAATCCCAGCACTTTGGGAGGGTGAGGCAGGTGGATCACCTGAGATCAGGAGTTCGAGACTGGCCTGGCCAACGTGGCGAAACCCCATCTCTACTAAAAATACAAAAATTAGCCAGACACGGTGGTGCATGCCTATAATCCCAGCTACTCGGGAGGCTGAGGCAGGAGAATTGCTTGAACCCGAGAGGCAGAGGTGGCAATGAGCCAAAATTGTGCCACTGCACTCCAGCCTGGGCAACAGAGCAATAGTTTATCTCAAAAAAAAAAAAAAAAAGAAAAAGAAAATGAAAGTCTTCTAGCATCTTGCTCATTGGTCATTGAGTCAATAAATATTTGCTGAGCACCTATGTGCTAGATGCTGTTCTAGGTCTAGATAAAGCAGTAAACATTGTAGACATAGAGCTTATATTGTGGCGGAGAGAGACAGAAGTAAACAGAGAAATAGGTAAAATATTTGGGGCTGGGCGTGGTGGCTCACGCCTGTAATCCCAGCACTTTGGGAGGCCGAGGAGGGCAGATCATGAGGTCAGGAGATCGAGACCATCCTGGCTAACATGGTGAAACCCCATCTCTATTAAAAATACAAAACAGTAGCCTGGCGTGGTGGCAGGCCCCTGTAGTCCCAGCTACTCGGGAGGCTGAGGAAGGAGAATGGCGTGAACCCTGGAGGTGGAGCTTGCAGTGAGCCGAGATCAGGCCACTGCACTCCAACCTGGGTGACAGAGCAAGACTCCATCTCAAAAAAAAAAAAAAAATTTGGAATGTTGTTGTTATCTGGGTGAAAGATGGTGGTTGCTTAGAGTAGGGTGGTAGCAATGGAGATGGTGAGAAATGACTAATTCTGCATATCAGAGATATGCAGATATCAAAGATTTATTTCCTGCATTTTTGGAAATTTTCCCCCTGATTAGTTCACCTCTCCATTGCCTAAATTAATCCTCTATATGTCTGATTCTTACTTTCATTTTCCTTTTGTCTTTTTGTTTTGTTTTCTAGAAGATTTCTGTATTTTATCCTCCACCTGTTAATTGAAAAAATACATATGTATTTATGATGTCTAATTTTCATGAGTTTTTTTGCATTCTCCACTTGTTCCTTTTTCAGAGCATCTTATTCTCATTTCTTGTACTGAGAGCTCTTTTTCAGATTCACTTGTGTTCCTTGATATACATGTTCTTCTGGATTCATTGTTTTTTATTTGTTCATCTTGATCCCTTTTAGGATATAGAGATTCCTCAATTATCTAAAGATCCTTATTGCTAGTAATCAGATCAGAGATTCAAGGGGGAATAATCAGAAACAAGATTATTAAGTTTTAGGACTTCCTAAGTGCCAGCATATTGTTTTGGATTACTAGCTGCCATACTAACAGATTAGCTATTTCTGGACAGTTTATTCATTTTCTTTTTTTTTTTTTTTTTTTTTTTGAGACGGAGTCTCGCTCTATCGCCCAGGCTGGAGTGCAGTGGCGCGATCTCGGCTCACTGCAAGCTCTGCCTCCCGGGTTCACGCCATTCTCCTGCCTCAGCCTCCCGAGTAGCTGGGACTACAGGCGCCGCCACCTCGCCCGGCTAATTTTTTTTTTGTATTTTTAGTAGAGACGGGGTTTCATTGTGTTAGCCAGGATGGTCTTGATCTCCTGACCTCGTGATCCGCCCGTCTCGGCCTCCCAAAGTGCTGGGATTACAGGTTTGAGCCACCGCGCCCGGCCAGTTTATTCATTTTCTTTTGAAGAAGAACGCTCCATTTTTTTTTTGGCTAGCAGTATTCATTACCTTGTGGCTTAAAACAATAACTGGCATTCATTACTGTCTTTTGTGTTTCTGGGGGATGTCTGGGCTCAGGTCGTTTTCATTTGGGATTTATTGTGGTTTCAATGGCTGAAGCTAGAGTCATCTCAAAGACTTCATCATTTACCAGTCTGGTAGTTGAGGTTAGCTGTTGGCTGGAACTCCTACCCTCTCCATCGGGCCTGGGCTCCCTCATTGCATGGTGGTTAGGTTCCAAGAGCAAGCATCCTAAGAGATACTGGCAAAGCTGCAAAGCCTTTTTAACCGAATCTCAGAAGTCATGTAACCTAATGTTTTTTTTTTTTTTTGAGATGGTGTCTCGCTCTGTCGCCAGGCTGGAGCGCAGTGGCACAATCTCAGCTCACTGCAACTTCTGCCTCCTGGGTTCTAGTGATTCTCCTGCCTCAGCCTCCTGAGTAGCTGGGACTACAGGCATGCGCCATCATGCCCAGCTAATTTTTGTATTTTTAGTAGAGACAAGGTTTCACCGTGTTGGCCAGGATGATCTTGATCTCTTGACCTCATGATCCTCCTGCCTCGGCCTCCCAAAGTGCTGGTATTACAGGTGTGAGCCACTGTGCCTGGCCTATTTTTTTTTTCCACATTCTATTAGTCAGGGTAACCTGCTCAGGTTGAAGTAGAGGGGATGTGAGGATTGTCAGACAATTTGCAGATCTGTTTTAAAATCATTATAGCACAGGCCGGGCGCGGTGGCTCACACCTGTAATCCCAGCACTTTGGGAGGCCGAGGCAGGCAGATCACTTGAGGTCAGGAGTTTGAGACCAGCCTGGCCAACACGATAAAACCCTGTCTGTACTAAAAATACAAAAATTAGCCAGGCATAGTGGTGCATGCCTGTAACTACTCGGGGAGGCTGAGGCCGGAGAATTGCTTGAACCTGGGAGGCGGAGATTGCAGTGAGCCGAAATCGTACCACTGTACTCCATCCAGCCTGGGTGACACAGTTGAGACTCCGTCTCCAAAAAATGAAAAATAAAAATAAAATAGCTGGGCACGGTGGCTTGCACGTGTAATCCCAGCACTTAGTGAGGCCGAGGTGGGTAGATCACGAGGTCAGGAGTTCGAGACCAGCCTGGCCAACAGAGTGAAACCCCGTCTCTACTAAAAATACAAAAATTAGCCAGGCATGGTGGCAGGCACCTGTAGTCCCAGCTACTCGGGAGGCTAAGGGAGGAGAATTGGTGGAACCCAGGAGGTGGAGGTTGTAGTGAGCCGAGATTGCACCACTACACTCTAGCCTGGGCGACAGAGTGAGACTCCAAAAAAAAAAGAGAAAAAAAAGCTGGGCACCTGTGGCTCACGCCTGTAATCCAAGCACTTTGGGAGGCTGAGGCAGGAGGATCAAGAGATTGAGACCATTCTGGCCAACATTGTGAAACCCTGTCTCTACTAAAAATACAAAAATTAGCTGGGCGTGGTGGCACATGCGTGTAGTCTCAGCTACTTGGGAGGCTGAAGCAGGAGAATCACTTGAACCTGGGAGGCAGAGGTTGCAGTGAACCGAGATCGTGCCAGTGCACTCCAGCCTGGGCGACAGTGCGAGACTCTATCTCCAAAACAAAACAAACCAAGCTATATATATATATATATATGTGTGTGTGTGTGTATAAAAATCAAATCGTAATAGCACAAATGCCTGGCTTTTGGCTGTTTTGATCTAATCACTAGCGGAAGAGAGCAGGAGTTGACTGTTTTGTCTACAAACATTCAGCCAGTAGCTCTGTTTTCAGCCCCATGAGGCCCACCTGTATGAGTCATGGCATTTCCCAGTCTTGAGACACTGAAGTTCGGCTGGTAGATTGGCTTTCTGCTCCCGTGAGGCATTGCCTGCTTACGTACGTACGTACGTGCGTGTGTTGGGGTGTGTGTGTGTGTGTGTGTGTGTGTCCATCCTTGGGTTTTCTCAGCTCTGCTCTATCATTTATTGCTTTTCCACTATTTTTTTTTTTTTTAAAGACAGGATCTCGCTCCATTGCCCAGGCTGGAATACAGTGGTGCAATCACTGCTCCCTGCAGCCTTGACTTCCTGGGCTCAGGCATTCCTCCCACCTCAGCTCTCCCTACTTTCTAAATAACTGGGACTGCAGGTGTGCACCACCAGACCCAGATAATTTTAAAATTTTTAGTAGAGACGGGGTCTCTCTGTTGCCCAGGCTGGTCTCGAACTGCTGGGCTCAAGTGATCCTCCCGCTTTGGCCTCTTCAAGTGCTGGGATCACAGATCTCAGCCAGTGCACCTGGCCACTTCTCTGCTGTTTTCCAGAAGTATGTAGAACGTTTTTCCCTACTGGTGACCTCTCTCATGCTCTATGTGGTGTTATGTCTTTTTTTCTTTCCAATTCTCACTTTAACAGAGTCCCAGAGGGGAGAATATATATGCTTGTTTTCAATTTGCCTTCTTTCACTGGAAGCTTTAAAATAAGTTTTAAGACTGGGTACAGTGGCTCATGTCTATAATCCCAGCAGTTTGGGAGGCCAAGATGGGAGGATAGCTTGAGGTCGGGAGCTCTAGACCATCCTGGGCAATATAGTGAGACCCTGACTCTATAAAATATTTAAAATTAATCCTGTGTGGTAGTAGGCACCTTTAGTCCCAGCTACTCAGGTGGCTGAGTTGGGATGATCCCTTGAGCTCAGGAGTTTAAGGCTGCTGTGAGCTATAATTGTGCCACTGCACTCCAGCCTGCATGACAGGGTGAGACCGTGTCTCAAAAATAAACAAAATATAATTATGTTTTAAAATAAAATAACATAATGTCTTAACAATAGATTTTGACATATCTCCATGCCAGCTGGCATCTTGTCATCTTTAAGGGCTGCGTAGTATTCTGCAGTATGACTGTACTATAATATGTGTCATCATTCCCCAGTTAAGTGGTTTTAAATTTATTGCTGTTATCAACAGGGTTCCAGTGAGCATTCTTGTACATATATCTTTGCACACACATACAGGCATTTCCTCAGGATAAATTCCTGAAATGGAAAAGTGTCAAAGGATATAGACACTTCAAATTTTGATAGTTGAAGGAGCTCCAGAGAGCAGGTGTTAAACCTTTTTGGCCAGGCGCGGTGTCTCACGCCTGTAATCTCAGCACTTAGGAGGCCGAGGCAGGCGGATCGCAAGGTCAGGAGATTGAGACCATCCTGGCCAACATGGTGAAACCCTGTCTCTACTAAAAATACAAAAATTAGCTGGGCGTGGTGGCAGGCACCTGTAGTCCCAGCTACTTGGGGAGCTGAGACAGGAGAATCGCTTGAACCCGTGAGTCTGAGGTTGCAGTGAGCCGAGATCATGCCACTGTACTCCAGCCTGGTGATAGAGAGAGACTCCATCTCAAAAAAAAAACAACCTTTTCAGGAGGGCCTGAGGCAATGGCAGGAGGAGCAGGAGAGGAAGGTGCGAGCCCTCTCGGAGATGGCATCTGAACAACTGAAGCGGTTTGATGAATGGAAGGAACTGAAGCAGCATAAGGAATACCAGGACTTGCGGGAAGTAATGGAGAAGAGGTGAGTCTCCCTGAATTATGCCTGGGAATGTTGATGTGTTCAACTGGAACTCTTTCCCAAAAGGAATTCCAAGAGGAAAGAATTGAACAACTTCTGAGTCCTTAAATATCAAGGTAAAATAGGCAGAGATGTTTATAACCTGGAAAGAAGACCAAACTTGGAAAGACAACCAAAGTAACACAGAGGGAGGCTTTTAGGAGAGGTAAAACAATTTTACAGGCATGGTGGAACACAACTGTAGTCTCAGTTACTAGGGAGGCTGAGGCAGGAGGATTGCTTGAGTCCAGGAGTGTGGTGAGTCCAGCCTGGGCAACATAACGAGACCACATCTCTGAGAAAAAGGGAAGGGAGGGCAGGGAGAGGGAGAGAAAAGGAAGAGAGAGAGAAAAGAGAAAGAGAATAAAGAAAGAAAAGAAAGAAAAACAATTTTAGGAAGTATCCCTGACTATTCCTCCCTGCCATTTTTCATGCAGCTCCAGAGAAGCCTTGGGACACCAAGAGAAGCTAAAAGCTGAGCACCGTCACAGAGCAAAGGTCAGAGCCTGGCAGAATTGGTGTGGGTATTTTGGTGTCTGTCTGTAACCTGCCTGGAGAGCCAGGTTTTGGCAGATGGCAACCGTGGAGGATCTGGCCATATTATGCCTGTGTGTGGCTAATCTTGGGATGTCCTCTTCCTGCTCTGAGCCCATCTGTGAAAATATGTAGCCCACATAGAATTTGAGGATTGTGGAAAGAAGAAACCCAGGAGCCCCTCAGAGAACAGTCACGCAGCCCTTTTCTACAGATTCTCAACCTGAAGCTGCGGGAGGCGGAGCAGCAGCGCGTGAAGCAAGCGGAACTGGAGCGGCTTCGGAAGGAAGAAGGCCAGGTCCGCCTGCGGGCCCTCTATGCTCTGCAGGAGGAGATGCTGCAGCTCAGCCAGCAGCTGGATGCTTCTGAGCAGCACAAAGGCCTGCTTAAGGTCGACCTGGCTGCCTTCCAGACCCGAGGCAACCAGCTGTGCAGCCTCATCTCAGGGATCATCCGGGCCTCTTCAGAGGTGAGGGTGGCTTCAGAGTGACTCTTTGCTGTCTTTGAAATGGAAGACTTTAAAAGCAAAATTACTTTCTGACTTAAAAAGTAATATCTGGGGCCGGGCGCGGTGGCTCAAGCCTGTAATCCCAGCACTTTGGGAGGCCGAGGCGGGCGGATCATGAGGTCAGGAGATCGAGACCATCCTGGCTAACATGGTGAAACCCCGTCTCTACTAAAAAATACAAAAAACTAGCCGGGCGAGGTGGCGGGCGCCTGTAGTCCCAGCTACTTGGGAGGCTGAGGCAGGAGAATGGCGTAAACCCGGGAGGCGGAGCTTGCAGTGAGCTGAGATCCCGCCACTGCACTCCAGCCCGGGCGACAGAACAAGACTCTGTCTCAAAAAAAAAAAAAGTAATATCTGCAGCTGGGAGTGGTGGCTCACACCTGTAATCCCAGCACTTTGGGAGGCCGAGGCTGGCAGATCACAAGGTCAGGAGATCGAGACTATCCTGGATAACACAGTGAGAAACCCTGTCTCTACTAAAAAATACAAAAAATTAGCTGGGCATGGTGGCGGATGCCTGTAATCCCAGCCACTGGGGAGGCTGAGGCAGGAGAATGGTGTGAACCCGGGAGGCGGAATTTGCAGTGAGCCAAGATAGTGCCACTACACTCCAGCAACAGAGCGAGACTCCGTCTCAAAAAAAAAAAAGGAATATCTGCTATCTGCTTAATGGGGGAAATACCAAACATCTCCATATCTCTTTACCTAGACGTAACCACTGTTAACATTTTATTTTGTTTTTTTTTTGTTTATTTCTTTATTTTTATACCTGCTTATTCTGGAATCTCTCTTTTTTTTTTTTTTTTTTTTTTTGCAGCAGGGTCCCCCTTTGTCACCCAGGCTGGAGTGCAGTGACACAGTCTCAGCTCATGCAACCTCTGCCTCCCGGGCTGAAGTGATCCTTCCACCTCAGCCTCCTGAGTAGCTGGGACTACAGGCGCATACCACCATGTCCTGCTAATTTTTGTATTCTTTTGTAGAGACAGGGTTTTGCCGTGTTGCCCAGGCTGGTCTCGAACTCCTGGGCTCAAGTGATCCCCCTACCTCGGCCTCCCAAACTGCTGAGACTACAGGTGTGAGCCACCATGCCAAACTTTTTTTGTTTTGTTTTGTTTTTAAGTTAGAAACAGGGATCTCACTATGTTTCCCAGGCTGGTCTTGAACTCTTGGACTCAAGTGATCCTCCCACCTTAGCCTCCCAAAATATTGGGATTACAGGTGTGAGCCACTATACCTGCCCTGTTTCTTTGCTTTGCTTTTTTTTTTTTTTTTTTTTTTTTGAGACAGGGTCTCACATTCTTGCCCAGGCTGGAGTGCAGTGGTATGATCATGGCTCACTTCAACCTCTGCCTCCCAGGTTCAAGTGATTCTCAGATCACTTGAGGCTAGGAGTTCGAGACCAGTAGGTTTCAGCCAACATGGTGAAACTCTAAAAATACAAAAAGTAGCTGGGTAGCTGGGTGTGGTGATGCACACCTGTAATCCCAGCTACTTGGGAAGCTGAGGCATGAGCAACACTTGAACCTGGGAGGCAAAGGTTGCAGTGACCAAGATCCTGCCACTGCACTCCAACCTGGGCAACAGAAATTGTCTCAAAAAATAATTATAATAAAACAGTATTATTTTTGTCTAACATATTGTCACAAACTTTTAAAAAAAATTATGCTGGCCCTTGTTGCTGAGAATACAGAAAAAATTATACTTAGAAACTGTGGATATGGTAGTAAGTTGGAATTATTAATACCTTTAAGAGAACAGGGAAAGCAGTATCAACTTGTTGAATGTGGATACTCCATTGGTGCAACAATTTCAATTGTAGGAAATTTATTGACTTGTGTGAGGTATGATTTACCTGGGGAATGACCACTAAGCACCATCTCCGTCACTCTGACAGAGTGGCTGTCCTACAGCAGAGAGCCAAGCTGAGGCTGAGCGAGCTCTGCAGGAAATGCGGGACCTCCTTATGAACTTGGGGCAGGAGATCACCAGAGCCTGCGAAGACAAAAGGAGGCAGGATGAAGAGGAGGCCCAGGTAAAGCTGCAAGAGGCACAGATGCAGCAGGGACCAGAAGCCCACAAAGAGCCCCCAGCTACCAGCCAGGGCCCAGGAGGGAAACAGAATGAAGGTGGGTTTTGGTATGGATATGGTCCTTTAACTCACTGTAAGTCTCAAATCTGAAGAGAAACAAGAGCATGTGTTGAACGTTGTGTTAAACTGTAGGACAGTTAACCAGAATTTTACGTACTGTATTTCATTCAGTTGTGGTTGATCTGGAGTCTGATTTAAGATTCCAACACTTTCATTAGGACTTGAAATTCTGTATAACTCTAGCAGATAACATTATTTCAATTATTGCTGCTGCTGAGTATTTTAAATAAATGCTCGCAGATATGTGTTTGTGTAATACGTATAAGGGGTCAGGAGTTTGAGACCAGCCTGGCCAACATGACGAAACTCCATCTCTACCAAACATACAAAAATTAGCTGGGCATGGTGGCGCGCACCTATAGTCCCAGCTACTCGGGAGACTGAGGCAGGAGAATTGCTTGACCCAGGAGACGGAGGTTGCGGCGAGCTGAGATCGTGCCACTGTACTCCAACCTGGTGATAGAGTGAGACTCCATCTCAAAAAAAGAAAAAGAATCAGTGTACCATAGTGTTTGAGAGTGCTGACTCTGGAGCCAGATCAGTGGGAGTCTAGTTTTTGTTTTTTTGTTTCTTTTGCGGTGGGGATGGAGATTCGCTCTTGTTGCCCAGGCTGGATTGTAGTGGCGTAATCTCGGCTCTCTGCAACCTCCGCCTCCCGGATTCAAGCAATTCTCCTGCCTCAGCCTCCCAAGTAGCTGGGATTACCGGTGCCTGCCACTGTACCCGGCTAATTTTTGTAGTTTTAGTAAAGATGGGATTTCACCATGTTGGCCAGGCTGGTCTCGAACTCCTGACCTCATGATCCACTCGCCTTGGCCTCCTCAAGTGCTAGGATTACAGGCATGAGCCACCGCACCCGGCTTGGGAGTCTAGTTTTTATTTTTTGGTGTTTTTGTTTTTGTTTTTTTTGAGATGAGGTTTTGCTCTTGTTGCCCAGGCTAGAGTGCAATGGCACGATCTCAGCTCACTGCAACCTCTACCTCTCAGGTTCAAGCAATTCTCCTGCCTCAGCCTCCCGAGTAGCTGAGATTACAGGCATGTGCCACCATGCCCGGCTAATTTTTTTGCATTTTTAGTAGAGACGGGGTTTCTCCATGTTGGTCAGGCTGGTCTTGAACTCCAGACCTCAGGTGATCCGCCAGCATCGGCCTCCCAAAATGCTGGGATTATAGGCGTGAGCCACTGCGCCTGGCGTTTTGTTTGTTGGTTTGTTTGTTTGTTTGAGATAGGGGTCTCACTCTGTCACCCAGGCTAGAGGAGTGCAGTGGTGTGATTACGGCTCACTGTAGCCTCACCCTCCCAGGCTCAAGTGATCCTCCCCACTCAGCCTCCCAAGTAGCTGGGACTATAGGCATGTGCCATCCTGCCTGGCTAATTTGTGTATTTTTTGTAGAGATGGGATTTCACCATGTTGCACAAGCTGGTCTCAAGCTCCTGGGCCTGTCTTGGCCTCCTGGAGTACTGGAATTACAGGTGTGGGTCACCACGCCCAGCCTTAATTTTTCTACTTAGTAGTAATGCGACCATGGCAAATCACTTAACTTTTTGTGCCTGTTTCTTTTTCTATAAACTGGAGATAATAATAGTATCTATTTCATAGTTATTGTGACAGTTAAAGCAGTTAGTGCATACATAAAGTGATTATAACAGTGCCTGCCTCATATTACGTGTTCAGTAAGTACTAGCTATCACTAAAACCTCTCTTTTATTTCTCAGACCTCCAGGTGAAGGTACAAGACATTACAATGCAGTGGTACCAGCAGCTGCAGGATGCTTCCATGCAGTGTGTGTTGACCTTTGAGGGCCTGACCAACAGCAAGGACAGTCAGGTAGGGGAGAGGTATATGGCAGTAATTTTGTGGGCTTGATGGTTCTCAGAGAATGAGCACTTCGTGTCCCAAAGGAATGTAGCTGGCATATCACTTTACCTGATTCTAAGTGACATCTACTCAGCTCTTCAGAACACTGTCTGCCTTCTCACTGTTCTCTTCTGGCAGGCCAAAAAGATAAAGATGGACCTCCAGAAGGCTGCCACCATCCCAGTGAGCCAAATCTCTACCATTGCAGGTTGGTCAGAGGGGTTAAGAACATGACCTTTCACTTCATTGTATTATTTTTCAGACTCCAAATCTATTTATCTGTAAGATTCCTATAAAAGTATATTCAAACAAATGTTTACAGTTGGATTGGGTACATATAAGTTACACACATCTTGTTTCTCTGGTTTCCTCTTTAACACATAGAAGGTAGTCATGGCCGGGTGCGGTGGCTCATGCCTGTAATCCCAGGAGTTTGGGAGGCTGGGGCGGGCGGATCACGAGGTCTGGAGTTGGAGACCAGCTTGACCAACATAGCGAAACCCCATCTCTACTAAAAATACAAATATTAGCCGGGTATAGTGGCTCTCACCTATAATCCCAGTTACTCAGGAGGCTGAGGCAGGAGAATCGCTTGAACCCAGGAGGCAGAGGTTGCAGTGAGCCAAGATCATGCCACTGTGCTCCAGCCTGGGTGACAGAGACTCTGTCTCAAAAGGGAAAAAAAAAAAAAAAAAAAAAATCATGATATGTTTGTTGACTCTTTTTTTCTTTTCTTTCTTTTTTTTTTTTTTTTTTTTTGGAGACAGAGTCTTACTCTGTTGCCCAGGCTGGAGTGCAGTGGCGCTATGTCGGCTTACTGCAAGCTCTGCCTTCTGGGTTCATGCCATTCTCCTGCTTCAGCCTCCCGAGTAACTGGGACTATAGGTGGCCACCACTACGCCCAGCTAATTTTTTGTATTTTTAGTAGAGATGGGGTTTCACCATGTTATCCAGGATGGTCTCGATCTCCTGACCTCGTGATCTGCCCGCCTCGGCCTTCCAAAGTGCTGGGATTACAGGCGTGAGCCACTGCTCCCGGCCTTTTTGACTCATTTTTAATAAGCTACCTTCTATGGTAAATTATTAGGATGGCTCTTAGCTTTGAAGTTGCAGGTTACTGCTGAAAACATCAGTAAGGGAGGGAACCTAGGCTGCGACTTGCAGACTGTGCTTCTGTTCTACAACATTAGCTTTTCCAAATTACTCCAAGCTTGCCTTGTTCATCCTCAAGGACTCCTTCTTTTTCTCTCCAGAGACTGAGGTTTAGAAAGTGAGAACCAGAAAAGGAAAAAACTTTTCTGTAGAACCAGAGGTTCATTTGTATGGAGCTGTAGATGTGGAAGCCTCTAGATTATAGACTGAGCTGCCAGGTGGCTGGGGAGTGTGTGTGCAACTGGAACACTCCTCTGACTCATCATGGGTTCTGTTCCCCGATTTCACTTTTCATTGCCTGTAAAGCATAGGAAAATTTCAGTTCCTGCCCTTGATAGGCAGTCTGACAAAACTTACATATGACTTTGCTACCTGAAATTCTTTCTGGAACAGGGCAAGATATAAATAAATAATGTATCACTTTTTGGAATTTAAAATGCTGTGTCCTTTGATAGCAACAGCAAAGCAGGAGAGGTTGACTGGACAGCCACTCTATACCTCAACGGCCATTCCCAGTTCCCCTCAGTTGACCGCAGACAGGGTCAGTACCTCCTTCATCAGGAAAATAGAGACATCCAGTGTGAGCTCCTCAGAGCCCCTTCCACCACTGCACAGTGACATTTACCTCTTAGTCTCCCGTGTCACTAGATGAGGTGTCCTTGCTGCTGCGCTTACCCTTCCCCCTCTGCCCTTGTTCCCTTTCCTTCCTGTCTCCTGTCAGACTTTGCCTCATTGTTTATTACCTTTCCTGTTTTCTGTGATTACATCCTTTTTATAGGCTTCTCTCTCTCAGCCTTTAAATATGCGTGAGCTCCTCACATCCTAACATGAGTTTCCCTTGATCCTATGTCTTCTAAGTGTTTGCTGATCTTCCTCAGGTTTCCGTTTGGCACTGTTGCTGCTTTCTCTGTGCAACTCTACTCCTTTGACCTCCATGGCGCCATTACTTTCCAGGTTCTTCTCCTGCCTCCCTCCCTCCCCATTACTTTCCTCTCTCTCTCTTCCTCTCTCTCTCTTCCCTTTGTGGGCTTCTCAGTCTTCTACCCCACTCTAATTGTAGTTGATTCCTAGGGATCTGCTCTTATCCTGCAGTTCTTTTAATTCTCTCTACTTACAGGGCTTCAAACATTACCTGAATGCTGATGACTCCCAAACCTACCTCTGGTTTATTCCTTTCTTCTGAACTTCAGATTCTCCAGCTTCAGCTACCTGAGGGACATCTCTGCCTATATGTCTCTTAGCTGCCTCAAGTTTAATGTGTTCAAATCCATACCCATCATCTCCCTTAGCCCTCTTTGACTCCTGTTTTCTCTGAGTAATCAGTAGCACCATTATCTACTCAGTAATCTTAGCTGGAAACCTGGGAGTCATCTTTATGACTGCTGCCTCTCTTTCACTCACCACATCGAATTAGTCTATAACTTTGCCTTTTTAAATTTTTCTACACATTTCCTGAGTCTCCCTTTGTCTCCATCATGACTGTAAGCCCTTTAAGATCTTGTGTTCCAGCCAGACACAGAACATGCTCTAGAGTTAGTGCTCAGTAAACGTTTAATGAATAGGAGAGAAAGATCACCTAATTGCTGTCTTTTTTAAAAAGGTGGGCTGGGCACGGTGGCTCCTGCCTGTAATCCCAGCACTTTGGGAGGCCGAGGTGGGTGGATCACAAGGTCAGGAGTTCGAGATCAGCCTGACCAACATGGAGAAACCCTGTCTCTACTAAAAATACAAAATTAGCTGGGCATGGTGGCACATGCCTGTAATCCCAGCTACTTGGGAGGCTGAGGCAGGAGAATCTCTTGAACCCAGGAGGCAGAGGTTGTGGTGATCTGAGATCATGCCATTGCACTTCAGTCCGGGCAAAAAGAGCGAAACTCTGTCTCAAAAAAAAAGGGTGGATGTCAGCTGGGCCCAGTGGCTCACACTTGTAGTCCCAGCACTTTGGGTGGCTGAGGTGGGTGAATCATTGGAGGTCAGGAGTTCGAGACCAGCCTGGCCAATGTGTTGAAATCCTGTCTCTACTAAAATACAAAAATTAGCCAGATGTGGTGGCAGGCGCCTGTAATCCCAGCTACTCAGGAGGCTGAGGCAGGAAAATCACTTGAACCTGGGAGGCAGAGGTTGCAGTAAGCCAAGATCATGCCATTGCACTCCAGCCTGGTTGACAGTGAGACTTCATCTCAAAAAAAAAAAAAAAAAAAGTGGATGTCACCGGGTGTGGTGGCTCACGCCTGTAATCCCAGCATTTTGGGAGGATGAGGCAGACAGATCACTTGAGGTCAGAAGTTTGAGATCAGGCTGGCCAACATGCTGAAACCCTGTATCTACTAAAAATACAAAAATTAGCCAGGTGTGGTGGCATGCGCCTGTAGTCCCAGCTACTTGGGAGGCTGAGGTGGAAGAATCGCTTGAACCCAGAAGGTAGAGGTTGCAGTGAGGTGACATTGAACCACTGCACTCCAGCCTGGGCGACAGGGTGAGACTTCATCTCTTTAAAAAAAAAAAAAAAAAGGCCGGGCGCGGTGGCTCAAGCCTGTAATCCCAGCACTTTGGGAGGCCGAGGCGGGTGGATCACGAGGTCAGGAGATCGAGACTATCCTGGCTAACGTGGTGAAACCCCGTCTCTACTAAAAATACAAAAAACTAGCCAGGCGTGGTGGCGGGCGCCTGTAGTCTCAGCTACTTGGGAGGCTGAGGCGGGAGAATGGTGTGAACCCGGGAGGCGGAGCTTGCAGTGAGCCGAGATCACGCCATTGCACTCCAGCCTGGGAGACACAGCGAGACTCCGCCTCAAAAAAAAAAAAAAAAAAATGGTGGATGTCCATGAGTGGTTAGAATTAGAAGAAATCTTGAATAAGGACATGATGTTGGTGTGGCGTGGGGAGGCCATGTCGGTCTAGGGTTGGAAGATAACTAACTAACTTCCTACCTAGAGAGGTATGGAGAGGGGCGAGATGGGGCATTCAGCCAGTGGGGTCCACATGGTTGACTTTTTAAAATTTCTTTTTAATAAGAGAACTGAATGAGATTTCTGAAACTTTTGTGACATTTCTTGAAGTGATTAGGAACTTGGCAGGGTGTTTCTCAACTGGAGATGCTATATTAATTAAAACATTGACTTCAGGACTTCAGGTAACGTAAAGTAATTCAGATCTGCTTTTTTTTTTTTTTGAGATGGAGTCTCGCTCTGTCACGCAGGCTGGAGTGCAATGGCACAATCTTGGCTCACTGTAACCTACGCTTCCTGGGTTCAAGTGATTCTCCTGCCTCAGCCTCCCCAAGTAGCTGGGATTACAAGTGCCACTTTTACACAATTACACTTGGCTAATTTTTGTATTTTTAGTAGAGACGAGGTATCACCATGTTGGTCAGGCTGGTCTCGAACTCCTGACCACAAGTGATCTGCCTGCCTCAGCCTCCCAAAGTGCTGGCCCAGATCTGCTTAAGCAAAAAAAAAAAAAAAAAAAAAAAGCATTTATACAACCCAATGGCAGGAATGAGCTGAGGTCTCAGGAGCTAGAAACTTTAGTTATTTTTTCATCTCTCATTTCCTCTGCCCTCTCTACATCTCCATTCTTATTTTACATTGCTGTTCTTTGGTCTTCATGGCGGGTACACAGCCCCACTGCCTGTGAGTGTATGTGACACAGGGCCAGCTACCTCAAGGAAGTGACTCTTGCTTGACTGACTGGCTTAGCTTGACTGCCTCTAATCTAACTAGCTGGTGTGGGGGTGGAGCACACAGAATCTTTGGTACAAATATAGCTGTTACAAATCCACTTCTGTGTCTCTGAGGATAGAGGAAGGCCAGTCCCAGAGAAGGGGGCATATCATCATAAGCTGGGCAGATCCTTTAGAAGGTTTTTCCTAGAGATGTGACTAACTCCTCTAGAGATATCAACCACAGCCCATGGGGTCTGTAACAAAATGTAACACCTCTTTCTATACTGTTTATCCCTTCATTTTATGTGTACAGTAAGGGATACTCTTTATCCCTTCGTTTCTGTAGGGCAGGCACAGCTGGGTTTTTGTAGATGCTTTGTAATTACAGTGATGAAACAGGCTGGGCATGGTGGCTCACGCCTGTAATCCCAGCACTTTGGGAGGCCAAAGCAGGCGGATCACTTGAGGTTAGCAGTTGGAGACCAGCCTGGCCGTGAAATCCGTTTCTACTAAAAAAAGAAAAAAAAAAAAATACAAAAATTAGCCCAGGAGGCTGAGGCATGAGAGTTGCTTGAACTTGGGAGGTGGAGTTTGCAATGAGCCAAGATTGTGCCACTGCACTCCAGCCTGGGTGATAGAGCGAGACTGTCCCAAAAAAAAAAAAAGAAAAAGATTGATCTGTGGTTGTATCTTTTAATTTCTTTCTATCATGCTCAGGCTCAAAACTGAAGGAGATCTTTGACAAGATCCACAGCCTGCTCTCTGGAAAACCTGTTCAATCTGGTGGGCGCTCTGTGTCTGTCACACTTAACCCACAGGGGCTGGACTTTGTTCAATACAAACTGGCAGAGAAATTTGTGGTGAGAAACCTTGTTGCTAGAGGTATGGGAAGAAGAGCTGGTATACAAGATTTCAGCCTTTCTCTGGTATTAAAATTGTACCCACCTCTATGTTCTCAGAAACAAGGCGAGGAGGAAGTGGCCTCTCACCATGAAGCAGCATTCCCCATCGCAGTTGTGGCATCTGGGATCTGGGAGCTCCACCCCAGAGTGGGGGACCTCATTCTTGCTCATCTACATAAGAAGTGTCCTTACTCTGTTCCTTTCTATCCCACTTTCAAGGAGGGAATGGCTTTGGAAGACTATCAGAGGTAAAGTTGTTTTTCTCCCTACTCACTATCCCTAGAGTGATTAATGAAATATAAATAGAATTGGAATTTGTTTTTCCCTCCTCCTTACAGCTCCTATTACGTACCTTGAATGTTCTATCAGAAATATAATGTCTTTCGGCCAGATGCGGTGGCTCACGCCTGTAATCCCAACACTTTGGGAGGCCAAGGTGGGCGGATTGCCTGAGCTCAGGAGTTTGAGACCAGCCTGGGCAACATGAAGAAACGCCATCTCTACTAAAAATACAAAAAAATTAGCCAGGTGTGGTGGTGTACGCCTGTAGTCCCAGCTACTCAGGAAGCTAAGGCATGAGAATTGCTTGAACCCAGGAGGCGGAGGTTGCAGTGAGCCCAGATTGCACCAGTACACTGCAGCCTGGGTGACACAGCAAGACTGTGTCTTAAAAAGGAAGAAAAAGGCCGGGCGCGGTGGCTCAAGCCTGTAATCCCAGCACTTTGGGAGGCCGAGACGGGCGGATCACGAGGTCAGGAGATCGAGACCATCCTGGTTAACACGGTGAAACCCTGTCTGTACTAAAAAAATACAAAAAAAAACTAGCCGGTCGAGGTGGCAGGCGCCTGTAGTCCCAGCTACTCGGGAGGCTGAGGCAGGAGAATGGCGTAAACCTGGGAGGCGGAGCTTGCAGTGAGCTGAGATCCGGCCACTGCACTCCAGCCTGGGCGACAGAGCGAGACTCCGTCTCAACACCAAAAAAAAAAAAAAAAAAAGGAAGAAAAAATATATATACATAGTCTTTTATGTAAACTGGAAAGCCTTTGGCATTTGTGAACTTAGGTGCCAATAATCAATGTAGTTTAGTGGAAAGGATACTGGGGTCTTGGAATTTTATCCCTGCTTTGTCATTTAATAGCTTTGCAAAAGCAGACAAATCGTTTAGTCTTTTTGAGCATCTTTTCCTGATTTTTAAATGAGTGTAATGACATCTATTACCTCCTGTGAATTTACCTCATGGCTTATATGAAGCCCAGATTTGATGATGGATGTGAGTGCTTGGTAAACAGAGTATTCTACAGATGTAATAATATGTAATATTAATAGTAATGCTGAGTGTAATAATATGTTGTTACTTTTTAGCCATAAAAAGTAATCTCTGGGCCAGCTGCAGTGCCTCATGCCTGTAATTAACAATTTGGGGCTGGGCGCAGTGGCTCAAGCCTGTAATCCCAGCACTTTGGGAGGCTGAGACGGGTGGATCACGAGAGGTCAGGAGATCGAGACCATCCTGGCTAACACGGTGAAACCCTGTCTCTACTAAAAAATATAAAAAAAAACTAGCCGGGCGAAGTGGCGGTCGCCTGTAGTCCCACCTACTCGGGAGGCTGAGGCAAGAGAATGGCGTAAACCCGGGAGGCGGAGCTTGCAGTGAGCCGAGATTGCGCCATTGCACTCCAGCCTGGGCAACAGAGCGAGACTCTGTCTCAAAAAAAACAAAAAACAAAACAAAAAAAAAAAACAACAATTTGGGAGGCTGAAGCAGAAGGATCGCTTGAGCCCAGGACTTCAAGACCAGCCTGGGTAACATAGTGAGACCCTGTCTCTACAAAATTAGCCAGGTGTTGGCTGGGCGCAGTGGCTCACGCCTGTAATCCCAGCACTTTGGGAAGCCAAGGCCTCCAAAGCGGGCAGATCACCTGAGGCCAAGAGTTTGAGACCAGCCTGGCCAACATGGTGAAACCCCGTCTCTACTAAAAATACAAAAAACTCTCTGGGCATGGTGGCAGGTGCCTATAATCCCAGCCACTCAGGAGGCTGAGGCAGGAAAATCGCTTGTACCCGGGAGGCGGAGGTTGCACTGAGCCGAGATCATGCCATTGCACTCCAGCCTGGGCGACAAGAGTGAAACTCTGTCTCAAAAAAAAAAAAAAAAGGCCAGGCATGGTGGCTCATGCCTGTAATCCCAGCACTTTGGGAGGCTGATGTGGGCGGATCACCTGAGGTCAGTAGTTCAAGACCAGCCTGGCCAACATGGTGAAACCCTGTCTCTACTAAAAATACAAAAATTAGCCGGGCGCGGTGGCTCACGCCTGTAATCCCAGCACTTTGGGAGGCCGAGGCGGGCGGATCACAAGGTCAGGAGATCGAGACCACGGTGAAACCCCGTCTCTACTAAAAATACAAAAAATTAGCCGGGCGCGGTGGCGGGCGCCTGTAGTCCTAGCTACTCAGGAGGCTGAGGCAGGAGAATGGCGTAAACCCAGGAGGCGGAGCTTGCAGTGAGCCAAGATCGCGCCACTGCACTCCAGCCTGGGCGACAGAGCGAGACTCCGTCTCAAAAAAACAAAACAAACAAACAAACAAAAAAAAAACAACAAAAATTAGCCAGATGTGGTGGCAGGTGCCTTAATCCCAGCTACTCAGGAGGCAGAGGCAGAAGAACCCGCTTGAACTCGGCAGGCGGAGGTTGCGGTGAGCGGAGATCATGCCATTGTTCTCTAGCCTGGGCGACAAGAGTGAAATTCCATCTCAAAAAAAAAAAAAAAAAAATTAGCCAGCTGTGGTGGCACGTGCCTATGGTCCTAGCTACTTGGGAGGCTGAGGTGGGAGGATCACTTGAACCTGGGAGGTGAAGTTTGCAATGCGCCTTGATCATACCACTTGTACTCCAGCCTGGGCGACAGAGACACTGTTTCAAAAAAAAAAAATTTCTCTCTAATTTGTCACCCTTATTTTGGCCTTGTCCCAGTGAATTTTTTCTTTTTTTCTTTTTTCTTTTTTTTGAGACACAGTCTCACTGTTACCCAGGCTGGAGTGCAGTGATGCAGTCTCGACTCACTGCACTTCCACCTCCCAGGTTCAAGCAATTCTCGTACCTCAGCCTCCCAATGAGCTGGGACAACAGGCGTGCACCACTATACCCAGTTAATTTTTGTATTTTTAGTAGAGATGGGGTTTCACCACGTTGGCCAGGCTAGTCTCGATCTCCTGGCCTCAAGTGATCTGCCCACCTCGGCCTCCCAAAGTGCTGGGATTACAGGCGTGAGCCACCATGCCTGGCCAAATTTTTTCTTCCCGTATAGGATGCTTGGCTACCAAGTAAAGGATTCCAAAGTGGAGCAGCAAGACAACTTTCTAAAACGCATGTCAGGGATGATCCGTCTCTATGCTGCCATCATCCAGCTCCGGTGGCCATATGGAAACCGACAGGAGGTAAGTAAAAGAGGCTTACTGTCAATAATGAGAGGTTAGACCACAGTCCATGTGTATTCCTCCCACAGGAAATGTTGGCCTTCTTTCAGAGAGCCACTCTAGTTAAAGGATAAACTATATGGCAGTTTGATGGGTATTCTGTAGAGGACTGAATATTGATTATTAGGGAACTTTCTTGGATCACCTGGTACTTTAAAGAGCTGGTTTTGTAACAGAGTCTACCAGAGGAGAGTCTGTTATAAATCAGTCATTAAGGTTAGAAGATTTTCTTACAAGAGGAATGAGCAAGAAATTGTCATCTTAGAACTAGTTGAGACCTTAGAAGCCATCTAGATCACATCCCTTACTTCACAGATGGACAGACAGATCAAGCTCAGAAAGCTGCAGCTGGGGTTCAGGGCTTTGACTTGCCAGCCCAGTTAATTTCTCAGGGAATACAGATTAGAGGGACAGAGAAGGTAATAGTCATGGAGACCTAAAGAGAAAAAATAGAAGTTGATTAAATCCAAGTTTTTATTGTATGCCTGCTGGGTCCCAGGTTCTGTGCTAAAGGTACCAAGAATAATAAATAAAATGTCAACAAGGCTAATTGTTGGCCTATGGAATGCCTGAAACTGAAGCTGACGCATGCATATTGAAGGGAGCCTATAAAGAATGTGTGGGAACCAATGTATTGAAACATTAAAAAACAGAAGGCGAGGTGGCTTCATGCCTGATATCGTCGCACTTTGGGAGGCTGAGGTGGGTGGATCACCTAAGGTCAGGAGTTCAAAACCAGCCTGGCCAACATGGTGAAACCCCATCTCTACTAAAAATACAAAAATTAGCTGGGCATGGTGGTGGGTGCCTGTAATTCCAGCTACTTGGGAGGCTGAGGCACGAGAATCGCTTGAACCCGGGAGACAGAGGTTGCAATGAGCTGAGATCGTGCCATTGCACTCCAGCCTGGGCAACAAGAGTGAAACTCTGTGCCAAAAAAGAAAAAAGAATGTGTGGGAACCAATGTATTGAAACATTTAAAAATAGAAGGCCGGGCGAGGTGGATTCACGCCTATAATCCCAGCACTTTGGGAAGCCAAGGTAGGTGGATCACTTGACTCCAGGAGTTTGAGACCAGCCTGGGCAACAAGGTGGAAACCATGTCTCTAAATAAAATACAAAAAAATTAGCTGAAAGGCCGGGCACGGTGGCTCAAGCCTGTAATCCCAGCACTTTGGGAGGCCGAGGCGGGCGGATCACAAGGTCAGGAGATCGAGACCACAGTGAAACCCCGTCTCTACTAAAAATACAAAAAATTAGCCGGGCGCGGTGGCGGGCGCCTGTAGTCCTAGCTACTCAGGAGGCTGAGGCAGGAGAATGGCGTGAACCCAGGAGGCGGAGCTTGCAGTGAGCCGAGATCGCGCCACTGCACTCCAGCCTGGGCAACAGCGTGAGACTCCGTCTCAAAAAAAAAAAAAAAAAAAAATTAGCTGAGCATGGTGGCATGTGCATGCCTGTAGTCCCAGCTACTTGGGAGACTGAGGTGGAAGAATCACTTGAGCCCAAGAGGTGAAGGCTGCAGTGATCCATGATCGCATTACAGCACTCCAACCTGGACGACAAAATGAGACCCTGTCTCAAAAATATAAAAGAAAAACATAATTTGTTTAGTTTGTGTTATTTCTGCCCTGTGGCAGGTGCTAGGGTTGGATGATCTGGGGTTCATTTCCACTTGGTGATGGCTGGATGATACATTGGGAGTTTAGATTTGTAAACAAAAGGAGATCAATGATAACCAAACTTCTCTCCTCCCAGATTCACCCTCATGGCTTAAATCATGGATGGCGCTGGTTGGCACAGATCTTAAACATGGAGCCCTTGTCAGATGTGACAGCCACCCTCCTCTTTGACTTCCTGGAGGTACGTAACTCAGTTATCACACAAGAGAAGGCCAGTGGTTGAGGTAGCCTTGATCCACTGGGTGACATGAATGGGGAAACAGCATAGCAGTTGGGCCTGATAGTAAAACAGCATGAGGTTCCAGCGTCATACATTTTTCCTAAGCTGTAGACAAACCTTGCTTTCACTTTTACTCCATACTATATTTACTTGGCTTCTCTGGATTTTTTTTCATTTTAAAGAACAGAAAATTGTACATTCTAGCAAAAGTGAAAAGAGGAATTTGTTTTAGGGATATAGAAGTGACTCCCAGACCAGGTGCAGTGGATCACACCTGTAATCCCAGCACTTTGGGAGACCAAGGTGGGCGGGTCACATGGGATTAGGAGTTCGAGCCCAGCCTGGTCAGCATATTGAAACCCTGTCTGTACTAAAAGTACCAAAAAAATGCTGGGCACAGTGGCTCACACCTGTAATCCCAGCACTTTGGGAGGCTGAGGCAGGTGGATTACCTGAAGTCACGAGTTCGAGACCAGCCTGTCCAACATGGTGAAACCCCGTCTCTTAATAAAAATACAAAAATCAGTTGGGCGTGGTAGCACATGCCTGTAATCCCAGCTACTAGAGGGGCTGAGGCAGCAGAATCGCTTGAACAGGATCTTACTCTTTTTTTTTTTTTTTTTTTTTTTGAGACGGAGTCTCGCTCTGTCGCCCGGGCTGGAGTGCAGTGGCCGGATCTCAGCTCACTGCAAGCTCTGCCTCCCAGGTTTACGCCATTCTCCTGCCTCAGCCTCCCGAGTAGCTGGGACTACAGGCGCCCGCCACCTCGCCCGGCTAGTTTTTTGTATTTTTTAGTAGAGACGGGGTTTCACGGTGTTAGCCAGGATGGTCTCGATCTCCTGACCTCGTGATCCGCCCGTCTCGGCCTCCCAAAGTGCTGGGATTACAGGCTTGAGCCACTGCGCCCGGCCAACAGGATCTTACTCTATCACCCAGGCTGGAGTGCAGTAGTGCGATCATACCTCACTGTAGCCTCAAACTCTTGGGCTCAAGCGATCCTCCCATCTTACCCTGCCAAAGTGTTGAGATTACAGAAGTGAGCCATTGCACTCAGCCAAGAAGATACTTCTTATAGAAGAAAGGCTTGGGGTACATGCCATAACAAATGTGGAACCATTTGACCTATAGTGCCAATAGTTCCTAGTTACCTTAATAGCTCCCGAAGTCAGCCAGGTGCAGTGGCTGACAGCCTTTGGGAGGCCAAGGCAGGCGGATCACTTGAGCTCTGGAGTTCAAGACCAGCCAGGGCAACATGGTGAAACCCTATGTCTACAAAAAAAGTCCAAAAATTAGCTGGGTATGGTGGCGTGTGCCTGTGGTCCCAGCTACTGGGGAGGCTGAGGTTGGAGGATCACCTGAGCCCAGGGAGGTTGAGGCTACAGTGAGCTGTGATCATGCCAGTGTCCTCTAGCCTGGGTGACACAGTGAGACCCTATTAAAAAATAATAATAATAAAAAGCTCCTGAAGTCACCATACATGAACAATGATCCTGTATCATTTGAGAACACAAGTGGTATTCTGTATAGTCTCCTTACTAAGTTTGGGAGGTATACCATACCTTTAGGAAGGCTTCCATTCATTAGAGGAAAAGAAGAGTAGTTCGTTAAGACCTGATTGGTTAAATGGAGGTATTGCCATATAAAGAGAAATGCTTTAGAAGAAAGTTGGGTGTTTCCATTTATTCCCTTTTAGCAAGTTCAGTGGCATTGTGGCTGAAATTTTTGATAGGTGTGAAAGATGAAGGGCTGATTGTGCTTTATGAATCTGTCCTGTGAGTGTGAATTTTCATTCTCTGCTCTGACAGTGCCTGTCTTTCCCTCTAGGTGTGTGGGAATGCCCTCATGAAGCAATACCAGGTTCAGTTCTGGAAGATGCTAATTCTTATCAAAGAGGACTACTTTCCCAGGTATCAGGCTTGTTGAGCAGACAACAGGGGATTAAGTAAGGAAAACTCATAACCAGGCCTCAGATACCCAAGGGTGCTATTACCTGCTGGTTTTGATTCAAGTTAAAAACACCTGTACTAAGTATGACATCTTCCTACTCCAGTCCCTCTCGTTGATATTTGAATAAATGCTTTTGAAACTTAATGAGAGTCTGTCTTAAATATCATTGCCTAAACAAAAACACAAATTAGGGACTGGTCACAGTGGCTTATGCCTATAATTGCAGCTCTTTGGGAGGCCACAGCAGGAGGATCACTTGAGCCCAGGTGTTCAAAACCAGCCTGGGCAATATAGCAAGACCCCCATCTCTACAAAATAAAAAATTAGCCAGGCATGATGACATGCATCTATAGTCCCAGCTACTAGGGAAGCTGAGATAGGAGGATCGCTTGAGCCCAGGAGTTCAAGGCCTCAGCTATGATCGCACCACTGCACTGCACTCCGGCCTAGGTGAAAGAGTGAGACACCGCTTCCAAAAGATAGGTGTATATCATAGGTGTGATTCACGTCTTTCTCTCCCTGTAGAATTGAAGCTATCACAAGCTCAGGACAGATGGGTTCCTTCATACGCCTCAAGCAGTTCTTGGAGGTAAGATGCCCTTAGACCAACATGTCCCACACTGTTGTTGGGCTGGAATGCACCTGTGTCTAACAAGTCTTGGACCTGCAGATGCTCTGATTGCACTCTCTTCCTCAGTTCTTCCAAACCCTTCTTTTTGTGCCTAATTCCCTCTTAACCTTTGGAGTAAGGGCTGCCATTTCCTCTTCTTTATATGTATCATTCTCCATACTGCCTGTGAGAAAGCTCTGCTGAGATGAATAAAATATATTGAATGTATCTTCTCTCATGAATATGTTTTTTTGCATGTTGGCCAAAGTTCTTGTCTTAGTCTCAGGTCTGGGGAATTGGTAAGTGTCGTCACTTTTCTCCATGAGAACAAACTGCACTTTCAGTTGGACTCTTCCCCTACTTCCAAGTGCCAAGAAATTGTAAAACGTTAATTTTGACAAAGAATTTAGAACGCCATCGTGGGTTTGCCAAGATAGCCTGCTGACTTTTCAGCTTCTCAAAGCTCAACTGTGAAAACAGTGATTGTGAAAGATGAGCTTAGGCTGTAGGGAGACAAGAGTGGGACAGGAATAATAAGAGCATTTCATTTGTTGTCTGTGGCAGTTCATGCAGAAGTGGACATCTTATACAGAACCATCGGTCTTACTGGCTTTTTCCTTTTTGTTCACTGTTCCATAGGGCTGAAATATGGTGTCCCTGAAAGCTTCTTTTAACCATTAAGTGTTGGGAACACTGTTATCAGAAACTCATTCTGTTTTCTTCATCTTTCCCTGACCAGAAATGTTTGCAACACAAGGACATTCCTGTCCCCAAGGGCTTTCTGACTTCCTCCTTCTGGCGCTCCTGATGTCACTCCATCACCTACCATCACCATTATGCTGCAAAGAGGCAATAATAAAGGAACTGAAGACACCTGTATTTGGGAGAAGTCATGTCAGATTCAGAAATTTGCCAATATGTATTTTTATGTATTTATACCTTGTGACTAGGAGAGGAGATTTTCATGCGTCACAAAATTCTTGGAGGTCCCTTAGTAGATTTGGTAGTTCCTTAAGAGATCCACATGATAAAATAAATGGAATTGGCCTTTCTTGTTTTTTTGCAAAAGTGATAAAAGGTGTTTAGCACTTGGTCTCCTCCCTTCTTTGTCTCTAGTGTCTTTCAGAAAGTTGGCAATACCTTAACAAATGCACTCTGAACTGGAGGGAGCCCACCATTTGCACCCACCTACCCACCCTCACCCCTGTTCAGATGCATTTCCAGAAAGAGCTAAGGCTCATAAGGTTCCCTTTTAAGTATTATTTAATAGTTGAGGCCAGATACTTACATGCAAGTCTGGGTTATGGTTGTTTTGCCTTTCTCAGCTGGTGAAGTCATTCTAAAGCCAGAGGAAGTATGTGATATACACATGGACTAAGGCCCAGATGACACTGGCTAGATTAGCATCTGGGATTAGGACTGGAAACACATGTCATATGGAACTAAGGGGAACTCTTTGTCGTCCTAATTTGGAAGTTGGTCCCTGGATGGCCAGGGATGCGTGAACCACGCAGGTACCTTTTTTGGTTTTGTTTCTTTTCAGTTTGAATTAAGATGGGGCTTGCAACATTAAACATGAGCTGAGCATCCATAAGCATTGAGTTGGGATCAAACAAACATGTTGGGCAGGAATTGAACACCGCTAATATGATAAATATGCCTGACTAAAGCCACTACAAAAATTCAGAGATTGGCTGTTCAGATAAGAGTTGAGATTTGTTTTGTGGAAAGACTATTTCTCTTTGATACTGCAAAGGCAGTGGCCATGGATCTGTTCCTCTGTGCTAAATGTCTTGTGGCAGGGTGTGTTTGTGGGGGAGTGTTCGCTGGTACTCTTGAGTAGCCTGAAGTGACCCATTCTATGAATTGTTAATTATGGTGCCAAAAAAATAAATAAATAATAAAGCTTGGTTTTTTAAAAAACCCATTGCTGATATATTGGTTCAATATGATCAATTTCCTCTGCCCTGAGCTATATAAATCATTAGGGGCATGGTAGTATATACAAGTCCAGGTAGAGAGCAGTATGCATTTATTCCTTTTTGTCTTCTTGACCTACACCTTGGTAATATTACTTCTTTTTCTGTCATTTCCTTTTTTGGAATTATGTACTAATAACTGACCCTGTTTTATCTAGCAAGAGATGTGAAAGTATACTAAAGTCTTTGAAAGACACAGTGGGCCGTGCTTAATGGCTCATGCCCACAGTCCCAACGCTTTGGGAGGCTGAAGTGGGAGGATTGTTTAAGTCCAGAAGTTCAAGACCAGCCTGGGCAACATAGTGAGACCCCCCCCATGTCTAAAAAAAATTTTTTCGGCTGGGCACGGTGGCTCACGTCTATAATCCCAGCACTTTGGGAGGCTGAGGCAGGCAGATCACCTGAGGTCAGAAGTTCGAGACCAGCCTAGCCAACGTGGCGAAATCCTGTCTCTACTAAAAATACAAAAATTAGCTGGGCGTGGTGGTGTGTGCCTGTAATCCCAGCTACCCAGGAGGCAGCTGAGGCAGGAGAATTGCTGGAACCCGGGAGGCAGAGGCTGCAGTGAGCCGAGATCACACTGCTGCACTCCAGCCTGGGTAACAGAGCAAGACTCTGTCTCAAACAACAACAAAAAAAACTTTTAAAATTTTTCAGGCATGGTGGCACATGTCTGTGGTCCTAACTACTCGGGAGGCTGAGGTGGGCAGATCACTTGAGCTTGGGAGGTCGAGGGTGCTGTGAGGTGTGATCATGCCACTGCACTCCAGCCTGGGTGACAGAGCAAGACCCTGTCTCAAATAAATAAATAAATAAATAAATAAATAAATAAGGTAGACAGTATGAACACTGGGGAGGGAATCAGGAGACCCAGCTCAAATCGCTTTCAGGTTTTTTGGCCTTGGGTACGTCCTTCACCCGCTCTGAACCTCAGTATCTCCACCTGTGAAACAAAAGAATTGGACATGTCACTGTAGTTTTCAAACTATGCTTGATAGCACTTCCTTAGGGAAGAGTTTCCCAGCTGGTGTGCCTTGGCATGCTGATCTCATTAGCCCTCCCAGACAGGGCCTGTGGTGGGTGAACCCCCACGACCTGTTCCGTTCACATTTCCTCCCCCTACCTTTGTGTTAGAATGGAATCATTTTAGGGCTGGGCGCGGTGGCTCAAGCCTGTAATCCCAGCACTTACGGAGGCCGAGATGGGTGGATCACAAGGTCAGGAGATCGAGACCATCCTGGCTAACATGGTGAAACCCCGTCTCTACTAAAAAATACAAAAAACTAGCCAGGGGGGTTGGGGGGCCTGTAGTCCCAGCTACTTGGGAGGCTGAGGCAGGAGAATGGCGTGAACCTGGGAGGCGGAGCTTGCAGTGAGCTGAGATCCGGCCACTGCACTTCAGCCTGGGCGACAGAGCGAGACTCCGTCTCAAAAAAAAAAAAAAAAAAAAAAAGGAATCATTCAGCTGGGTGTGGTGGCTCACACCTGTAATCCCAGCACTTCGGGAGGCCAAAGCTGGTGGATCACAAGGTCAGGAGTTTGGGACCAGCCTGGCCAACATGGTGAAACCCCATCTCTACTAAAAATACAAAAATTAGCTGGGCGTGGTAGAGCACACCTGTAATCCCAGCTACTCCGGAGGCTGAAGCAGGAGAATCACTTGAACCCAGGAGGCGGAGGTTGCAGTGAGCCGAGATTACGCCACTGTACTCCAGCCTAGACAACAGAGGAAGACTATCTGAAAAAGAAAAGAGAAAAAAAAAAGGCATCATTTTCTAGGTACCGTGACAGGGAATAGGTTGGGAAGCAATGACTTCAGGAGAGGGGGATGTTGAGTGAATGGGGCTCAGCCCTGTAGCCAGTCAACATATAGAGGCTTAAAGCAAATTTCCAAAAGGCATCCCTTTTCCTTCAAGATACTACCATCCTCTATTGGACGATTGCCCTGTTAATAACTGTACAAATCTATGAGTGTTATTGTTCTTTCAGAATTTGTCTAGCAGGTTTTCTGATCTTCACTGGAAAGCTTTAAAAAACAAAATTATGATGGAGGTGGATGGTACCTCCCAGAGTTGTGCAGCTCATATTTTGCACAACCATTTAGGGGTCCTAATGGAGCTCTGGCATCCTCTCTGCCACAGCCTTTTTGTTTTATGTGCTGTATGATATATTGTGGTTCCATGTAAGATTATGTACGGAAAAGTTCATCTGTCAAAAACAAAATGAAAAATCGCTGGATGGGATGATCTATAAGTTCTCTTCCACTTTGAATTTGTATGACTTCATGGAAAATACCACTTAGGCTGGGCATGGTGGCTCATGCCTGTAACCATAGCACTTCGGGAGGCCAAGGCGGGAGGATTGCTCAAGCTCAGGAGTTCAAGACCAGCCTGGGCAACATACTGAGACCCCATCTCTATTATAAATTTTTAAAATTTTAAATAAAAAAATTAAAAAAATATTAAATACCTCTTATGATTTTTGAATTATTTGAATATTCTTCCTCTAGTGGTTGGTGGTCTTGCATATGTCATTTGATGCTGGTATTCCTAATGGATTTCAATGGTAAACCAAGAAAGGAGAGCACTAGGAGGCCAGGGTTTTGATACTCACGGATAGAGATAATGATTACTAGATGAGAGATGCAGCTCCTGATGGGGAGTAGCATCAGATTCCTTACAGTAGAATACTAAGGACTGCCTTCGGTTTTAATTCAAGTACTCACATGTCTTTCTTGCTTTCAAATTTGACCTCATTATCAGGCTGAGGATCCATGTTTTTGTCACATTATTGTCCCATACTACAGCAAATCTGATGACAAAAATTCCAATAGGACAGAAACTACACATCCCTTACATAGAAGAATGGATTTCTGACGATTTCCCACCCATGTGCTAGGAGCTTTCCCCTACTTCTCAAGCTTTCTATGATGACAGCAGTGACATAGTTAGGCTTGGACATCTTCTGTCTCAGTGTCAGGAAAACCAAAAGCTCCATTAAGAGCCACAGAGCTTCTTACAAGTGCCTTATATCACACCTGGTAATCCCCTTCACTTTTCTTCATCCTGCCTAATGAATTCCTGACATTAGATTTCCTGTGGGCCTACAGAAAGTAGATTAAGCCAGGTGCAGTGGTTCACACCTGCAATCCCAGCGACTTGGGAGGCCAAGGCAGGAAGATTACCTGAGCCCAGGAGTTTGAGACCAGCCTGGGCAATACAGTGAGACCCCATCTCTTAAAAAAAGAAACGGCCGGGCGCGGTGGCTCACGCCTGTAATCCCAGCGCTTTGGGAGGCCGAGGCGGGCGGATCACAAGGTCAGGAGATCGAGACCACGGTGAAACCCCGTCTCTACTAAAAATACAAAAAAAAATTAGCCGGGCGCGGTTGTGGGCGCCTGTAGTCCCAGCTACTCGGGAGGCTGAGGCAGGAGAATGGCGTGAACCCGGGAGGCGGAGCTTGCAGTGAGCCGAGATCGCGCCACTGCACTCCAGCCTGGGCGACAGAGCGAGACTCCGTCTCTAAAAAAAAAAAAAAAAAAAAGAAAGAAACAAAAACAGCTGGCCGGGCGCGGTGACTCATGCCTGTAATCCCAGCACTTTGGGATCCGCCGAGGCGGGTGGATCACAAGGTCAGGAGATGGAGCCCATCCTGGCTAACATGGTGAAACCCTGTCTCCACTAAAAATACAAAAAAAAATTAGCTGGGCTTGGTGGTGGGCACCTGTAGTCCCAGCTACTCGGGAGGCTGAGGCAGGAGAATGGCGTGAACCCGGGAGGCGGAGCTTGCAGTGAGCCAAGATCGCACCACTGCACTCCAGCCTGGGCGACAGAGCAAGACTCCGTCTCTAAAAAAAAAAATCAGTTTTTTCCAGATGGATGTATTCAAGAACTTTTTTTTCTTTTAGCTCTTTCAGGATATTTATACTCAGTACAGCATGTGATCCTAGATTGGAACCTGCACCAAAAATAAAGATATTTCTGTGGGTGTGTTTTTTGCTATAAAGGACATTGGAACAATAGGCAAAACTTGAATAAGGCCTATATATTAGATAATAGTACTGTGTCAACATGCATCTCTTGACTTTAATCATTGTACTGTGGTTATGAAAATGAGTGTTCTTATTCTTGGAAAATATGCCCTGAGGGGCATGATGTCTGCAACTTATTTATTTTTTTGAAACAGAGTCTAGCTCTGTTGCCCAGGCTAGAGTGCAGTAGTGTGATCTTGGCTCACTGCAACCTCTGCCTCCCGGGTTCAAGCGATTCTCCTGCCTCAGCCTCGTGAGTAGCTAGGATTACAGGCACATGCCACCATGCCTAGCTAATTTTTGTATTTTTAGTAGAGATGGGGTTCCACCATGTTGGCCAGGCTGGTCTTGAACTCCTGCCTTCAGGTGATCTGCTCACCTCAGCCTCCCAGAGTGCTGGGATTATAGGCGTGAGCCACCACACCCAGCCAGAAACTTATTTTCAAATGATTGGTGGGAGGGGGATATCTATGTGTATACATATATATGTATACACGTGTGTGTCTATGTGTATGTAGACAGCTGTATGTGTGTATATATATTTAAACATAGAATAATAAAGCAACCGTGGTCAAAGGTTGACAAATGGGGGAATCTGGGTGAAGGGTATATGGGATTTCTTTCCAGTATTCTTGTAACTTTTCTGTAAATTGGAAACTATTTCAAAATTAAAAGATACGCCTCTTTTCGCCCTGCAAAAAAACATGCTTACAATTCTGATGAGGTGACAAGATCAAGCTCTGACACCTACAACGCTGAAAACAGGACTGGTGACTAAGGTTACCTTGAAGTCATCAACCTGTAGCAAGGATGGAATGTTGACTCTAAACAGGTTTTCAAGAGAGGTGACTTGAAGGCAGAATTTTAATTCCATCGAGAATGTGATTTAAGCACCTGGAGCACTTGAAGGGTTGACCTAAAAGTTATAGGAGTGCAGAGGATAGACTTATTTCATCTAGTCTAAGTCCAAAGGCCTGAGAGCCAGTCAGCTGATGGTTTAAATCCCAGAGTACTTTTCTGCAGGGTGCAAAAAAAGGGTTTGGCAGTCAAATAAGTTTGGGAAATAATATGTGTTTTTTTGTTTTTTGGTTTTTTTTTAGACGGAGTCTTGCTCTGTCGCCAGGCTGGAGTGCAGTGGTGCGATCTCGGCTCACTGCAACCTCCATCTCCTGGGTTCAAGCGATCCTCCTGCCTCAGCCTCCCGAGTAGCTGGGACTACAGATGCGTGCCACTACACCCAGCTAATTTTTGTATTTTTAGTAGAGATGGGGTTTCACCGTGTCGGCCAGGATGGTCTCCATCTCTTGACCTTGTGATTTGCCCACCTCAGCCTCCCAAAGTACTAGGATTACAGGTGTGAGCCACTGCGCCTGGCCTGGAAATACTATGTTAAAAGTGAAGTAGGTAAATAATCAATTAAATAAGAATGGCAGAATGGGCCAGGTCTGGTGGCTCATGCCTGTAATCCCAGCACTTTGGGAGGCCGAGGCGGGCAGATCACCTGAAGTCAGGAGCTCAAGACCAGCTTGGCCAACATGGTGAAGCCCTGTCTCTACTAAAAATACCAAAAAAATTAGCTGG
The DNA here is from genome assembly GCF_037993035.2 of Macaca fascicularis. Classification (NCBI taxonomy): domain Eukaryota; kingdom Metazoa; phylum Chordata; class Mammalia; order Primates; family Cercopithecidae; genus Macaca; species Macaca fascicularis. The sequence continues at coordinate 15,422,189 of NC_088389.1, read as the reverse complement.
GCGTGGTGGTGGACACTTGTAATCCCAGCTACTCGGGAGGCTGAGGCAGGAGAATCACTTGAACCCGGGAGGCGGAGGTTGCAGTGAGCTGAGATCGTGCTATTGCACTCCAGCTTGGGCAACAAGAGCGAGACTCAGTCTCAAAAAAACAAACGAGAATGGCAGAATGTTGATAATTGTTGGAGCTGGGTGACAGGCATATGGAAATTTGCTGTATTAGGGTCCCCAGAGAAACAGACCAATAGGAGATGGATGGATGGATAGACAGGGATATGATGAGATTTAATTATGAGGAATTTATTCATGAGATTATGGAGACTGAGAAGTCCCACAGTCTGCCATCTGCAAGCTAGAAACCCAGGAAAGGTGGGGTTGAAATTCTAGTCTAGAGATGAGGTTTCACCATGTTGGTCAGGCTAGTCTCAAACTCCTGACCTCAGGTGATCCACCCTCCTTAGCCTCCCAAAGTGCTGGGATTGCAGGCATGAGCCACCGCACCCAGCCTATAATTCTTACTTAAATAGACTGAGTACCATTCATGTAACCTAAAATTCAGTAGCAACTCAAATATTTTCTCAAGTCAATAAGTATTATATCATGGATATAGTCTTGAATTTATGAATCATAATTAACCATTTTTCACTTGGTGACTAGGTTATGCCAAATTTTTTAAATAATTATTAACACTTTTTTTTTTGAGACAGGGTCTCACTCTATTGCCTGGGCTGGAATGCAGTGGCACAGTCATGGCCCACTGCAGCCTTGACCTCCTGCACTTAGGTGATCCTCCCACAGCCTCCTGAGTAGCTGGGACTATAGGCACATGCCACCACATCTGGCTAATTTCGCATTTTTTTGTAGAGACGGGGTTTTGCCATGGTGCCCAAGCTGGTCTTAAACTCCTGGACTCAAGTGAGCCACCTGTCTCGGACTCCCAAAGTGCTGGGACTGCAGGTGTGAGCCACCACACCTGTCCTGAATGAAAATGCATCTTGTCCTGCTTAAGGCAGATTTCTAGATGTAACTAACATTGCTGGGTCAAATGGCATGCAAATTTTATATTTTGATCCACATTGCCACCTGCTCTTCCAGAAAAGTTCTACTTACGTATACTCGAAATGGGTAAGATTTTCAGGTAGAAAGGAGGCATGAGTGTTGGGAAGGGATGTTCTAATTGGAGGAAAAAATTGTTCACAAAAGCATGGAGTTGAAGAGAGAATATGTTTTGCAAGAGGCTAACCTCAGACCAGTAGAGAAGAACTGTAGGGAACGATGCTGTGAAAAGGTAAATTGGAACAAGATTGTGGAGGCTGCAAAGTTCGGCCTATTCCATAGGCATTGGGAAGTGACTGAAACTTGTTGAGAAGGTTTGACGTGGTTTGTGAAACTAACTGTAGTAGTGGGTTCAAAGTAAGCAGGAGGGACACAGACTGACCAGGCCTAGCAGGCAGCCCTGCAGGGGAACAGATGTGAAATGACTGGAGCCAGATTAGGAGGTTGGATTAGGGGAGGGGAGGGAGGAATTTATATTTCTACTGTCACCTGGAGTCTTAAACCCTGGCAAGGCCACACTCCCAGAGCCTATCAGGCTGCTTCTCTAATATAGTGCTTGATTTTAGAAGCAGTGGCTTGTGTTTCACTTTATTTTTTGATTGTAGTAAAATATATAGAACATAAAAGTTAAACTTTTTATTCTTTTATTTGAGATGGAGTGACTCAAGTGATCCGCTCGCCTGGGCCTCCCAAAGTGCTGGGATTACAGGTGGGAGCCACCATGCCCAGCCTAACCATTTTTAAGTGTACAGTTTTGTGGCATTATGTACAGTCACAGTGTTATGCAACCATCACCACCATCCTCTCCAGAACTCTCTTTCACCATCCCAGATGGAAACTGTACCCACTAAACAATAATAACCCATTCCTCCCTCCCCTCAGCCCCTGGTAACAACAGTTTTTTCTGTCTCTATGAATCTGACAATTTTAGGGCTCTGATATAAGTGGAATTGTCATACAATATTCATCATTATGTGTCTGGCGTATTTCACTTAGCATAATGCCTTCAAGGTTCATCCAGGCACTGTGTTTTGAAGATCTGTGTTATTTCTTGCCAGCTCTGACACTGCAGAATGTCACATGGGAAGTGCAGTCCACTGGCCAGCATGACTCTTCCCAATCAGCTCCCTTCTAGGGAGGAAACACAGTGGAAGTGCTTGCCCGTTATCTTTGCAGGGGGTGAGATGGGGTGTGGAGGAGAGGGGAGGGGAAGGGCTCTCTCCCAGGGAGAGTGGGCAAGTGACTTTCCCTGGCTGGAACATATGGACACATCACTACAATTAGTGTGTTTTCCAACAGTTGACCTTTTCAACAACCTGAAAAAGTTTTGGGACTATCTAGATGCTTAAGCTTAGGGTGCCTGTCAAACCTTCTGAGGACTGCTGAAACTAGAAAAAGGAGTTGAGAATTGAGTCCAACCCTCTGCTTTTTAGGAGGCCAGGAGGGGTGTGACTGAGAACATGGAGTTGATTGGTTACAAAGCCGTTACACTGTCCTGTGCTTTTTTGTTGTTGTTTTTTCCCCCAGCTTTCCACACCTACTAGGGTGTTAGGCATATGGTGAAACTGGTGGGAGGTGAGGTAGGCAGACAGCAGAACAGTGAAGAATGGCTTTTTAAATGGCTCATTTCAAGTGCCAAGTGCAGAGAAGGCAGGGTGAGTGGGTGGGAGGTGGAGAGTGCTGGGGATACTGTTTCTTGGCCATGTCTCGGATCAGACAAAGGATCAAACAAGATTTTAGTTTCTCTATCAATACAGAGCTCTCTCTTAGGTCTCCAATTCGTTTTGCATCCAGCAAAAGCAGCAAAACCCCCAGTTCACTATGGAGCCAGGGCGATTTAATAGAAAAACCCTCCCTTTTTAATAGCTCCTGCCCCTCAGTCCCGAGGTGCTTTCTTTGCTGGAGCAGAAGCTCTTGGAAATTTTAGGGAGCTACAATTGTGTAAGCCATTTTGTACCCAGAGCTGAATACCTGATTAAACATTTTACTGCAACCTGCTGGAGAAGAGGCCACGGATACCATCAGCTGTTCCCAGAAATGCAAACCCCAGGGAGGAGCTGCCCAGCCCAGCTTTCTCTACATAGAAGATTGCAGGAAATGCCTCTCAGCTCCTACGTTTTTCCTACACAGATTCTCTAAAGCAGCTTCTGGGGTGTGGCCACTCCTTTTCTCACCACTCCAATGGAGTGAGTGGGTAGGGAAATTTTTCCTCAGTATCATGGCTACAGCCAGGGCAGCTTAGAAACCGTATTGCAGGTCCCGCGCATGGGGAAAGAAGCCAAACTGCAGAGGACCAGGAAGCTCAGGGCCAGGTCTGGGCCCAGGTTCTGGTGCAGTGCCCAATGACTTTGTATTTATTTAAAGAGGAGAGCTGCTTAGTAACCAGGAGGCTGAAGCCTTCCTGAGCTGCAGAGCTTCCCTTCTGCCTGACTGCACAGGAATGATCTGGGTGTTACTCCCGATGGCTGCGGCCCAGCTGTCACCGGAATGGGGATAGGGAAAGCGCTTCCTAATCCAGGGCTTCTGGCTACAGAGTTGAGAGCCAGGCCCTCAAACTGCTAGGACTTTAAGGATCAGAAATTCTGAGAATCTTATTTTTCTCTGTCTGCACCCCAGCAGCCACCCGCATCAAAATGCCTCCCTTTCCTATTCATTAAGGTTCTTTCTGGCACAATTAATTGAACTTTCCTTGTGTACTAGGCACTATGCGAAGTATTTCGTGTTACCTTTTCATTTCTTAATCTTTGCAATAATTTGATGAGATATTTTCCTATTTTACAAATGGGCACTCTTACATAATGCTCATGTAGGCTATGTCTCTTGGCCCAGGTCAGGCAGCTAGCAATTGAAGGGCTAGGATTTCCATCTCAGCAGTCAGAACCTTCCATTTGCAACCTTAATGTCTTGTTTATGAAATAGGATGAATATGCCCTATTCTACTGGCGACCTGTGAGAATGCTTTTGCTGCAGGAATATAAGAAATTATTATTTTGCCGCTGCCGTTTCCCTCCCCCATAATATCCAAGAATGTAAGAAATTAACTCTCCAAATTCCAGAATAACAGCTTTATGCCGCAAATTAGTCGACTTAATTTTTTTTCTGATTCAGATTTGGCCTTTTCCTCTCACCGCCTCTTCAAACCCGGGGCCCCAAATCATCTGCGTCTTCTTGACCCCAGCCCCCACCGAAGTAGGGTGACTAGGGTCCCCAGCGCCAGCCTCCTCCTCGGGAAAGTGAGCAGGAAGAAGAGACGCACTCGGGTGATCTCACCCTTTGGGACTGGGCGTTTTTCCGGCCGGGGCGCGCAGCATCCCAGCCAGACTGCAGCGATACCCCCTGCCCCGCCCTTCTCCGCAGTCCTGGAAGAGCTCCCAGGGCGGAGGGGTGCAGTGCAGACGACTGTCCGCAGGGCGGGCGGTGGCGGGGCGCAAGTTGCGCGGAGGGAGGTGAGGCGGGAGCGTCTCCGTCGGCCAGGGCGTAGTCAGTGACCTCACTGCACCATCACCCCTCACCCCTTGCGCGCGCCCCATTTCCCCATCCTCCCGCGGCCCGCCCCTCGCTCACCTCTTCCCCCGCATCGCCGCTTCGGCTCCTTCCGGGATCGCTCGGCCCTTTCCGCCGGGCGGCCGGGCGGTGAGCCGGCGGGAGCGCCGCCCCCTTTGCTCCGCCGGCGCGCTCCTCCGCCCCTCGCGCAGCGCCGGGGCGCTTCCCCTTGCGCTCGCGCCCGCCCGCCGCGGGAGCGCGCGTAGCTGCCTATAAAAAAGGCGGGGCGCGCGCGTCGCCGCCACTACCCGCTGCGGAGTGAACGGCGCGGAGCGGAGGCCGCGGAGGCTCCTCGGTCCTTCAGCACCCCCTCGGCCCGACGCACCCACGCCCCTCACCCCACGAGAGCCGGTGAGAGGGGCAGTCGGGGAGCTCCGGGAGGGAGCGGGGCCCCGGGCAGCCGACCCCCGGGCGGGAGCTGGGCAGCCCTTAAGGCGGGGCGGGGCCGGCGCGGGGACAGGTGAGTCGGGCGGGCCGCGGCGCTTCCTCCATTCGGCTGAGGTGCCGGGGGAGCCTCTGCCGCCTCTTTTGTGGCGCGTGGGCTGCGGAGGAGCAGCCGGGCGGACGTTCGGCGCCGCCGCTGGAATGTCACTGACGGGGGGGAGGGGGCGCGAGGCCGCCGGGTCCCTCCCCGCCACCCCCAAGCCTGGCTGCGGCGCGGCCCTGCCCTGCCCCATCCGGCTGCGGCAGGTGGGTGGGGGCTCCCTCGTCGGGATCTTCGCCAGCCGCCTCCCTGCAGAACGCTCCCCGCACCGCCCCCGGTCCCTTCCCTCGGCCGGGAGCGACTTCTGCAGCTCGTTCTTCCGAATGGCAACAGCAATGCCGGCCAGCCGTGGAGGGAGGAAGAGCTCGGGGAGCCCGAGCGTAGCGTAAACGGCTCTCTGACCTTAATTTCATCCTGCCTGGCGAATCTCTGCCGTCTCTTTGAACGCAGAAGGGTCTGAGACTGGCCGTCTCCTTTTCTTTCCTTGTAATAAACATTTTTCTTTCTTCCCAGTTGTGATTTGCTTGTAAATAATAGGTAGATGCGGTGCTTGTATGGTATGAGGGTCAAATCAAATAACTTAATAGCTTGGAGTTCGTGTGTGTGTGTGTGTGTGTGTGTGTGTGTGTTTCCTGGAACTGGGTCTTTCGAGTCGAGATACAGTGTCCAAAATTCTACCATACCAGTGTTGAATGATAGAACAGTCTTTTGTTTGAAAGCTATCCCTGAGAATTTGATTAGACGCTTCCCACAGAACATCGCTTTAAAAAGTCTCTTTCATGTACTGGAGTAAAATATATTTTAAATAAGCGCCTTGTTAAAGTTAAGAGTTGAATATGTTTTAAATGAAAAGCCTGAATAGCTCAGAAGGCTGGGTTGAGATGATGATTGAACTGTTACAACATCTAATCAGATCTCTTTTATATAATAGATCCTAAAATATTTAAGCCCTTTGTTCTGTCTTCATCATGGTATTTTAGAAAAACTTAACCATCATGGCTGTTCGGGAATAACAGGAGAGAGGCCATATGAAGTATTTTCATAATGTGTTGAGAAATTGCGTCGTCATAGCAATTGGCCTTAAGTAAAACAGAATGTATCAAAGATGGAAGGGTGGGGGTGTCTTGGAGCCAGGAAACAGAAAATCTTGGGAATAGCAGCAGGAACACTCAGCTATATGAAGCCATTGAGCCAAGGTTCCGACTCCTTAACTAGTCATTTATTTTCCCTTTCATTGCAGCTAGCTAATGTCTTAGATTTTGAAAGGTCAAATTGAAGTCAAAGTTTAATATGTGCTACGGGGAGAAAGAAGTGCTGCAGTAAGGGCCTCTGTGCAGGAAATTAGCAATAAACCTTTTTCAGTAACTGGGCCAATAATTACTCAAAGGGAGCCTCAAAGTGTGTTAACTGGTATCCAGGGACCTAGATGGAGAAACTGGAAAGGAGGATTTGCTTCATCCTGGACAAGTGTGAAGCAGTTCTTATGGCAAACCATCAGCCTAGTAACTGATTCTCTGATACGCTTTGGTCTTGGCAGTGTGTTTTGTAGCCATCTAATAATTGGAGAAATTGGATATGTCATAGGCTACAGTGTAAGCCTGTCAAGCAATCTGATGAAGAGGTGGACATGGGGAGAGCCGTTTTAAGTATGTCTTTTGGTTCCCTGGGTTAAAGTTTTTTCTGCTTTTTTCTTACCTGCCTTCATCCAAAGTGGGGGGTCAACTGCACATCCTGAAAAGTGGATCTCAGGAATAGTCCCCCATGTCCTGTCACTGCGGAATCTACACTAAGAATGGATAATGTGTTCAAGGCTGGCCTGCCTTTGTAATCAGTCCTCCGTGGGCTATGCAAGGATCCCGCTAGTTAGGCACTCAGGTCTGTTGCAGCATTATCAGCTGCGGCTGTACTGTAGAATGCAACGCCCTAGTGGCAAATGCTGACTCCAGGAATGCGGAGGAGGAGGAGGACCGCATAGTTCATCACTTGGGGCCACTTGACTGGAGCAGCTGTGCTGTGAACCATCACCTCTCTTCCACCTTTTTTGCATATTCCTCTTGTACCAATTTTGAACAGGAAATAGTATTTTGTGAAGTAAGTGTACTGGCAAGCTAGGCCCAAGTCAGATCTTTGTGGCTTGAGTTCTACTTTGTGATAATTTCATGCAGTCATGCTCTTTTATTGCTGAATGGAAGGGGATTTAGGAATCATCTTGTCCTGGGATCCTCAGGAGGAGGGCGTGTTTAGTTTGAAAAAGTATATTCAGTATTATTACTTTGACAAGTGGGGAAATTGAGACCCAAAAGAGAGTGAGACTTGACCAGTGCAGCATATCCAGATAGTAACTGCCGAGACCTGGGAACCTTGGTTTTCTTTCCACATTTTAAATCCCTTGTGGGATTTAGACGCTATACAGAATGTCAGAGAGAAGACACTGAGAAAATATCTGAAGTTGGATTTTTAATCTGTATTCGTATGTTTTTAAATATCTGTTTTCTTCATAATTTTGTTCCATTTGCCCTTAGAAGCTTGTTATCTTGCTCTTCCCCCTCCCTCTTTAGACTCCACATTCCTCCATCATGTTGTCATCGTTTCGTAAACGCAGAGTACAGGTATTTGACCAGCATGCAGAAAACGGGTTGCCTTTTTGGTTTTGCCTGGCTTGCAGTGAAGGCATATTTGTGTCAAAGAGGTTGAATGAACCAAAGAGGGGGAAAAAACCCTGCCTGCATGATGTTTCTGTTAAACAAATTGTTTAGGATTTGTTTGGGGTTTTTTTGGTGTTAAATTATCAGAAGTATTAGTAAATTTACTTGAAAATTTTCAAAGCCTTCCCTTTTTTTTTTTTTCTTTAACCTCTCTCTCTTTAAGGCATGAATATATTAATTTCTTATCACCATTATGGTGTTTGCATGTAGTGTTTGCTGACTTTTTATTGGTGGCTACTTGGTTTTTAAGAACCAAGGGGCAAAACAGATTATCCTAGATATTTGGGAAAAATACATAGTAAAAATTGTTTTTAAAATTTGACAAATATTGTAAACTTGGGCTTGTTTCCTGTTCCATTGACTTCTTCCACCACAATTTCTATAATAAAATAGAGCTTCCCTTTTCATGTTTAAAAAACAGCTGTCCGGCAGGGTGTGGTGGCTCATGCCTGTAATCCCAGTGCTTTGGGAGGCCAAGGCGGGCAGATGATGAGGTCAGGAGTTCGAGACCAGCCTGGCCAGCATAGTGAAACCCCGTCTCTACTAAAAATACAAATACATTAGCCGGGTGTGGTGGCGGGCCCCTGTAATCCCAGCTACTGGGGAAGCTGAGGCAGGAGAATCGCTTTAACCTTGGAGGTGGAGGTTGCAATCAGCCGAGATTGCACCATTGCACTCCAGCCCAGGGACAGTGCAAGACTCCGTCTCAAAAAAATAAGTAAATAAACAGCTCTCTTTATTTGTTTTATTTGTGTACAGTCTTTGTTTTCTAAATTGGACCTTTAAAAAAAAAAATTCAGTATCTTGATATCTCAAAATAAGAAATATAAACCTTGGAAATTTCTAGTGATTATAGGTGATAAATCCAAGGCAGGCCTTTTTATAAATCAGATGAGTTATTTATTTAAATGAGGTTTATAAAAATGGGCCACATTGTAACCATTTCCTGTTTTGAGTCATAGTAACAATAAGGAACTTAAATACCTCTCATCTGAATTTTGCAGGTTAAAAGGTAAGTAGCAGCAAGATAGTATTTGGGAAGCGTTCAGAAGTAAGTTTTCTCAATATTGCTCTGCATTTCTGGATTTTGATGCAATGCAGTATGAATCTTTTGCTTTCTTAAAGCTAAGTCCCTGCTCACCTCTGCACAATTGCGCTAACAAGTTGAAATGAATTAATCAGTTTGAAAGCTGACATGCTGATCCACAATCCTGATTTGGAATGTGGTTTAAGCAAAAATACTTGTTTTTATTTATGGTGTTCAGTCATCCTTTATGTATTATTGACCTCTCTGCTTACCATCAAATCTGCCACTAAAATCTGCAGCTAAGCTGGTTTTGAGTTAATTTTGTTTGACCTGAGAATCAACTGGTATACAATTTTATGAGTGCTAATCAATTATTTGGTGGTTTGTTCTTAGGGAAGCCCTTCCACATCCATGGATATAGTTCTCTTGCTTTGCAAATCTAAAATTTAGTAATAGGCTGGCATCCTAAGCCACAGAAAAAAGACATTGTCGGTTCTGCACATTTGGGTTCTGACTAAGCAACAAAAACAACTGATGAATGATTTCTGTGACCTTTTGCTTTGGATGATGATTATGAATTTTTCCATAACCAAATGACCAAATGACCGTTCATCCTCTTAGTCCCTAAAAATCCCTTTCTTGCAAAACTATGTCTAGCGGTGTCCTGCCTGAGAATCAGAATTCATTTTGTAGTATTCCAAGTGCCTCTTACATCCAGTACATTCAGCTTGCTGAAAGAATGGCAATCCCAATGCTTTGTTTTTAATAGAGACTCCTTTCAGTCTCGCTATGATTCTCTCTTTTGGGATTCCATAGAGAAACTGCCGAATTCTTCTACTAAGGTCTGCGTGAGGGCATCCTAAACCATTCACTGCAGGTGCCAGGTTTACAGAGTCCAAAGCATTTGACCTTTGGTTCGAAAATGTTTGTATCTGCAGTCTTTTGTATTGCTTAACGCAGTGTGATTCCCACCCACTGCCTCTGCCTATACAAGGGGATATAGCTATATATCCCATAAATACCCCCCAATTTTTTATACCCCCAAATTTTATGCCCCCAAATACCCCCAAATTTTTATTTGAGAAGTGAAAATTCCCCAAATACCAAGAACTGCCTGAAACAGCTGTCTCTTGACATTCATCAAGAAGACAAAGATATTCAGGTCTAATCTCTTTTGTAGGAATCCATTTTCAGTTGATATTGTGTATAAGTTTGTGTTTGATATGGATCATTCTGAAGCATGCTATATCTTTGGATTAAATTAGAAATTTCTAACCAAGATTCATATCTTTAGACCCCACTCTTCTGAGATCTGGCAGTATTGTAAGAATGCTGACAAGTTCATTTTATTTATTACAATAGAGGACATGGTTGTAATTCCTGTTTTATCCCCCTGAGATTCACATTACTTGCTGAATGATGCAGCTAACGTTTGCTGCATTGCAGCATTTGTAGCCTGTGTCTTCAGTCTTCTCTAATAATATTTTGCAAATATATACCTTTTTTTTTAAGTTACCTTAAATGAGAAGTTGTCCTTAAACATGTAGAGAATATACTTAGCACTTTATTTCCCCTCCTTCAGTCTCCATGTGAACGGACTTGATTGGCAAAATCAAAGACAGCCGGCTCCTTTGAGATAAGCAATCAGTTGATTGCATTCCTAGGAAGTCGTCTCTGTTGTGGTTTTTAGGCAGTTAGTGGAACTGATAGATAGGCTAGTAAGATTGGAGTTTGTTTTTTAATGGCACGTTTCCCAGATTTTTCCTTTCTGGCGCTCTCAAAAGGCGTTAATCCCATATGGCTGGGAACAGCCTGGAACATTCTCTGTGAAGTCGGCCTTATCAGTCTGCTGCATATGCCAGGGAAGGGGTGGGGTGCTTGCAGCATGCAGCCTCAGTTGTGGAAGGAATGTGGCGCGCCCAGGCAGAGTTGACATTTCAGTAACTCTGACAGTTTCCGGTAAAAGGTTGTGGCACCTTTGGATGGCAGGAATTCTTAATGATATTTATGAGAATTCTCCTGTGTTTAATGTAGTCTGCAGAAATGATCCTTTTAGGAGCAAAAAGAAACTGGAACTCGTGTAGATAAACAAGAGACAGCGCCCTATCAGGTTAAGAGCGGCGAAACTCTTACCCATAATCTTTTTTGGTGTCTCCTGTAATTGCACAAGTGAAAATACTGAATGCTGACTGCAGTGGGAGCACATTGGTGACTTTCAGATACCCAGCTCCCCAGAGACAGCCTGTTGTGGCTTGGCAGACCTCCCACCTACTGACGTCAGCTGATCTACTGCAGGAAAGAAAAGTCCATTATTGCCTGACCAAAGCACTTGGTATAGAATTGACTTGTTCTACTTCACTGGGGTGACAAAGAGGGCCTTTTAGGTTGGTTAATTTCAGCGGGGCCTTGCTGAACTGTCTCTCTGGATTGGTAGGATCAAATCAGCAAGCTGCGCCCAAGCAGGGGGACTTGCTCAGGTGGAACCTTTGCAATATTATGATGGAGATTTTCTTCTCATCATAAAGGGATGCTCCCAAATGTGATTTCTTAATTTCCGTAGCAGTAAAGAATTTTAGAAATGCAGTGACTCCTGTGATAGGAGGCAGAACAGCACCGTACACTCGAATCCTGGAGACTTCCATCTCTTTCAGGAGCTCGTGTACAGTGTCGTTATTGTTCCATGTGTAGCTATACCTTCCCTGGAAAATTTCTTTTTTTTTTTTTTTTTGAGACGGAATCTCGCTGTGTCTCCCAGGCTGGAGTGCAGTGGCGTGATCTCGGCTCACTGCAAGCTCCGCCTCCCGGGTTCACGCCATTCTCCCGCCTCAGCCTCCCAAGTAGCTGAGACTACAGGCGCCCACCACCACGCCCGGCTAGTTTTTTGTATTTTTTAGTAGAGACGGGGTTTCACCATGTTAGCCAGGATAGTCTCGATCTCTTGACCTCGTGATCCACCCGCCTCGGCCTCCCAAAGTGCTGGGATTACAGGCTTGAGCCACCGCGCCCGGCCGGAAAATTTCTTTACAAGAATATTTTGTAAGCAAACAAATTAGACGCATAATTTCTCTTTTTTTTTTTTTTTTTTTTTTTTTTTGAGACGGAGTCTCGCTCTGCCGCCCAGGCTGGAGTGCAGTGGCCGGATCTCAGCTCACTGCAAGCTCCGCCTCCCGGGTTCACGCCATTCTCCTGCCTCAGCCTCCCGAGTAGCTGGGACTACAGGCGCCCGCCACCTCGCCCGGCTAGTTTTTTGTATTTTTTAGTAGAGACGGGGTTTCACCGTGTTAGCCAGGATGGTCTCGATCTCCTGACCTCGTGATCCGCCCGTCTCGGCCTCCCAAAGTGCTGGGATTACAGGCGTGAGCCACCGCGCCCGGCCAGACGCATAATTTCTCAATGTTTTTCCATCTTAACTGTTGCCTGAGGGTTGAGAACAAAGGAAATATATAAATAAATGAGTCTAACCCTAATTGTTTACTAAGACTCAGTCTTAAATAATTTTGACTGTTTTTTGTTTTTGTTTTTGTTTTTTGAGACGGACTCTTGCTTTTTTGTCGCCCAGGCTAGAGTGCAGTGGCGCGATCTTGGCTCACTGCAACCTCCGCCTCCCGGGTTCAAGCGATTCTCCTGCCTCAGCCTCCCAGGTAGCTGGTACTACAGGTGTGCGCCACTATGCCTGGCTAATTTTTGTATTTTTAGTAGAGATGGGGTTCCACCGTGTTGCTCAGGCTGGTCTCGAACTCCTGAACTCAGGCAATCCACCCCCTTCGGCCTCAAAGTGGTAGGATTACAGGTGTGAGCCATGGCACCCACCTTTTTTTTTTTTTTTTTGACACGGAGTCTAGCTCTGTCACCCAGACTGGGGTGCAGGGGCTTGATCTTGGCTCACTGCAAACTCCGCCTCCCAGGCTCAAGCGATTCTCCAGCTCCAGTCTCCTGAGTAGATGGGACTACAGGCATGTGCCACCACACCCAGCTAATTTTGGTATTTTTAGTAGAGACAGAGTTTTACCATGTTGGCCAGGCTGGTCTCAAACTCCTGACCTCAGGTGATCCGCCCTCCTCGGCCTCCCAAAGTATTGGGATTACAGGTGTAAGCCACCACGTCTGCCTCACTGTTTTTTCACTCCAAAGTGGGGATATGAAAAGGAACTAATAAAGAGGGAGTGAAGGCCGGGCGCTGTGGCTCACGTCTGTAATCCCAGCACTTTGGGAGGCCGAGGCGGGTGGATCGCCTGAGGTCAGTTCAAGACCAGTCTGTCCAATATGGTGAAACACAGTCTCTACAAAAGTACAAAAATTAGTTGGGCGTGGTGGCAGGTGCCTGTAATCCCAACTACTGGGGAGGCTGAGGCGGGAGAATCACTTGAACCTGGGAGGCGGATGTTGCTGTGAGCCCAGCTAGCATCACTGCATTCCAGCCTGGGCGACAGAGTAAGACTCCATCTCAAAAAAAAAAAAAAAAAAAAAAAAAGGAGTGAAAGGAACTAGTAAATAACCAAACAGCCATCAATAAATAATATGTCGGCCAAGTGTGGTGACTCACACCTGTAATCCCAGCCCTATGGGAGGCCGAGGCGGGTGGACCACGAGGTCAAGAGATCAAGATCGTCCTGGCCAACATAGTGAAAGCTTGTGTCTACTAAAAAGAAAAGACATGCAAAAATTAGCTGAGCATGGTGGTGTGTAATTGTAGTCCCAGCTACTTGGGAGACTGAGGCAGGATAATCGCTTGACCCTGGAGGTCGAGGTTGCTGCGAGCCGAGATCGCGCCATCGCACTCCAGCCTGGCGACAGAGTGAAATTCCATCTCAAAAAAAAAAAAAAAGACCGGGCAGGGTGGCTCATGCCTGTAATCCCAGCTCTTTGGGAGGCCAAGGTGGGCGGATCACGAGGTCAAGAGATTGAGACCATCCTGGCTAATACGGTGAAACCCCATCTCTACTAAAAATACAAAAAATTAGCCAGGCGAGGTGAAAAAAAGAGTATGTCAACTCTAATCATGTTAAGAATCACTGGTTCTAGTGTGCCATATTCTGGGAACCGGAGGATCCCAGGTCACCCTGGGCTTTGCAGCTTGCTTGCTAGATTACCTGTCTCCCGACTACTTAATTATAAAACGATTGGCCGGGCGCGGTGGCTCAAGCCTGTAATCCCAGCACTTTGGGAGGCCGAGACGGGCGGATCATGAGGTCAGGAGATCGAGACCATCCTGGCTAACACGGTGAAACCCCGTCTCTACTAAAAATACAAAAAACTAGCCGGGCGAGGTGGCAGGCGCCTGTAGTCCCAGCTACTCCGGAGGCTGAGGCAGGAGAATGGCGTAAACCCGGGAGGCGGAGCTTGCAGTGAGCTGAGATCCGGCCACTGCACTCCAGCCCGGGCTACAGAGCAAGACTCCGTCTCAAAAAAAAAAATAAATAAATAAATAAAAATAAAACAATGGCAGTTTATTTCCAAGCTCTGAATATAATTGGATCTATAATATGTGCCAAGTCCTGAGTTCTGTGCCCAGACAGTAGGAGTAAAATATGATCTTCTTTATTGTTCCTTAAAGAACTTATGAATGTGGTAGGGAGAACATGATAATTTCATGGCAGAATGTGGCAGTGTTGTAAGGTGAATGATAAGGGTGGGTGGTCAGGGAGTGGAGACTTCTGATTCAGAAAGACTTCATAGAGGACGAGGCATTTGCTTTGGACTCTGAGAGATCTATATGATTTGTTTTTTATATATATTTTTAAGAGGCTGGAGTGCAGTGGCGCAATCTTGGCTCATCACAACCTCCGCCTCCCAAGTTCAAGTGATTCTTCTGCCTCAGCCCCAAGTAGCTGGGACTACAGGCGCATGCTACCACACCTGGCTAATTTTTGTATTTTTAGTAGAGATATGGTTTCACCATGTTGGCCAGGCTGGTCTCAAGCTCCTGACCTTGTGATCCACCTGCCTCGGCTTCCCAAAGTGCTAGGATTACAGGCGTTAGTCACCGCGCCCAGCCGAGATCTGTATGATATTAGATGGTAGGGTTGGGAGTGGGAGAGAAGAGCGCACTCCTGAGAAAGGGAACTTTTTGAGCTTTCAAATGGACCCTGTCCAGGGCCTGTAATTGGGGTTGGTGAGGGAGTTTGATGTGAGATACAGCTGGAGGAGACAACTGGAAGGTGACTGAGTGAAGTCATGTTTACCTTCTAGTAAGTGTGATGATAGTGATCCTTGTCAGGATCCTCATCAGAAATCAACCTTCTCCAAAATAGGCTGACAGACTTAGGGCAGCAGTGTAAACTAGAACTGCCTGTTATCATTAAATATTATTACAGAAACGCTCTGAGCACACATTAAGATTTTCAAGGTCACCCCCAGTTTTTAGTTTTAAGGACTTGACGTCTGTTTTAAGAGTAGAAAATAGGCCAGTGCAGTGGCTCACAGCTGTAATCCCAGCACTTTGGGAGACTGAGGTGGGTGGATCACTTGAGTCCAGGAGTTCGAGACTAGCCTGGGCAACGTGGTGTAACCCCGTTTGTACAAAAAATATAAAAATTATCCAGGTGTGGTGGCACCCGCCTGTAGCCCTAGCTACTTAGGAGGCTGAGATGGGAGGATCACTGGAGCCAAAGAGGCAAGGTTGTAGTGAGCCAAGATTGTATCACTGCACTCCAGCCTGGGCAACAGAGTGAGACCCTGCCTAAAAAACAAACAAAAAAATAAAAACCAGCCACTTTCTCAGAGTATACTGCCATGTGGTCAATCCAAGATTGGTAATTCCGATTTAGTCATTAGGTTGACACCTAGTTGTGTAGCTTTAGTCAGCACATTCTTTATTTGTCATTCTTGTCACGAATCTAGCACTTAACTGGATAGAATTCCAATTTTACAATATGGGAACTGAAAGATTCATTATGGAGCTCTCTCCCTCCCCCTTACAAATGAATTCAGGTCTGCTGCTGCACAGCAGCTGCAACACTCAGCATGGACTTGATTATTTATTCAACCAACATTTCTTTTTCTTTTTTTTTTTTTTTTTGAGACAGGGTCTCATTCTGTCACCCAGGCTGGAGTGCAGTGGTGCGACTACAGCACCTGCCACCATGCCTGGATACTTTTTTTTAAGAGCCAGGGTTTAGCCATATTACCTAGGCTGTTCTCAAATTTCTGGGCTCAAGCAGTCTGCCCACCTCAGCCTCCCAAAGTGCTGGGATTGCAGATGTGAACCATGGCGCCCGGCCTATTTAACCAACATTTCTTTTTTTTTTTTTTTTTTTTTTGAGACGGAGTCTCGCTCTGCCGCCCAGGCTGGAGTGCAGTGGCCGGATCTCAGCTCACTGCAAGCTCCGCCTCCCGGGTTCACGCCATTCTCCTGCCTCAGCCTCCCAAGTAGCTGGGACTACAGGCGCCCGCCACCGCGCCCGGCTAGTTTTTTGTATTTTTTAGTAGAGACAGGGTTTCACCGTGTTAGCCAGGATGGTCTCGATCTCCTGACCTCGTGATCCGCCCGTCTTGGCCTCCCAAAGTGCTGGGATTACAGGCTTGAGCCACCGCGCCCGGCCACCAACATTTCTTAATGACCTCTGTATGCTAGAAATCAGGGATACAGGGCCGGACATGGTGGCTTACACCTATAATCTTAGCACTTTGGAAGACTGAGGTGGGAGGATCATTTGAGCCCAGGAGTTCCAGACCATCCTAGGCAACATAGCAAAACCCTATCTCTACAAAAAAAATTTTAAAATTAGCCAGTCATGGCTGTGCATGGTGGCTCACGCCTGTAATCCCAGCACTTTGGGAGGCCAGGGCGGGTGGATCACGAGGTCAGGAGTTCAAGACCAGCCTGGGCAACATAATGAAATCCTGTCTCTACTAAAAATACAAAAATTAACCAGTCACCATGATGGGCGCCTATAATCCCAGCTACTTGGGAGACTGAGGCAGGAGAATTGCTTGAACCTGGGAGGTGGAGGTTGCAATGAGCCAAGATCGTGCCACTGCACTCTAACCTGGAGACAGAGCAAGAGTCCGTCTCAAAAAAAAAAAAAAAATTAACCAGTCATGGTGGTATGGACCCATAGTCACAGCTACTTGGGAGGCTGAGGTGGAAGGTTCACTTGAACTGGGGAGGTTGAGGTTGCAGTGACCCGTGATTGCACTCCATCCTGGGCAGCAGCAAAGTAAGGCCCTGTCTCAAAAATAAATAAATAAATAAAAATCAGGGATACAAAGATTAGGTTGCTCGGTGTAATCATGCCTTAGGATATATGTACAAGTGCTTTGCAAATTTGAAGAGAAAAGTGATTACATCTGAGAAGGAGGGAAGGCAGGAACATTGGTTACAGTTTAGTAAAGAGTCAGGATCCTGCAGTTTACCCATTTCAGCTGGGTGTTGAGATATAAATAAATAAGCGCTATCTAGGCAAAGAAGAGTCATAGAATATTCTAGACAAAGGAAGCGTGTGCACATGCTTGGGGTTTTAAAGGGAATTACGCATTTTGGAGCAGAAAGAATACTTCTGTCCGCCACAAGGGTAGGGGGCATGGGTGAGAGATAATACCAGGCAGGCGTGTTGGGCCAGTTTGTGAAGGTCCTGCTCAAGAGGTGAGTTCTTTCCTCTGTCAGAAGGAAGCCATAGGTTGGGCGCGGTGGCTCACGCCTGTAATCCCAGCCCTTTAGGAGGCCGAGGCGGGCAGATCATGAGGTCAAGAGATCGAGACCAGTCTGGCCAACATGGTGAAACCCCATCTCTACTAAAAATACAAAAATTAGCCGGCCATGGTGGTGTGGGCCTGTAGTCCCAGCTACTCGGGAGGCTGAGGCAGGAGAATTACTTGAACCCTGAAGGCAGAGGGCAGTGAGCCGAGATGATGCCATTGCACTCCAGCCTGGTGACTGAGCAAGATGCCGTCTCAAACAAAAAAAAAAGAAAGGAGCCATGAAAGGTTTGGGAGTGGCATGGCGAAGAATGTCTCCTTTTAGAGTATAAAAAATTTTGGACTGTGGAAAAACAATAATACAACAAAAATACAGAGTTGATATGTAGAGAATAATTTATTTTTATTTATTTATTTATTTTTGAGATGGAGTCTCGTTCTGTCACCCAGGCTGGAGTGCAGTGGCACGATCTCCACTCACTGCAAGCTCTGCCTCCCGGGTTCATGCCATTCTCCTGCCTCAGCCTCCCGTGTAGCTGGGACTACAGGTGCCCGCCACCGTGCCCGGCTAATTTTTTGTATTTTTCGTAGAGACGGGGTTTCACCGTGTTAGCCAGGATTGTCTCAATCTCCTGACCTCGTGATCCGCCTGTCTCGGCCTCCCAAAGTGCTGGGATTACAGGCATGAGCCACCGCGCCCGGCCGAGAATAATTTAAAGGAATGGTGATATGACTAAAATCAGCTCATCTACACTTCTCCAGGAAGGTGGTCTCTTAGAAAGGCAGTCTTCAGAGCTGATCAGGCACAGATAGTGCCTTCCTACCACCAATGAGAACTGCTTGAATCCCTACAGAGCTGGGGCACTAGCTGGAAACTCTGACCTCAGCTATCTCTTGCTGTTTACCTGCTAGGTGGATATGGGGCAGCGCTCTTGACAGGTTTCATTCCTAACTCTTAGCCAACTCACCCTTTTATTTCTGTCTTGGGATAGGCAACAGGATAAAGGAAAGAACTCCCAGATGTTTCCAGGGTAACACAATTTTATACCTTTTATACATTGTAGAACAATAGCTAGAAGGGACCAGCAGGCTTATCTGTTCTGCTTCCTTACTGAACCCGGACACCTCTCTATAGACTGTAATTTTAAAGTTTGAAGAGACTTGAGACCATGTCGTTTTTCCTGACATTTTAGTCACTGTAGGAAATTGATGCATGGAGAGGGAAGGTGGCTAGTGTGAGGTCACATGTTACTGACAAATTCGGAAGCTTTTTGGCATTAATCTATATTTTCTTCTGTGTTCCTTAATTAGTTAGAGGATAAAATGGCATATTCTTTGTTTTCGGTTTTTGTTTTGTTTTGTTACCCAGCCCGGAGTGCAGTGGTGCAATGATGGCTTGCTGCAGTCTTGAACTCCTGGGCTCAGGGGATCCTCCTGCCTTAGCCTCCTGAGTAGCTGGTACCATAGGCACACAGCACCATGCCCAGCTATTTTTTTGTATTTTTAGTAGAGGTGGTGTTTCACCTTGTTGCCCAGGCTGCTCTTGAACTCCTGGAGTCAAGCAGTCTGCCACTTTGGCCTCCCAAAGTGTTGGGATTACAAGCATGAACCACCACACGCCCTGCCTGAAAGGAATTCTGAATGGACTTATCAACAATTATTTGAATACCACAATTGCTGTTTCCTCTGAATCCTTGAATCCTTTGTAGAATTGACAGCACAAACCATAGTTCTCCCATTCATAGTTTTCACTTGGTTTCCTTGCCATGTGTGGGTTAGGCATCTTCTGAGGGCCCTATGTAGGTAGATGTTGCAGGGGAATGGATGGCCATTTTTAATAAAGGAATAAGGTCTGGGCTTCATTGTTCCTAAGAAGGAGCTGTCTTCTCAATTCATTTGTCTGCTGGGTTTACGTGATAATTTTTTCTTTCCTTCAGAGAGGCTAATTTCTTTTTTACCTCTTTTGGTGCCTATTGGTACTTATCTCAGGGCATTTTGTCATTTCAGAAAATGGACCCAAGTGGGGTCAAAGTGCTGGAAACAGCAGAGGACATC
The DNA here is from genome assembly GCF_037993035.2 of Macaca fascicularis. NCBI lineage: Eukaryota > Metazoa > Chordata > Mammalia > Primates > Cercopithecidae > Macaca > Macaca fascicularis. Next base: position 15,402,685 of record NC_088389.1, on the reverse strand, counting down.
CAGGAGAGGCGGCAGCAGGTCCTAGACCGATACCACCGCTTCAAGGAACTCTCAACCCTTAGGCGTCAGAAGTTGGAAGATTCCTATCGATTCCAGTTCTTTCAAAGAGATGCTGAAGAGCTGGAGAAATGGATACAGGAAAAACTTCAGATTGCATCTGATGAGAATTATAAAGACCCAACCAACTTGCAGGTACGTCTGATCTCCTGGGATTCCTGCCAAAATTCAAGAGCCCAAATGTTCTTACCCAAAAATCAGACAAGGAAAGTTACTTAATTATGACCTTGAGAGATTGGACAAGAAGAAGAATATAATAAGGAAGGACAAACTCAGTTTTCCCGTATTGTATTAGTGAGGGTGAATGTGGAATCTTACAGGTATTGTCTTTTCTGAATGCTTTAGACTGATGGTTCTCATACCTCTGCCTTGATACTACTGGTGATCTTTAAACATTTTTCGGGAAAGTTCTGGGTTAATCTCTTGGAATGAGGTTTTTGTTTTGTTTTGTTTTTGTTTTTGTTTTCTGAGACGGAGTTTCACTCACGTTGCCCAGACTGGAGTGCAATGATATGATCTCGGCTCACTGCAACCTCCACCTCCCAGGTTCAAGTGATTCTCCAGCCTCAGCCTCCCAAGTAGCTGGGATTACAGGTGCCTGCCACCTTACCCAGCTAATTCTTATATTTGTAGTAGAGATAGGGTTTTGTCATGTTGGCCAGGCTGGTCTTGAACTCCTGACCTCAGGTGATCTGCCCACCTTGGCCTCCCAAAGTGCTGGGATTACAGGCATGATCCACTGCACCTGGCCTGGAATGAGTTTTTGAGAAAGGCATAACAGTGTTGTTGCTGGCAAAAATTTATAGTTATTCTGGAGTCAGATATCAAAAAAATAAATACTTACATTTTTTAGTCCCTTTCAGAGACTTGGTAAATCTTACCAAAAGCAAAGCGTGAATCTTATGGTATGTAAATTATATATTTAAAACTCTTTTTTTTTTTTTTTTGAGACGGAATTTTGCTCTTGTTGCCCAAGCTGGAGTGCAATGGTGCAGTCTCAGCTCGCTGCAACCTCCGCCTCCCAGATTCAAGCGATTCTCCTGCCTCAGCCTCCCGAGTAGCTGGGATTGTAGGCATGTGCCACCACGCCCGGCTAATTTTTTGTATCCTTAGTAGAAACAGGATTTCATCATGTTTGCCAGGCAGGTCTCAAACTCCTGACCTCAGGTGATCCACCCGCCTCAGCCTCCCAAAGTGCTGGGATTTACAGGCGTGAGCCACTGTGCCCAACCAGAACTTTTTTTGTAAAAAGGGAAAGCCTTTCTTCTTACTTATTTTGGTGAAAGATTTTTTTTGTTGTTGTTGAGACAGTCTTGCTCTGCCGCCCAGGCTGGAGTGCAGTGGCCGGATCTCAGCTCACTGCAAGCTCCGCCTCCCGGGTTCACGCCATTCTCCTGCCTCAGCCTCCCGAGTAGCTGGGACTACAGGCGCCCGCCACCTCGCCCGGCTAGTTTTTTTTTGTATTTTTAAAGTAGAGACGGGGTTTCACCATGTCAGCCAGAATGGTCTCGATCTCCTGACCTCGTGATCCGCCCGTCTCGGCCTCCCAAAGTGCTGGGATTACAGGCTTGAGCCACCGCGCCCGGCCCTTTTTTTTTTTTTTTTTGAGACAGAGTCTCGCTCTGCCGCCCAGGCTGGAGTGCAGTGGCCGGATCTCAGCTCAACTGCAAGCTCTGCCTCCCAGGTTTACGCCATTCTCCTGCCTCAGCCTCCCGAGTAGCTGGGACTACAGGCGCCCGCCACCTCACCCGGCTAGTTTTTTGTATTTTTAGTAGAGACGGGGTTTCACTGTGTTAGCCAGGATGGTCTCGATCTCCTGACCTCGTGATCCGCCCGTCTCAGCCTCCCAAAGTGCTGGGATTACAGGCTTGAGCCACCACGCCCGGCCTTGGTGAAAGATTTTTAAAGAAAATTGCTTTGGTAGCAAGTAGAACAGTAGTTGGGCCCATGGATTTTTTAACTATAAAAAATTGACTACAGTAACCTAAGAAGAGAATGAAGAACACTGCTTTAGGTACAATCCCTGCCTGGCAGGCCCCTTCCCATCTTAGTATTTGATGAAAAAGAGGTATTGAGAAATGGAGTGTAGGCGGGGTCAAAGAGTCTGGCCTCTAAAGCAAGTGAAAGAAAGTCTCATGTGTGAGTGAATATGGATGGATTTTTCAAGAGTACACACTGAATGTTGAGAAAACTGTTAGTATTAGTTCTGTATTTCTAGCAGGGACCAGATGTTCACATAAAGGCTCATTTTCTGATAGCAAAAAAAAAAAAAAAAAATTATTAATGGGATATTTTGTAGCATCTTCCACTGACAATGTTAGTTCTCAACAGCGAGTGAGGACCATTGATGGCCCTCACTGGCCAGGCTTTCAGAGGGCCAGGAGAAATGCAGTCAGTATTTGAGGAATTGAGCAGGTAGAGAATGGGCGAGGTGCCAAATGATGTGTCCCTAACTAGAGGGAGCAGGATTGAGGAGGGAAGGAACAGGGGGGTACAAAATGCTGATGCTGTGTGGTTGCGTCTGAGGCTCACTTCAAGGTCCACCAACAGGGAAAGCTTCAGAAGCATCAAGCCTTTGAAGCTGAAGTGCAGGCCAATTCAGGAGCCATTGTTAAGCTGGATGAAACTGGAAACCTGATGATCTCAGAAGGGCATTTTGCATCTGAAACCATACGGGTGAGTATGAGTAGCTTGTGGTGTGGCGGTTTCATCTGGGTGGAGCATTGTAGATTCATGCATACATGTCAGTTTGGGTTCCCAAAAAGATAGACTTTTCCAGCTTTTAAAAGAATTTATGAAGTCTCCTTAAGAAGTTACCCAAATCCTGCCTTTGTAATATGACAATATGAATATAAGCAAGGATTTGTATACTCAGTGAGGAAATTAATATTCCTTTTGTAGAGCAAATTAGAATGTGATTATACTTTAAAGAAAACTTAAATTTAACATTTGTAAATGGCAATGAGATGGGAGAGCATATTAGTGAAACTGGCAAATTTAAGGACTCGAATATAAAGATAAATAGAAACAGTCACAGACACTATGAAGAAGGTTATCTGTGGGAAAGCTTGTTGTCTTGAATCTCGGCTTGCCCTGGGAGGGGTTTACTGAGGTCTAGGCAGCAAGCCTGTTAAAGCTCCAGCTCTAAGGAACAATTTGTGGCACCTATTGGTCAACGACCGTGGTGATGGTACTGACTTTGAGGCAGGAGTCCTTGAACTCTTTGGTCTGGCTGATTTTAGTGACAGTTTATTGGGGCTGAGGTAGTAATTGATGTTTCTCTGCTTCGTTTCACATTTCTAGTATGAAGATATTAAGGGAAAACAAACCTCTTGACAGTGAGGTGTGCACATTGAGTTTCTTATAAGTGGATGCACTTATCTATCTTTGATACACATCATGTCTAGCTGTGTGTTCTTTTTGGTTCTTTGTCATCCAAAGCCAGATTGCTTGAGGCCCACCCTTTTCTAGTATTTTACCTGTCAAAGCAGTCCTGAAGATGTAAATGAAAGCTGTACCCTTAAGCCCCAGCTAGAACTGTTTTGTCCCCCACTCTTCCTTGATAACTGTGTGGAGGATTCTTTCACTGAGGATCCAGTCTACTCATTTTCAACAATAAATATTTGTTTTCTCACGTTTGCTTGGCAATACTCTGCAGTCTCATATTAAGGACTTACAATTAGCCCTGAGATGTATGATGAATAATTAACTATTACTAATAATGATGACTGTAAATAGGAAATAAAAGTGAATTCCAAATATCATATGACATTTAATAACATTTAACCCATTTGGGCAATGTAGTATGTGTCTGCAATTAAATACAGATATTTATCTGCCCATCTTCCCACTATTTTATATACAATCTTAGAGTAAATGAGATCAGTATGTCTTATTATTCTATCCAGGGATAGAAGTTGTTTTCCCAGAGTGAATGAGGCACCTCTGTAGTAGAATATGTAACCAGCTTATAGATCGGAACATTAGACAGATATCAAGTGTTTGGCTTCAGTAATTAATCAAGGGGGAAGGGAGGAGGACCCAAAGCTGACTTTATTTATGTCTATTAGTACCCTCTGCCCTGTTTAGACAGCCTATTTATTTATTTGTTTATTGAGACGAAGTTTTGCTCTTGTTGCCCAAGCTGGAGCAGAATGGCAAGATCTCGGCTCAATGCAACCTCTGCCTCCCAGGTTCAAGCGATTCTCCTGCTTCAGTCTCCCAAGTAGCTGGGATTACAGGTGCCTGCCACCATACCCGGCTAATTTTTGTTTATTTAGTAGAGATGGGGTTTCACCATGTTGACCAGGTTGGTCTTGAACTTCTGACCTCAGGTGATCTGCCCGCCTCGGCCTCCCGAAGTGCTGGGATTACAGGTATGAGCCATCGTGCCCAGCCCAGATGATTTATTATTATTACTATTTTTTTTATTTTTTTGAGATGGTGTTTTACTCTTGTTACCCAGGCTGGAGTGCAATGGCGTAATCCTGGCTCACTGCAACCTCCACCTCCCAGTTTCAAGTGATTCTTCTGCCTCAGCCTCCTGAGTAACTAGGATTACAGGCATGTGCTGTGCCACCACAGCCAGCTAATTTTGTATTTTTAGTAGAGATGGGGTTTCTCCATATTGGTCAAGCTGGTCTCGAACTCCCGACCTCAGGTAATCTGCCCGCCTTGGCCTCCCAAAGTGCTGGGATTACAGGCGTGAGCCACCACGCCTGGCCTGGACAGCTTATTAAAGCAACATTAACAATACTGTTAACTGGCCAGGCGTGGTGGCTCACACCTGTAATCCCAGAACTTTGGGAGGCCAAGGCTGAGGCAAGAGGCTCACTTGAGCTCAGGAGTTCAAAACCAGCCTGGGCAACATAGTGAGACCTCGTCTCTACAAAAAAATTAAAAAATTAGCGGGGCGTGATGGTGCACACCTGTAGTCCCAGCTGCTGGGGAGGTTGAGGTGGGAGGATCACTTGAGCCTGGGAGGTCAAGGCTACAGTGAGCCATGATTGCACCACTGGACTTCAGCCTAGGCAACAGAGCAAGACTGCCTGGGGAAAAAAAAAAAAAAAGGCCTGGCACAGTGTGGCTCATACCTGTAATCCCAGCACTTTGGGAGGCTGAGATGGGCAAATCATCTGAGGTCAGGAGTTTGAGACCAGCCTGGCTAACATGGTAAAAACCTGTTTCTACTAAAAATACAAAAAATTAGCCGGGTTTGGTGGTGTGTGCCTGTAATCCCAGCTACTTGGGAGGCTGAAGCACGAGAATCGCTTGAACCCAAGAGGCAGAGGTTGCAATGAGCTGAGATCCAGCCATTGTACTCTGGCTTGGGCAACAAGAACGAAACTCTGTCTGAAAAAAGTAAAAAAAAAAAAAAAAAAAAAAAAAAGTAATTTTAAAAAACTTATTAAATATAGTTTGTTGAGTAGGTATTAGGAGCTATTTATATATAGATACTTTGTTAACCTCTAATCTTCACAGTAAGTGTGCAAAGTGGCCATTATTTCCCTATTATGTGAGAGTAGAAACTGAGTCTCAGAGAATTTCAGTAACTTGCCCAAAGTCATACAGTTGATAGATGACTGAACTGGAATTTCCTCTGTCCCCTTCTTTGTCCAGTCATCACTATTTTTTTAAATTTTAATTTATTATTATTATTATTTTTTGAGACAGGGTCTTGCTCTGTCACCCAAGCTGGAGTGCAGTGGCACAATCTCAGCTAGCTGCAACCTCCTTCCCCCAGGCTCAAGCGGTTCACCCACCTCAGCCTCCCGAGTAGCTGGGACCACAGGAACGCACCACCATGCTGAGCTATATTTTGTATTTTTAGTAGAGATAGGGGTCTTGCCATGTTGCCCAGGCTGGTCTTTAACTCTGGAGCTGAAGCAATCCACCTGCCTCGGCCTCCCAAAGTGCTGGGATTACAGGTGTGAGCGACTGCACCCAGCCTATGTGCTTTGTTTTTCCGACCTGTACTTCATTCCTGTCTTCTTTGCTTAATGTTTCCACCATCTACTTCTCTGAAGGCTCCTGTTGCTTGCTTATGTCCCTATTGAGAAATCCACCTGAGTCAGAACCAGGCTTGCTTCTCCACCCCATCAGCTTTCCACATGTTTATGAAGCGCACCTGCCTCCCTGCCCACTCACACTCTCAAATAATAGTAAGGCTGTGAAGCTGGACTCTCTCTTACCTGCAGTATTTACAAGATCAGACACATCAGCAATGGGAAAATGGTTCCAGTACTGGGACAGGCCTTGCCCTAGTTCTTTCCTTGAGGGTGTAAAAATGAAATATGTGAGATGGACAGTTGACTTGAATGTGAGAGGATTTTCTCTAGTCTTCTGTGGCCTCATTTTTAATTTGAGCAGGAGCTCTCATTTCATCTTTACTTTCATGCTCACAGTTACTATGGTGATCTTGGCTTGGTCATTTATTTGGTCTCCTAACTTATTACTTAGTTTGGCAGGCAGTGGTAGTAGAGGAAGGTGGGTGGCGTGTGAGGGCATGTCTGTGTCCTGGATAACCTGTCTGTCACTGGTTTAGACTTTCACACCATACCGGACAGCGTGGCGCCCCATAGTCACCGCCACCCACATCGGGTCCCACATCCGAGTAGGTGGAGTATTGACTTGCTGTCGGTTGCCTTTGCCCCCTTGCTTTGGAGTGCCTTTCACTTCTTTCTCAGTGGTGGGGTCACAGTTTTACCAACAGTGGTGGAAGTGAATTGTGTGAGCATGTATTCCTCTGCTGCTTTCTCCTTTCAAGTAAAACATTCATACTTGTTTCTAAGAGAATCCACCCATGTTGACTGTCCCATGGTTTTCAAGTTTTCATTTTGCTAGGAGTGATATCTCAATCATGGGTGGATCCCAGACTTCTTTTCTGTTAGTGTTTAAATCTCTTTGTTTTACTTATGTCTGTCAGTGTTGTACAGAAACTCCCAGTATCTTGGGTAGGCATAATCAAGGCATTGAGGTTGGATTGGAATACCAGAATGCATCATCTAATCTTGCATTGATTACCAGTTTCCTCCAATGCTTGATAAGTCCTTACTGGGCCTGTGTTATGAGAACCCAAAGATGCTGGGAGCTGAGTATGTTTGATCCTGTGGCTGCCACTTGGGTGAAGTTTGAAATAAACCTCACTTGAGATGTACTGCATACTGTCTTTTCACAGAAGGTTCAAAATTTTTTCTATCAGGAATCCTTTTTGATAGCTGATGACTTTTCAGGACCCCATCCTTTCTACTATTTTTTTTTTTCTCCCCGAGATGGCTTCTTGCTCTGTAGCCCAGAGCTGGAGTGCAGTGGCACAATCTTGGCTCACTGCAACCTCCACCTCCCAGATTCAAGCAATTCTCCTGCCTCAGCCTTCCAAGTAGCTGGGATTACAGGTGTGTGCCACCACGCCCGGCTAATTTGTGTATTTTTAGTAGAGACTTTAGTAGAGGTTTCACCGTGTTGGCCAGGCTGGTCTCGAACTCCTGACCTCGTGATCTGCCCACCTCAGCCTTCCAAAGTGCTGGGATTACAGGAGTGAGCCACTGCACCCCCTCCTTTTCTACTTTTTTTTTGAGACGGAGTCTCGCTCTGTCGCCCAGACTGGAGTGCAGTGGCTCAATCACTACTCACTGAAAGCTCTACCTCCCTGGGGTCAAGTGATTCTCCTGCCTCAGCCTTCCGAGTAGCTGGGATTACAGGTGCGTGCCACCACACCCAGCTCATTTTTGTACTTTTAGTAGGGACAGGGTTTCACCATGCTGGCCAGGCTGGTCTCGAACTCCTGACCTCGTGATCCACCCGCCTCAGCCTCCCAAAGTGCCACTGCGCCCAGCCTCCCCTTTTCTACTTTTATAACAAGATTTTCCTGTTGCACCTCATAATTTTTACATTGATTATGCCTATAGGACCTCTTCTTTTGTTTTTTTTTTTATCTGCATGAATTTGGAATACATCCTTCAGTAATTTCAGCTCAGTTTACACATTAATTCCTCATTTTTCCTTCCCCAGTAGTCTTCTGGATTAGGAATTCCACTCTAATAATTTAATAATAATTATTAATAGTATCAATTGTGTACCTATTAACTATTATGTAATACTAAAATATATGTAACTTTACAATATAAATATATCATAAATAAATGAAATATAAATATATTATTAATAATATAAATGATAATGATTTTCCTGATGTAAACTAGAGTAAATCTACCTACTTGTAACTTGAAGACCACCAAACCAGTCTGAACTGTGGACTTTTCCCTACTCCCAGTTAAATTTACTATTTCCTCTCAGTTTAGGGATTATCTTTTAAAAATATTTTTATTCAGAGCTCCATAAAGTCTCTAACTTGTCAGAGCCAGATCCCACAGAGCCACTTGTGATCTGATTAAAACTCTGATTTGAAACTTTCAGACCCGTTTGATGGAGCTGCACCGCCAGTGGGAATTACTTCTGGAGAAGATGCGAGAGAAAGGAATCAAACTGCTGCAGGCCCAGAAGTTGGTGCAGTACTTACGGGAATGTGAGGACGTGATGGACTGGATCAATGACAAGGCACGTTTTTTTTTTTTTTTTTTTTTTTTTTTTTTTTTTTTTTTTTTTTTTTTTTTTTTTTTTTGAGACGGAGTCTCACGCTGTTGCCCAGGCTGGAGTGCAATGGCGCGATCTCGGCTCACTGCAAGCTCCGCCTCCCGGGTTCCCGCCATTCTCCTGCCTCAGCCTCCTGAGTAGCTGGGACTACAGGCGCCCGCCACCGCGCCCGGCTAATTTTTTGTATTTTTAGTAGAGACGGGGTTTCACTGTGGTCTCGATCTCCTGACCTTGTGATCCGCCCGCCTCGGCCTCCCAAAGTGCTGGGATTACAGGCTTGAGCCACCGCGCCCGGCCGACAAGGCACGTTTTGAGAAGAAAGGTTTGCTAAGCCTTACTCAGAGAAAGGAAGAGACTCCTCTGTGATCTGTAGCGAGACCCAGTGTTAGCACAGATATGGCCATTTTAAGGGAAAGGGTGGAAGTGGGATTGCTGTCTCTCCAGCTGCTCTCTGGGTGTATGCGCTATTCTGTAACTCTGAAGCCTGGAGTCGCTAAGACAGAAATGCTCTGAGCTCAGCCTGTTAACTTTCTATGGGAGGAACTAAAATCACAAACCACAGAGAAAACCGTATCCATTAAAGCTAACATGACTCCATCCCTAATGTGTCTGTTTCATGCTTCTGGAAGCCATTGTTAACAAATGTTGGAGGCCGGGCGCGGTGGCTCAAGCCTGTAATCCCTGCACTTTGGGAGGCCGAGACGGGCGGATCACTAGGTCAGGAGATCGAGACCATCCTGGCTAACAGGGTGAAACCCCGTCTCTACTAAAAACTACAAAAAGCTAGCCGGGTGACGTGGCGGGCGCCTGTAGTCCCAGCTACTCGGGAGGCTGAGGCAGGAGAATGGCGTAAACCCGGGAGGCGGAGCTTGCAGTGAGCTGAGATCCGGCCACTGCACTCCAGCCGGGGGACAGAGCGAGACTCCGTCTCAAAAAAAAAAAAAAAAAACAAACAAAAAAAACAAATGTTGGTTGGTGACTCTGGCTCTCTTATGGTCCCTGAATAGGAAGCAATTGTTACTTCTGAAGAGCTGGGCCAGGATCTGGAGCATGTAGAGGTTTTACAGAAGAAATTTGAAGAGTTTCAAACAGATATGGCTGCTCATGAAGAAAGAGTTAATGAAGTGAACCAATTTGCTGCCAAACTCATACAGGTAAATAGCAAAGTGCTGTGTGTTTCTCACAACATTATTATGTTAACTGTTTAGTATATTCAGGAGAAAATTTTGATGATTGGTCCCCCAGTTTTTGATTGAGCAAGTTTTTGTAAGCATGTCTAAAGCGTTTTGTTTAGCTGTATAAGGCACAATACCGATTAGTCCTAAAGTGGAAGATGCTTTTTAATGTGTTGCCTTTGGCAGGAAGGGCAGAGTTCATGTGATCTGTTTCCTCCACCCACTTCTGGGCAGGGCTGGGTGAAGCTTTTATTGGGCTGCTGAAGCTAGGTCTCAGGGTTTCTCAGACGAGGGTGTGGTGGTGAATGCTAAGTTAGTATTGGCAGATGTCCACCAATGCCTTAGGGCTCTTGCCTTCCTTTTTTACTTGAAGCTTCCCTGGGCTCTCCTGGGAGCCTGAGAGAACCTTGTCGTGAATAGGCTCTCCACTCTGGCGCTGGAGCCTGTGAAGAGGGAATGATAACCCTTCCCCAGTGCCCACGTGTACAATCCTGTAAGCTGCTTCCACTCTGAGTCCAAAGGGTTCCACGGACATCAAGTACTCAGAACCCGAGAGTTTTTACTTTTAGGGAAATTTGATTTGGGGGGGTACAAATTTTAAATGTATAAATCTGCTTACAGGCTGGTACTTGTTTCCTTTTTCTGGTCTATGATTAAGAGAAAGAATACCCGGCATTCCTCAGAAATATCTCACCCTTCCACAGTGACAGATGTGTTACCTTTCCAAACCCTAGGCTTTCCTACGGTTGAGCTTGAGAAGAGTAGTCAGGCCAAACCCATGGTATCCCAAATGGATTCAGGAACCCTGAATGCGGCCGGGCGCGGTGGCTCACGCCTGTAATCCCAGCACTTTGGGAGGCCGAGATGGGCGGATCACGAGGTCAGGAGATCGAGACCATCCTGGCTAACACGGTGAAACCCCGTCTCTACTAAAAATACAAAAATTAGCCGGGCACGGTGACAGGCGCCTGTAGTCCCAGCCACACGGGAGGCTGAGGCAGGAGAATGGCGTGAACCCAGGAGGCGGAGCTTGCAGTGAGTGGAGATTGCACCACCGCACTCCAGCCTGGGCGACAGAGCGAGACTCCGTCTCAAAAAAAAAAAAAAAAAAACCACAAGAACCCTGAATGCTTCACTTTATTACTTTATATCGTATTTTTAAAAACACCAAAATGTGGTTGGTAGGGAAGGATACTTTTAAAGAAATGTCTCTAAGCTGGATGCAGTGGCATCTGCCTGTAGACCCAGCTACTCTACCCAGACCCAGGCTGACAAGACGGGATCACTTGAGACCAGCCTGGGTAACATAGCAAGACCCTGTCTCAAAAAAGAAAAAAAGAAATGTCTTCAGTCTAAAGCCAGGAACAAACTCTTAAGCCCTGAAAATTATGTTTATGTACAAGAATGCCTAACAGCCTCATGAACATCTGAAATACCAAATTTTCAAGCAGTTAGGGTAGATGAGTACATGGATAAAGCTACCACAAAGTTACAGCCAAACTATTTATTAACATCAGAGTGGTGATTTGCTAAGATACGTCAAGGAACCAACCCCAGGGTAACTAGTTGGAGAAGCCAGAAGTTGTGTACAAATCCAGTCTCTTCTCTTCCTTGTGTAGGAGCAGCACCCTGAGGAGGAACTGATCAAGACTAAGCAGGATGAAGTCAATGCAGCCTGGCAGCGGCTGAAGGGCTTGGCTCTGCAGAGGCAGGGGAAGCTCTTTGGGGCAGCTGAAGTTCAGCGCTTTAACAGGTGTCAAGCCAGAGTGGGCTTTGGGGAATGGGCCTCAACCTGGAGGGGAGTTGTGAAGCACAGGGCATGTGCTGGTGAGCTGTCAGGGCTGACTGGGCCTTGGTCCCATGGAGTGTTCCTAGTTCTAGGGAGATGTCATTGCTGTGGATTAACTGGTGCCTTTGTTCTGTAGGGATGTGGATGAGACTATCAGTTGGATTAAGGAAAAGGAGCAGTTAATGGCCTCTGATGATTTTGGCCGAGACCTGGCAAGTGTTCAGGCTCTGCTTCGGAAGCACGAGGGTCTAGAGAGAGATCTTGCTGCTCTAGAAGACAAGGTGGGTTTTACAAGCAGCTGATTCTGTAAATAATTTACCAAGGGTCAGGAGAATAGTTCTGACGGAGTTCATTTCTAGGTCAAAGCCCTGTGTGCTGAGGCTGACCGCCTGCAACAGTCCCACCCTCTGAGTGCAACACAGATTCAAGTGAAGCGAGAGGAACTGATTACAAACTGGGAGCAGATCCGCACCTTGGCGGCAGAGAGACATGCACGGCTCAATGATTCATACAGGTGCAAATAATGCTCCAGGTCTTAACCAGTATCATTTAACTTCTTTTTAGGAAGCAGGAATAGCAGAGTTAAGGGTCTGTTCTGTGTTCTGTGGAAGTGTCAGGTATCACCTACCAATGCAAATCACTTCTTACCTATGTTCTCTCTGTTTGGAGACTGGCAACTGTATCATGTGTAGTATGTGTATGCTATTTACAACTTCATAAATTCTTCTATTCTGCATCACTGCATTATGACTGATAGAATGGAAATATCCCCTTAAGTATCTGAGTATCACATTAAATACCTTATTACAACCAGATTGGAAAGGAAAAGAATGCTTCTTACTAGCCAAGGGTTGAACCTGGGAATAACAAGGAAGTTGGAAATGTGGGACAGGATTGGGGCTTTATAGTGATGGACAGAACCTAAGTTTTAAAGCGTTGATTTCAGCCTTCTCTTGCTTTCCTTCACAGTCTAGATTGGTAGAATTTCATATTTCCCAGAACTAGAGTTTGTATAATTTGTTAGACATTTGAGAACATAGAATTCGGAGCTTTAGGGAGGCCATTTTCCACCCTGGAACCTCTGCTGGAAACATAATGTCTTCCTTTGGCTTTTCCTAGGCTTCAACGCTTCCTTGCTGACTTCCGTGACCTCACCAGCTGGGTGACTGAGATGAAAGCCCTCATCAATGCAGATGAGCTTGCCAATGATGTGGCTGGGGCTGAAGCCCTGCTAGATAGACACCAAGAGCACAAGGTAATAGTATCTCCAGCATCTTCCAGAAGTGAAGATTTTAGCTTATAATGCAACAGTATATCAATGTTGGGTGAGGCCTGTAGTTGGAGTTGGTACCACGTTATTCACAGGTGTCTCTCATCATAAGGATTGTGGTTGGTTTTGCCTTTGGAGACCTGGTCTACCTGCTTCTGATAGAGGCTTAACTCAGTTCAGTGTGAAGAAGTTCACTGTGGTCCATAAAAGCAAACAGACAAGCTCTGGCGAGATAGAAGTGCTACTACTTGGCACGTTGATCCTTTGTGATGTAAAAAGTATTTGTTGGGCTGAGCACAGTGGCTTATGCCTATGATCCCAGCACTTTGGAAGGCCAAGGCAGGTGGATCACAAAGTCAAGAGATCAAGACCATCCTTGCCAACATGATGAAACCCTGTCTCTACTAAAAGTACAAAAATTAGCTGGCCTTGGTGGCACATGCCTGTAGTCCCAGTTACTCAGGAGTCTGAGGCAGGGGAATCGCTTGAACCCGGGAGGCAGAGGTTGCAGTGAGCCATGATCGCACTATTCTACTACTGCCTGGACAACAAGAGTGAAACTCCGTCTCTCAAAAAAAAAAAAAAAAAAACCTGAGAGGTTTTAATTTGCTAGATACAAAATCAATATACTGAAAGTCAAACGTTTCTCTACACTAGCAACAGAAACGTAATTTTTAAAAATACTACTTATTAGAGCAGAAAATATAAAGTACTTAGGAATAAATCTAACAAAAGTGTGTAAGACATTTGTGGAAAAAACTATAAAACTTTGTTAAAAGGCATTAAATAAAAACTGAATAGAGAGAATGATTTATCTAGTGCACAGATAGAACGATCTTTTGTGAAGGTGTAAATTCCCACCAGGATATATACAGTTAATTCAGTTCTAGTCAAGTGCTCAGCAGGTATATGTGTATGTGTGTGTTTCTTTTTGCAATGAGATGAGCTGATTCCAAAACTGATTTGGAAGAAAAAAATTTTAAAAAGGTTGAGACAATGTTGAAGATCATGGTGGGGCCAGGGAGGGACTCACCCTACCAGGTTCTATAAAATAATAGTAAACAAGTCCATTTGGCACAAAGAAGACAGAGCACTGGAACGAAAGAGAGCTCAGACCCATGTGAATGTGTGGAACCTTGACAAACAACAGGTGACCTGAAAAGCCATTTGGAAAAGGACTTCATCAGTGAGTGATACTCTCACATTTGATGACCTAGATTGATTATGTATTAGGAAACCTGGCCTAATCTTTCATTTTGTTCCTTGTTTTAGATATCATAGTCTGGCTTATAATGCTTATGTAAAATGCAACACCTTGTTTTCATTTTGTAAGATGCTAGGCATAAATCATGGCTTTGTTTTTTTCTCCTGTAGGGTGAAATTGATGCTCATGAAGACAGCTTCAAATCTGCAGATGAATCTGGGCAGGCACTGCTTGCTGCTGGTCATTACGCCTCAGATGAAGTGAGGGAGAAGGTAAGAGAAGAGAAATGGAGCTTTTGAGGAGCAAATTACATCTTTCACTAAGTCTCTGAAAGCTATTATTCATCCTTAAATATCCAGACATTGCATTCACCATGATATGTGAGAAACTTTTCTTTTTCTGCAGAGATTTAAAAAGAAGGTATATGTGTAGTGTGCTGATTTCCTGAGAGACAGTCCTCCTTATTTGGGGCATGTGTGGCACGTTTCCTACTTACAGGGACTTTTTGTATTGAGCTGAGTCTTGCATTAGGAGTTGCAGCAAAGAGGAAACACATTTTTATAAAATGATACATAGGCCGGATGTGGTGTGACCCCAGCACTTTCAGAGGCCAAGGCAGGAGGATTGCTTGAGACTAGGAATGGGAGACCAGCCTGAACAACATAGTGAGACCCCATCTTGACAAAAAATTGATAAATTAGCCAGACATGGTGGCACATTCGTATAGTCCTAGCTACTCGAGAGAATTGCTTGAACCCAGGAGTTCAAAGTTACAATGAGTTATGATTTGCACCACTGCACTCCAGCTTGAGTGACAGAGTGAGAACCTGTCTCTAAAAAAAAAAAGAAAGTAAAATAAAATATGTATGTATGTAAGTTTTGAAGTATCTCAGAGTATAAAATTGCCTAGGAACATTAGATAAATAATGATTTCTATATTTTCTAATATTACATAGAGTAAAAGAAGACATTTCAAAGACTTGTCATTAGTAGCTTCGGAGCCTAAAGTCTTGGGGGTTTCTGAATTTATTTTCCATATGTTATAGAGCACCCACTCAGTTGACATTTCTCAGTGGAGAGTCCCTACTCCATTTATACTGCCTCACTTTTAAATGGATGCCCTATTTCTTCTACCCGGGAGTTTACTTACTATTTTTACCTAAAGTCATTTGTGATCATGTGGCAATAAATTAATTCTAGATTAATTAAAATAAGCCATCCCTTTTATATTGAACATGCACATACAACATGAATGTTGTTTTTCCCCTTTTGCAAATCAGAAAAAAGGCCTGAAGATTAGCACTAGGATTAGGAATTCCAGGCTAGCTGTTCTGTCTGCCTCGGAGGCATTGGGGCTGACCTCATCTCCCTGACCATGTCTCCTATGCCCCCAAGCTGACCATCCTTTCCGAGGAGAGAGCAGCGCTGCTGGAGCTGTGGGAGCTGCGCAGGCAGCAGTACGAGCAGTGCATGGACCTGCAGCTCTTCTACCGGGACACTGAGCAGGTGGACAACTGGATGAGCAAGCAGGAGGTAATCTGTGAGCAAAGCCTTGTCAGTGGTGGGAGAAGAAGGACCTGTATTTTGTCTCCTCGGGTAGTGTGCTTGTTTTGTTTTAGGACATCGGTACCATGTTAGTTCTGAATCCATTGAAGAGGGGGAATTGAGCAAGCTTCTCTCGGCTCTGCCGGCATCTCTCTCTGCTGAGATTGCAAGGCCTTCAGAAAAGGCCCCAGCTTTTCAGATTAGTGTGATGTAAAATGTTTTGAGATTTTTTTCTTAGAACTTAGCATTGCCGGGTGCAGTGGCTGTCTCCTATAATCCCAGCACCTTGGGAGGCTGAAATGGGAGTATCCTTTGAGCCCAGGAACTCAAGGCTACAGCAAACTATGATCGTACCACACACTCTAGCCTGTTCAGTAGACCAAGATCCTGTCTCACAAAAAACACTTTAGCATTATGTGCCATCTAAATCTAATAGAAGCAACAAAAGCTATGTAAGAGAAGTTTCAATGGAATGTGGAACAAGGATTTCATGATATGACTTTACTGGATTGATTTTAAAAAAATCCAAAAGGACTTGGCCAGGCGCGGTGGCTCAAGTCTGTAATCCCAGCACTTTGGGAGGCCGAGACGGGCGGATCACGAGGTCAGGAGATCGAGACCATCCTGGCTAACACAGTGAAACCCCGTCTCTACTAAAAAATACAAAAAACTAGCCGGGCGAGGTGGCGGGCGCCTGTAGTCCCAGCTACTGGGGAGGCTGAGGCAGGAGAATGGCGTAAACCTGGGAGGCGGAGCTTGCAGTGAGCGGAGATCCGGCCACTGCACTCCAGCCCGGGCGACAGAGCGAGACTCCGTCTCCAAAAAAAAAAAAAAAAAAAAAAAAATCCAAAAGGACTTTAAACTTCCTAGAAGAGATCTTAGAAGTTTAACAGCCATAAAATGTCTTTCCTTCTTTTTGTATTTTGGCCAAAATACCCTTTGCTTCACAGTCTTAGAAGATCAAAGGAATAGGACATTATTCTGAACACTTTGTTTCCTTTGGCAAGGCGTTCCTGTTGAATGAAGACTTGGGAGATTCCTTGGATAGTGTGGAAGCACTTCTTAAGAAGCATGAAGACTTTGAGAAATCCCTTAGTGCCCAGGAGGAAAAGATTACAGTAAGATCCCTTCTTGTCAGTGCTTTCAAATGACCCTTATTATCGTAAGCCAGAGTCTCTTTCCCTGGAAGGATTCTGAACAGATTTGGTGAAAGATTCATATGCAGAGCACTCCTGTGGGTGCTTAAACTTTCACAAGGATGACATGCTATCTTGTTGAAGACATAATACAACTTTATGGAAAAATGATTTCCTTAATGGAAACCTCCAAACTTCTTTAAGTTTGTACCCTTCATTAAAAGTAGGTCAGGGTTAATATTAAGAGGTACTTTTGGCTGGGTGCAGTGGCTCACTTCTGTAATCCCAGCACTTTGGGAGGCTGAGGCGGGCAGATCACAAGGTCAGGAGATCAAGACCATCCTGGCTAACACAGTGAAACCCCGTCTCTACTAAAAATACAAAGAATTAGTCGGGCGTGGTGGCGGGCACCTGTAGTCCCAGCTACTGGGGAGGCTGAGGCAGGAGAATGGTGTGAACCTGGGAGGCGGAGCTTGCAGTGATTTGAGGTCGCACCACTGCACTCCAACCTGGGCGACAGAGCAAGACTCAGTCTCAAAAAAAAAAGAGGTACTCTTCCCATTGAAAATACATCTTAGAAATAAGAATTTGGAAAGCTGTTAACCTGTATTTGACCCCTGCCAGGAGATGGTGGCACAACTGGTGTCTCCAGTCTTGAATGGAGGTAGCGCAGTCTTAAGATATGTAACTGATAACATCAAGCAAAATCTGAAAAGTTGTGAGAAAAATGTCATCACCAACCTTTGGGTGAAAACCTTGACCTATGTTAAAGTTTGGTGTGTTTTATGATCTGTTCAGCCATTACTTTTCTCTAGAGGCCAAGCTCAGGACTAATGTGCTTACCAATGAATAACTTTTATCTTCCTTCCTAGGCATTAGATGAATTTGCAACCAAGCTAATTCAGAACAACCACTATGCAATGGAAGATGTGGCCACTCGCCGAGATGCTGTAAGTTTGTAGGTTCTTCATGCTTTTCCTTTTTGGTATGTGGGTCTCTCTTCTGAGATGTTCCAGTTAAGTCTCTTCAACTGGACATCCCTTTGGGCATAAACACTAGAGACTTTACAGGGGATCCTTGTCTTTCAGCTGTTGAGCCGCCGCAATGCCCTTCACGAGAGAGCCATGCGTCGCCGGGCCCAGCTAGCCGATTCGTTCCATTTGCAGCAGTTTTTCCGTGATTCTGATGAGCTCAAGAGTTGGGTCAATGAGAAGATGAAAACTGCCACAGATGAAGCTTATAAAGTAATGTACTATTAGTGTTGCTGTGTAGCACTTGATTAGTAAGCTAAACACAGCTCTCACAAATAAATGATAGCTAAAGGACAAAATAAGGGATTCCAAAAACCACACTACTTAATGTAAGCCAACTGTTTTATACATTCCTCCATAAAGATAAGTATAAAGGTAATGCAAGGGAACTTGACATACTCAGGTTTAGATAGAAAGAATCCCCTTCTTTCTTTTATGGGCAGGATCCATCCAACCTACAAGGAAAAGTACAGAAGCATCAGGCTTTTGAGGCTGAGCTCTCAGCAAACCAGAGCCGAATTGATGCCTTGGAGAAAGCTGGCCAAAAACTGATTGATGTCAACCACTATGCCAAGGATGAAGTAGCAGCTCGTATGAATGAGGTGATCAGTTTGTGGAAGAAACTGCTAGAGGCCACTGAACTGAAAGGTAAGAGAAGATGTTCCATTGGATTGTGACATGCATGTTTGAGGAACTAAATACCCCTTTCTATGAAGTATTTTAGGGACATATACCCCTAAAGTAAGGTGAAGTGGATGACTTTGGCGTTAGGGATAATTTCCTGTGTAGGAATTACTTGGCTTAAGTTCTTGATAATAGTTTGGTAAATGTAGTTGAGCATACTGGTTGGTGAGGGAGTCTGAGTGAGAAGGAACAGAATTGGGCCTCATTGCTGAAAATTAAAGTTCAGCTGAGAGCCAAGGGCATTTACTAATTCTCCAGTGTCCTTGTATCTCAAGGGGGTTAGAATGCTTCCAGTTCAACCTTGAGATGGTAGAGCAGGGGCTGCAATTGATATTTTCTTTCCCTTTGTGATGTAAGTGAAGGAATAAAACTCTGATCTATATAATTCTTCACTAAGATGCTACTGTTCATGGGCAGTGTCGTCAGAAAGGTAATGCTAAGCAATACAAAATTAAACTTGCTTCCTTCCATAGGAATAAAGCTTCGTGAAGCCAACCAGCAACAGCAATTTAATCGCAATGTTGAGGATATTGAATTGTGGCTGTATGAAGTAGAAGGTCACTTGGCTTCGGATGATTACGGCAAAGATCTTACCAATGTGCAGAACCTCCAGAAGAAACATGCCCTACTAGAGGCAGATGTGGCTGCTCACCAGGTAGTGTGAGCTGGGGGCTGTGGTTGGGCAAGTGAATGCAGAAACCATAGGAGGGAGGAAAAGCCAGTAATTTCAGACTAAATGAGTTTTGGGAGGGATGAAATGTGTTGATTTTCTTAGATTACTCTGTGCTACATGTGCTTCTGCTCAAATTAAATATCATCCCTTAGAGCTTTCTAGGAGCCTCAGATGAAGGAAGGAACTAGCAGAAAGAATACTCTTAGGGGTGGGAAAAAGACCTTATCAACTTTTCTTTGTGTACGATAAAACCACACCCAAAGTAATGTCAGCTCTGTCCTTTCACATTGCCAGGACCGAATTGATGGCATCACCATTCAGGCCCGCCAGTTCCAAGATGCTGGCCATTTTGATGCAGAAAACATCAAGAAGAAACAGGAAGCCCTCGTGGCTCGCTATGAGGCACTCAAGGAGCCCATGGTTGCCCGGAAGCAGAAGCTGGCTGATTCTCTGCGGTTGCAGCAGCTCTTCCGGGATGTTGAGGATGAGGAGACGTGGATTCGAGAGAAAGAGCCCATTGCCGCATCTACAAATAGAGGTCAGTCTGCTTCCCTCAGGTAGGAATCAACTTGGGAAAGGCTATGCTGTTGTAGCATAGAGGGGATGCATGTCAGGATGGGCAGGGTCAAGTTTATCGAACTGGAACCATGGTGGTAGCTACGGATGACAAATCAGTGCTAACTTTTCTCTTCATGGTTGGATAACTGGGGAGTGGTGTCTGCTTTCAGGTAAGGATTTGATTGGGGTCCAGAATCTGCTAAAGAAACATCAAGCCTTACAAGCAGAAATTGCTGGACATGAACCACGCATCAAAGCAGTTACACAGAAGGGGAATGCCATGGTGGAGGAAGGTGAGTAATTGGCATCAGTGATGTGGCTTGGCGCTGCTCCTTGTATCTCCCCTTCTTGCCAAGGGCATGGCCATGTGGGCGTAACAGACCGGGCTCTGGGGCTGAATACCATCCCAATTCTTTACTGACTGTACGACCTGACCAGACCTTACCTTTCTGAGCTTGAATTTACCTTTTTTTTTTTTTTTGAGACGGAGTCTCACTCTGTCACCCAAGGTGGAGTGCAGTGGTGCGATCTCAGCTCACTGGAACCTCTGCCTCCCAAGCTCAAGCAGTTCTCCTGTCTCAGCCTCCCAAGTAGCTGGGACTGCAGGCACACACCACCATACCCAGCTAATTTTTGTATTTTTAATAGAGACGGGGTTTCACCATATTGGTCAGGCTGGTCTTGAACTCCTGACCTCAGATGATCCACCTGCCTCAGCCTCTCTGAGTGCTGGGATTACAGCTGTGAGCCACCGTGCCTGGCTCTGAGCCTGAATTTCTTATCTGTGAAATGGGGATGACAACACCTCTCCTGACGCAGTAGTGAGTAAGTGAAACCAAGTAGGGAAAGAGCTGAAAGAGGGCCTGCACATGCCAGTCTCAGTAACTGAGTGCTGCAGCGGTACTGTTACTAGTCTTTATGATACTATCACTAATGCCAACTTGCAGTATCTGCTTCTTAGAGTCTAGGTAGAGGTCATGGTTTGAGGAGGCAAAAAATGAAACAGTCCTTTAAAGGGTTAGAACCTGAGCCTCTCAAAAAAATTGGAATTATGAAAGGGCACAGCTCACCAAAACATAGTAATGAAAGTGCCGTGAACACACAGAAAAACTTCCTTTTGTCCTTCTGTAATGTGTCAACATAGTTTTTGTTACCCTCTTTTCCTACCCGCCTTCCAGGCCATTTTGCTGCAGAGGATGTGAAGGCCAAGCTTCACGAGCTGAACCAAAAGTGGGAAGCGCTGAAAGCCAAAGCCTCCCAGCGTCGGCAGGACCTGGAGGACTCTCTGCAGGCCCAGCAGTACTTTGCTGATGCTAATGAGGCCGAATCCTGGATGCGGGAGAAAGAACCCATTGTGGGCAGCACTGACTATGGAAAGGACGAAGACTCTGCTGAGGTAACCAGGCTTGGGAAGCATCTTACCTGCCAAGGAAGTGGAACAGGGCTTGTACTGAGAAGGAAGTTAGGAGAAGTAGTGATGCATGGGAGCTGTGCATCACAATGATTGTTTTTAAAGATGTTTTGGAATCCATTTTTTACTTCGTTTTTTTTTTTAAGACAGGGTCTCACTGTTGCCCAGGCTGGAATGCAATGGTATAATTGTGGCTCACTGCAGCCTCAAACTCCTGGACTCAAGCGATCCTCCTGCCTCAGCCTCCCAAGTAGTTGGGACTATAGGCAGGTAGCACTAGGCCTAGCTACGCTTTTTAATTTTAATGTTATTTTTAGTAGAGATAGGGTCTCACTATGTTGTCCCATCTGGTTTCAAACTCCTGGCCTCAAACGATCCTCCTGCCAAGGCTTCCCAAAATGCTGGGATGGTAGGAATGAGCCACCCCTCCTGGCCCATTTTTTACTTTTTTTTTTTTTTTAGATGGAGTCTTGCTCTGTCGCCCAGGCTGGAGTGCCGTGGCTGGATCTCGGCTCACTGCAAGCTCTGCCTTCCGGGTTTATGCCATTCTCCTGCCTCAGCCTCCTGAGTAGCTGGGACTACAGGCACCCGCCACCTCGCCTGGCTAGTTTTTTTGTATTTTTTAGTGGAGACAGGGTTTCACCGTGTTAGCCAGGATGGTCTTGATCTACTAACCTCGTGATCCGCCCGTCTCGGCGTCCCAGAGTGCTGGGATTACAGCTTGCGCCACCGCACCTGGCCTTTTTACTTTTTATTATGAAAATTTAATCATACCTAAAGGAGAGAGAAGATGATTGTCACTCACCTTCAACCATTAACATTTGCCATTCTTGTTTCATCTGTGTGAAACCATATGTGTGTTTACATACATACTAACATACCAACATGCACGCATACGCATATACGTAGCTACAAACATACCAGCATACACATGTACATACCAATGTGCACATATACGCACATACCAACATGCACACATATATACATAGATGTACTTGGTTTTTTATGGTTATCTGTTTTTTGACTAAAATTTTCAAATTTTATTCATAAAGGTCTAGGTATAGTTCCTGTACCTAGCTCTTTCCAATCTTCACAAAAACTAGAATGAGTTGAATTTTTCCTTTTTTATTTATTTATTTTTTTTTGAGACGGAGTCTCGCTCTGTCGCCCAGGCTGGAGTGCAGTGGCCGGATCTCAGCTCACTGCAAGCTCCGCCTCCCGGGTTCGGACCATTCTCCTGTCTCAGCCTCCTGAGTAGCTGGGACTACAGGCGCCCGCCACCTCGCCCGGCTAGTTTTTTGTATTTTTTAGTAGAGACGGGGTTTCACCGTGTTAGCCAGGATGGTCTCGATCTCCTGACCTAGTGATCTGCCCGTCTCGGCCTCCCAAAGTGCTGGGATTACAGGCTTGAGCCACCGCGCCCGGCCCTTTTTTATTTTTTTAGGACAGAGTCTCACTCTGTCATCCAGGTTGAAGTACAGTGGCACAATCTCGGATCACTGCAACCTCTGCCTCCCGGGTTCAAGCAATTCTTCTGCCTCAGCCTCCCGAGTAGCTGGGATTATAGGCACCCGCCACCACACCCAGCTAATTTTTTTTTGTATTTTTAGTAGAGATGGGATTTTACCACATGGGCCAGTTTGGTCTTATCCTGACCTGAAGTGATCTGCCTGCCTTAGCCTCCCAAAGTGTTGGGATTACAGGCATGTGGCACCGCGCTCGTTCTGTCTCTGAGGCTGGAGTACAGTGATGCGATCACGACTCCCTACAGCCTTGACCTCCTATGCTCAGCAGTCTTCCCTCCTCAGTCCCCTGAGTAGCTTGGAATACAGGCATGCACCATTACATCTGGCTGATGTTTGTATTTTCTGTAGAGATGAGGTTTCACTATGTTGCCCAGGCTGGTCTTGAACTCCTGGGCTCAAGCTGTCTGCCTGCCTCAGCCTCCCAAAGTGCTGGGATTACAGGCATGAGCCGCTGTGCCCAGACCAGGATGAGTAGGCTATAATCATAATATATATGATTGTCCCAAAATATGGGAAACCTGAAAAACTTTGAAAATGGTATTAGCACTGTAAGAAGGGCAGGAGGTGATCACGTCATTGTGTACTGACAAAGGCTGTTGAGGCAGGATGGCAGGTTGGTGAGGCAGTGGAGGATGGGAGGCTTCAGCCCCTGTGCAGTGCTCCACGTGTGGTTTTGGTTTCAGGCTCTACTGAAGAAACACGAAGCTTTGATGTCAGATCTCAGTGCCTATGGCAGCAGCATCCAGGCTTTGCGAGAACAAGCACAGTCCTGCCGGGTAAACCTGTAACAGTTTATGGGTTACTGGAGGGAGGCCTTGGGGGCTGGGAAAGTGGAAGGATCCAGATGCTGTCAACAGGTGTTCCTATCATAGGCAACATTTGACTCTGCTATTAACTCTTATGACAAAGGTTTACAGAGAGTTTAGAATGAGACTTTTTTTTTTTTCTGAGACAAAGTCTCACTCTGTCACCCAGGCTGGAGTGCAGCGGCCGACCTCGGCTCACTGCAACCTCTGCCTCCCAGGTTCAAGCGATTCTCCTGACTCAGCTTCCCGAGTAGCTGGGATTACAGGTGTTCACCACCATGCCCAGCTAAAATTTTTTTTGTTTTTTTTGAGATGGAGTCTTTTTTGAGATGGAGTCTCACTCTGTCACCCAGGCTGGATGGAGTACAGTGGCGCGATCTTGGCTCACTGCAAGCTCCGCCTCCCAGGTTCATGCCATTCTCCTGCCTCAGCCTCCTGAGTAGCTGGGACTACAGGCGCCTGCCACCACGCCCGGCTGATTTTTTGTATTTTTGGTAGAGACAGGGTTTCACCGTGTTAACTAGGATGGTCTCGATCTCCTGACCTCGTGATCTGCCCGCCTCGGCCTCCCAAAGTGCTGGGATTACAGGCGTGAGCCACCGTGCCTGGCGGAGATGAAGTCTTGCTAGAGTGCAGTGTCACGATCTCAGCTCAGTGCAACCTGTGCCTCCCAGGTTGAAGCGGTTATCCTGCCTCAGCCTCCTGAGTAGCTGGGATTATTGGTGCCCACCACCATGCCTAGCTAATTTTTGTATTTTTAGTAGAGATGGGGTTTCACCATGTTGGCCAGGCTAGTCTCAAATTCCTGACCTCAAGATCCGCCCGCCTCAGCCTCTCAAAATGCTGGGATTGTGGGCATGAGCCACCGTGCCCGGCCCTAATTTAAAATGAGATTTTTATTTTTTTTTTTTGAGGCAGAGTTTCACCCTTGTTGCCCAGGTTGGAGTGCAGTGGCACAATCTTGGCTCACCGCAACCTCCACCTCCCAGGTTCAAGTGATTCTCCTGCCTCAGCCCGAGTTGCTGCGGTTACAGGCATGCACCACGCCTGGCTAATTTTGTATTTTTAGTAGAGATGGGGTTTCTCCATGTTGGTCAGGCTGGTCTCAAACTCCCAACCTCAGGTGATTTGCCTTGGCCTCCCAAAGTGCTGGGATTACAGGTGTATGCCACTGCGCCCAGCCAAAATGAGATTTTTTTTTAAAGATACCAAAAATTTAAAGTTCTTGGATCAGATTTTATTGGTAGCTTCAGTGAAGAATTCTCATGAGTGTGTATTTGGTAAATTTGGTACAGCTGGTGACATTTGAAACTGCTGTGTACTTAGATGACTCAGCGTGGACCTGTTTTTACAATGTTTGCCCTTTCTTTGGATTTTTAGCAACAAGTGGCCCCCATGGATGACGAGACTGGGAAGGAGCTGGTCTTGGCTCTCTACGACTATCAGGAGAAGAGTCCCCGAGAGGTCACCATGAAGAAGGGAGATATCCTTACCTTACTCAACAGCACCAACAAGGCAAGGCACAGAGAGTGGCTGCGTGTTTGTTCCGCACTAGCACCTCCATGTATGCTCAGTTGGGTTTCTGTGGGTTGTGTGTCTCCCTGAAATGAAAAGGCTTAGAATTCAAAGAGATAAGTTTCCTTACCAGTCCCCGACATGATATACATTTATGCGGTACTGTGTATGATCAAGAAGTTAATCTGTCTTCTTGAATACCTGCAAGAAGCATAGATAATCACGCTCAGAAGGATAGCTTATTTTCACCATTGAGTATCTCTAGGTGGAATTCTTGACCTGTCGAGCCAAAGTTTGCTGTATAACTTGGACCTGTTGGTTCTTACTCCAGACTACAGGCTACATCTCAGCCCAGCAGATCATTGGAGACAGCTGTGACCTCACCCCGCAGGCTTTGTCTTCTCCAGGCTAAATAATGACAATAATAAATCCATCCTGGTCCATCAGCCTTTCTTCCCTAACACACTCTGAATTGACGGTGGCCTTGAAGCGTCCACAGATTATCTGACTGATCCTGAAAGAGGCCTGCCTTCCGTTTTAGTTAAGGCTGGAGAAATGTCGTTGGCCATTTTTAAGAGCCAATTTATTCCCACTCCCACACCTTATTTATCCTTGTCATGATACTTTGAGGAATCCTGTGATTCTTATCTTTCTATTGATTCTAATTTAAACTTAAACCAACTTGTGGTCTAGCTTTGGTTTATATAAAGCAGCATTGCCCAGTAGAACTTTCCGTGATGGTGGAAATGTAAGGTGTCTGTGCTGCCTCTGCAGTAACTACTAGCTACGTGTGATAGTGGGCCCTTAAAATATGGCTAGTACAACTGAGTGTTTTATTTAATTGAATTATAACTCGATGAGGCCGGGCATAGTGGCTCACGCCTGTAATCCCAGCACTTTGGGAGGCCTAGACAGGAGGATCGCTTGAGCCCAGGAGTTCGAGACCAACCTGGGGCACATAGCAAGACCTAATTTTTTTTTTTTTTTTTTTTTTTAAGATGGAGTTTTGCTCTGTTGCCCACGCTGGAGTGCAGTGGTGCGATCTCAGCTCACTGCAAGCTCCGGTTCCCAGGGTCACACCATTCTCCTGCCTCAGCCTCCCAACTAGCTGGGACTACAGGCGCCCACCACCACGCCCAGCAATTTTTTGTATTTTTTATTAGAGATAGGGTTTCACCGTGTTAGCCAGGATGGTCTCAATCTCCTGACCTCTTGATGTGCCCGCCTCAGCCTCCCAAAGTGCTGGGATTACAGGTGTGAGCAACCGTGCTTGGCCTGAGACCTCATCTCTATATTTATTTATTTATTTATTTATTTATTTATTTATTTTTATTTTTTTTTTTTTATTTTTTTTTTTTTTTTGAGACGGAGTCTCGCTCTGTCGCCCAGGCTGGAGTGCAGTGGCGCGATCTCGGCTCACTGCAAGCTCCGCCTCCCGGGTTCACGCCATTCTCCTGCCTCAGCCTCCCGAGTAGCTGGGACTACAGGCGCCCACAACCGTGCCCGGCTAATTTTTTGTATTTTTAGTAGAGACGGGGTTTCACCGTGGTCTCGATCTCCTGACCTTGTGATCCGCCCGCCTCGGCCTCCCAAAGTGCTGGGATTACAGGCGTGAGCCACCGCGCCCGGCCTCTATTTATATTAAAAAAAAAAAAAAAAAAAAAGCCAGGCGTGGTAGTTCACGCCTGTAATCTCAGCTCTTTGGGAAGCTGAGGCGGGTGGATCACAGTGTCAGGAGATCGAGACCATCCTGGCCAACATGGTGAAACCCCGTCTCTACTAAAATACAAAAAAATAGCTGGGCGTGGTGGCGCACACCTATAGTCCCAGCTACTTGGGAGGCTGAGGCAGGGGAATCACTTGAACCCGGGAGGCAGAGGTTGTAATGAGCCAAGATGGTGCCACTGCACTCCAGCCTGGTGATAGAGCAAGACTCCATTTCAAAAATAAAAAGTTCTAACTCAATGAAAGTTCAGTGGGCACATGTGGCTGGTGGCTCCAGTGTTAAATAGCACAGTTCTGGAGCATCTAAGTGGAGAGAAGCCTGGCCTTGGTGGCAGGCAGCATTGCTCTTCTGCCTATGACCCTCTGTGGGTGTGGTAGGTGAGGAAGGGACTGAATTATCAGACCTTATGCAAAGTGACTTTAATATTGTTTTGGGCCTCTTAAAACAATTAATGCTGTCTTGTGTGTGCACACACATGACCTCCTTGGATTCTCCGTCTCAGAGAAGGAATTTGTTTTCAGTTCTCTGTCTTTTTTCTTTAGGATTGGTGGAAAGTGGAAGTGAACGATCGTCAGGGTTTTGTGCCAGCTGCTTACGTGAAGAAATTGGACCCCGCCCAGTCAGCCTCCCGGGAGAATCTCCTGGAGGAGCAAGGCAGCATAGCGCTGCGGCAGGAGCAGATTGACAATCAGTAAGGATGACACCGGGGGCCACAAGGACCAGGCGTCCCACAGGCGTACTCTGTTCCACATGAGCCGAAGCTTAGGCGTGTCCTGAGGCTCCTGGAGCCCACCTGCATGCCTCCTACTATCTCCACCCCACTTTGAGCCCACAGACCTCCCTGTTTGGGTCTCAAATCCCTGACTGATGACTTATTTTGCTTTGTTTTTTTTCCACCAGTGTTCATGAGTTTTTCCTAAACAGAATTTTTCTAATCATTGCCATTTGTCTTTTGGTTCGAGATGCTTTTTGAAATTGGATATTCAGATTCTACACCCCACAGCTCTGTCCACTTTGAAAAGCTGCTTTCAGAGCTTCTCTCTCTGCCATAGCTTTGAGTTCTGAGAATGGAATTTTGTAATGAAATGGCTCTGTTCTCTTTCCTGTAGCTGAGCCCCCATATTGCCCTGTGTCCCTCCTTCAGGGTATTTCTGACTCCACTAGTGGAATCAGCAGTTTTGGACACTTGAGAAGTATCCAGGAAATACATTCCCACTAGAGTTTGGTTAGAATAGTGGAATTTTTGGATTCCAGTGATCCTCAGTAAGATCAGAGTTATTTGTCCACTTATAGATTCTGTTATTATTGAGATAAGAATGGAAGGTTTTGGTTTATATTCTTTTTTTTTTTTTTTTTTGAGACAGAGTCTCGCTCTGTCACCCGGGCTGGAGTGCAGCGGCATGATCTTGGCTTACTGCAACCTTACCTCCCGGATTCAAGCGATATCCTGCCTCAGCCTCCCAAGTAGCTGGGACTGCTGGCATGTGCTACCACACCCAGCTAATTTTTGTATTTTTAGTAGAGACGGGGTTTCGCTGTGTTGGCCAGGCTGGTCTAAAACTCCTGACCTCATGATCTGCCCGCCTTGACCTCCCAAAGTGCTGGGATTATAGGCGTGAGCCACCGTACCCGGCCTTGGTTTGTATTCTTACCAGCAGTCTGGGTCATAAATATAAGAGGAAAAAGTAGATCAAATATATGGCTAAATTGCTTGTTAGCTCTCAGTAAAATTTCTTTCTAAGGGTAGTCCAGTCTGTTCCCTGACCTTGCTCTGTGAAGTTACCAGTGTTTTCAGTACAGGAAAATCTGCCTTAAGCATGGCAGACCTGTCAAGAAAATGAAGGTGAACTAACCCTGTAATTTTCCTGTTATTTCTTTACTGTCATTTCACTCATGGCTTAGAGTGCTCCTTAGAGCTGTTGAATGAGTCCGTATTTTCCCAACATTAAGCATCCACCATCATGGCACCAGTCGGAGCTGCCGCCTTTCATCCCTGTGGATTAATCCCACTAATTTGTGCATGCTTTTGCTGTGCCCCCTCTGTGCAGGACACGCATAACTAAGGAGGCCGGCAGTGTATCTCTGCGTATGAAGCAGGTGGAAGAACTGTGAGTAGGCTGAGAGTCTTGCAGAGCACCAGTGTCCACTGCTACCCTGTCCATTCTCCCTCTGCCGCTTCTCTTGAAGGCCTTTGTTCATCCAGAAAGATGAGGTGGTGGGAGGAACTGCCTGTCTGTGCAGCAGCTTTGCCTCACAAGGGAAGAGGTCGCGGTGCAGCTGTGTTGGTTGATGACTGCTTATCTCATTGGTTGCTTCCGTGTGCAGCTGTGTGTTCAGAGTGGTGTTGGTTCCCCCTCCTGTTGGTTTTTGTGGTGGACCAGCCACTATCAGCAGCAAACCTGAAGGCTTGTTCTGTAGTTTTCCTTAGTAGGAAGGAAATCATATGCTTCTCTTAAAGTGTTGTGATTCTTGGTAACTCATTGCTTTTTTATTTCACTTTGGGACACTTAGATTTGATGGTGATTCTAGTTTTTTTTAACTTTTAGTTTTTTATTGTTTGTTGTTTTCATGTTCAAAGATAATATTTCAGCCTTTTGTGTTTTAGTTCCCGAGGGTTAGAATATCCTTTGATTCTTAAGAAATCTTTCAAGTAACAGAATGGCACAGAGATACTCAGTAATGTGCCTGATTTTCCTTCCGAACTTGCCAAAACTTTCTGAGAACTGAATGTATCATTTTAGAAATGTCCTACTAATATGGAGATAAAACATCCTGTATGAGGATATTTTAAAGCTCAGTGTACCTTCCCCCACCTCACCCCAGCCTGGGGGCTATTCAGAGAATTATAAAAGACAAAAAAAAAAACCCTCTGTATACATTCTGCCCAGCAAATTCATTTCATCTCTCCACTGTAGTTGCATGAACCCTGTGTTACTGTGCTAAGCGCTTGGTTTCAGTCATTTGTGGTTGTGTTGTTATAAGTGCAAAATTGGCCTGGAGATAAGTGTGCCTGGCTGTTCTAGCCACCTAGTTGTGAACAGTGTGTGCATATCTCTTAGGCTGTGGCGTGGGTACTTGGGATCCTCATCTTCATCTGATAACTCTGTTACTAGGGCATCATCATTACAAACTCGTAGCCTGGAATCCATATCTTGGAGACACTTCGTGGTTTGCCTTTATGTCAGCATTTACAAACTGCCTTCTTTGTCCCTCTTGTCTCCCTCTTGAATTCCATCAGATATCATTCTCTTCTGGAACTGGGTGAGAAGCGTAAAGGCATGTTGGAGAAGAGTTGCAAGAAGTTTATGTTGTTCCGTGAAGCGAATGAACTACAGCAATGGATCAATGAGAAGGAAGCCGCTCTGACAAGTGAGGAGGTCGGCGCAGACTTGGAGCAGGTTGAGGTGCTCCAGAAGAAGTTTGATGACTTCCAGAAGGTATGGGCAGTCTTAGAGCTCAGCTGAAAATTTATTTAAAGATTTTAGTCTCTTGATTTTTTTTTTTTTTTTTTTTTGAGATGGATTCTCGCTGTCATCCAAACTGGAGTGCAGTGGTATGACTTCAGCTCACTGCAACCTCTGCCTCCTGGGTTCAAGCGATTCCCATGCCCTAGCCTCCTAAGTATCTGGGATTACAGATGCCCGCCACCATGTCCTGCTAATTTTTGTGTTTTTAGTAGAGACAGTGTTTCACCATGTTGGCCAGGCCGGCCTCAAACTCCTAACTTCAGGTGATCCACCCGCCTCAGCCTCCAAAGTACTGGGATTATAGGCATGAGCTTCTGCGCCCGGCCGGAGTCTCTTGATTTCTGACTGCAAATTACTGGAATGCAAATTACATAGATTATATTCCATCATCTATGTAGCTATTTTTTTTTTCCAATTTTTTTTTTCTTTTGAGACGGAGTCACACTTTCGTCGCCCAGGCTTGAAGTTCATTGGCATGATCTCAGTTCACTGCAACCTTCTCCTCCCAGGTTCAAGCAGTTCTTCTGTCTCAGCCTCCCGAGTAGCTGGGACTGCAGGGGCTCGCCACCATGCCTGGCTAGTTTTTGTATTTTTAGTAGAGATGAGGTTTCACCATATCGGTCAGGTTGGTCTCAAACTGCTGACCTCAGGTGATCCACCTGCCTCAGTCTCCCAAAGTGCTGGGATTACAGGCGTGAGCCACCGCGCCTGGCCTCAGTTTTTTTTTTTAAGACAGAGTCTCACTGTATTGCCCAGGCTGGAGTGCAGTGGCTCGATATCAGGTCACTGCAACTTCGCCTCCCAGGCTCAAGTGATTCTCATGCCTCAGCCACCCGAGTAGCTGGGATTACAGGTACGCATGACCACGTCTGGCAAATTTTTGTATTTTTAGTACAGCCGGGGTTTTACCGTGTTGGCCAGCCTGGTCTTAAATTCCTGGCCTCAAGTGATCCCCCCACCTCAGCTTGACCCAAAGTGAGCTACCACGCCTGGCCTGTGTAGCTATTTTTAAAAGACTTTAATTGAAACTTTTTTGGACTAGTTTAGTTTTAAGGAAGGATATACTTTGTTCTCTACATGTTGTTATAAGAACTTTTCTAAGCCTAAACTACAATAGATGTGAAAGTACTCTTTTTTTTTTAAATTGGGGTAAATTCACAAAGCTAACCATTTTAAAGTGTACAATTCAGTGGTATTGAGTACATTCACAATGTTGTGCAACCACCACCTCTAGTTCTGAAACATTTGCATCACTTCAGAAGAAAACCACATATCTATCAAGCATTCATTTGCCATTCTCCCTAACCCCAGTGGCCCACGTAGCCACTCATCTGCTGCTTGCCTCCATATTTACCTATTCTGGACAATTTATATAAATGGAATCACGTCATGTGACTTTTTGTGACTGGCTTCTTTTGTTTATGTTTTCTTTCTTTTATTTATTTATTTTTGAGACAAGGTAGCGTTCTGTTGCCCAGGCTGGAGTGCAGTGGCCCAGTCTCAGCTTACTGCAGTCTCCGCTTCCTGGGTTCAAGTGATCCTCCTGTCTCAGCCTCCTGAGTAGCTGGGACTATAGCTATGTACCACTATGCTCAGCTAATTTTTGTATTTTTTGTAGAGACAAGGTTTCGCCATGTTGCCCAGTCTGGTCTCGAACTCCTGAGCTCAGGCTGTCTGCCCATCTTGCCCTCCCAAAGTGCTGGGATTACAGGTGTGAGCCACTGCACCTGGCCCATAATGTTTTCAAGTTTCATCCTTTTTGTAGCACATGTCAGTACTCCATTCCTTTTTATAGCTGAATAATATTTGACTGGCACACTACACATTGTTTATCCATTCCACCACTTAAAAGTATTCTTTTTTTTTTCTTTTTTTGAGATGGAGTCTCGCTCTGTCGCCCAGGCTGGAGTGCAGTGGCCAGATCTCAGCTCATTGCAAGCTCCGCCTCCTGGGTTTACGCCATTCTCCTGCCTCAGCCTCCCGAGTAGCTGGGACTACAGGCGCCCGCCACCTCGCCCGGCTAGTTTTTGTAGTTTTTAGTAGAGACGGAGTTTCACCGGGTCAGCCAGGATGGTCTCGATCTCCTGACCTGGTGATCCGCCCGTCTCGGCCTCCCAAAGTGCTGGGATTCACTTAAAAGTATTCTTACAAAAAATTCAAATGAGGAGGAAGAGCTTCTATCTCCTATAGTAACTGTGCATTAAAATTTTATCTCGTTTTTACTTATTTTTTAGAGATAGGGTCTCACTCTCTCGCACAGGCTAGAGTGCAGTGGGATGATTGTAGCTCACTGTAACCTTGAACTCCTGTGCTCAAGTGATCCTCCCACCTCAGCCACCCGTGTAGCTGGGACTATGGACGTAGGCTACCACATCCATTATTTTTTATTTATTTATTTTTTTTGGAGATGGAGTCTCGCTCTGTCGCCCAGGCTGGAGTGCAGTGGCCGGATCTCGGCTCACTGCAAGCTCCGCCTCCCGGGTTTGCGCCATTCTCCTGCCTCAGCCTCCCGAGTAGCTGGGACTACAGGCGCCCGCCACCTCGCCCGGCTAGTTTTTTTTGTATTTTTTTAGTAGAGACGGGGTTTCACCGTGTTAGCCAGGACGGTCTCGATCTCCAGACCTCGTGATCCGCCCGTCTCGGCCTCCCAAAGTGCTGGGATTACAGGCTTGAGCCACCGCGCCCTGCCTCACATCCATTATTATAATTGAAAAAATTTTTCTGGCCGGGCCCAGCGGCACATGCCTGTAATCTCAGCACTTTGGGAGGCTGAGGCAGGCGGATCACTGGAGGTCAGGAGTTCAAGACCAGCCTGGCCAATGTGGTAAAACCCCATCTCTGCTGAAAATACAAAAAGTAGCTGGGCGTGGTAGTGCCTGGCTGTAGTCCCAGCTACTCAGGAGGCTGAGGCACGAAGGTCACTTGAACCCAGGAGGCGGAGGTTGCAGTGAACCGTGATCATGCCACTGCACTCCAGCCTGGGCAACAGAGTGAGACTGAGTCTCATTAGAAGAAAAAAGAAAAAAAAAATTTCTGTAGAGATTGGGGTTTGGTTATGTTGCCCCAAGCTGGTCTTGAACTCCTTAAGCAATCCTCCTGCTTTGGCCTCCCAAAGTCCTGGGATTAAAGGTGTGAGCCACCACACCTGGCCTCTTCACATTTTAAAAACATTGTTTTGAAACCAAAAAGAGGTTTTAAAAAAGTCTCTATTTGATAAAAATATTTGCTGGGCATAGTGGTGTGTGCCTGTAGTCCAAGCTACTGAGAAGACTGAGGTAGGAGGATTGCTTGAGCCTGGGAGGTAAAGGCTGCAGATGATTGCAATACTCCACTCCAGCCTGGGTGACAGCGAGACCCTGTCTCCAAAAAAACGAAAAAACTACAGTTAATGAAGTAAATTCGAGTCCAATAATTATCTGAGGGCTGGGAAAACCAATCCATAGGGATACCTGTTGAACAGATCCTTATAGCTTTTTTTCTTTGTTTTGTTTCTGTTTTGTTTTGAGACAGAGTCTTGCTCTGTTGCCCAGGATGGAGTGCAGTGGTGCGATTTCGGCTCACTGCAACCTCTGCCCCCCAACTCCCGCCACCTGTTCAAGAGATTCTCCTGCCTCAGCCTTCCGATTAGCTGGGATTACAGGCGCCTGCCACCGTGCCCGGCTAATTTTTGTATTTTTAGTAGAGACGGGGTTTCACCATCTTGGCCCGGCTGGTCTTGAACTCCTGACCTTGTGATCCACCTTGGCCTTCCAAAGTGTTGGGATTACAGGCGTGAGCCACCGCACCCGGCCTTTTTGTTTTGTTTTGTTTTTGAGATGGAGTTTCACTCTTCTTGCCCAGGCTGGAGTGCAATGGTGCGATCTCGGCTCACCGCAACCTCTGCCTCCCAAGATCAAGCGATTCTCCTGCCTCAGCCTCCCAAGTAGCTGGGATTACAGGCAAAGGCCCCCACACCCAGCTAATTTTGTACTTTTAGTAGAGAAAGGGTTTCTCCATGTTGGTTAGGCTGGTCTTGAACTCCCGACCTCAGGTGATCCGCCCACCTCGGCCTCCCAAGGTGCTGGGATTACAGGCGTAAGCCACCATGCCTGGCCGTAGCTTATTTTTTTAATCCCTTTTTTTTAAATAGGCCCTTGTAGAAGACTCCTTATAGTTTCAAGCCATAGTTTGTGATGTCTCCTTTGACTTTGGCTTGCTATTTTGGGTTTTAGTTATTATGGCTTTTGTTTTAAAGGACCTGAAGGCCAATGAGTCACGGTTGAAGGACATTAACAAGGTAGCTGAAGACCTGGAGTCTGAAGGTCTTATGGCAGAGGAGGTGCAGGCTGTGCAACAACAGGTAGGTGTCTCCATCTTGGAGTGAGGCTCTGTTGCTGTAAGGATGCAGCTTTGTTCTTCCTATGTCTGTCATAGCCCAACAAGCAGTGTTTCATAGCACAGAATTGTGGCTTGACTGTAGGTCAGGTCCTCTATGTGACCAAAACCATTTTGATTAACTTCTTTATACCAATATCCCTCATCTCTATTTGGTTCTGGGGGGTCTTCTGTCTTCTCCGTAAGTCCATTAAATATTTAATGTTTATATAGCCATTAACTAATGGTAATTTCATAAGTTCCTCAAAGAAAAGGTTTATGTATAAATACTTGAAGTTCTGCTGGACATTTGGACTGGCATTTCCATTTGTCTTTTTGGAATTCTCTCCTGTGTTTCCAGGTTTGACCATAATGAGTATTCTTGAGAGATGTGTATTTCTTCTAATAATAAAACTGGTTTCTCTCTCTCCTTGTAGGAAGTGTATGGCATGATGCCCAGGGTAAGTTTCGGGTACTGTGTGTGGATCTTGAACATGAGAAGGGTTTAAACTTTGGTAAGAATATCCAGGCCAAGAACTTCATCAGAATTGCTGTTCCTTAACCTCCGATGCCTTTTGTGTGTAAAGATTTGTGGAAAACACCAAAAATTGATTTCTTTTTTTTTGAGACAGAGTCTCACTCTGTCACCCAGACTAGAGTGCAGTGGTGTGATCTTGGCTCACTGCAACCTCCACCTCCCAGGTTCAAGCGATTCTCCCATCTCAGCTTCCTGAGTAGCTGGAATTCCAGGCGTGTGGCATCACACCCAGCTAATTTTTGTATTTTTAGTACAGACGGGGTTTCACCATGTTGTCCAGGCTAGTCTCGAACTCCCAACCTCAGGTGATCCGCCCACGTCAGCTTCCCAGAGTGCTGGGATTACAGACGTGAGCCACCACTTCTGGCCCAGAAATTGATTTCTACTTACCATTCTTCAAAAGACAAAAAAATGTTGGGTTTTTTTTGTTTGTTTTGTTTGTAAGAGATAGGGTCTTGCTTTGTTGTCCAGACTGGAGGTCAGTGGCTTTTCACAGCTACAGTTATAGCCTACTGCAGCCTCGAACTCCTGGCCTCAAGCAATCCTCCCACTTCAATCTCCCAATTATCTAGGACAACAGGCATGCAACACAAAGCGCAGCTCTTTAAAAAAAAAAAAAAAAGTCTTTATCTCTTCAGTTTTCTAAAACTTCTTCTATAGCTATCTTTAGGTTTGTTTATTACCCCTTTGCAGACAATCTTATGAGTACAACATAAAGAAAAGTTGGTGGTTTTCTTATTAAATTTCTTTATTCTCTCCATTTCTTCTACTGGATAAAAAGTTGGAATTTGTCTCTCCTGTTTGTTGGCTTAATTTTTCTTAACTAGCCTTGAAGTTTGTTACCAGCCAAACTATGGAGGGAGAATGCTGTTTTGATTAGTGTATTAATATCTGGGATCTCCCCTGGGGGAAACTAGAGTCATTAACTGGAAAGGTCAGGTGCTTTGTTGTTTCATGCTCAATTGCATGGCTGCCTAAATTACTCTTTCTCTGAATAGGATGAAACTGATCCCAAGACAGCCTCCCCGTGGAAGGTAAGGACTCTTTTGCAAATTATTGTTTTCAGGAGTTTTGTGAGAGCATGAAATATGTTGTGTCCTTTTCTGGTGTGCCTTTCTCTGAATATTCAGCTTGTCTTAAGTCTTTAGTCATTTCTGGACTTGTTTGGGGTGGTTTCTTTCTGAATCTGTTATCTCTTAAAATGTGATGCTTAATATACAAAAGCAGAGTGTCTACGTCAAATGCTCAGTACAGTTAGGTTGCATTGATTACCCATGTTGGTGCAGCATATGCTGCAGCAGGGAGCACTGTGTGGTTGGCAGGGTCCCACCAGTAAGAGGCAGTCCAAAGGGAAATGACGTGAACACGAGAACAACTGCACCCGTAAAGGAGGGCAGGCCTTCATTCACCATTTGCTTGGCCTCTATCCTGTGGCCCAAGAAAGGCTTCAGAGATGCCCGATGCAGAGATGTAAAGGGAGGAATGAGATGTTTCCCCACTACAGTAGACATTTTTCTGGACAAATCCAGGTGTGAATATGGCTTAACCAGAATGGGCCATCCCTGACCAAGAATACAGGGGAAAAGGTGTTTGTTTTGTTTGTTTGTTTGTTTGTTTGTTTGTGATGGAGTCTTGCCCTGTCAGCCAGGCTGGAGTGTGGTGGCGCAATCTCCGCTCACTGCAACCTCTGCCTCCCTAGTTCAAGCAATTCTCCTGCCTCAGCCTCCCAAGTAGCTGGGACTACAGGCATGTGCTACCATGCCTGGCTAATTTTTGTGTTTTTAGTAGAGACAGGGTTTCGCCATGTTGGCCAGGGTAGTCTTTAACTCCTGACCACAGGTGATCCACCCGCCTCAACCTTCCGAAGTGTTGAGATTACAGGCCTGAGCCACAGCGCCCAGCCAGGGAGAAGGTTTTTTTTGTTTTTGTTTTTTGTTGTTTTTTTTGAGACGGAGTCTAGCTCTGTTGCCCAAGCTGGAATGCAGTGGCATGATCTGAGCTCGCTGCAACCTCTGCTTCCCAGATTCAAGCGATCCTCCTTCCTCAGCTCCCCCTAGTAGCTGGGATTACAGGCATGCACCACCATGCCTGCTAATTTTTGTATTTTCAGAAGAGTTAGTGTTTCGCCACATTGGCCAGGCTGGTCTCAAACTCCTGACCTCAGGTGATCCGCCCACCTCGGCCTCCCAAAGTGTTGGGATTACTGGCCCGGCTGAGGTTTTTTATGTGATACATTTATAGCTGTGATTGTGTAACTGGTTGCGTGTGTCTCAGTTCTAGCATCTTCCCTCCTGACCCAGCTCTTCAGGAATACATCACTTAAGTTATAGGCAAGTTAGAGAGCAGATTCTGACTTTATAAAAGTAGATCTTTTGGCTAGGTGTGGTGGCTCACACCTATAATCCCAGCATTGCGGGAGGCTGAGACAGGTCGATGAGCCCAGGAATTGGAGACCAGCCTGGGCAACATGGCGAAACCCCGGCTCTACAAAAAACAAAACAAAACAAAAAAAGTTTTAAAAAGAAAAAAGAAAGTAGGTCTTCTCCTCGTTAGTACAATGGTGAGTTGACAAGCAGATAAAAAAAAGTAAAATTTTTAAAAGTGTATCCCCAGAAATATGAAGAAAGCATGAAAACCTTAAAACAAAAAGCCTCCCCCCAACAACCCTTCCATGTCCACCTTTGAACCCGCTCAGTCACCTTGTCTGACCTCTCCTGAGGACCTAGGCTGAGAGGGATTTGTGTCTTGTGGCCTCCTTCCCTGACTGGCTCTGACTATCCTCCTTGTTAAGTAGGTTTCTAATTGGGCCAGGCATGGGGGGTATACTTTTCCTTCTATTCAGCTCTCTCTCCTTTTCTCACTCTTCGCTTTTCTTACATAGCAAAACTTGATCATTGATTATATGAATGGGCAACAGCCTTACTTACGCCCTCAGCAGAATGTTTCTGATAACATAAGTATTCTTTCAGAAGTTTATTTTAGATACCTTTATAAATCCCAGTACCTCTTACTGGAGACAGTGGGTCCACCTTCTGACTCCTATAAACACACCAGTTGAAAATGCCACCTAGGGATGCCATGAGGACGTCTGCATCCAGGCTCAGCCATCTTGGCCTCCTTTTTTTTTTTTTTTTTTTTTTGTGAGACAGAGTTTTGCTCTTTCACCCAGGCTGGAGTGCAGTGGCGTGATCTCAGCTCACTGCAACCTCTGCCTCCTGGGTTCAAGCAGTTCTCCCGCCTCAGCCTCCTGTGTAGCTGGGATTACAGGCACCCGCCACCATGCCCAGCTAATTTTTATATTTTTGGTAGAGACGGGGTTTCACCATGTTGGCCAGGCTGGTCTTGATCTCCTAACCTCAGGTGATCCACCCGCCTTGGCCTCCCAAAGTGCTGGGATTACAGTCGTGAGCCACCATGCCCTGCCTCTTGTTCTTTACTCAAAGGGTTGTGAGCATTGTAACCTGGGCCAATTTGAGTTTCTTTCCAGTGAATTGGATGGACTGTAAGATCCTAAGGGACTTTATTTATTTGTTTTTTTTTAATTTTATTTATTTATTTATTTATTTTTGAGACGGAGTCTTGCTCTGTTGCCCAGGCTGGAGTGCAGTGGCACAATCTCAGCTCACTGCAACCTCTGCCTCCCAGGTTCAAGCGATTCTCCTGCCTCAGCCTCCTAAGTAGCTGGGATTACAGGCTCACACCACTGTGCCCAGCTAATTTTTGTATTTTTAGTGGAGACAGGGTTTCACCATGTTGGTCAGGCTGGTGTCAAACTCGTGACCTCAGGTGATCTACCCACCTCGGCCTCCGGAAGTGCTGGGATTACAGGCGTGAGCCACCGTGCCTAGCCCTAAGGGACTTTAGATTTTTATAAGGATCTATATTGTTGACAGCTATATTGTTGAAATGTACATTGTTGAAAGCTAATTCACTGCTTTATTTTTTCCCTCTGGTAAAGCCGTTGCCCTTCAATGGGGATACTGTTAAAAAGAACAACAACCCAATAACTATAATTAGAAATGAAAGTGATTATTAGTGCTCCTGACTGTTAAATAGTCTCAGCTGCCAGCATTTGTTAAATTAGGGTTTGTTTTTTCTTTTTCTGGAATATTCTCCTGTAGTATAGACAAGAAAATGATATTAATCATTAGTCTTTTAGGTATTTTTCTGTCCAGCTAGCTGCTGAAATTGTGATTTTTACCATTCTCTTTTCACTCTTCATCAGATAAAATTAATTACTGAGCTGAGTCTAATTGTGCATTTTGGGTATTTTCATGACCTTCTAGTAGTTGATACTTCTACTGATGTCTCTGTTAAGAATGTTGCCAGTATCCCTTTAAGGTAATTTGGGTTGATCACAGGGACCTAGTCAATGACACTTGCAGCTCAGATCTCTAATTGCCAGGCACTTGATTAGTTTTGCCTTCTGCTTTCCTCCCTACCTAGTCTGCTCGTCTGATGGTTCACACCGTGGCCACCTTTAATTCCATCAAGGTAAGAAGCAGTGACCAGCTCCCCATCTCCCCTGGTTTTCTCCACTATCTTCCTTCCCTGTCTACAGTAGAGCTCTTGTTCTTGTCAACCGGGTGAACTGTGACATATCTCACTCTCCTGGGTCCAAGCATGTCCTAAGTA
This sequence comes from Macaca fascicularis, assembly GCF_037993035.2. Lineage (NCBI taxonomy): Eukaryota > Metazoa > Chordata > Mammalia > Primates > Cercopithecidae > Macaca > Macaca fascicularis. The sequence continues at coordinate 15,362,994 of NC_088389.1, read as the reverse complement.
AACATCAGCATGCTCATGGTCGCTGGGTAGCTTGGTGGCTTTCCTGTCAAGAGCCCTCCAGGGAAGGCAGCAAGCCTTCCCTCTGATTTCCAGTAGGTCAGGGAGCTAGAAGGAGCACAGTCTCAGGAAAGCAGTGAGTGGCTCCCTTGCCGCCTGCAGTGCGAGGTCCTGTAGCATACTGGCTCTTCCCAGGCCTGCTGTGGCCTGTGAGGCTGCTGGTCGGGTGTTGGGAGGCAGCGAGCGCTGGGATTTCTCCACGCAGCTGTGATTTAGGAAGCAGTTGCTAACTGCCAGGCCCCAGGCTAGGAGATGAGAGTAAGGAAGAGTCAGCTATGTCTCCTGCTGCCTCAGAGGGGATGCCTAGGTCAGGTGTTTGTGGGTGTTGAAGCTGTCAGGCACAGCTAGTTTTGGCTTGGCTCTGACTGGAATGTTGTATACTAATTTATTCAGCGAGGAAGGTTGGAAACAGGAAATTTTATGTGCCCTAGCATCTCCTTCAAGCAAAGTCATTTTCCCAAAGTCTGACTGGGAGCATGACGAGAGGCAGTGCAATGGAGCTGATGTTTTGCTGTCCTGCAGGAGCTGAATGAGCGCTGGCGGTCCCTACAGCAGCTGGCCGAGGAACGGAGCCAGCTCTTGGGCAGTGCCCATGAAGTACAGAGGTTCCACAGGTGAGGGGTGAACCCTGGGCTGGGAGAGGGAGAAACAGGTGACTGCTAGTTCCTGACAGCCCCCAAGCTTGCTGAGTGAGATCCTATAGGAACGGCTGGCTCTTGTTGATGTTTACATCTGACACAGGGTGGATGCTCAGTAAATCCTGCTAAGTGAATTATTTTGCTTTTTAGAGTTATTGGTGGTAGCCACAGACAAATATACAAATGTCAGCTAAATAAATTTTCTTAGGCCAGGCCTGGTGGCTCATGCCTGTAATCCCAGCACTTTGGAAGGCCAAGGCAGGCAGCTCACCTGAGGTCAGGAGTTTGAGACCAGCCTGACCAACATGGGGAAAACCCACCTCTACTAAAAATAAAAAGATAACTGGGCGTGGTGGCGAGTGCCTGTAATCCTAGCTACTTGGTAGGCTGAGGCAGGAGAATCGCTTGAACCCGGTGGGGGTGGAGGTTGCAGTGAGCCAAGATTGTGCATTGTGCTCCAGCCTAGGTGACAAGAACGAAACTCCGTCTCAATAAATAAATAAATAAATAAATAAAATTTTTTTAGTGTCTGTCCTGTAATCAAGGCGATTGTACTCAGCATTTCTTAACGTAAATGTGTCTCCCCTTTAGAGATGCTGATGAAACCAAAGAATGGATTGAAGAGAAGAATCAAGCTCTAAACACAGACAATTATGGACATGATCTCGCCAGTGTGCAGGCCCTGCAACGCAAGCATGAGGGCTTTGAGAGGGACCTTGCAGCTCTCGGTGACAAGGTGAGAGGACCCAAAGTCATCTTCTGGCATTTTTGCCCCAGAAAGAGAAGTCTTCTGTTCTGCAGAGCACACCCCCTTACTGCAAGCTCATTCACCACTTTGTTCCCATAGGTAAACTCCCTTGGTGAAACAGCAGAGCGCCTGATCCAGTCCCATCCCGAGTCAGCAGAGGACCTCCAGGAAAAGTGCACAGAGTTAAACCAGGCCTGGAGCAGCCTGGGGAAACGTGCAGATCAGCGCAAGGCGAAGTTGGGCGACTCCCACGACCTGCAGCGCTTTCTTAGCGATTTCCGGTACGGAGCTACGTTCACTCAGACCTCTGGAACATAGAGCCTTCTTTGCAGGGGTCATTTTTATTGTGAAAGTAGCACATGCTCATCTGGGTACAATGGCTCACACCTATAATCCCAGCACTTTGGGAGGCCGAGGCAAGCGGATCGCTTGAACTCAGATGTCGGAGACCAGCCTGGGATACATGGCAAAACACTTTGGCTATTGTAAAATTTTAAATTTTAATTTAAGAATTAAAAACCTCCGGGCACAGTGGCTCACGCCTGTAATCCCAGCACTTTGGGGAGACCAAGGCGGGCGGATCACCTGAGGTCAAGAGTTCAAGACCAGCCTAGCCAACATGGCGAAACCATGTTTCTACTAAAAGTACAAAAATTATCTGGGCATGGTGGCAGACACCTGTAATCCCAGCTACTCAGGAGGCTGAGGCAGGAGAATCACTTGAATCTGAGAGGCGGAGGTTGCAATGAGCCGAGATCGTGCCACTGCATTCCAGCCCGGGTGACAAGAGTGAGACTCAATCTCAAAAAAAAAAAGAAAAAATTAAAAACAGAAAAAAGTAGTACGTAATCAATGTAAAATAGTCAAACTACTGAATTCCAGATTGTTAAAAATAATTCTCCACAGCCAGGCTTACGTCTGTAATCTCAGCACTTTGGGAAGCCAAGGCAGGTGGATCACGAGGTCAGGAGTTCAAGACCAGCCTGGCCAACATGGTGAAACCCCATCTGTACTAAAAATACAAACATTAGCCAGGCATGGTGGCACGCACCTGTAATTCCAGCTACTCGGGAGGCTGAGGTAGGAGAATCACTTGAACCCGGGAGGCGGAGGTTGCAGTAAGCTGAGACCGTACCACTGTACTCTAGCCTGGGCGATGGAGCAAGACTGCCTCAAAAAAAAAAAAAACAAGTCTCTGCTTTCCTATCCAAGTACAGGCGTACGCCCTCTCATCCCCTTGCCGTATGACATTATATTTTTCCCTAGACATACATATATGTGTGTCTCTTGTTGCCCAGGCTGGAGTGCAATGGCACAATCTTGGCTCATTGCAACCTCCGCCTCCCGGATTCAAGCGATTATCCTGCCTCAGTCTCCCGAATAGCTGGGATCACAGGCATGCACCACCAAGCCCGGCTAATTTTGTATTTTTTTTCAGTAGAGATGGGGTTTCTCCATGTTGTCCAGGCTGGTCTTGTACTCCTGACCTCAGGTGATCCACCCACCTCAGCCTCCCAAAGTGGTGGGATGAGGCGTGAGCCACCATGTCCGGCCTTTTTTTTTTTTTTGAGACAGGATCTGGCTCTGTTGCCCAGGCTGGAGTGCAGTGGCCCAATCATTGCTCACCGCACCCTCAACTTCCCAGGCTCAAGTGATCCGTCTGCATCAGCTTCCCATGTAGCTGGTACCATAGGCATGTACCACCACACCTGGCTAGTTTTTATATTTTTAGTAGAGACTAGGTCTCACTGTGTTGCCCAGGCTGGTCTCAAATTCCTGGGCTCAAATGATCCTCTCGCCTCAGCCTCCCAAAGTGCTGAGATTTCAAGCATGAGCCACTTCACCTGGCCTATGTCTTACCTGGCATTAATGTCATTAGGACACTAGGCCAGTTGTCTTAAAATGTCCCGCAATCTTGTACCTCTGCCTTTTTAATGACTACACAGCAATCCACTGGATGGGCGATTTATGACTTGTTCAACAGTAGCCATTGAGGACAGACACTTATTTTGTCTTTTTTTGTGCTCTTTAACAATATTATTTTACACACACACTTGCACACTTGTGGTGCTTGTATCTGTTAGCTGGGGCATCTCCCCTGCTGCAGTGGGAGTAGGCAGATGCTGCTTTCTTTCACAGGCCTCTGGGAGGAGGTCCCAGTTGGCAGTTAGTTTTCTTTTTCTTTTTATTGAGGTAAGGGCCACACAACATATAATTAACCACTTTAAAATGTGCAATCCATGACATTTAATGGATTCACAGTGTTGTGCAGCCACTCCTCTCTAGCTTTGAAACATTTTCATTGCCCTAGAATAACATCCCTTAACTAATCACCCCCTCTTCTCTCTTCCCCACCCACTCGGAATCCTTTATCTGCTTTCTGCGTCCATGGATTTGCCTCTTTTGGACATATCATATAAAAGGAATCATACCATATCTGACCTTACACACTCAGTTTTGTGCCCTTGTGCTTGCACAGCTGTGAGAAACTGGATCAAATGCATGCACAGGCCTAGGGCTTCAAGGGTTAATCCTAAAGAAAGGCTTTTTCTTTTTTTTAGAGACAAGATTTCACCACATTGCCCAAGCTGGTCTGGAATTTGTGAGCTCAAGTGATCCTCCTGCCTCAGCCTCCCAAAGTGCTAGGATTACGGGCGTGAGCCACCATGCCCGGCCAACAAAGCCTTTTTCATTTGAAGCTATCAAAGACTTAATTGTAGCTAGAACTTGTTATTCTGGAGGGTGAAAAGATCTTAATTATAAACTTACTGACTTTTCCTCCAAGAAATTCGGACTTTTAAAAAAATAACTCAACAATGGCTGGGCACAGTGGCTAATGCCTGTAATCCCAGCACGTTGGGAGGCCGAGGTGGGTGGATCACAAGGTCAGGAGATCGAGACCATTCTGGCTAACACGGTGAAACCCCATCTTTACTAAAAATACAAAAACATTAGCCAGGAACGGTGGCAGATGCCTGTAGTCCCAGCTACTCGGGAGGCTGAGGCAGGAGAGTGGCGTGAACCCGGGAGGCGGAGGTGGAGCTTGCAGTGAGCCAAGATTGCACTACTGCACTCCAGCCTGGGCGACAGAGCGAGACTCCGTCTCAAAAAAAAAAACACCTCAAGAAGAACAAGAAGTTTTGAAACACTTTGCCCAAAGACCTAGCCTCATTCAGTAGATTAGATTAATCCAAGATAACTTTCTGAGGCAAGAATTATGTCATTCCCTGTTTTCCTGGGCAGAAGATCTCCTTACCAGGTAATATAATAGCTATTTTTCTGGGGTTCTGGTTTCCAGGGACCTCATGTCTTGGATCAATGGAATACGGGGGTTGGTGTCCTCAGATGAGCTAGCCAAGGATGTCACCGGAGCTGAGGCGTTGCTGGAGCGACACCAGGTGGGTGGACCTGCCTGCTGAGTAGCAAAGACGTGACTGCTCTGCAGGGCCCTGGAGGCCTCATTCCCTCCTTTTGTGGTGAGTCGATAGTTGACATCAGAGTGGGCATCTGCTGCCAGTTACCTAATCCCTTCCCTCCTTTTGGCAGGAACACCGGACAGAAATTGATGCCAGGGCTGGCACTTTCCAGGCATTTGAGCAGTTTGGACAGCAGCTGTTGGCTCATGGACACTATGCCAGCCCTGAGATCAAGCAGAAACTTGATATTCTTGACCAGGAGCGTGCAGACCTGGAGAAGGCCTGGGTTCAGCGCAGGATGATGCTGGATCAGTGCCTTGAATTGCAGGTATGTGTGCTCCTGCTTTCTGACCAAGCGTTTCCTTGCTGAAGAGCCTCATTTTCTCACCTGCCTCTTGCCCTCTCTAAAGCTGTTCCATCGGGACTGTGAGCAAGCTGAGAACTGGATGGCTGCCCGGGAGGCTTTCTTGAATACCGAAGACAAAGGAGACTCACTGGACAGCGTAGAGGCTCTGATAAAAAAACATGAAGACTTTGACAAAGCAATTAATGTCCAGGTGAGGCCTCTGGACCATGGAGTCAGAGTCTGGATTTTTCCTCATTGACATCTGTTTCTTGGCTTATAGAGTCACTGTTATATCTCCAAGGAATACCTGCATTGTCTAAGAAAAATGTGTACATAAATAATCTTTAAAACTTATAGATTCTGATATTTCTGAGATTTTAATAATGGGGATGCCACAGGAAAAAAAAATTTTATTATCAAAGGGAGGAAAAACAAATGTGTAGGTAGGTAAAGGAATACATGAACAAACAACAAGGAAGATGTAAGACTCTTTGATTTATAAGTCACTTTGCTGTAAATCTGATAGCATTTTCCTATTATTAAGCTTAATTTTGTTCTGTTCTGATATTCTAACACCTGCCCCACCTAAGTGACCTGGAGACTCCTTGAGTTAAACTATACTCTAGTAATGACTGAAATCAAGCTTGCTTTTGGCGTTTTACACTCTTGGTTCTAAAGTGTCAGTGTATTCTGATCCTGCCACCAGCTAGTTCTCAGTCACCCAAAATAACTGTCCTTTTCTCAAGACCAGCAATCCAGGCAGGGCCCAGCTGCAGGCCCACCTTGACCTCACACCTTTGTTTTCTGACAGGAAGAGAAGATTGCTGCTCTGCAGGCCTTTGCCGACCAGCTCATCGCTGCCGGCCATTATGCCAAGGGAGACATTTCTAGCCGGCGCAATGAGGTCTTGGACAGGTGGGTGTCCTGTGGCACTGACATAGTCACCAGCCCTGAGAGGATACATCCCCTCATATGAAGGCCCAGTCCTGTTCTATCTCCCCACTTCCTTCTCCACGGTAAGATATGTTCTTGTTGGATCTCATGGTTTCACTCTTTCAGGTGGCGACGTCTGAAAGCCCAGATGATTGAGAAAAGGTCAAAGCTAGGAGAATCTCAAACCCTCCAACAGTTCAGCCGGGATGTGGATGAGATTGAGGCTTGGATCAGTGAAAAATTGCAGACAGCGAGTGATGAGTCATACAAGGATCCCACCAACATCCAGGTAAGCTGAAGTGACTGGGTGTTGTTCTTGATGTAGCCTTATGTTATTGAGTAGATTTTGTTAAAGCATTTATAAAACAAACTCCTTGCACCCATGGGAAGTCAGTGAAAAATGTTTTAGTAAGTCAAGCCAGTGGGAAAGCCCTACTCACGTTTCAGAGCCATTTAAAATTCGCCTTCCTCATTTGTCTCCATTAAAACCATTTCTGCTGTAGTCTATAGAATCCCCTTTCTATTACTTTAATATATTCTATTAAAGTCTATAGAATCCCCTTTCTATTACTGTTCCCAAATGCTGAGCTTCCCCGGGGAAGTATGACAAAATGAGTTTCTATTTAATAGCTGATATGTGTGTCCACATCAGTGTACTGAACTCTTATTCTTTTAATCTGTTTTTGTAGCTTTCCAAGCTGCTGGTAAGTTTTTAATTTTTTTAAGAGTTGTAGTTAAATGAGCTCCAGTATTTGTGTTCCTCTGCATAGATTATTGTTATTGTGGTCACAAGTCTGCTGGTGTCTCTTCATCCTTTTCATTTCTAATCATCCATTACATTCCATTCAAGTGTCCCTGTGGGATGTGGCTTTCTCTGTTGTAATTAGCCTGCAACGCCTTACTCCCCCCTCTCTCCCCCAGTTTATCACTTAGGCAAATTCTGTACAGTGTTTGATTTGCGGGGCAGTAGTTGACCACTTTCTTTCAAGGAGTGCTTCCTTTTGAAGATGGAATATCAGCTTCAGCTTTTTCTGTGTAGACCTTGGCTGAGACTTGCTATGAGCTCATGGTGTTCAGTGGCCCAGGCAAGGGAGGCCAGTCTGGTGTGAGGGTTTTAATGCATAGCCACTCAGGCATCCAGAGGTGCCAGTCAGGACAGGAATAGCTAGAGAACTGTAGAGAGACGTATGATCTATTAATACTTACAAATCTTCAAGGAATACAAATGAGAAGTTAAGATAAAAGCAGATATTACTCAACAGGTAGTGAAAGGAGACTTCTCAGTTAACATGTAGCTCAAAGTTGCTTAAGCGGGTGGAAAAAATGAAGATAGAGAAGAGAATAAATGGAATTTGAACCAAAGAGTGATCAGAACAAGGAACAGAAGAAGAAAGGAATGGGACTTTTGTCAGGATATCTGAGTGTTTGAGACCCTTTTTGTTCTTGCCTTTGGGATCAGGCAGTGAGAGAACGTAACAAGGACATTTCATGTTAGTGTTGAATTGAGCCAGATGGCTCCATCCTTTGACAGTTGCTGCCTCTGAAATGAAACATTTGATGCAGAATTCCCCAACACTACTGCCTTTTAGTTGTTGTTTTTTTTCCCCCAAATAACACTCTCCCCTGAGACCCTGCATTTCTCACCCAGCCAATTGTTTTTCCCAGAATTGTGGCACAGCTGCTATGTCCTTGCAATTGTCTCTTGTAGCATTTCAGTACCTTCTGTTTCTTTATGGATTCATAAAAACCGTATCAGGCACCCAGGATCAGGAGCCCATCCTTCTCGTAGCCCTTTCGTTTCCCAGAAAATAAATTCCTTCTTGCAGTCAAGCCTGGGTTCTGACAGTATCCCAGTGTTTTGATTAATGACAGCTACCAAAAGATAAATCAACAAAGCCAATGTCTGTAGTAGCTGTAGATTTCTCCTCTGTCAACAGAGGGATAAGACTGACCATCAAATATTATTTTGCTAGTTAATACAATTTATGTTATGAATTTTGCTTAATGGTGATTTCTGCTTTAGATGATGAAACGTCCGTATGAATCTCATTCATTAGAGCCTGTCTCCAAAAAGGAGAAAGCCATGGATGGAAATTGATGTACAAGCAGATTCAAAACTGAAGTTGGCCATTGCCATCTTCTGGAAAGTGCTAGAAAGTGTTTAATTCTAGGGCTTCACTCCCAAATAACTAGCATAGCTACTTCAAGAATTGATTTTTTGGCCGAGCTTGGTGGCTCATGCTTGTAATGCCAGAACTTTGGGAGGCCAGTGCGGCTCAATTGCTTGAGCTCAGGAAACCCCATCTCTACAAAAAATAGAAAAATTAGCCAGGTGTGGTAGCATGCACCCATGAGGCTGAGGTAGGAGGATTGCTTGAGCTCAAGAGGTTGAAGCTGCAGTGAGCTGAGACTGCGCCATTGCACTCCAGCCTGGGCAACTGAGCAAGACCCTGTCTCAAAAATAAGGACTTCTAACTCATCTACTCCTGAGCTAGTACATTTCCTTTCTCCTTTGTTAACTCCCCAAGAGATGAACCCTAAAATATTTCATACAAATTCCAATTGCCTTCTGTAAAAAACGTTGGCATTTACCCCAGTTATTTATGTTTGCTGCCACTCCCTCCCACTGAGAACCCCTTCCCTCCTAAAAAGACATAACCTAGCAGGAACTGGTTTGGAAAAAAAAATTTTTGGTATTTTTAGAGCAAGCACCAGAAGCACCAGGCTTTTGAAGCAGAGCTGCATGCCAATGCTGACCGGATCCGTGGGGTTATCGACATGGGCAACTCCCTCATTGAACGTGGAGCCTGCGCCGGCAGTGAGGATGCTGTCAAGGTATGGCCCACCAGCTCCCAGTGCCCGGGGAAGAACATGAGCAGCGTCACTATCAACCTGATATAATAACTTGGATTACAGTCTTAAGAAATTAAATGGATTAGAAGACTTTAGGCTGAATTACAGTTGGGGAATGCTAGTGAGAATGGCTCCTCTGAGTGTTTTCCACCCTCCTCTCTTAGAAGTTCTCAAATTGAGCTTTAGGAGAGGGAGGATTCTTCATAGATTTCATCTTCTTTTTGGCTCCCTTCTGTTCCCCAGGCCCGCCTGGCTGCCTTAGCTGACCAGTGGCAGTTCTTGGTGCAGAAGTCAGCTGAAAAGAGCCAGAAACTGAAAGAAGCCAACAAGCAGCAGAACTTCAACACAGGGATCAAGGACTTTGACTTCTGGCTGTCTGAGGTAACACTGAGTGGTTTCTCTTCCCACCAGTGGGGAATTTCTAGTCATTTGGGACAGTGGGTTCATCAGTGAGCCCAAAACCATGAAAAGGCAGGGCTCACCAGACACCCCTTTTGACAGAAACCTTTATTACATATGAGTTGCTGTAATGCTGTAAGGGATTGATGTGCAAAGGGAGTGAATATTTAGAGAAGAGAGCTGACTTGGAGTGGCACTTGGACTGCAGATCACTCATGTCCATAGGGAAGGCAAATAGAAAGAGATATGGATAGTTACACAGCGTGCAACTCTAACAAGCCTATGCCAGGATAGAAACCAAGATAGTAGCATCTAGGAAACCAGAGTCAGTCATGTATTCTCCTTGGAGAATGTTTGGAAAGCATAGATTATAAAAATATCATAGAGGTTTTAGTCAGGTGCGGTGGCTCACGCCTGTGATCCCAGCACTTCGGGAGGCCGAGGCAGGCGGATCACTTGAGGTCAGGAGTTCGAGACCAGCCTGACCAACATAGTGAAACCTTGTCTCTGCTAAAAATACAAAAATTAGCCGGGCATGGTGGCGTGCTCCTGTAATCCCAGCTACTCAGGAGGCTGAGCAGGAGAATCGCTTGAACCCAGGAGGTGGAGTTTGCAGTGAGCCGAGATCACACCGTTGCACTCCAGCCTGGGCGACAGAGCAAGACTTCATCTCAAAAAAAAAAAATGTTTTTTTGAATAATTGTGTAAATTTATCATAGAGCCATGCCATAATTTATTCCCATATTGTTGGACATTCAGGTGTTCCCAGCCTTTTGGTGTATATATTTAGCTGCAGTGAATACCTTTGAATATTAATCTTTGCCCACACTGCTGATTCTTTCCTAGGGGAGTTTCCTTGAACTAAGATTGCTGTGCATTTTGCCTTTAGCTGTAGTATTTACTATGAATAGACTCTGGAGTCTAGGTTTGACTGACTGAGTGGAGACAGTGTCTCAGGCCGGGCAGGCTGATCAAAGTGACTAGGAATCACAGTAACACATTGTGATGGAGAGGTATTCAGCTGTCCAAACAAGGACCTGGAATAACCACTGGGCATCCTGAATTTTCCAGAATGCTGAGTATACACCACACAGTAGCGTTTCCTTTTTATGTTTTCACTGCCAGGTGGAGGCCCTGCTGGCATCCGAAGATTATGGCAAAGACCTGGCTTCTGTGAATAACCTGCTGAAAAAGCATCAACTGCTGGAAGCAGATATATCTGCCCATGAGGTAAGCAAAGGGAGGCAGGCCAGACCCAAGTGCCTGGGACGCGGCTGTGCCTGACTCCTAAGGAAAACTAGCATGTTTGAGAAAAGAGAGTGACTTCTTTCACTTAAAGCAGCCATTCTCAAAGGTTGTGGCCTCAGGATCATTATACACTTGACAGTTATTGAGGCTGTTAAGAGATTTTTATTATGTAGGTTTTATCTGTCAGTATTCACCATTATTAAAAGTTAAATTTTAAGGCCTGGCGCGGTGGCTTACGGCTGTAATCCCAGCAGTTTGGGAGGCCCAGACATGCGGATCACTGGAGGTGAGGAGTTCGAGACCACCCCGGCCAATGTGGTGAAACCCCATCTCTACTAAAAATACAAAAATTAGCCAGGCGTGGTGGCGGGTGCCTGTAATCCCAGGTACTCGGGCAGCTGAGGCAGGATAATCGCCTGAGCCCAGGAGGCAGAGGTTGCAGTGAGCCACGGCACTCCAGCCTCGGCAGCAGAGTAATACTCCATCTCTAAAAAAATAAATAAATAAAATGCTGAATTTAGGTTGTCGTGTTTTGTAGTGGATGAAAATTCAGCTTTGAACAGGTAGGTAGATAGAAAAGACAGGAATAGTTTGATATGGATAAGTGTGAATAATTTTCTTTGATACTATACCAAAGTTGTAGTTTCTTAAAGCTTGGCTGTGGTCAGGCACAGTGGCTCACACCTGTAATCCCAGCATTTTGGGAGGCTGAGGCAGGCAGATCATGTGAGCCCAGGAGTTCAAGACCAGCCTGGGCAACATGATGAGACTCTGTACAAAAAAATACAAAAATTAGGCTGGGTGTGGTGGGTCATGCCTGTAATCCTAGCACTTTGGGAGGCCAAGGTGGGCGGATTGCCTGAGCTCAGGAGTTTGAGACCAGCCTGGGCAACACAGTGAAACCCCGTTTCTACTAAAATATAAAAAATTAGCCAGATGTGGCAGCGTGTGCTTGTAAATCCCAGCTACTCGGGAGGCTGAGGCAGGAGAATTGCTTGAACCGCTGAGATCATGTAACTGCACTCCAGCCTGGGCGACAGAGTGAGACTACGTCTCAAAAAAAAAAAAAAACCCACAAAAATTAACCAGACGTTGGGGCACGCACCTATAGTCCCAGTTGTTTGGAGGCTGAGACAGGAGGTTCACTTGAGCCCAGGCAGGAGGTCAAGGCTGCAGTGAATCATGATCACACCACCGCACTCCTGGATGACAGCAAGAAAAAAAAAAGTGTCTCAAAAAAAACTTTTTTTGAGTTGCAAAGTGGCCCCTCAAACCTTGTCAGTAAATTTTTTATACTGGCTTATATTAAAACCCACTGGTCCATCTTGGGCTTTGAATGTAGCTCTTACCTATGCATGATTTTGTAACATCATGCATGGCTCATTTGGTAAATATTGCTTCACTGAGCAATATTATGCCTGTTGGTTCTATATTTTGACATATGTGATTATATGATATCAAAACATTGCTGTTAATACCACCAATTTCATCAGAAAAATCTTCACATATTAGGAAGCCATCAGGCTTCTGATGGTGGATGTTTAAGTTTTCTAAAATTCTAACTTTCTCATAGAAGTTTGAATTTTATCATTAGTAACAAACTGTCAGTATTACTTGAAGTGACAGGCTCACTTTATTTGTTTTGGGCCAGGTATCTGTGAGATACCAAGTCTGAATGACCATAGTTTGTCTGTTGGTTGGTCTTTCAAGTACAAAAGAATGCCTACTCAGTAAAATTAACTTTCACTGCCTTAAGGACATTCTTAAGTGAAAAAGCAATTTTTTTTTTTTTTTTACTGTGAGTGGGTGGCAGTGAAGAATCCACTTCTGCTAGTAATTTGCCACTGCCTTGATTTGAGCTAAAGCACCAGCATGTCCCCTCCTTCTCCATTGCTTTTGTACTATCAGTGCAAATGTCCACACAGTAAAAAAGGCAAATAATGTCTTATAATGTTATGAAAATAGTTTGAGTTCATAAAATGCCAGAGGTCCACATAACATACTTTGAGAATATCAACACTCCACATCTCAGTAAGGAATTCCTGAGTTCTTAGGTTCAAGCAGATAGTTGTAAGAGACCCAGTTTCTGACCCTCTTATGTCCTCTGCCCCAGGATCGCCTGAAGGACCTGAACAGCCAGGCAGACAGCCTGATGACCAGCAGTGCCTTCGACACCTCCCAAGTAAAAGACAAGAGGGACACCATCAACGGGCGCTTCCAGAAGATCAAGAGCATGGCGGCCTCCCGGCGAGCCAAGCTGAATGAATCCCATCGCCTGCACCAGTTCTTCCGGGACATGGATGACGAGGAGTCCTGGATCAAGTACGTGTTCTCAGTGGCCTGTAATAGTGGGCAGCAGAAACCACAGGCTGACTGTTGAGGCAGAAGGTTTCTATCTCCTGGCTGTAGTGGTGAGGCTGGAAACCCTGCTGGACTAGGATCCCAGCTTGGCCACTCACTCCTGGGATGCCTCTGTTTTCTGCTTTCCGAGTTTACAGTGATGATGATTGGCGGTGGTGGTGATCCACGCTGGTTACATAGGCCCTGTCTAGACCCTGCCCTTTAGATTCCCGTGAAAGTTAGTGAGTTTGTGTCTGACCTCCTGGAGAAGATCCCTTCTCCAAGGAAGGAGCTGCTTTTTTTCTTATTCTCTATCTACCCCCCAAAATGTCAGTCTACTGATTCCAGTTGACGTAGCATGTAAACAAACATCTTTTGTTTTTTGAGACGGAGTCTCGCTCTGTCGCCAGGCTAGAGTGCCACCACGCCTGACTAATTTTTGTATTTTTAGTAGAGACAGGGTTTCACCATGTTGGCCAGGCTGGTCTCAAACTGACCTCCCCTGACCTTAAGTGATCCACCCACCTCGGCCTCCCAAAGTGCTGTGATCATAGGCATGAGCCACTGCTCCTGGTCAGAAGGCTTTAAGGAAGTAAGGAATTAAGAGAGAGGATTTTGTTCTTAAAAGGCATTTCTGGCCAGGCACAGTGGCTCACGCTTGTGATCACAGCGCTTTGGGAGGCCGAGGCGGGCAGATCACTTGAGGTCAGAAGTTCAAGACAAGCCTGGCCAACATGGTGAAACCCCATCTCTACTAAATATACAAAAATTAGCCAGGTGTGGTGGCGGGCGCCTGTGGTCCCAGCTACTTGGGAGGCTGAGGCAGGAGAATCACTTGATCCAGGGAAGCGGAGGTTGCAGTGAGCTGAGATTGCACCACTGTACTCCAGAGCAAGACTCCGTCTCAAAAAAATAAAAAATAAAAATACAAAAATTAGCCAGGCATGGTGGTGCAGGCCTGTAATCCCAGCTACTCAGGAGGCTGAGGCAGGAGAATGACTTGAACCCGGGAAGTGGAGGTTTCAGTGAGCCGAGATCATGCCACTGCCCTCCATCCTGGGAGACAGAGCAAGACTTTGTCTCAAAAAATATGTATGTTATATAGCTGGGCGTGGTGGCTCACACCTATAATCCCAACACTTCGGGAGGCCAAGGTGGGAAGATCGCTTGAGTCCAAGAGTTTGAGACCAGCGTGGGCAACATGGTGAAAACTCGTATCTACCAAAAATAGAAAAAATTAGCCAGGCATAGTGGCGCACACCCGTGGTCCCAGCTACTCAGGAGGCTGAGGTGGGAGGATCACTCAAACCAGGTAGGCGGAGGTTGCAGTGAGCAGAGATCATGCCATTGCAGTGTACCCTGAGCAACAGAATGAGACTCTGTTTCAAAAAATATATATGGGTTTATGTATGTATACATATAAATAAATATCTTCATATATTTACAGACATATTGATACATATTTAGTATACATGATTGATATATATTGATATAATTTGATAGGGCTCCTCAGGGCAGCACCAGTGGTGCCTCCCATCCTCCAGTGCATCCCCAACCCTCTAGAATCTGGACACACAGCAGGGCTCATAGATGCATAGATGGACAGAGGTTCTCGGTCACTACTCACTGGGCAAGTAGAGGCTTTTGTTTTCCAGAAAACTGGCAAGGATTTTCCCAGAAAGATTAGTAGATGTCTGTGAGGTCCACAGTTGACCTGATGTCCCCACTTGAAAGCAGGGAGGTGCAGAGACCGACTGTGCCGTTCCCCGTCTCTCATTCAGGGAGAAGAAGCTGCTGGTGGGCTCTGAGGACTACGGCCGGGACCTCACCGGCGTGCAGAACCTGAGGAAAAAGCACAAGCGGCTGGAGGCAGAACTGGCCGCGCATGAGCCAGCTATTCAGGTAGGGGCCGCCTTCTGCCAAGAGGGCAGAGGTGTTTGAGTGGGCCCTAGGGGACAGACAAACCCCTTGCGCTTATTTCACTGAGGTCCCTAAAGTGTTCATGACCCCTCAGTCCAAACCTGGAGAAGTCCCAAATTTGATGTTGAGGACTTTTCCTGGGAGCCTCAAGACAGAGGCACCAGCAGAGCTACCTGCTGTTAACCTCATTGTCCTTACCTGTCAGGGTGTCCTGGACACTGGCAAGAAGCTGTCCGATGATAACACCATCGGGAAAGAGGAGATCCAGCAGCGGCTGGCGCAGTTTGTGGAGCACTGGAAAGAGTTGAAGCAGCTGGCATCTGCCCGGTGAGTAGTCAGAGGCAGGAGCTCCCGGGAACAAGTGGAAGGCCAGCACCCAAGGGCAGACTCTGAGCTGTGGGGTCCACTGGGCCCTCCTACCATCTCCTGGACCTTTGGCCTCACATGTGCCATAGTCGGTTTGCTCCAGAGCCACCTCCCACAGGCCATGCTAAGGTGGTCTCATTCTGTTAATCTGGAGTCCAGAATCACACATGATTCTCCAGAAATGAAGACATGAGAGTCTGGAATCACGGAGTGGGTGATTTATGGTGTTCCGTGGACAGACTGATTGTGAGGGCCCACTTTTTTTGTGAATTTTTTTTTTTTTTTTGGTTGAGACGGAGTCTCTCTCCGTCGCCCAGGCTGGAGTGCAGTGGTGCAATCTCGGCTCACGCAGGCTCCGCCTCCCGGGTTCACATCATTGTCCTGCCTCAGCCTCCTGAGTAGCTGGGACTACAGGTGCCCTCCACCACGCCCGGCTAATTTTTTTGTATTTTTAGTAGAGACGGGGTTTCACCGTGTTAGCCAAGATGGTCTCGATCTCCTGACCTCATGATCCGCCCGCCTCGGCCTCCCAAAGTACTGGGATTACAGGCCTGAGGCACTGTGCCTGGCTTTTATGAATGTTTTTAAGCATATGTTAACTATCACAATCAAAGCTGGAGGAGATTATGGCTGATTTTCTTCCTGTCTGCTGTAATTAGGGGTCAGCGGCTTGAAGAGTCCTTGGAATATCAGCAGTTTGTAGCCAATGTGGAAGAGGAGGAAGCCTGGATCAATGAGAAAATGACCCTGGTGGCCAGTGAAGATTATGGAGACACTCTTGCCGCCATCCAGGTGAGACAGAAACCAAAGGTGTCACCTGCTGTCTCTCTTGGCAACTGCCTGCTGGTCATCATTTCCCTGTTGGTTTGTTAAAGGGCCCTGCTCTTAATAGGAGAGCACACAGGGCCAGCAGCCAAGGCCTCAGTAGTTGGTTTTAACCTTCAAGATCTCACACTAGGGGACATTGCCCTTCAGTAGACACAATTGGTGTGGCTTTATCAGTCTCGGTTCCCAGGCCCTGTCATTCGCCAGGCAGTGGTGGGCTTGGGTCTTTGTATTAGTTTCCTGGGGCCTCCATAAATAAGTACCACAGGCAGAGTACCACAGATGGAGTTCCATAGACGGAGTACCACCGACGGAGTACCACAGACGGAGTGGCACAGATGGAGTGGCACAGAGTGGCTGAGGACAACAGAGGTTTATTGCTTCTCAGTTCTGGAGGCCAGAAGTCTGAAATCAAGATGCAGGACCATGTTCTCCAAACCTGTAGGGGAGGATCCTTCTTGCCTCTTCCAGTTTTTGTTGGCACCAGGTGCCCTTGGCATGTGGCATCATCACTGTAGTCTCTGCCTGTCTTCACATGGCCATCTTCCCTCTGTGTGTCTTCACTTGGCATCACTCTGTGTGTCTATTCACGTTTCTGTGTGCTGTTGTAAGGATATCAGGCGTATTGGATGAGGGTCCACCCTAATGACTCCATCTTACCTTTGCAGAGTATGTTTGCAATGATCCCCTTTCCACATTCATGGGTACCAGAAGTTAGGGCTTCATCATCTCTTGAGGGGGACAGAGTTCAGCCCGTCACATACTCCCTAAATTGGTTAACTGTTGCTACATAACAACCTGCCTAAATGTAGTGGTTGAAAGCAACACCCATTTCTTATTTTTAAGAATAAGATCCACAGATCCATGGGAAATGAATCCATTTCCCATGGATCTGTGGATCAGTAGCATCTGCAGCTGTCACTGGAGGTCCCTCATGCTCCTGCATTCAGGCAGAGCGTGGCTGGGCTGAGAGATCAGTCACACACTGGCAGCTGAGCCTGAGTGTCACCCAGCCTGGACATCTCTGTTCCCCTCCACGTGGCCTGTTGTCCTCCAGCTGGCTAGACCAGCCTCTTTCAGCAGCACTCAGACAGGCGAAGGCAGGAGCTGCAGGGTGTCTGCAGCCTCACACATCATCCTCACTGCCTTCTGGCCAAAGCAAGTCCCAAGACAGCCCAGAGGCATAGATGGACAGATTCGCCTCTGGAAAGGAGATGCTGCAAAACATCATGGTCAGATATGTCTAAATTCCTGTCCCCAGATGTGGAAGCAGGAGTATGCACTCCCAGGAATCGAGTTAGCTCTGAGCCAGCTTCCTCACCGTAGGAAGCATCCTCCGCTGGTCAGGGTGATTCAGGTAGAATTTAGATGGTCAGTCATTTCCCATCCTCTGCATAGTTGAGTTCCCTGGAAGCAACGAAAAAGGCATTGTCTGCAGCGCTTACACTGTACTGAAGAAAAGACATGGGGCCGGGCATGGTGGCTCACGCCTGTAATCCCAGCACTTTGGGAGGCTGAGGCGGGCAGATCACCTGAGGTCAGGAGTTGGAGACCAACGTGGCCAACATGGTGAAACCCCATCTGTACTAAAAAATATGAAAATTAGCTGGGGGTGGTAGTGCATGCCTATAATCCCAGCTACTTGGGTGCCTGAGGCAGGAGAATCACTTGAACCTGGGAGGCAGAGGTTGCAGTGAGCCGAGATCACACCGCTGCACTCCAGCCTGGGCAACAGAGCAAGACTCTGTCTCGAAAAGAAAAAGACATGACTTGGAAGGCCTTTTCTGAGATGTGTTCAAGTTAAACCTTAAAAATGTGTCATTTTTGTTTGGGTGTGTATCTTCAGCTTGGTTTGTGTCATTCTTGTCGTCCTCTTGGGGGAGAGACCATAAGACACTGTTGATGGATAACAAAGGGTTTGACCCTTCCCAAAGGTCCAAAGACTGTCCCTGCCAAGGCCTGTCCCAACACCGCTGGTTACTCTCACTGCCTCGTGTTTTCCTTCCTTTTATGATTCTGTTTTTATTAATGTTCCTCTTTATTGTCCTCTTCCCCAGCTAGCCTGTAATGTGTGCATGGACAGGGACCATAGCGGTTTTGTCACTCTCTGTCCCTGGGGCCTAGCCCACAACACATAGCAGGCTCTCAATAGTGGGCCTTGGCTGCTTCTACTCCAGGGCTTACTGAAGAAACATGAAGCTTTTGAGACAGACTTCACCGTCCACAAAGATCGCGTGAATGACGTCTGCACCAATGGACAAGACCTCATTAAGAAGGTGAGTCCAGCCCATCGGTAAGACCTCCATCACCCACTGGGATACCCACATGTTGGTACCACAGAGGTTCCCCAAAGTTCACTTCCTGGGATGTTCAAACCAAGGTCTGCGTGGAAACCAGTAGCAATTCCATTCCTGTGTTTCGTGACAAGTTGGATGTTTCCCCCTTTTTAAAGCCAGTAAAGTTATTCTGCAGTGCTTATTTTTTCTGCGTTAAGCATCAGAGACACTGGCACTCCCAAATGCTGCTCTTAGTTTATTTCTCAAGCAGTACAATCTCTTTATAGGGACAGTAGAAAATGCAAATAAGCAAAGCATAAAATAAAAATTACCCATAAAACCCCACCCAGAGACTACACATTAGATCTTTGTGTCTTACCTGCCAGACCTTTTCTCTCCACAGGTATAGAGCTACCAACTAGATCAAACAGCCCCAGAGATTCCCATTTAATAGGATCATATCACTCCATTAATTATCAAAAACCTGGAGCCTGTACAGGGCATTTTAGAAATGAATCTACTTCATTCGCGGCCCTTTTGGGAGAAAACAAAATAAAGGGACTTGGTGCTTTCCCAGCAACAATGAAGCCACATCCTTCCCACATGGAAGCTCTAGACTGAAGGCTGTGCATCCATGGGTCTGGAATTTACCAGTAGTCACTCAGGTGCAGTGGCGCACCTGGAGTGCCTTAGGACAGAGGTGTTTTGTTTTTTTTTTTGAGACGGAGTCTTGCTGAGTAGCCCAGGCTGGAGTGCAGGGGCACGATCTCGGCTCACTGCAAGCTCCGCCTCCCGGGTTCACGCCATTCTCCTGCCTCAGCCTCCCAAGTAGCTGGGACTACAGGCGCCCGCCACCACGCCCCACTAATTTTTTGTGTGTTTTTAGTAGAGATGGGGTTTCACCATGTTACCCAGGATGGTCTCGATCTCCTGACCTTATGATCCACCCGCCTTGGCCTCCCAAAGTGCTGGGATTACAGGCATGAGCCACCAAATCGGGCCAAGGACAGAGGTTTTAACAGCTTTGGTCTCCTGTCACACACACATCATGAGAAGGATTTCTCATCACAGAGGTTGCACTCAGCAGTCATGGCCTTGACACTAGGGTTTGATCCATAGGCAGCAACAATGTAGCTAAAATCCATTTCACTGGAGAGCTTTTTTTCCTTGCTCTGATCTGCAAATAAACTAGCACGAAACTAATTTCAGATACATGTGTAGATATAGACGTGTTTCCTGCGCACTTAACCCCCCAACACACACCCAGACAACATTCCCAGTTCTTCAAGCCAGGAGATCACCGGTGTGAGTGTCCTTCGGCCTTCTAGCAATGAGCCGGCTGCCTTTTTTTTTTTGAGACGGAGTTTCACTCTTGTTGCCCAGGCTAGAGTGCAGTGGTGCGATCTTGGCTCACCACAACCTCCGCCTCCCAGGTTCAAGCGATTCTCCGGCCTCCGCCTCCCTAGTAGCTGGGATTACAGGCATGTGCCACCACGCCCAGCTAATTTTGTATTTTTAGTAAAGACGGGGTTTCTCCATGTTGGTCAGGCTGGTCTCAAACTCCCGACCTCAGGTGATCTGTCCGCCTTGGCCTCCCAAAGTGCTGGGATTACAGGCGTGAGTCACTGTGCCCGGCCAGCAAGCCAGCTGCTTTGTCCTCAGCAACAGCCTGTTTCCTCCTTGAATTTCTCTTTCAATTCTTTTTTCTTTTTCTTTTTCCCCTTTTCACAGATGTTAAAGAATTTCTCTTTAAATTTAATGTGACTTGTAGTATGTTGTTTTTTTTTTAATTTTATGTATTTTTTTTAAATTTTATTTATTTTAATTTTATTTATTTATTTATTTTAGACAGAGTCTCGCTGTGTCGCCCAGGCTGGAGTGCACTGGCGCAATCTTGCCTCACTGCCACCGCCACCTCCTGGGTTCAAGTGACTCTCCTGCCTCAGCCTCCTGAGTAGCTGGGGTTACAGGCGCCCACCACCACTCCCGGCTAATTTTTGTATTTTTATTAGGGACAGAGTTTCACCATGTTGGTTAGGCAGGTCTCGGACTCCTGACCTCATAATCAGCCTGCCTCGGCCTCTCAAAGTGCTGGGATTACAGGTGTGAGCTACCGCACCCAACCAATTTTTTTATTTTTATTTTTTGAGATGGAGTCTCACTCTTGTCACCCAGGCTGGAGTGTAATGACGTGATCGTGGCTCATTGCAGCCTCTGCCTCCCAGGTTTCAGCAGTTCTCCCACCTGAGCCTCCCTAGTTAGCTGGGACCACAGGTGGGTGCCACCACACCTGGCTTCTTTTCTTTTCTTTCTTTCTTTCTTTTTTTTTTTTTTTTAGACTGGGTCTCACTGTGTTGCCCAGGCTGGTCTCCAACTCCTGGGCTCAAGCGATTCTCTCGCCTCGTGCTGAGATTACAGGAGTGAGCCACTGCACCCAGCCCTATATGTGTAGTATTTTTTTTTTTTTTTTTTTTTTTGAGATGGAGTCTCGCTCTGTCACCCAGGCTGGAGTGCAGTGGCCTGATCTCGGCTCACTGCAAGCTCCGCCCCCCAGGTTCATGCCATTCTCCTGCCTCAGCCTCCCGAGTAGCTGGGACTACAGGTGTCCGCCACCTCGCCCGGCTAGTTTTTTGTATTTTTTTTAAGTAGAGACGGGGTTTCACCGTGTTAGCCAGGATGGTCTCGATCTCCTGACCTCGTGATCCACCCGTCTCGGCCTCCCAAAGTGCTGGGATTACAGGCTTGAGCCACCGCGCCCGGCCTATATGTGTAGTATTTTAAGTGATAATATTCAATTTTTTTCTATCAAAAATAATACTAGTGAATATATCATTGTAACTTCAAATTTCAGCCCATTCCTTTTTTTTTTTTTTTTTGAAACAGTCTTGCTCTGTTGCCCAGGCTGGGTGCAGTGGCACAGTCTCAGCTCACTGCAGTCTCCGCCTCCCAGGTTCAAGCAGTTCTTATCCCTCAGCCTCCTGGGTCGCTGGAATTACAGATGCGCGCCACCATATCTGCCTTTTTTTCTTTTTTTCTTTTTTTTTTTTTGTATTTTTTAGAAGAGACAGGGTTTCACCATATTGGCCAGGCTGGTCTTGAACTCCTGGCCTCAAGTGATCGGCGTACCTCAGCCTCCCAGAGTGCTAGGATTACAGGTGTTAGCCACTGTGCCTGGCCCATATTTCTTTAGAATTAATTCCTAGGACTGGCCGGGCACTGTGGCTCACACCTGTAATCCCAGCACTTTGGGAGGCCGAGGTGGGCAGATCACCTGAGGTCAGGAGCTCGAGACCAGCCTGGCCAACATGGTGAAACCCCATCTCTACTAAAAATAAAAAATTAGCTGGGCATGGTGGTGTTCTCCCATAGTCCCAGCTACTCGGGAGGCTGAGGCAGGAGAATCTCTTGAACCCGGGAGGCGGAGGTTGCAGTGAGCTGAGATCACGTCACTGCACTCCAGCCTGGGCGACAGAGTGAAACTCCGTGTCAAAAAACAAAAAAAGAATTCCTAAAAGTAGAATTGCCAGTACAGTGTATTCATCTGAAGCCTTTGACTGTGTTGCTCTTACAAAAGCCTCACCTATCATTGTTTACCCAGCAGTGGACAGGGGAGCAAGTGGCCCATTTTATAGAAGTTTAGAGCCTTTCCAGGGAGGGCATAGTCAGGTAACCACAGCAGGTGAGGCTGACCAGTGTGTGCCTCTCTCCATGGCCTAGAACAATCACCATGAGGAGAACATATCTTCAAAGATGAAGGGCCTGAATGGGAAAGTGTCAGACCTGGAGAAAGCTGCAGCCCAGAGGAAGGCGAAGCTGGATGAGAACTCGGCCTTCCTTCAGTTCAACTGGAAGGCGGACGTGGTGGAGTCCTGGATCGGTGAGCACTGTCGGAAAGGCCCAGAAGAGCCTTCCCAGAGCTGCTCTTTGTCTCCTTCCATGTCATTGGTTTTCTTCTTCAGAGAAGAAACTGATCAATTGTGGGCATGGCAGAGAACCTACTACCAGGGTAGACCACTGACTGCCAGCTAGGAGGAGACAGTGTCCTGAGGCCAGAGCTGCCGGAACTGGGCTGGCACCAGGGTTAATAAAAGCCTGTAAATGCTGCTGCAAGCAGAGATGGCATAATGTGACGTCATGACATGAACAGAGTGGGCACAGCAAAGGCACCACTAGCTGCCCTGGTCGGGCACCACGCAGCTCCTGGGTGAGGGGAAACTGGGTCCTGATATCGGGGTCCCCGTGTCCTGGGTAGTCCTGGGTTGTAATAATAGCAAGTGAACTAGAGAACAGGCTACAAGGAGCTCCTCATGGCACAGATGGCGGCCAGGCCTGGGTGCAGGGAGGGGCCCGCTAATGTGGGTTCTGAGGCTGCAGTTAGGAATATTGGAATTTATGTGTACACAAAAAATGGTTTGTCTGGGTTTTGGCTTTTTTCTTTTGTAATCCATCTCACTCCACTGAGGAGGGTGGTATATTTTCCACACTTGGTTTTCTAGGTGAAAAGGAGAACAGCTTGAAGACAGATGACTATGGCCGAGACCTGTCTTCTGTGCAGACGCTCCTCACCAAACAGGTCTGCCCTGCCCCTTCATTGGTTGAAATGTATGCAAATAGCATCTCCTGCGAGATGACTGGGGATGTCTTTCACTGACGCATTTAACTATCTTCTATTAGCCCCTGGGGATCAGCAGGATAAAGATCCTGTCCTGGTCCTCAGAGAGCTTCCAGACTAACTGGGGAAGCAAACACAGAACCAGGCATCTCTGCAGCAGCCTGCTGGGTGCTGATGGGATGGGCACTGCAGGGGCACTCCCTCAGTTCTCAGCAGGCGAGGGTTGAAGGGGCAAGCCCTCCTAAGCGAAATCATGAGGGGTGAATGAAAACGGTCAGGGAGAGAGGCAGGGCGAGTGTTCTAGGCAGAGCTGGCAGGGACCCCTGGGGCAGAAGAACTGAAGGCTGGGGTCAGGGAGGTGGGAGAAGGCTGCCGCAGTGATCTGCGGGCTGAAGGAGAGCAGGAAAGGGGGCGTGTGTGACCCAGTATCAGCAGTGTCCAGGCAGACAGTTTGGCTTGGGCATCTGGGGGACATGCTGGCGCCATCTGAGTCGAGGCACCTAGGAAGAGCTAGTTCCAGTCTTGTGGAGTCACCACAAATTGGCTTGTCACTCCTTGTTCAGGAAACTTTTGATGCTGGCCTCCAGGCCTTCCAGCAGGAAGGCATTGCCAACATCACTGCCCTCAAAGATCAACTTCTTGCTGCCAAGCATGTTCAGTCCAAGGCCATCGAGGCCCGGCACGCCTCCCTCATGAAAAGGTGGAGCCAGCTTCTGGCCAACTCAGCCACCCGCAAGAAGAAGCTTCTGGAGGCTCAGAGTCACTTCCGCAAGGTGAGGATGGGGCCACGTGAAGCTTAGCTGGCCCACAGCTCAGGGAAGGAAGCCCACCTTCTGTCTGCCCAACTCTGCCCCTCCCCCGTGAGGAAGCTGTGAGCTCAGTGCAGAGCTTTCGAACATGGGTGTGGCGTCAGTTAAAACCAAGGCAAATGAGAGGGCCTTGTGAGATCGACATTCAGAAGCACGCAGGACAGACTGAAGACAAGGGCAAAGGGTAGGAAGGGGAAAAAAGGCTGGTGAAGACTTGAAGAAGGGGGAGCAGGAGACAGGAGCAGAGGGGAGCTGTGTGCGCCTCTGATTCCCAGGAACCGCCCCGCACCCCACCTCCTGCACTGGGTCGGCATGTCCAGCCCTGACGACTCCGCTAACTCAGTCACTTCTGCTTCCAGGTGGAGGACCTCTTCCTGACCTTTGCCAAAAAGGCTTCTGCCTTCAACAGCTGGTTTGAAAATGCAGAGGAGGACTTAACAGACCCTGTGCGCTGCAACTCCTTGGAAGAAATCAAAGCTTTGCGTGAGGCCCACGACGCCTTCCGCTCCTCCCTCAGCTCTGCCCAGGCCGACTTCAATCAGCTGGCCGAGCTGGACCGCCAGATCAAGAGCTTCCGTGTAGCCTCCAACCCCTACACCTGGTTCACCATGGAGGCCCTGGAGGAGACCTGGAGGAACCTACAGAAGATCATCAAGGTACACCTCCCGCTGCCCTCAGGAGCTGCTCAGCCTCCCAGAGCCCTTGCTGGGCCCTGCTCAGAGCCCACACTGAGTAATGACAGGACAGGGCAGGAGGAAGGAGCATGGTTTCATCAGAAGTTTCCATTTCTTTCTGTTTTCTTGAGACAGGGTCTCTATCACCTAGACTGCAGTGCAGTGGTGCCAACATGGCTCCCTGTAGCCTCAGCCTCCCAGGCTCAGGTGGTCCTCTTTCCTGAGCCTCTTAAATAACTGGGACTACAAGCACATGCCACCACGCCTGGCTAATTATTTTAATTTTTGTAGACAGGGTGTTGCCATGTTGCCCAGGCTGGTCTTGAACTTCTGGCCTCAAGCAGTCCTCCTGCCCAGGCCTCCCAAAGTGCTGGGATTACAGGTGTGAGCCACTGTACCCAGCCAGAAGTTTCCAGTTTCCTTTTTTTTTTTTTTTTTGAGACAGAGTCTCAAAGGCTGGAGTGCAGTGGCCGGATCTCAGCTCACTGCAAGCTCCGCCTCCCGGGTTCACGCCATTCTCCTGCCTCAGCCTCCTGAGTAGCTGGGACTACAGGCGCCCGCCACCTCGCCTGGCTAGTTTTTTTTTTTATTTTTTAGTAGAGACGGGGTTTCACCGTGTTAGCCAGGATGGTCTTGATCTCCTGACCTCGTGATCCGCCCGTCTCGGCCTCCCAAAGTGCTGGGATTACAGGCGTGAGCCACCGCGCCCGGCCAGAAGTTTCCATTTCTGACAGTCCAGCAACTCCCTGCTTGACTGGCCAGTCGCTTCCCCGCCAGGTCCACCCCTTCCTGAAGCACCTCGGGGGGTGGGAACAGAGAAAGAACTACCAAGTGCTCTGAGCCGGCCTCATGTCTCCCAGCCTCCTTCCCCTCTCATCTTTGGGGAGGTTCCTTGCAGGGAGGCCACCTCCATCCATCCTGAGCCCATCTGTGAAGGAGGGGCTGGTGTCACTGCCACAGCAGTGCATAGCATCTGCCCCCCTTTGGCCCTCAGGAGAGGGAGCTGGAGCTGCAAAAGGAACAGCGGCGGCAGGAGGAGAACGACAAGCTGCGCCAGGAGTTTGCCCAGCACGCCAATGCCTTCCACCAGTGGATCCAAGAGACCAGGTGCCAGCCCTCTGGGGCCAGGGGGCAGCAGCATGTCCCTGCTATGCTTAAGCCCTGGAGAGCCTCCAGCCCCCAGGAGGTGGGGGTGCTTTGTGTAAAACCAGAGGCAGCCTGGGAATAAAGCTGGGCTGGCAATGCCTGGTCGTGTTTGGAGCCGGGAGTGGGAGCATAGGTAGAGCAGCCTCCCAGTGCTGCATGTCCCAGAGACCAAGTTGCTGGAGCTCCTGGATTGAGTGGGGCCACACAGGGTGTGTGATCAGCCCCAGCAGTGATTTGGCGACAGACGATGCAGGGTCTATGCACTGAGTACTGATGTTGCTTTTGTTTTCCTTTCTTTCTTTTGTCTTCTCTCTGTCCCCCACCTCCCGATTGCTGCTGTTGTCCGGATACCACCTTGTCTCCTGGCTGCTTGGATCTGCTCTCCACAGGACATACCTCCTCGATGGGTTAATATTGTTTTCTTCCTTCTCCGGGCTTGTCGTGTGGGGTCTCGTGCGCTTGCCCCTCTGCCCTTGTCCTGTAGCCTGGCTTGTGGAGGATCCCGGGATGGGCCTTCCTGCCCAGGGCAGGCTGCACTTCCCCTCCCACCTTTCCCATCACCTGACAAGGAGCGTGTTCCTTGCCCCAGAGCCCATGGTCCCGGGTCCCCGATAGAGCCTTCAAGCCAGAGGGAGCTACCCTTGCCTCACTGAGTGATTCCAAGGGCTCACTTTGGGTAGTGAAGGTGATGAAGCACGAAGGCCAGAGCTGGAGTCCAGGGGCCCTGAGAACCCCCGCGCCTGTCCAGTCCCCGGGCTCTGTTGGGCTCTCAGCGCTGCTTCCGCAGCGTGTCCAACAGTGGTCAGTGGGCATGAAGCAGATGGCAATGTTGGGGGCTCAGGCAGGGTACAGTAAGTTCACAGCTGAGAAGGGCTGGGCACTGACACCTCCCAAGTAGCTGAGGCTGCCACTTGACTTTCCTGGGGTCAGGAAGGGTAAGAACTGTCCGCCCTAATAGAAGGCAAAAATGCCCCCGTTATGATGTGATAGACAGGACGTGGGAGGAGCCCCAGGGAGGAGCAGAGCTGTCCCACCCAGTCCCGGTGGGGGCTTCTCTGCTCAGCCTGGGGCCTCTCCCTGGGCGGGTCACCTTTGTCATCTGCCAAGCCCGCTGTGAAAGCCAGGGCTGGTGGGACTGGAGTGGCTTAGCCTGCACTCCTGAGGCTCAGCACACAGGCATATCAAGCCTGTATAGGCGGCCAGGAGAAAAATAGACCCCTCCAGCCGGGCCACACATTCTGATGGCAGAGCAGCTGGGGACGTAGGGATCGCAGTTTCTGGCCTGTGCCCGTAGGACACCCTGGCCACCTGACTCCCCTCCCTGCCCCATGGCTGTGTCTGCTGGTCTTGTTCTTGTCTCCATGAGGTCATGAGGTGCCACGCTCCCCTCACCTTATGGCTCCTTCCAAGCCCTGCCCTTCTTGCCCATTCCTAGTGTGAGGTGCCTGGGGTGAGCCATTGGGCCTGCTGCCTCCAGGTACCCGCCAGGCACCAGGTTGCCCTTGCCTGCGCCCTGCCAGCTTGGGCCTTGTATGTCTGTTGCAGTGTGCTCTTGCCTCCCCTCCCTTTGGTGTATTCATTTGGTTTCTTTTCTTTGACTAGCATAGCATATCGTCGAGTCATTCGTGTCTATCAGTATGAAGTTGGGGATGATCTGTCTGGAAGGTTTTTCTCCTTATTTCTCTTCTTACCTCACTGTGGCTTTACTGATGCACTCTTGACATCCCCAGGCGGCTCCACCCTGACTAACCTGCCGCCCTCGGCCGCTTGGGAAGGAGGGGTCTGTCCTCCCACTGCACCGGCACCCAGCCTCCTGCCCCCAGGTCCTGGGGGGCATTTTCCCCGGGGGGACATGGCGTGACTGTGAGTCTGACCTGCTGGGGTAGGAGGAAGCCTGGTGCCTTGCCTTGCTAGAGCACTTTGAACTTGGGGAGATTGCAGAGCTAACCCCAGCTCACTGGGTTTTAAAAGGGTAGGCTGGGGCGAATGTGGGTACAGGGGAGCTTGGGCTAAAACCCCACCAAGGCCATACACCCTGTGTGAATCCATCCTTGCACGTCCCTAACTTGTCGTCTTTGTTTACTGGTAGCCTCTGTGACCTGGCACTGTGTTCTCTTGGGAAGGAGCTTCCCCAAAGCCCATCTGCTCTCAGAACTTGATCCTAGAGAGGAGGCTGCCTCCCTGACTGTGTCTAGAGGATGAAACCGGGATCTGGGGCTTAGTCACAGCCATCCCTCCTTTTGGCACAGTTGGTTGTGATCTCCCAGCACTCCACTTGTGTCCTTTGTCTGCAGGGTCGTGCTCTCATTCCCCCTAGAATGGGGCTCCCTCCTCAGGAACCTTGCCAGGACACTCCAGGGTTTCTATGGGGAGGCTGTCAGGTTCTCAGCCTCCCCTCTGCCCTGAGGTCTCCCGTCTGTCAGGTGTCAGGGTGTCCCATCTCCTCCAAGGCTGCAGAGAGGATGCTCAGACAGGCTTGCAGCTGCCCTGTACCCATGGGGGAATTTAAACTCCATTCCTGAGTCATCCTGGCCTTGGGAGCAAGACGAGTGGGCTCAGCCCTAGCCCACACCAAGGCAGCAGCTTCCCATCTCTAAAACGGGAGAAATGCTCCCTGCCCTCCCTGGATTCCTGGGGCCCATTAGATAAAGATGGCCAATTGCAGTTAGGTTCAGTTCCCTTAAAAGGAATGTGAGGTTGCCAGGCACTGCTCTGAGAGAAGGTTCATTCTGAGCTCTCGGCCAGCTGGGAGCAGGCCCTTTTCCTTACTGTCCTTCTGTGTCTAGGTCCTGCATGGTGGAGGAGTCGGGGACCCTCGAATCCCAGCTTGAAGCTACCAAAGTAAGTGCCCATGGGGCTGTGGCCCAGCAGAGACCCCTCACCCAGCCACCCCCCAGGCTACCCCTTCCCTTCCTGGTTTAAAGTCAAGAACCAGATGTGCTATTGTACTCTTTTTTTTTTTTTTTTTGAGACGGAGTCTTGCTCTGTCACCCAGGCTGGAGTGCAGTGGCCGGATCTCAGCTCACTGCAAGCTCCGCCTCCCGGGTTCACGCCATTCTCCTGCCTCAGCCTCCCGAGTAGCTGGGACTACAGGCGCCCGCCACCGCGCCCGGCTAGTTTTTGTATTTTTAGTAGAGACGGGGTTTCACCGTGTTAGCCAGGATGGTCTCGATCTCCTGACCTCGTGATCCGCCCGTCTCGGCCTCCCAAAGTGCTGGGATTACAGGCTTGAGCCACCGCGCCCGGCCTATTGTACTCTTTTCCCTTGGTCTAAAGCAGTCTAGGGCTCTTCTCTCTCTCTTCTTTTTTCTTTCTTTCTTCATGGAGTCTCATTCTGCCGCCCAGGCTAGAGTGCAGTGGTGCGATCTTGACTCACTGCAACCTCTATCTCCTGGGTTCAAGTGATTCCCCTGCCTCAGCCGCTCCCAAACAGCTGGACTACAGATGTGCCAGCACGCCCGGCAAATTTGTGTTTCTTTTTAATTATCCTTTGAGATGGAGTTTCACTCTTGTTGCCCAGGCTGGAGTGCAGTGGGCATGGTCTTGGCTCATTGCAACCTCCACCTCCTGGGTTCAAGTGATCCTCCTGCCTCAACGTCCCAAGTAGCTGGGATTACAGGCGCCCACCACCACACCTGGGCTGTTTTTGTATTTTTTGTAGAGACAGGGTTTCATCATGTTGGCCAGGCAGACTGGTCTCAAACTCCTGACCTCAGGTGATCTATCTGCCTTAGCCTCCCAAAGTGCTGGAATTAAGCGTGAGCCACCACACCTGGCCTAATTTTTATGTTTTTAGTAGAGACAGTGTTTTGCCATATTGGCCAGGATGGAGTTGCCATCCAACTCCTGATCTCCAGTGATCTGTCCGCCTCGGCCTCCCAAAGTGCTGGGATTATAGGCGTGAGCCACCACTCCCTACCGAGGGCTCTTCACTTTAAAGAAAGTCTGGGGCTGGGTGTGGTGACTCACGCCTGTAATCCCAGCACTTTGGGAAGCTGAGGCGGGTGGATTGCTTGAAGTCAGGAGTTCGAGACCAGCTTGGCCAACATGGTGAAACCCCATCTCTACTGAAAATACTAAATATTAGCTGGGTGTGGTGGCAGGCACCTGTAATCCCAGCTACTCAGGAGGCTAAGGTAAGAGAATCACTTGATTCTGGGATGCAGAGGTTGCAGTGACCCGAGATCAGGCCATTGCACTCCAACCTGGGTGACAAGAGCGAAACTCCATCTGAAAAAAAATTAAGTCTTTGGGCACAGTGGCCCACACCTGCCCCAAGTCCAGCATGGGCAATGTAGCAAGACCTTGTCTTAAAAATAAGGCTGGGTGTGGTGGCTCATGCCTGTAATCCCAGAACTTTGGGTAGGCCAAGACAGGCAGATCACTTGAGCCTAGAAGTTCAAAACCAGCCTGGTCAATGCAGTGAAACTTCACTTCTACTAAAAATACAAAAATTTGGGTGGGTGTGGTGGTGGGCACCTGTAATTCCAGCTACTCAGGAGACTGAGGCAGGAGAATCACTTGGACCCGGGTGGTTGCAGTGAGCTGAGATTGCCCCACTGCACTCTAGCCTAGGTGACAGAGTGAGACTCCATCTCAAAAAAAAATTAAAGATCTTTGGCCATTGCTTCCTGGAGTCCTCACCGCACTTATCCTCAGTGTGCACTGCCCCCTGGCAGGTCTACCAGCTGCTTTAGAACCCTCACATTGAAAGTCTCTCCTCCTGCTGAGGTGGTTGGGGTTTCTTCAGCTTCACCCCATCCCACTATTCCTATTCTAAAATGTTCTTGTTTTAAGAGGTCTCAGGCCAGGCCTGAAGCAGGAACCAGAGGGCAGTAAGTGGCTCCTGGGCTGGTGACTGAGCTGAGGGCCCCTGTCTGAGCATCTGTGCTCCCCGCCCCTGCAGCGCAAACACCAGGAAATCCGAGCCATGAGAAGTCAGCTCAAAAAGATTGAGGACCTGGGGGCCGCCATGGAGGAGGCCCTCATCCTGGACAACAAGTACACGGAGCACAGCACCGTGGGCCTGGCCCAGCAGTGGGACCAACTGGACCAGCTGGGCATGCGCATGCAGCACAACCTGGAGCAGCAGATCCAGGCCAGGTACCCGGGAGGGCTGTGGGCCAGGCTCAGCCTGGAGCCCAGGGAGGAAAAGACATGGTCACCTGCTGTGTGGAGGGTCTGCTCCCTAATTTCTGTTCTTCTTTCAGGAACACAACAGGTGTCACTGAGGAGGCCCTCAAAGAATTCAGCATGATGTTTAAGTGAGTTCAGCCCACTCGCCCTGGCTGGGTGGGGGATGTTCGGCAGCAGGGCTGTGTGCTGAGCTGCCCTCGGCTTTGTGCTGCAGACACTTTGACAAGGACAAGTCTGGCAGGCTGAACCATCAGGAGTTCAAATCTTGCCTGCGCTCCCTGGGCTATGACCTGCCCATGGTGGAGGAAGGGGAACCTGACCCTGAGTTCGAGGCAATCCTGGACACGGTGGATCCAAACAGGTAAGCCTTAGGCTGGGTGCTGTGAGCCTGTACCCTGAGCACCCACCTGCCCTCCCTGCTCAGGCTCTTGCTCCTCCTCTCCTAGAGATGGCCACGTCTCCCTGCAAGAATACATGGCTTTCATGATCAGCCGTGAAACCGAGAACGTCAAGTCCAGTGAGGAGATCGAGAGCGCCTTCCGGGCCCTCAGCTCAGAGGGAAAGCCTTACGTGACCAAGGAGGAACTCTACCAGGTATGGGCCTCAGGAGGTGGGTGAAGAGGTGTCCTTTGGAAAACTAAAGCCACATTTGTGGCAGAGCCGAGTCTGGGGCAACAGGCCCTGTGCTGGGTACAGTTTTCTCCCCATTTACAAATCAAACCCAGTATGGACTGAAGTCCTGGATCTGCTCGTAGCAGCAGCTCTGAACCCCCAGCATCCTGAGACCTGGGAGGTCAGGTTTGAAGTGGGTGCAGCTGGCTCAGACACTAGGTGTGGTCTCTGACCCCGTAGAACCTGACCCGGGAACAAGCTGACTACTGCGTCTCCCACATGAAGCCCTACGTGGACGGCAAGGGCCGTGAGCTCCCCACTGCGTTTGACTACGTGGAGTTCACCCGCTCGCTCTTTGTGAACTGAGCCACTCCCTGGGTCACCCGCCCCTCGCTGCTTGCCCCGCGTCGCCTTGCTGCATGTCCGCTCCTCTCTGTGCTCTCACTTTCCACTGTAACCTTAAGCCTGCTTAGCTTGGAATAAGACTTAGTAGAAAATGGTGCTTCACTAACCCGCTTCCGGTCCAGTCACAATCACCATGTCACTGTGGGGACCCAGATCCACGTCTTGAAGCAGCTGCCCTCATTCCGACTTCAGAAAATCAAAGCAGCTGGCTCTTCCCCTTGTTCTCCCGCCCTCCCCCAAATCTGTTTTCATGTAAAAGACAAATAAATGATGACTTCCCCCAAAACTTTGCTTTTCTTCATTCAGCTTGTTGTCAGAAACACAAGGCTCGGCACAGCGAAGGCTTGCACCCGCCTCCGGGACCCCTCAGGTGGCCACTTCCGCTGCCAGGCGGTCCAGGTCCTCAGCTTCCCGGGGCCCTTGTTCCACGAACTCTGTGCTCAGCTGCCACACCTTTACTGTGCCCTGGGCATCGCCCGCGGCCAAGAGCTGAGTCTGCTGGCTGTTGAACTCCAGACAGTAGACAGGGCTTTCATCCTGGGTTTGCTTGATCAAAACTGTGGGTTTCTGGGAGCTTTTCTGGAGATCAAACAGCAGCACGTCACCTGGAAAGACAGATACATGGAGTAAGAGAAACTCTAGAGACCACCACATGGAAGGAGGAGGCTACCACCTGGGTTCACTCCTGTCGTGTGCAGCCACGGTCGCTTTGAGTTGGGTTGCTGGAGGGAAGCCATCCTTACCCCCACGTGCAGTCTTTCCCCAACCCAGAACCCCAGGTACAAGCAGGGGCCAGACCACCCACCCCTTAAAAGAGATCCAGGCCTGGCGGCCCCTTCCTACCTTCCCCAGAGGCAGCTGCAAAAACCAAGGGCCGCACTGGGGACCAGCGCACAGCAAACAGATACTTGAGGGAGAGCTGCAGCGAGGTCAGGGGAGGGGCCTGCAGCATGGAGTACAGGTGGACATGCCCATCGGTCCCAGCGCTCAGGAAGAGATTCCTAGATGGGATGCAGGGGGCCAGGCAAGGGAATCAGTGCTGGGGTCTGGGTGGTGCTGGCCCCCAACACCAGACCCCTCCTGGGCTACCAAGCTCATGAAGAGCCTCCCTGGTCCCTGAGCCTGGAGCTGGTCCTCTCTTAGAGGGACGATGCCTGGGCAAACCACCAAAGACCTGGACAGGGTCTCAGGTGGGCAGAAGGCAAGCACTTGAAGCAGTTTGTCATGAGGCTTGGCAGGCTAGAGACCCGCAGTGCAGGGATGCCCTGGCCCCACTAAGCCTCGGGCCCAGGCCTCCCCTGCCTACCTGTGGAAGGGGGAACAGCTCACAGAGTAGACAGGACCACCATGGGGGGAGAAGGTAAACTGTGCCGGGGCCCGCAGGGGCACAGAGCTGGGCATCCGCGTGAGGGCTGCCTCTCCAGCTGCCAGGGAACACTTGAGCGGGAAGCCACCTTCTGTGCCCAGAATGAACAGCCTAGGGTCAAAGCTGGAGAAGGCCACTGCCGTGGCGCCCACCTCGGTCTCCCCCCGGGAATGCTGTGGAGAAATGGCAGCAGCAGGGTCAGAGCCAAATGCATCAGATGGCACTGTCCCAACAGAGCCAGAGAACAGGAGGGACGACCACAGCGAGTCGGGCCCACTGGCCACACCTTCCCGCCCCCGAGGCTCTCCAGCACAGGCCGAGGCAGTTTCCGGGCGCCCGCGTACCTTCTTTAGCTTGGTGCTCCGTGGCAGTTGCTGCATGACCAGGGCGAAGCCCTCCGTGAGCCGCAGCTGGCCCGCCCCGACGCCGCGCCAGAGCAGCACCTTCCCGTCGGTGGCCACGCTCAGCACCTGGAAGCGGTGGCTGTGCCCGGGCTCGGGCAACCACACCACCTGAGATGACGGTGTGCAGGGCCAGGATGGAGACAAGGGACACCTGGCCCAGGTGGTACACTCCACCCCTACCTTCCCTCTCTTCCAGGAAAAAAAGAATTATCAGGGAGGCCCAAGAGCCAGGCTCACCCACCAGGGGGCAGGCCCAGAGGGTTCCCAGGGCCCTCTCCAGTCCCAGAATCCCAGTGCCGCTCACTCGGTGCCTGCAGAGGAGGCTGGGAATGGCCACAGGGCCCTGGGAGTGGCTCCTGAGGGGGGTGACTCATGCTGTGGGAGCTCTGAGAATGCAGGAGGCAACTGTCCAATTGCCAACGCCCGGGTGACCTTCCTAGGAGAGTGGGCGCCCTCTGCCCAGCTCTGCCTCAGGGCCCACCCCGCCCGGCAGCCCCTGCCCTGACCTGGGACACAGGGTCTGTGTGGGTGTCATCCGTCAGGCCTGTGCGCCACAGCAGCGGGTCCTCAGGACGGCTCAGGTCCCACACCAGCACCTCGCCACTGTACAGCCCTCCTGCAGGGATAGTGGGCCTGGGCAGAGGCTCAGCCCTACCTTCAGCCTGGCTTCCTGGCCAAGCACCCGCCCTGGCCCACCCACAGAGCCAGGTGGCAGAGCCACTTGGCTGGAAGTCATCCCCACAGAGGGAGAGTCCTAGCCCCCAGCTCCCCTGCTGTACCCCAGGGAGCTCTGCCGGACGCCCCTGCCCTGCACCTGGCAGCTCCCTCCAGCGTTGTCTGCCCCGCACCACTGATGGCCTCCCAAGGGCACCTGCCTCTTTTGGCCTCTCCACGGCCCCCTAGCCCCGACCGTGGACCCCCTTCCAGACTCCTCCTCCGAGTTCCACCCCCTCAGGCCTCACCACAGACCTTCACCTGGGCTCCAGGCTGAGGGGGGTCAGGGCCTGCCTTTCTGTCTCCGGGCCAAAGGGCCCATGAAAAGCTCCCTTGTGTGCCTCTGCAGGGCGGGAAGCTGAGTCCTGAGAGGAGAGGAGGCAGAGGCAGCAGGTAGCTCACCTGCGACATGGGAGGGCTGCGTGGGGTGGAAGGCCAGACACAGGACAGCGCTGGGGACCTCCACCACGGCCGACGGCTGCCGGGGACTCAGGCCTCGCCGGTCCAGGTTCCAGGCACACACGAAGGACTTAAGCGTGCTCCAGTCCCCATGGTCCAGCCTGCACACGGACACACCTTAGCCGGCTGTGCCCCTGGGTGGGGCTCCTATCACCCACCCCACCTCTCTCCCCACTAGCCCTCGACACATTCGCTGTGTCCTTGTCACCACTAGACACTACTCTGGGTATTGAAGTGGCCCACGCTCCACTCTAGCACCCCAAGGGCGTGACATTCTCTGGAAAACGGTCCCCCGGCACCAAGGATGGTCCATGCCATGCAGGATGGGGACGCAGCGAGGCAGGCAGGCCCAGGGCCGCCGGGCAGGGGGGAGGGCGGTCCTGGCACTCAGCCCCACTGCCTGCTCTTCTCCTGCCACTTGTTGTCACCCCCACCCAGGAAGCCTTAAGAAGAGACTCCCAGGATGTCCAAGCTCTTAGAACCAACTCTTCCCTGTGCAGCTACAGAGACAAGGCCCTGCGAGGGTCCTGGAGTGGCACGCTGCCCTCACCCGCCCCACTGCCACTCACCTGCCGTAGGCACAGGCCACCACGGAGCCAGTGGAGTTCCAGGAGATGCCGGTCACATGCAGACCTTGCGCTTGGGCTGGAGGGTAGCCCAGGGTATACAGACAAGACACCTGCGGAGACGTCCCCAACCCTGAGTCCCAAAGCCACCAGCAGAGAGCCTCGTGACTGCCTAACCAAAAACCCCACCTAGGCCAGGCCATATTGGCCCTAGAGGCCCTTAAGTCCATCGGCCAGGCCTAGAGGAAAACGTGGAGTGTTCATCCCCACATCTGTCCCAGCAGGATGCTTCCAACAGCCCAGAAGGCATGGCCTGAGAAGCAAGGCCGACCGGGCTCCTGCCCAGAGCGGCAGCTGCCCTCACAGGCGCACTCCACAGTTTCCAAGCCTCAGGGGCTGTAGCAGGAAGGTAGGGATGGCTGCCAGCAGCATAAAAATGCCCAACATGGCCGAGTGGGACACTCGACAAGGGGTCAAGCAAACCATCCAACGTCATACTGTGCTACACGCATATGATTTTTTGGTGGTGGTGGTGAGTTGGTTGGTTTTCTTTTTTGAGACAGAGTCTCACTCTGTGGTCCAGGCTGAAGTGCAATGGTGCAATGTCCACTCACTGCAACCTCCACCTCCCAGGTTCAAGTGATCCTCATGCCTCAGCCTCCCAAGTAGTTGGGACTACAGGCAAGCATCACCACACCCGGCTAATTTTTGGGTGTATGTTTGTGTGTGTGTGTGTGTGTGTGTGTGTGTGTGTGTATATATATATATATATATATATATATATATATATATATATATATTTTTTTTTTTTTTTTTTTTTAAGAGATGGAGTCTTGCTGTGTCACCCAGGCTGGAGTACAGTGGTGCGGTCTCTGCTCACTGCAACCTCCGCCTCCTGGGTTCCTGCCATTCTCCTGCCTCAGCCTCCGGAGTAGCTGGGACTACAGGCACCCGCCACCACGCCTGGCTAATTTTTTGTATTTCTGGTAGAGATGGGGCTTCACTGTGTTGGCCAGGATGGTCTTGATCTCCTGACCTCGTGATCCGCCTGCCTCAGCCTCCCAAAGTGCTGGGATTATAGGCATGAACCACTGCACCCAGCCTAATTTTTGTATTTTTAGCAAAGATGGGGTTTCACCATGTTGCCCAGGTTAGTCTCGAACTCCTGACCTCAGGTGATCCGCCTGCCTCGGTCTCCCAAAGTGCTGGGATGACAGGCGTAAGCCACGGTGCCCAGCTGCACACAATTTTTTGTCTAGCTCTGGCATCTTGCTTTCAGTTCCCAGCCGGCCACAGCCACAAGTGAGGAGGCTGACAACCAGCCTAGCCAGGGGTAGGCACCAGCTGCCCAGGAAGTAGTGTGTGCCAGGAATCCAAACAGCCTCCCAGATCCTCTGACGTTTCAGATCTGTTGACCTCATGATTCTACATAAAGAAACTATCCACTGAAGGCTGGGCGCAATGGCTCCTGTAATTTCAGCACTTTGGGAGGCTGAGGCAGGAGGATAGCTTGAGCTCAGGAGTTCAAGACCAGCGCAGGCAAGATGGTGAAACCCCGTCTCTACCAAAAATACAAAAATTAGCTGGGCATGGGGGCCAGAGCCTGTAATCCCAGCTACTCAGGAAGTTGAGGTGGGAGGATCACTTGAACCCAGGAGACAGAGGTTGCACTGCTGCTCTCCAGCCTAAGCAACAGAACAAGACCGTGTCTCAGAAAAAAAAAAAAAAAAAAAGGCCGGACCTGGTGGCTCAACACCTGTAATCCCAGCACTTTGGGAGGCCGAGGCGGGCGGATCACGAGGTCAGGAGTTTGAGACCATTCCTGGCCAACATGGTGAAACCCCGTTTCTACTAAAAATACAAAACAATGAGCCAGGCGTGGTGGCGGGCACCTGTGGTCCCAGCTACTCGGGAGGCTGAGGCAGGAGAAAAGCATGAACCTGGGAGGTAGAGGTTGCAGTGAGCCGAGATCGCGCCACTGCACTCCAACCTGGCAACAGAGTGAG
This sequence comes from Macaca fascicularis, assembly GCF_037993035.2. NCBI lineage: Eukaryota > Metazoa > Chordata > Mammalia > Primates > Cercopithecidae > Macaca > Macaca fascicularis. Next base: position 15,325,720 of record NC_088389.1, on the reverse strand, counting down.
ACTCCATCTCAAAAAAAAAAAAAAAAAAAAACTCATTTTGTTAAAAAAAAAAAAAAAAAAAAAAAAAAACTATCCACTGGAAAGACTCCCCACTCCACAGCCATACCCCGGGCAGGGCTGGAGCATGTGCAAGAGGTGCCTCTGCTGTGGAGAACAAGCTGGCAGGAGACCAGGACTAGCAACTCCACTCCTAGGTTTAGACCCAAGAGAAATGAAAACTCATGTCCGCCGGACACAGGCACATGACTCACAATACCCAAAAAGGGGAACAGCCCAAACGTCCATCAGCTGATGAGTGGCTAAATGAATGTGGTCTGTCGATGGAACACTATGCAGCTGTAAAAAGGAATGCAGCACCAATCCAAGCCACAACGTGCATGAACCCATTATTTTCAAACAAGGCTATACAGTGGGCTAGGAGGTAGAAGGAAGCTCTTGCAGGCCTGGTAATGTTCACTTTGTTGATCTGTGTTCTGGTTCAAGAAATGTTTACACTTTGTAAAAAATCATCTCAGGAGGCTGAGGCAGGAGCATCTCGAGCCCATGTGAAGTGCAGCCTGGGCAACATAGGAAGACCCTAACTCTAAAAACATTTTTTTGGCCAGGTGCGGTGGCTCATGCCTGTCATCACAGCACTTTGGGAGGCTGAGGCAGGTGGATCACCTGAGGTCAGTAGTTCGAAACCAGCCTGCCCAGCATGGTGAAATCCTGTCTCCACCAAAAACACAAAATTAGCCAGGTGTGGTGGCGGGTGCCTGTAATCCCAGCTACAGGAGAATTGCTTGGACCTGGGAGGCGGAGGTTGCAGTGAGCCAAGATCATGCCACTGCACTCCAGCCTGGGTGAAACAGCAAGATTCCATCTCAAAAAAAAAGACAAAGACACAAGCTCCCTCATCTCAAACCCAATGCTGTCTGCCCAACTGCCCATCAGTGTTTACAGGGTCATGACTCTGGACTGTACCTGGAGGGCAGATGACCTGGAGCATGGTAGTGAAACCAGAGAGACTGGGGTTCAAGTTCTGGCTCAGCCAGGGTATAGCTGTGTGGCCCTGGACAAGTCACTTAGCCTCTCTCAGCCTCATCTATAAACTGAAGATTATAATAGCACTACCTCATACAGTTGTTTTTTTTTGTCTTTTTTTCAGAAGGAGTCTTGCTCTGTTGTCCAGGCAGGAGTGCAGTGGTGTAGTCTCAGCTCACTGCAACCTCTACCTCCCGGGTTGAAGCAATTCTCCTGCCTCAGCCTCCCGAGTAGCTGGAACGACAGGCGTGTACCACCACGCCTGGCTAATTTTTGTATTTTTAGCAGAGACGGGATTTCACTATGTTGGCCAGGCTGGTCTGGAACTCCTGACCTCAGGTGATCCGCCCACCTCGGCCTCCCAAGCGCTGATGACAGGCATGAGCCACCGCGCCCGGCCTCATACCGGCCTCATACAGTTGTTTTGAGGAGTGAGTAAGATACCACAGGAGACATTCTTAAAGTGGGCCTGGCCCAAAGAAGGCCCTCACTGTACCATACATGGGGAGGCAGAGCAGCCGGGCCACCCGGGCTCCAGCCTCTGCCTCCACTGCTCACCCGCTCAGTTTCACCCTGGACGTTACTTCCACATAGGATGTCCATCCCCCTAACCGTAAAGTGGACAGAACAAAACCTACCTCAAGGCCAGCAGTGAAGACTCACTGACTTATTCTTAGGGAACCTAGCCCAGTACCAGGCAGGACGTTAGAGCCTGGTGACTGCTGACCGTGACGACGACTGGCACGGCTGTTATTTGTGGGAAGGAAAACAACGGGAGACAGAAGTGGGGCAGGGGCTCCACCCGAGGCTGCACCAGCCCATCCCCTACCATCTGCTGCTGCTCGGTCCAGTTCACCTCGAAGCCATCAAACGCGTGGCTCTGCCAGTTCTTGTTCAGCTCTCGGATGACCATGGCCTCCACTCTCCGAAGAAAGGCTGCGAGCCGAGGCACGTCGTACCGGGACAGGGGCTGCACGCTGACGGGCACAGGGGCCTCTGTCTGCACCTGGGCGTCCACATGACTCCGGCCCTGGGCGGACGCGTTGGCAGTGGCAATGCTGGCCGTCTGGCAACTTTTCTGGGGGGAGGGTGAAAACAAGCATCACCACCCGGCTGTTCTCGCCCAGCCCCCGCCCAGCCCCCTGCCTGCCTCTCCTGCTGGACCTCCTCCTAGGTGCGATGGTCTCCGGCTAGGGGCCTCTCTCAGTGAGGTCTGGGTTGGAGATGGCCCCTTGACTCTCCTATGTCCCACAGTCAATCAATGCCAGCCAACCAGAGCACTGTGTCCGCGCCTCAGCCCCAGGGACCAATTCAGGGCTGGCCAAGGGACCCACACAGGCCAGTGAGACCCTGCCCCAAACTTTTGGTACAATTCGGAAGAGCCAGAGGGCTCCATTTCTGAAGACGTGGAGGGCAGGCAGAACCACGTCGGCTCACACCAGCACCCTGGCAGACACATGGTCTGATGCCCATGAACACCCCAGCTTCACACCACCCCAGCTGCCTCCCTCAGCAGGCAGCCCTCCCAGCACCCGGGCGAGCAATGGCAGCTCCGGCATCCACTATGAGCTGCTGGGCGGGAGGCAGAGCACCGCCCCCAGAGGCCTTGCTCTCCACCCTGCCACCACGCCTACTATTCCTGGTCCCCTGCTTAGCTGTACCTGGCACAGGTACAAACATCAGAAAGGGAAGGAGAAGCCAGCCTCCCTATCTTACAGACATGCCCAATCTTCACCAAACGAAGGCTCTCTGGGCAGAAGCAATGATTGCTGCTGTGAGGGGCTTCCCCCAGGTGGCCAAGGGACAATGACAGGGCCCTGGACTGCCACACTCCCTCCTTCCCATCTCATGCAGGATTCGAGCTGGGCCAGGAGGCAAGCCCGGAGGAAGGAAAGGGGCCGGACTCACCAGGACAGTTCTCTTCTGAACAGAGAGGCCTCAGCACTGGTACCCACCCTCATCTCCACAGGCCACTCAATTCCCTCTGCTTGTCTGTGTCCTAGTGAACCGCAAGTCCCCTCGCATAAGACTCTGTCTGATCTTTGAATCCCCAGCACTTTGCACGGTATTTGGCACAAAGCAGACATTCATTTATACACATACACACACACACACACACACACACACACACAAAAAAAAAAAAAAAAAAACGCTGGCGCAGTGGCTCAGGCCTGTAATCCCAGCACTTTGGGAGGCCGAGGTGGGCAGGCGGGTGAATCACAAGATCTGGAGATCAAGACCATCCTGGCTAACGTGGTGAAACCCGATCTGTACTAAAAATACAAAAAATTAGCCGGGCGTGGTGGTGAGTGCCTGTAGTCCCAGCTACTCAGGAAGCAGAGGCAGGAGAATGGCGTGAACCCAGGAGGCGGAGCTTGCAGTGAGCTGAGATCATGCCATTGCACTCCAGCCTAGGCAACGGAGCGAGACTCCATCTCAAAAAAGAAAAAAAAAATTAGACGGGTGTGGTGGCGCGTGCCTGTAATCCTAGCTACTCAGGAGGCTGAGGCAGGGGAATCACTCGAACCTGGGAGACGGAGGTTGCAGTGAGCCAAGATCACGCCACTGCACTCCAGCCTGGGCTATGGAGGGAGACTCTGTCTCAAAAAATAAAATAAAATAAAATTATTGAGGTCAGGCACGGTGGCTCACGCCTGTAACCCCAGCGCTTTGGGAGGCCGAAGTGGGCGGATCACGAGGTCAGGAGATCGAGACCATCCTGGCTAATATGGTGAAACCCTGTCTCTACTAAAAATACAAAAAAATTAGCTGGGTGTGGTGGTGGGTGCCTGTAGTCCCAGCTACTCGGGAAGGCTGAGGCAGGAGAATGGCGTGAACCCAGGAGGCAGAACTTGCAGTGAGCCGAGATCGCACTCCAGCCTGGGAGACAGAGCGAGACTCCGTCTCAAAAAAAAAGAAAAATTACTTACTGAGCATCTACTTGCCAGGCATTGTATGGGTAATGAAGATACAGCAGAAAAGAAAATGTGCAAGATTCTTGTGCCCCAGGTGCTTACACAGGGGTGGGGAGAGATGAAAAAACAAGAAATACCAAATCCACACAGCACTGAGCACATCCAGAGGCAAGAGAACAGAAGCAAACAGCCAGGGAGGCTGTCTGGGGACAGCAAGGGTGGCCTCTTAGGGAGAAGGCATTTGAGCTGAGGTGAAGGACACGAAGGAGCCGGCCAAGTGGAAAGCTTCAGGAAGGAGTGTCGTGGGCCAGAATAAAATGTTATAGAGGAAAATTGCCTGAGCGCAGTGGCTCACACCTGTAATCCGAGCACTTTGGGAGGCCGAGGCAAGAGGATCACTTGAGTCCAGGAGTTTGAGACCAGCCTGGGCAACAGAGAGAAACCCTGTACCTACAAAACAATTAAAAATTTGCCAGAAGCTAGGCATGGTGGCTCATGCCTGTAATCCCAGCACTTTGGGAGGCCAAGGCAGGTGGATCACAAGGTCAGGAGTTCAAGACCAGCCTGGCCAAGATGGTGAAACCCCGTCTCTACTAAAAATACAAAATTGGCCGGGCACAGTGGCAGGCACCTGTAATCCCAATTACTTGAGAGACTGAGGCAGGAGAATCGCGTGAACTTGGGGGGCAAAGGTTGCAGTGAGCCAAGATCATGCCACTGCACTCCAGCCTGGCTGACAGAGGGAGACTCCATCTCAAAAAAAAAAAAAGGCCGGGCGCGGTGGCTCAAGCCTGTAATCCCAGCACTTTGGGAGGCCGAGACGGGCGGATCACGAGGTCAGGAGATCGAGACCATCCTGGTTAACACGGTGAAACCCCGTCTCTACTAAGAAATACAAAAAACTAGCCGGCCGAGGTGGCGGACGCCTGTAGTCCCAGCTACTCGGGAGGCGGAGGCAGGAGAATGGCGTGAACCCGGGAGGCGGAGCTTGCAGTGAGCTGAGATCCGGCCACTGCACTCCAGCCTGGGTGACAGCGCGAGACTCCGTCTCAAAAAAAAAAAAAAAAAATTGCCAGGCATGGTGGCACATCCTGTAGTCCCCAGCTACTCAGAAGGCTAAAGTGGGAAGATTGTTTGAGCCCAGGAAGTGGAGGCTGCAGTGAGCCGCTGATTGTGCCACTGCACTCCAGCCTGGGCAACAGAGCAAGTAAAGCCCAAGAAGATGTGTTGGACTCTGGGAATCATGGAAAGAAGGGAATCCAGGGTGACCCTGGGATCTGCACTGAGAACCCGTGGACAGGGCATCCCCAGATGTGAGGTCACACTCAGACAGAGAACACAGGGCAGTTCTGTGGGGCCTGCTTTGGACTCAGATGCCTCAGCCACCCACGGGGAGGCATCAAGTATTCCCAGGGGAGGTTACAAAGCTCTGGAGAGCTTCTGACCAGACATGTGACTTGAAGCCACAGAGCTGGAGGAGGCTGCCGAGGGAGCATACACATCAAGGAATGAATGAATGCGCCAGGGGATCACAAAGTGCATGTGCCGAGTCAAGGGGACTAAGGGAGAATCTCAAACTCTGTGAAAGCCACAATTCTGACCACAGTGCCACTTGGTAAGAGCTCACTTCCAGGCACTGTGCCAAGAGCTTCACCCACATCACCTCATTCCTCCTCACAACCACCCTACGAAGTAAATCCTATGTTCATATTATTAATGTTGGCACTGGGGCACAGAGAAACTGAGGAACTCACCCAAGGTCACACAGCAAAAGGTGATCAACTTTAACCCAGGCGGCCTTTTTTTTTTTTTTGGAGACAGGGTCTCACTCTGTTGCCCAGGCTGGAGTGCAATGGAGTGGTCATAGCTCATTGCAATCTACCTCTGCCTCCTGGGCTCAGGCAATCCACCTCAGACTCCCAAGTAGCTGGTACTACAGGTAAAAAACTACACCTGGCTGATTTTTTTTTTTTTTTTTTTTTTTTTTGAGACGGAGTCTCGCTCTGTCGCCCAGGCTGGAGTGCAGTGGCTGGATCTCAGCTCACCGCAAGCTCCGCCTCCCGGGTTTACGCCATTCTCCTGCCTCAGCCTCCCGAGTAGCTGGGACTACAGGCGCCCGCCACCTCGCCCGGCTAGGTTTTTGTATTTTTTAGTAGAGACGGGGTTTCACCGGGTTAGCCAGGATGGTCTCGATCTCCTGACCTCATGATCCGCCCGTCTCGGCCTCCCAAAGTGCTGGGATTACAGGCTTGAGCCACCGCGCCCGGCCTACCTGGCTGATTTTTTAAAAGAATTTTTTTATAGAGACAGGGTCTCACTATATTACCTAGGCTTGTCTCCAACTCCTGGACTCAAATGATCCTCCCTCCTCGGCCTCCCAAAGTACTGGGATTATAGGTGTGAGCCACCGCGCCCAGCCAACCTGACTTGCCACTAGACTGTCTGACCTGACGACAGTAAACTGCATCCCAGCCATAGTGCTGTCCCACACACACACGAGGCTGGGCCAACCAAGTGTCGCTGCACTCCGCTTCAGACACTTGGCAGATACAGCACTCCTCACAAACTGAAGAATCACGGCGCCCTGCACTGCACAAGCCTATCAAGCCATTTTCCCTACAGCATGCGCTTAGTTCATGCCTATGCCACATTTTGGCAATTCTCACAATATTTCAAACTTACTCATTCTTAGTATATCTGTTACAGTGATTTGTGATGGGTGATCTTTGATGTTACTACAATAACTGTTTTGCAGCACCACAAATTGCACCCACGTGAGACAGTGAACTTCATCGATAAATGTTGTGTGTGATTTGACTGCTCCACTGACCAGCTGTTCCCTATCTCTCTCTCTCCTTGGGCTTCCCTATTCCCTGAGACAAAACAACATTGAAAGTAAGCCAATTAAGCCAGGTGTGGTGGTTCATGCCAGTAATCCCAGCACTTTGGGAGGCCAAGGCAGGCAGATCACCTGAGGTCAGGAGTTCGAGACCAGCCTGCACAATGTGGTGAAACCCCATCTCTACTAAAAAAACACAAAAATTGGGTGGGCGTAGTGGCTTATGCCAGTAATCCCAGCACTCTGGGAGGCCAAGGCGGGCGGATCACCTGAGGTCAGGAGTTCGAGACCAGCCTAGTCAACACAGCAAAACCCCATCTCTACTAAAAATACATAAATTAGCTGGGCATGGTGGTGTGCACCTGCAACCCCAGCTACTCAGGAGGCTGAGGCAGGAGAATCGCTTGAACCCAGCCTGGGCAACAAGAGTGACACTCTGTCTCAAAAAAAAAAAAAAAAAAAATTACCCAGGCGTGGTTACGGGTGCCTGTAGTCCCAACTACTTGGAAGGCTGAGCCAGAAGAATCACTTAAACCTAAGAAGCGGAGGTTGCAATGAGCCGAGATCATACCACCGCACTCTGGCCTGGGCAACAAAGTGAGACTCCATGTTAAAAAAAAAAAAAAAAAAAAAGCTAAGCCAATTAATATCCCTACAGGGACCTCTAAATGTTCAAGGGAAAGGAATAGTTGCAGGTCTCTTAATTCAAAAGCTAGACATGATTAAGCTTAGTGAAGAGGGCATGTTGAAAGCTGAGACAGGCTGAAGCCAGGCCTCTTGCACCAAACAGCCAAGTTGTGAACGCAAAGTTCTTGAAGGAAATTAAAAGTGCTACTCCAGGGAACACACAAATTATAAGGAAGTGAAACAGCATATTGCTGATAGGGATAAAGTTTAGTGGCCTGGATAGAAAATCAATCCAGCCACATTTCCTTAAGACACACCATAACTCAGAGCAAGGCCCTAACTCTCTTCAACTCCATGAAGGCTGAGAGCGGTGAGGAAGCTGCAGAAGAAAAGCGGGAAGCCAGCAGAGGTTGGCTCATGAGCTTTAAGGGAAGCAGCCATCTCCATAATGTACAAATACAAGATGAAGCAGCAAGTGCTGCTGGACAAGCCGCAGCAAGTTCTCCAGAAGATCTAGCTCAGATTATTGATGAAGATGGCCGCACTAAACAGATTTTCTTTTTTTTTTTGAGACAGAGTCTCACTCTGTCACCCAGGCTGGAGTACAGTGGTGTGATCTCGGCAACCTTCGCCTCCTGGGTTCTAGCAATTCTCCTGCCTCAGCCTCCCGAGTAGCTGGAATTACAGGTGCCCGACACCATGCCTGGCTAATGTTTGTAATTTTTTTTTTTTTTTTTTTTTTTTGAGACGGAGTCTCACTCTGTCGCCCAGGCTGGAGGGCAGTGGCCGGATCTCGGCTCACTGCAAGCTCCGCCTCCCGGGTTTACACCATTCTCCTGCCTCAGCCTCCTGAGTAGCTGGGACTACAAGCACCCGCTACCTCGCCCGGCTAGTTTTTTTTTTGTATTTTTTAGTAGAGACGGGGTTTCACCATGTTAGCCAGGATGGTCTCGATCTCCTGACCTCGTGATCTACCCGTCTCGGCCTCCCAAAGTGCTGGGATTACAGACTTGAGCCACCGCGCCCGGCCATGTTTGTATTTTGAATAGAGACAGAGATTCACCATGTCAGCCAGGCTGGTCTCAAACTCCTGAACTCAGGTGATCAGCCCGCCTGGGCCTCCCAAAGTGCTGGGATTACAGGCATGAGCCACCACACCCGGCCCAGATTTTCAAAGTAGATGAAACATTGGAAGGACATGCCATCTAGGAATTTGGAAACTAGAAAGAAGTCAATGCCTGGCTTCAAAGCTTCAAAAGACAGGCTGACTCTCTTGTCAGGGGATAATGCAGCTGATGACTTCAAGGAAAAGCCAAAGTTCATTTATACCCAGAAAATCCTAGGGCCCTAACAAATTATGCTAAGCCAGGCACAGTGGCTCATGTCTGTAATCCCAGCACTTTGGGAGGCCAAGGAAGGTAGATTATTTTTGAGTCCAAGAGTTTGTGACCAGCCTAGGCAACATGGGGAAACCCAGTCTCTACAAAAAATTTAAAAATTAGCCAGGTCAGCTGGGCACAGTGGCTGACGCCTGTAATCCCAGCAATTTGGGAAGCCCAGGTGGGCTGATCACGAGGACAGGAGTTCGAGACCAACCTGACCAACACGGTGAAACCCCATCTCTACTAAAAATACAAAAATCAGCCAGGCATGGTGGAGCGCACCTGTAATCCCAGCTATTTGGGAGGCTGACGCAGAAGAATCACTTGAACCCGGGAGGCAGAGGTTGCGGTGAGCTGAGATCACGCCATCATACTCCAGCCTACGCAACAAGAGCGAAACTCTGTCTCAAAAAACAAACATTAATATGGCATCTGCAAATTTCCTGTGAATTGGTAAGAAGCCACAATTACTCTTTGTGCTCCGGGATACCTAAATCAGCTTCCCATGGTTTGAGATCCCTTTGGGGATGAGGCCCAAGTCCATACCCTGCCACTATGCCAGGCAGTGTGTGACTGGCAAGAGGGTAAGGCTCCAATAAGCAGCCCCCAGGAAGTCAGAGAAAGAAATGAGGCATGGGAGTCAGAATCCTCGCTTCCTAGGTCACTCTCAGAGGGGAGTGTTGAGGAAGCTGGGCCCCGGGTCAGCCTCCCACACCTAGAAAGTGTATCCAGGGATCAGGCGCTATGGCTCACGCCTGTAATCCCAGCACTTTGGGAGGCCAAGGCGGGTGGATCACAAGGTCAAGAGATCGAGACCATCCTGGCCAACATGGTGAAACCCTGTCTCTACTAAAAATACAAAAAATTAGCCAGGCGTGGTGGCACACGCCTGTAATCCCAGGTACTCGGAAGGCTGAGGCAGAATTGCTTGAACCTGGGAGGTGGAGGTTGCAGTGAGCTGAGATCACACCACTGCACTCCAGCGTGGGCAACAGAGCGAGACTCTCAAAAAAAAAAAAAAAAAAAAAAAAAAAAAGGTGTGTTCAGGGGAGTACAAAGGGCTGGGCCATACTTTACGTAATCACACCAGGACGTCCTCAGAAGGAATCAGAGAAGAGTGACTACCAAAGCAAGACCAGTAGGGTCCACCCTCTTGAGAGTCTGAGGCCCCAGGGTCCCTCTGCAGCCTGAAGGCCAATTCTTCCCCAAGAGAGCCTGCAGCAATGAGAAGCCCAAAACATCAGCACTCCTGCCTCTCAGAGGAAGGAAACTGAGGCCCAGAAAGATGAGGAGATGCCTCCTGGAAAGTCCACCTGCCCCACAGGACCCCTTTTCTTGGAAAACCTCCTACCCAAGCCACAAGCTAGGCCCCAAGCCTGACTTCTCTGACTGAATGAAAACTGAACACTGGCCGCGCACAGTGGCTCACACCTGTAATCCCAGCACTTTGGGAGGTCGAGGCAGAAGGATCACTTGAGGCCAAGAGTTCGAGACCACCCTGGCCAACATGGCAAAACCCCACCTCTATTGAAAATACAAAAATTAATCGGGTGTGGTGGCACACGCCTGTAATCCCAGCTATCCGGCAGACTGAGGCAGGAGGATCACTTGAACCAGTAAGGCGGAGGTTGCAGTGAGCTGAGATCGCGCCATCGCACTCCAGCCTGGGCAACAGAGCCAGACTTCGTCTCAAACAGGGGGTGCCATATGCTAGAGAATCTCCTGGGCCGGGCCGGGCCAAGCCAGGCCCAGCCAAGCCAAGCAGGCAGAGCCAGGCATGGTGGCTCAGGCCTGTAATCCTAGCCCTTTGGGAGGCTGAGGCAGGCAGATCATTTGAGGCCAGGAGTTCGAGACCAGCTTGACCAAAATGGTGAAGCCCTCTCTCTACTAAAAACACAAAAAAAAAGAAAAAAGAAAGAAAAATTAGCCAAGTCTGTTGGTAGACGACTGTAATCACAGCTACTAGGGAGGCTGAGGTGAGAAGATCGCTTGAACCTAGGAGGTGCAGGTTGCAGTAAGCCAAGATTGTGCCACTGCACTACAGCCTGGGCGACAGAGGGAGACTCCGTTTCAAAAAAAAAAAAAAAAGAGAGAGAGAGAGAGAATCTGCCGGGCCGGAAGCTACAGCCAGTCCAGAAAAGGCACTCACGTAGAGGCCCAGAGGTAGGCAGCGAGGTGAATTCAGAAGAGGGATGCAGCAGAGGCCTGCCAGGGGGTGAAAGCACACAAGAAACCATTCAGTTCAGCATTTCCTAGGCACCTCTGGGACACGGAAAACTACAGGAGACTCACCCCTGCCCTCAAGGAGCTAAATCAAGGGAGACAGACCTGAATGTTAAAAATGCACCCCACTGGGCCGGGCACAGTGGCTCACGCCTGTAATCCCAGCACTTTGGGAGGCCGAGACAGGCGGATCACAAGGTCAGGAAATCGAGACCACAGTGAAACCCCGTCTCTATTGAAAATACAAAAAAAATTAGCCGGGCGCGGTGGCGGGCGCTTGTAGTCCCAGCTACTCAGGAGGCTGAGGCAGGAGAATGGCGTGAACGCAGGAGGCGGAGCTTGCAGTGAGCCGAGATCGCGCCACTGCACCCCAGCCTGGGCGACAGAGCGAGACTCCGTCTACCGAAAAAAAAAATGCACCCCACTGGGAAACAGTTCAATAGATCGCAGTGAGGATGGCGCACTGGAATCATGCTTGATGCCTCTGAACTGCACACTTTCAAAAATGCTTAAAACGGGCCAGACACGGTGGTTCACAGCTTTAATTTTCGCACTTTGGGAGGCTGAGTGGGAGGCTCACATGAGGCCAGGAGTTCAATACCAGCTGGGTAACAAAGCAAGACCTCTGACTCTACAGAAATTTTCCAGATTAGCCAGGCGTGATGGTGTGCACCTGTAATTCTATCTACTCGGGAGACAGAGGTGGGAGGATTGTTTAAGCTCAAGAGTTTGAGGCTGCAGTGAGCTTTGATCACATCATTGCATTCCAGGCTGGGAGACAGAACTAGACCACCAGCACTTTGGGAGGCCGAGGTGGATCATTTGAGGTCAGGAGTTCGAGACCAGCCTGGCCAACATGGTGAAACCTCGTCTCTACTAAAAATACAAAAAATAGCCAGGCCTAGTGGGACACGCCTCTAATTCCAGCTACTGGGGAAGCTGAGGTGGGAGAATTGCTTGAACTCAGAAGGCAGAGACTGCAGTGAGCCGAGATTGCACCACTGCACTCCAGCCTAGGGAAGACAGTGCGACTCCATCTCAAAAAAAAAAAAACAAAAAAAAACTGGGCCAGTGTAGTGGCTCACACCAGTAATCCCAGCACTTTGGGAGGCTGAGGCGGGCAGATCACAGGTCAGGAGTTCAAGACCAGCCTGACCAATATGGTGAAACCCATCTCTACTAAAACTACAAAAATTAGCTGGGCATGGTGGTATGTGCCTGTAATCCCAGCTACTCGGGAGGCTGAGGCAGGAGAATTGCTTGATCCCAGGAGATAGAGGTTGCAGTGAGCTGAGATTGCACCATTGCACTCCAGCCTGGATGACAGAGCAAGACTCTGTCTCAAAAATAAATAAATAATTTTTTTTTTTTTTAAGTAACTCTACTGGAAAGCAGCTGGATTAAACTAGTGGTTCTAGTGGTTCTCAAACTTCGCTATGCATTAGAATCATTTAGGGAGATTTTATAAAACCAGATTCCCAAGTCATACCACATGCAAAGTAAGCCACAGTAACTGCAAGTAGAACCCAGGAGTTCACATTTTTCAACACTTTCCAGGGCATTCCACTGTTGACTACCTTTGAGAAGAGGGATGAGGTACCCCTCAGCTGAGACAGCGGGGCCAGTCACTGACACTCAGAAACTCCACATGAACAGCACTGGCTTTCACTTGGCTTTCTGGTCAACAGTCCCATTCAATCCCATAAGAAGTATCCTAACAATCGCACTTCACAGAAGACAGACTGCTTTACTAGTCCAGGGCCAAGCCACTAATAAAAAGGATCTGCACCCTCAAACTCAGATCGAAAATTAAGGTCCAGGACACCGTCCCTCTAAACAGATAGGGATGTGGCAAGAAAAGTCAAGTCAGGCCAAAAACTACATATATATAAAAATATACATATATAATATATACACAAATGTTATATATATTATATATAGTAATATATATATAAATACATATATATTTTTTAAGACAGGGTCTCACTCTGTCATTCAGTCTGGAATGCAGTGGCGTGATTTTGGCTCACCGCAACTTCCACCTCCTGGGTTCAAGCGATTCTCCCGCCTCAGCTTCCCGAGTAGCTGGGATTACAGGCAGGCGCCACCACGCCCGGCTAATTTTGCATTTTTAGTAGAGACGGGGTTTCTCCATGTTGGTCAGGCTGGTCTTCAACTACCAGTCGACCTCAGGTGATCCGCCCGCCTCGGCCTCACAAACTGCTGGGATTACAGGCGTGAGCCACCGTGCCCAGTCCCATTTTTGTATTTTTAGTAGAGATGGGGTTTCACCATGTTGGCCAGGCTGGTCTCGAACTCCTGACCTCAGGTGATCCACCCGCCTCAGCCTCTCAAAGTGCTGGGATTACAGGCATGAGGCACCACGCCGGCCCATAGATTACCTCCACAAAGAAGAAAAAGTTAACTCAAAAAGCACCAGGCGGCAGTAGCACAGTGGTCACCATGACGGCTGAGGGGCTGGGCGCGGTTCTGCCAGGCTAGGAGCACACCCAGCACCCAGAATCTCAGTGGTCGCTGCTTAAGCACAGCCTGTGAAATGGCCACCTCTGCCCCCTCCTTGGAGCATGTCGGGAAGCTGCATGAGATCTTTCACTGTCTCCAGGAAGGCCTACAAGGGGTGCCCAAGCAGCTGCTGGATGCAGTGGGGACCAATGAGAAGCTGATCAGAGATGTTGATGAAAAGCAACAGGAAGGAAATAAAAAGCTGGCAGAGATGGAGGAGGAACTACATTATGCACCTCTATCTTTCCGTAACCCCATGATGTCTAAGCTTCAAAACTACCAGAAGGGCCAGGGGTAGTAGCTCACACCTGTACTTCCAGCACTTTAGGAGGCTGAGGTGGGCAGATCACTTGAGGTCAGGAGTTCAAGACCAGCCTGACCAACATGGTGAAACCCCATCTCTACTAAAAATACAAACATTGGCCGGGCGCCGTGGCTCAAGCCTGTAATCCCAGCACTTTGGGAGGCCGAGGCGGGTGGATCACGAGGTCAGGAGATCGAGACTATCCTGGCTAACATGGTGAAACCCCGTCTCTACTAAAAATACAAAAAACTAGCCGGGTGTGGTGGCGGGCGCCTGTAGTCTCAGCTACTTGGGAGGCTGAGGCGGGAGAATGGCGTGAACCCGGGAGGCGGAGCTTGCAGTGAGCCGAGATCACGCCACTGCACTCCAGCCTGGGAGACACAGCGAGACTCCGTCTCAAAAAAATAAAATAAAATAAAAAAATAAAAAAATAAAAATAAAAATACAAACATTAACCAGCCGTTGTGGTGCGCAGCTGTAGTCCCAGCTTCTCAGGAGGCTGAGGCAGGAGGATCACTTGAAACCGGGAGGTGGAGGTTGCAGTGAGCTGAGATTGCACCACTGCACTTCAGCCTGGACAACAGAGCGAGACTCTGTCTCACACACACAAAAAGAAAGTACCAAGAGTAGCCCAGGCGAGGTGGCTCAGGCTTGTAATACCTATACCTTGGCCGGGCGCGGTGGCTCAAGCCTGTAATCCCAGCACTTTGGGAGGCCGAGACAGGCGGATCACAAGGTCAGGAGATCGAGACCATCCTGGCTAACACGGTGAAACCCCGTCTCTACTAAAAAATACAAAAAACTAGCCGGGCGAGGTGGCAGGCGCCTGTAGTCCCAGCTACTGGGGAGGCTGAGGCAGGAGAATGGCGTAAACCCGGGAGGCGGAGCTTGCAGTGAGCTGAGATCCGGCCACTGCACTCCAGCCTGGGCGACAGAGCGAGACTCTGTCTCAAAAAAAAAAAAAAAAAAAAAAAAAATACCTATACCTTGGGAGGCCGAGGTAGGCGGATGACTTGAGGCCAGGAGTTTGAGACCAGCCTGGCCAATATGGTGAAAGGTCAGGAGTTCAAAACCAACCTGGCCAATATGGTGAAACCCCATCCCTACTTAAAATAAAAAAAAAATGGACTGAGCACAGTGGCTAACACCTGTAATCCCAGCACTTTGGGTGGCTGAGGTCAGGAAATCAAGACTACCCTGGCTAACACGGTGAAACTCCACCTCTACCAAAAAAAAACCAAAAAATTAGCCAGGCGTGCTGGCATGCCAGCTACTTAGGAGGCTGAGGCAGGAGAATCACTTGAACCTGGGAGGGAGAGGTTGCAGTGAGCCAAGATCGTGCCACTGCACTCCAGCCTGGGCAACAGAGTGAGACTCTGTCTCAAAAAAAAAAAAAAAAAAGAAATTATTAGCCATGCATAGTGGCTCATGCCTATAACCCCAGCCACTCGGGAGGCTGAGGCAGGAGAATTGCTTGAAGTCGGGAGGCAGAAGTTGCAATGAGCTGAGATCACGCCACTGCACTCCAGCCTAGGCCACAGAGTGAGACTGTGTCTCAAAAAAAAGGCCAGGCAGGGAACAGTGGCTCACGCCTGTAATCCCAGCACTTTGGGAGGCCGAGGCAGGCGGATCACGAGGTCAGGAGATCGAGAGCATCCTGGCCAAAACGGTGAAACCCCATCTCTACTAAAAATACAAAAAATTAGCCGGCTGTGGTGGCAGGCACCTGTAGTCCCAGCTACTTAGGAGGCTGAGGCAGGAGAATGGCATGAACCTGGGAGGCAGAGCTTGCAGTGAGCCGAGACTGCGCCACTGCACTCCAGCCTGGGCAATAGAGTGAAACTACGCCTCAACAACAACAACAAAAAAACGGCTGGGCATGGTGGTTCATGCCTGTAATCTCACCACTCTGGGCCGAGGCGGGGAGATCACGAGGTTAGATCACGAGGTCCGGAGTTCAAGACTCACCTGGCCCACATAGTAAAACCCGTCTCTACTAAAAATACAAAAATTAGCTGGGCATGGTGGCACGTGCCTGTAGTCCTAGCTACTCCGGAGGCTGAGGCAGAAGAATCACTTGAACCCAGGAGGCGGAGGTTGTGGGGAGCCGAGATGGTGCCACTGCACTCCAGCCTGGGCAACAGAGCAAGACTCCGTCTCAAAAGAAAAAAAAAAATACAAAAATTAGCTGGGCGTGGTGGCGCGTGCCTGTAGTCCCAGCTCAGGACTGAGGCTGAGGCAGGAGAATCGCTTGAACCCAGGAGGCGGACCGAGATGGCGCCACTGCACTCCAGCCTGGCAAGAGGCTCCATCTCACAAAAAAAAATTTAAAAATTAGCTGGGCACAGTGGTATGTATCTGTAATCCCCGCTACACAGGAGGCTGAGGCAAGAGGACGGCTTGAGCCTGGAAGTTGGAGGTTGCAGTGAGCCAAGATGACACTACTGCACTCCTACCTGGGAGACAGAGCAAGATCCTGTGGATGGATGGATGGATGGAAGGGAGGGAGGGAGGGGAAGGGAAGAGTGGGAAGGGGACAACAGAAAGGGAAGGGATGAAAAAAGTAACTTACCTTCTTCTGGCCCTTGAAACATTCTTACCATATAAAAGAATCTCCTTAGGTAAGAGAGCTGGCTGTTTCAAGTGAACCATCCTCAGATGAAAGCCTTCACACCCAAGTATTAGAATCATTTTCTTGGGATTCTACAGGTTAAAGCTATCTAAAAGAAAATTAACCGGACTCAATCTCATTCTATTAGAAAAAAAAAAGTATTAAACTGAATCAATGATTCCTAGAGTCTACTTTTTTATTTATTTTTTTATATACAGAGTCTCACTGTCACCCAGGCTGGAGTGCAGTGGCACAATCTCGGCTCACTGCAACCTTCGCCTCCCATGTTCAAGCGGTTCTCCCACCTCAGCCTCCAGAGGAGCTGGGATTACAGGTGTGCACCACCACATCCAGCTAATTTTTGGTACTTTTAGTAGAGATGGGGTTTCACCATGTTGGCCAGGCTGGTCTCCAACTCCTGACCTCAGGTGACCCACCAGCCTCAGCCTCCCAAAGTGCTGGGATTACAGGTGTGAGCCACCACACCCAGCCCCAACCTAGAGTCTTCTAAAAATGTTCAGCAAGGCCGGGCACGGTGGCTCAAGCCTGTAATCCCAGCTCTCTGGGAGGCTGAGGTGGGTGGATCATGAGGTCAGGAGATCGAGACCATCCTGGCCAACACGGTGAAACCCCATCTCTACTAAAAATACAAAAAATTGGCCAGGCATGGTGGCGGGTGCCTGTAGTCCCAGCTACTCGGGAGGCTGAGGCAGGAGAATGGCGTGAACCCGGGAGGCGGACCTTGCAGTGAGCAGAGATCGCGCCACTGCCCTCCAGCCTGGGCGACAGAGCGAGACTCCGTCTCAAAAAAAAAAAAAAAAAAGTTCATGTTGGCCGGGCGCGGTGGCTCAAGCCTGTAATCCCAGCACTTTGGGAGGCCGAGACGGGCGAATCACGAGGTCAGGAGATCGAGACCATCCTGGCTAACACGGTGAAACCCCGTCTCTACTAAAAAATACAAAAACTAGCCGGGCGAGGTGGCGGGCGCCTGTAGTCCCAGCTACTCGGGAGGCTGAGGCAGGAGAATGGCGTAAACCCGGGAGGCGGAGCTTGCAGTGAGCTGAGATCCGGCCACTGCACTCCAGCCTGGACGACAGAGCCAGACTCCGTCTCAAAAAAAAAAAAAAAAAAAAGTTCATGTTCAGCAAGACCTATTCCGAGTACTGCTTAAAAGCCAGTGCATCTGAATCATCAGTTGACCTGTGATAAGGATAGACAGTTAACTAAACCACCCAGTGCCCTGGCTTTCCCTGAGAACTGCTCCCATGCAGCACAGCAAAGCGGGGAGTGCTTGCAAGCCAGATCAGATCCTGGCTTCAGCTGTGCAGACTTCTAGGCCTAAGGTAAGAAATCTGTCCTCAAGATAAGACTTCATGGAAACCTCACTGGCCTTGGGGAAGATCTGGGCTCTCTGCAGGTTCATGCAGCAAGCTAAGCCTCAGTATTCTCTTCTGGGACATGTGCAGCACCCAAGGCTGCTCATCTTCAGAGGAAAAGCATAAGTCGTTACAATACTCTGAGAGGCCCCACCTGACCTGCCTTTCCTCACCTTATCCTCTCTGACCTCACCTGGGACCACTCTTCGCAATCTCTCACTCCTCTCCAGGCCCATCTGCCTCCTCAAACAGACAGATTTGTCCTAGGGCCTTTGCACTGATCTTTTTTTCCCCCTGTAGAGTCAGGGTCTCTCACTGTGTTACCCAAGCTGGAACACAGTGGGGCAATCATAGCTCACTGCACCTTTGAACTCCTGGGCTCAAGGGATCCTCCCCCCTCAGCTGCTCAAGTAGCTGGGACTACAGGCACAATGCCACGGCACCCTACTTTGCACTTGACTTTTCATCTCCCTCGATGACTCTACCCCAGGTATCCACTTAGCACAAGCTCACTCCTCCAAATCTTTGCTAAAATGTCACCCTCTCACTGTAGTCCACACGGCAAACCACACTCTCAATCCCCAACCCAGTCCTTCCAATCTCTCAGCTTTTTCTTTTGTCCACGGCACTGTTCACCTTCTAACACACTGCATAATTTACTTATTAAACATACTGTTAATATTACAGCCCCTGCCACTGCCCATGTAAGCTCCAGGAGGGACAGATGTCTGTCTTCTTTTCTGATGAGTCCCCAACCCTTGAACAGCTCCTGGCACACGGCAGGTACTCCAAGTCCGCACAGACCCCTTGGGAGAGGCCTTGAGCACGCAGCAGCCCCGCCCTTCATCTCATGAGAGCACCTCCTTTTCTGCGCGTTTGATTAAACACCTGGAAAACTGGCTTATCTAGAATTTACGATGCAGTTTGGTCATTTAAAAGTTAGCCTGGGCCGGGCGCGGTGGCTCACGCCTGTAATCCCAGCACTTTGGGAGGCCGAGGCGGGCGGATGACGAGGTCAGGAGATCGAGACCATCCAGACTAACACGGTGAAACCCCGTCTCTACTAAAAAATACAAAAAAAAAAATTAGCCGGGCGTGGTGGCGGGCGCCTGTAGTCCCAGCTACTCGGGAGCCTGGGGCAGGAGAATGGTGTAAACCCGGGAGGCGGAGTTTGCAGCGAGCCGAGATAGGGACAGCTTAATCCCAGGAGTTGGAGACCAGCCAAGGAAACACAGGGAGACCCCATCTCTATATATAATAAACAGCCGCCGTGGTGGCGCGCGCCTTAAGTCTCAGCTACTCTGGATGCGCAGGTGGGAGGATCGCTCGTGCACCGGAGGCTGAGACTGCAGTGAGCCGAGATCGCACCACTGCACTCCAGCCTAGGCGGCAGAGCGAGACCCTGTCTCAAAAAAAAAGCGAAACAAAACCAAAAAAAAAGTTGTTTTAAATGCTTAAACACTGCAGTTCACACAAAATCCTTCAAAACGTGGGATCCGGCCGGGCGCGGTGGCTCAAGCCTGTAATCCCAGCACTTTGGGAGGCCGACATGGGCGGATCACGAGGTCAGGAGATCGAGACCATCCTGGCTAACACGGTGAAACCCCGTCTCTACTAAGAAATACAAAAAATAGCCGGGCGAGGTGGCAGCGCCTGTAGTCTCAGCTACTCGGGAGGCTGAGGCCGGAGAATGGCGTGAACCCGGGAGGCGGAGCTTGCAGTGAGCTGAGATCCGGCCACTGCACTCCAGCCTGGGCTACAGAGCGAGACTCCGTCTCAAAAAAAAAAAAAAAAAGTGGGATCCTTGTAGGTGTTTTTTTCCACTTTTTGTTGTTAAAAAATGAGCCAAGAGCATCCTCAGGGTCAGTTTATGTGGAATAAACCATAAAGGCAAACGGTGGGACGCCCGAACCCGCCCGGCGGCCGCGCTGCGCCCGCGCCTTCCCGCCCGCGTCTCTCCGCGCTGGGCCCGAGCCCTCACCGTCTCCCCGCGGATGCCCTGGACAGCCCTCCACTGCGAGGGCACGGTCGCCACACCCAAGGTCTCGTCCTGCAGTGCCCCTGGCCGCCCCGGCCCCGGGCCGCTCGCAACCCCGCCCGTCGCCAGCACCGCAACACCAGCGCTTCCCGCCTGGCTGAGTGGCCCGGACTGCGCGCGGGTTGCCATGGAGACGGTTCCGCCCCCTCGTGCCGACGCAGCCAGGCGCGACCTCCGCCCCTACGCCGCCTTGAGCGGAAACGGGGAACGTGAGGCTGGCGGCGCCATGTTTGAATTGGTCGCAGCGCCACCTGCAAGGCCTGAAAGAAAGAAAAGTAATGATTCTTCTTGGCCAGAGAAAGAAGCATGACCGGTTTTGCATACCCTGTCCCTAGAAAAAGCAGGCTCGAGGAAGGCCTGACTACTCCTAGGCGAGGAAAACTGTGGAAGTGAGGCATTGGTGCCAGGTTCAAAGATGGCGCTGAGCGGCCAAGCGCAGAGGCCAGGCGAGGGCTGGAGCCTGCGGCCGTGGCGGGCCCGCGAGTTCTGGGCCTGGGGGCGCAGATCTGGCTAAGCCACTGATGCTTCCAGAAGATCCGAGAACCGCGCCACTCGAACAGGCTGTCACCTCGAAGCCAAGTGATCTCCCTTTGATCCTCAGTCTCTGTCTCAATAGAATGATGATGAAAAATATCCCTACGGAGATTAAATGTGGTTGAAAAGCTGGGAGGCCCAGGCTGGGCGCGGTGGCTCACGCCTGTAATCCCAGCACTTTGGGAAGCCGAGGCGGGCGGATCACGAGGTCAGGAGATGGAGACCAGCCTGACCAACAACATGGTGAAACCCCGTCTCTACTAAAAATATAAAAATTAGCCAGGTGTGGTGGTGCGGGCCTGTAATCCCAGGTACTCGGGAGACGAAGGCAGGAGAATCGCTTCAACCCGGGAGGCGGAGGTTGCAGTGAGTTGGATCGCCCCACTGCACTCCAGCCTCCGCAACGGAGTGAGACGTCCCCTCAAAAAAAAAAAAAAAAAAAGAAAAGCTGGGAGGCCTAAATGAGGTCTTCTACAGAAAAATGCTTATTAAATCGAAATTAAAAGCAAATAACCAAATAATGTGCCTACTGTATGTCGGGCAAAAAGTCCAGAACCTCTCTTATTAAATTCTCTCCCTGAGGAAGGAATTGCTTTTTTTTTTTTTTTTTTTTTTTTTGTATTTTTTAATAGAGACGGGATTTCACCGTGTTAGCCAGGATGGTCTCGATCTCCTGACCTCGTGATCCACCCACCTCAGCCTCCCAAAGTGCTGAGATTACAGGCGTGAGTCACGGGGCCCGGCCAGGAATTGCTTTTGATACAGTATTGCCTCCTTCTGCCATTCCCCACGCCCCACCGCAATTAAAAAACCCTGGAGATTCCAACCTGAGGACTAAAACAATAAAAATAAATAATAAACAAATAGACTGGGTGCGGTGGCTCACACCTGTAATCCCGGTACTTTGAGAGGCCAAGGCAGGAGGATCGCTTGAAGCCAGGAGTTCGAAACCAGCCTGAGCAACATAGTGAGAGCCAGTCTCTACCAAAAAAAAGTTTCAAAACTTAGCTGGGCATGGTGGCACATGCCTGTAGTCCCACCTACTCGGCAGGCTGAGGTGTAAGGATCCCTCGAGTCCAGGAGTTTGAGGCTGCGGTGAGCTATGATTACACCAATACACTACAGCCTGAGAGATAGAGCAAAACCCTCTCTCTAAAAAAATAATAATAAGCCAAACGAGATGGCTAGCACTTCGGAAGGCCAAGGCAAGAGGATCACTTGAGCCTAGGAGTTTGAGAACTGCCTGGGCTGAACATAGCAAAACTCCCTAGCTACAAAAAATTTAAAAATTAGCCAGGCATGGTGGCACACACCTGTAGTCCCAGCTGCTCCGGAGGCCAGGGTGAGAGGATCCCTGGAGTCAGGGACGTTGAGGCTGCAGAGAGACCTGATTGAACCACACTGTGCTTCAGCCTAGACAAGAGAGTGAGACCCTGTCTCAAAATAATAATAATAATAACAAAATAATGAAATTTTTTTTTTTTTTTTTTTTTTTTTTTTTGAGATGGAGTCTTGCTCTGTCGCCCAGCCCAGGCTGGAGTGCAGTGGCGCGATCTCGGCTCACTGCAAGCTCCGCCTCCCGGGTTCACGCCATTCTCCTGCCTCAGCCTCCCGAGTAGCTGGGACTACAGGCGCCCACAACCGCGCCCGGCTAATTTTTTGTATTTTTAGTAGAGACGGGGTTTCACCGTGGTCTCGATCTCCTGACCTTGTGATCTGCCCGCCTCGGCCTCCCAAAGTGCTGGGATTACAGGCGTGAGCCACCGCGCCTGGCCAAAATTTTTAAAATTCTAAAAAATGATCTGGAAGGATAGATGCTACTTTTTCTTTTTCTTTTTTCTATTTTTTTTTTTTTTTTTTTTTTGACACAGAGCCTCACTTTGTCGCCCAAGCTGGAGTGCAGTGGCGTGATCTCGGCTCACAGCAACCTCCACTCCCCAGTTCAAGCGATTCTCATGCCTCAGCCTCCCAAGTAGCTGGGATTACAGGCACATGCCACCACACCAGGCTAATTTTTGTATTTTTAACAGAGAAGGGTTTCATCATATTGGCCAAGCCGGTCTGGAACTCCTGACCTCAAATGATCTGCCCGCCTTGGCCTGCCAAAGTGCTGGGATTACAGGCCTGAGCCACTGCGCCCAGCCTGTTTGGTTTTTTTTGCGACAGATTCTTGCTTTGTCGTCCAGGCTGGTGTGCAGTGGCACTATCTCGGCTCACTACAACCTCCGCCTCCCAGACTTACGTGATTTTCCTGCCTCAGCCTCTCGAGTAGCTGGGATTACAGGCACCCACCACAGCGCCTGGCCAATTTTTTGTATTTTTAGTTGAGATGGGGTTTCACCATGTTGGCCATGCTGCTTTGAAACTCCTGACCTCAGGTGAGCCACCTCACTTGGCCTAAATTTTTTTTTTTTTTTTTTTTTTTGAGACAGGGTCTGCCTCTGTCACCCAGGCTGGAGTAGTGGTATGGTCATGGCTCACTGCAGCCTCAACCTCTCTGGGCTCAGGTCATCCTCCCACCTCAGCCTCCTAAGCAGCTGGGACTACAGGTGTGCAGTACCATCCCCAGCTAAGTTTTGTGTTTTTGCAGAGACTGGGGGAGGGGTCTCCCCATGTTGCCCAGGCTGGTCTCAAACTCCTGAGTTCAAGTGAAATGCTCACTTCTGCCTCCCAAAGTGCTGGGAATACAGGCTAAGCCACTCCCCAGGCCAAAGCAGATGATATTTGAAAACACAATTCAGTCCCTTCAGGGTCCAAGATTCCCTCCCTGTTCCCACCCTCGTTCCACCTCATGGCCTCTGCCTCCAGCCCACCCCTCAGGCCTCAGTTTACCACCAGTTAGAAAGGCCCCTCCTCAAAGGTGGACTGAAGACAAAGGGACTTTTTTTTTGTTTTAGATGTAGTCTTACTCTGTTGCCCAGGCTGGAGTGCAGTGACCCGATCTCAGCTCACTGCAACCTCTGCCCCCTGGGTTCAAGCAATTCTCCTGCCTCAGCCTTCTGAGTAGCTGGGATTACAGGCACACACAACATGCCCAGCTAATTTTTGTATTCTTAGTAGAGACGGGTTTTCACCATGTTGGCCAGGCTGGTCTTGAACTCGACCTCATGATCTACCTGCCTCGGCCTCCCAAAGTGCTGGGATTACAGGCGTGAGCCACCATGCCTGACTTTTTTTTTTTTTTTTTTTTGAGACAGAGTCTCGCTACGTCGCCCAGGCTCAAGTGCAGTGGCGCGATCTCGGCTCACTGCAAGCTCCGCTTCCCGGGTTCACGCCATTCTCCTGCCTCAGCCTCCTGAGTAGCTGGGACTACAGGCATCCGCCACCATGCCTGGCCAATTTTTTGTATTTTTAGTAGAGATGGAGTTTCACCGTGTTGGCCAGGATGGTCTTGATCTCCTGACCTCGTGATCCGCCTGCCTCAGCCTCCTAAAGTGCTGGGATTACAGGCGTGAGCCACCACGTCCAGCCTTTTTTTGTTTTTTGTTTTTTATTTTCTTTTTTTTTGAGACGGAGTCTGGCTCTGTGGCCCAGGCTGGAGTGCAGTGGCGCGATCTCAGCTCACTGTAAGCTGCACCTCCCGGGTTCACACCGTTCTCCTGCCTCAGCCTCCCGAGTAGCTGGGACTACAGGCACCCGCCACCCCACCCGGCTAAATTTTTTTTTTTTTTGAGATGGAGTCTCGCTCTGTCGCCCAGGCTGGAGTGCAGTGGCCGGATCTCAGCTCACTGCAAGCTCTGCCTCCCGGGTTTGCGCCATTCTCCTGCCTCAGCCTCCCGAGTAGCTGGGACTACAGGCGCCCGCCACCTCGCCCGGCTAGTTTTTTTGTATTTTTTTAGTAGAGACGGGGTTTCACCGTGTTAGCCAGGATGGTCTCGATCTCCTGACCTCGTGATCCGCCCGTCTCCGCCTCCCAAAGTGCTGGGATTACAGGCTTGAGCCACCGCGCCCGGCCTTTTTTTTCTATTTTTTAGTAGAGACGGGGTTTCACCACGTTAGCCAGGATGGTCTCGACCTCCTGACCTCGTGATCCGCCTGCCTCGGCCTCCCAAAGTGCTGGGATTACAGGCGTGAGCCACTGCTCCCGGCCAACAAAGGGACTTTTAAAAACTGATTAAGGTCAGGTGTGGTAGCTCACACCTAGGAGTTTGAGATCAGCCTGGGCAACATCGGGACACCTCGTCTCTAAGACAAAATCAATTTAAGCCGGGTACGGTGGCTCACGCCTGTAATCCCAGCAATTTGGGAGGCCAAGGCAGGTGGGTCACCGGAGGTCAGGAGTTCCAGACCAGCCTGACGAACATAGTGAAACCCTGTCTCTACTAAAAACACAAAAATTAGCCAGATGTGGTGGTGCATGCCTGTAATCCCATCTACTCCAGAGGCCGAGGCAGGAGAATCGCTACCCCACTGCACTCCAGTCTGGGTAACAGAGCAAGACTCCATCTCAAAAAGAAACAAAAAAGCCTGGCATGGTGGCTCACGCCTGTAATCCCAACAATTTGGGAGGCCGAGGTGGGCAGATCACCTGAGGTCAGGAGTTCAAGACGAGCCTGGCCAACACGGTGAAACCCTCTCTCTACAAAAATACAGAAATTAGACGGGTGAAATAGCGGATGCCTGTAATCTCAGCTACTCGGGAGTCTGAGGCAGGAGAATCGCTTGAACCCGGGAAGTGGAGGTTGGAGTGAGCCAAGATCGAGCCATTGCACTCCACCCTGGGCGACAAGAGTGAAACTCCATCTCAAAAAAAGACAAACTAAAAATTAGCCGGGCATGGTGTCAGGCACCTGTAGTCCCAGCTACTTCGGAGGCTCCCATGCAGCAGGTCCTAATAACAATCACACTTACTTCATCCTCAGGGGATGAATGTCTGAAAAAAAGCCGTCTGGGCTCCGTGGCTCACACCTGGAATCCCAGCACTTTGGGAGGCTGAGGTGGGCGGATCACCTGAGGTCAGGAGTTCGAGACCAACCTGGCCAACATGGTGAAACCCCCGTCTCTACTAAAAATACAAAAATCAGCCGGGCATGGTGGTGAGCGCCTGTAATCCCAGCTACTAGGGAGGCTGAGGCAGGAGAATCGCTTGGACCTGGTAGGCGGAGGTTGCAGTGAGCCGAGATGGTGCCATTGAACTTCAGTCTGGGCAACAGAGCAAGACTCCGTCTCAAAAAAAAAAAAAAAGAAAAAATCACGAATTGAAATCAGGGGTCTGGCATTGGAGTTTCAAACCTTGGCTCTTCTGTGCAGTCTGCCATATGACCTTATGCCCTTCCTGTCCATCTCTGCGCTGCAGTTTCCTGTGCCTGGAATGCTTGTCTTCCAGCTCTGCCAGACATTGACTGTCTTTTATTAAGTCTGAAATGGAAGATTCTCTTCTTAGACTGAATATTTGATTGAAAAGAGGCCGGCCCAGCACAGTGGCTCACACCTGTAATCCTAGCAGTTTGGGAGGCTGAAGCGGGCAGATCACAAAGTCAGGAGTTGGAGGCCAGCCTGGCCAACATGGTGAAACCCCTTCTCCACAAAAATACAAAAATTGCCAGGCTCGGTGGCTCATGCCTGTAATCCCAACACTTTGGGAGGCTGAGGCGGGTGGATCATGAGGTCAGAAGATCGAGACCACCCTGGCTAACACGATGAAACCCCATCTCTACTAAACATACAAAAAAGTAGCCGGGCATGGTTTCATGTACCCGTAGTCCCAGCTACTTTGGAGGCTGAGGCAGGACAATCACGTGAATCCAGGAGGCGGAGGTTGCAGTGAGCTGAGATTGTGCCACTGCACTCCAGCCTGGGCGACAGAACGAGACTCTGTCTTGGGGGGGGAAAAAAAGGACTGTCTCAAAAAAAAAAAAAAAAAAAAAAAGCCTGAAATCTGAAGGGGGCTCAATCAATGGTAGCCATAATGAAAGTGCCATCTGCCCATGAGCTGTATGTTGGGAGGCTGGTGTGCCCTACAGATGGATACCATACCAGACGTAAAGCAGCAGGATATTCATAGTTCCACAACACAAGTGTTACAATCTTGGGTGTTTTGTTTTGTTTTGTTTGAAATGGAGTTTTGCTCTTGTTGCCCAGGCTGGAGTGCAATGGTGCAATCTTGGCTCACTGCAACCTACTTCCCAGGTTCAAGCAATTCTCCCTGCCTCAGCCTCCCAAGTAGCTGGGATTACAGGCACCCATTGCCATTCATGGCTAATTTTTTTTTTTTTTTTTTTTTTTGCAGGCAGTCTCACTCTATCCCCCAGGCTGTAGTGCAGTGGCGTGATATTGACTCACTGCAACCTTCACCTCCTAGGTTCAAGCGATTCTCCTGTGTCAGTCTACCGAGTAGCTGGGATTACAGATAACTACCATCACGCTAATTTTTGTAATTTTAGTAGAGACGGGGTTTCACCATGTTAGCCAGGCTGGTCTCGAACTCCTGACCTTGGGTGATCCACCTCTCTTAGGCCTCCCAAAGTGCTGGGACTACAGGCATGAGCCACCGCACCCAGTCTTTTTTTTTCCTTTTGAGACGGAGTCTCTGCCTCACAGGTTCAAGCAATTCTTGTGTCTCAGTCTCCTGAGTAACTGGGACTACAGGCGTGGGCCACCACACCTGGCTAATTTTTGTATATTTAGTAGAGATGGAGTTTGGCCAGGCTGGTCTCAAACTCCTGACCTCAGGTGATCCACTTGCCTCAGCCTCCCAAAGAGCTGGGATTACAGGCGTGATCCACCACGCCTGGCCCACTAATTCATTATTATTATTATTATTATTTTTGAGACAGAGTTTTGCTTTTGTTGCCCAGGCCAGAGTTCAATGGCACAATCTTAGCTCACTGCAACCTCCCCCTCCTGGGCTCAAGAGATTCTCCTGCCTCAGCCTCCCAAGTAGCCAGGATCACAGGCATTGGCCACCATATCTGGCTAATTTTGTATTTTTAGTAGAGTTGGGGTTTCACCATATTGGCCAGGCTGGTCTCAAACTCCTGACCTCAGGTGATCCGCCCACCTCAGCCTCCAAAGTGCTGGGATTACAGGCATGAGCCACCAATCCTGGCCAATTTTTTCTTTCTTTCTTTCTTTCTTTTTTTTTTTGAGACAGTCTCGCTCTGTCACCCAGGCTGGAGTGCAGTGGTGCCATCTCAGCTGACAGCAAGCTCCACCTCCCGGGTTCACGCCATTCTCCTGCCTCAGCCTCCTGAGTAGCTGGGACTACAGGCTCCCACCAACACGCCAGGCTAATTTTTTTGTATTTTTAGTAGAGACAGGGTTTCACTGAGTTAGCCAGGATGGCCTCTATCTCCTGACCTCGTGATCCGCCCACCTCAGCCTCCCAAAGTGCTGGGATTACAGGCGTGAGCCACCGCGCCCGGCCCCAATTCATTCTTAATGATCCAGATTAAACCTGATTTCTGCCAGTGGATTATTTATTTATCTATCCTGGAAAATACATGTTTGTTTGTTTTTTTTAATTCTAGTAACTACAAATAGGAAACCAGAGGGGGAGCCCCAGGCTGGGATGAACAATGGCCGCCCCCTCCTTGACATTACAGTGGAACAACGTGGCCCTTACATCCTTTATGGTCAAGTCAGGCCCCACTCCTTCCTCTTCTTCTGCTGCAGTGTAGGGACCTCAAACCCCTCCTGCTTTGTTTCCTGTACCCCAAACAGGACTGTCTGATCTACTGCAGGGGCTAGGGAAGGAGAGGAAGGAAGAAAAGTGGGTGTGAGCTCCATGGAGTGACAAAGACACAGGCTGGCTGGGGACGTTTTTGAGGCCAAGCACCCCCGCAGATGGCCGTACCTGCTGCTGCCAGGACAGTGGAGTACGGTGTGCTAGAATGAGATGGGGCTTGGGCTCCTTTTAACCTGGAAGTAGATGTATTTGTTCCATTTTCTGTAGTCCAATAAAGTTTTGTTCATATCTATTACAGTTTTTTTTTTTTTTTTCTGAGACAGAGTCTCACTCTGTCGCCCCAGCTAGAATGCAGTGGCACCATCATGGCACACTGCAGCCTCAACATCCAGTGCTCAAGCGATCTCCCAGCTCAGCCTCCCTAGTAGCTGGGACTACAGGTACACGCAACCTTGCCCAGTTAATTTTTTGTGTTTTTTGTAGAGACTGGGTTTCGCCATGTGGCCAAGGCTGTCTTGAACTTCTGGGCTCAAGTGATTTATCTGCCTCGGCCTTTCAAAAACCTGGAATTACAAATGTGAGCTACTGCACTCAGCCCTTTTTTTTTTTTTTTTTTTTTTTTTGAGACGGAGTCTCGCTCTGTCGCCCAGGCTGGAGTGCAGTGGCCGGATCTCAGCTCACTGCAAGCTCTGCCTCCCGGGTTTTTACGCCATTCTCCTGCCTCAGCCTCCCGAGTAGCCGGGACTACAGGCGCCCGCCACCTCGCCCGGCTAGTTTTTTGTATTTTTTAGTAGAGACGGGGTTTCACCGTGTTAGCCAGGATGGTCTCGAACTCCTGACCTCGTGATCCGCCCGTCTCGGCCTCCCAAAGTGCTGGGATTACAGGCTTGAGCCACCGCGCCCGGCCTAATTCCAGTATTTCATTTTTCTTTTTTATTTATTTATTTATTTATTTATTTTTTTTTTTTTTTTTTTTTTGAGACAGAGTCTCGCTCTGCCGCCCAGGCTGGAGTGCAGTGGCGTGATCTTGGCTCACTGGAAGCTCCGCCTCCCGGGTTCACGCCATTCTCCTGCCTCAGCCTCCCGAGTAGCTGGGACTACAGGCGCCCGCCACCTCGCCCGGCTAGTTTTTTTGTATTTTTTAGTAGAGACGGGGTTTCACTGTGTCAGCCAGGATGGTCTCGATCTCCTGACCTCGTGATCCGCCCGTCTCGGCCTCCCAAAGTGCTGGGATTACAGGCTTGAGCCACCGCACCTGGCCCATTTTTCTTTTTTATAGACAGAGTCTTGCTCTGTCGCCCATGCTGAGGTGAAATGTCGCGATCCTGGCTCACTTCAACCTCCGCCTCGTGGGTTCAAGCAATTCTCCAGTCTCAGCCTCCCAAGTAGCTCACTTTACAGGCACCTGCCACCACGCCCAACTAATTTTTGTATTATTAGTAGAGACGGGGGTTTCACCATGTTGGCCAGGCTGGTCACGAACTCCTGACCTCAGGTGATCCACCCACCTCAGCCTCCCAATGTGCTGGGATTACAGGCGTGAGCCACCGCACCCCATCAGTATTTCGTTTTTCAACATTATACATGCAGCACCAATTCTGTTGGAAAAACATTAGCCAGGTGAGGTGGCTCACACCTGTAATCCCAGCACTTTGGAAGGCCAAGGGTGGAGGATCACTTGAGCTCAGGAGTTTGAGACCAGCCTGGGCAATATAGCAAGATCCCATCTCTTTTTTTAACAAAAATAAAAATTAAAACAAGAAAAATATAACACAGAAACAGTTATTTGGGTAAAATTATAACTGTGAAATTCTTTTTTTTTTTTCTTTTTTTTTTTTTTTTTTTTAGAGATAGACTGACTCTCTGTCACCCAGTCTGGACTGCATTGGTGCAATCTGGCTTCACTGCAACCTCTGCCTCCTGGGTTTAAACAATTATCCTGCCTCAGCCTCCTGAGTAGCTGGGATTACAGGCGCCCGCCACCATGACCAGCTAATTTTTGAATTTTTAGTAGAGACGGGATTTCACCATGTTGGTCAGGCTGGTCTCAAACTCCTGACCACCCTCCTCGGCTTCCCAAAGTGCTGGGAATACAGGCGTGAGCCACCATGCCAGCCCGGCCAAATCTGTGAATTTCAAAATTACTCAGCCAGAGATGGGTCATGTTAGTCTCACCGTTATATTTACCATGACCTTAAACTAGGGCTTTCTCTTAAAAAGTACTTAACATGTATTAAATAAAACAAATGTATTGGGGCCAGGAGCAGTGGTTCCCGCCTGTAATCCCAGTACATTAGGAGGCTGAGGCAGGTGGATCACCAGAGGTCAGGAGTTCAAGACCAGCCTGACCAATATGGTGAAACCCTGTCTCTACTAAAAATACAAAAATTAGCCAGGCATGGTGGCACAAGCCCATAATCCCACCTACTTGGGAGGCTAAGACAGGAAAATCGCTTGAACTCGGGAGGCAGAGGTTGCAGTGAGCCAAGATTGAACCACTACACTCCAGCCTGGGCGACAGAGTGAGACTCTGTGTCAAAAAAAAAAAAAAAAAAAAAAAGGCTGGGCCCAGTGGCTCACGCCTGTAATTCCAGCACTTTGGGAGGTCGAGGCAGGTGGATCATGAGGTCAGGAGTTCGAGACCAGCCTGACCAACATGGTGAAACCCTATCTCTACTAAAAATACAAAACTTAGCCAGGCATGGTGGTGCGTGCCTGTAATCCCAGCTACTCAGGAGGCTGAGGCAGGAGAATCGCTTGAACCCAGGAGGCGGAGGTTGCAGTGAGCCTTGATGTTGCCACTGCACTCCAGCCTGGGAGACAGAGCAAGACTCCATCTCAAAAAAAATGGAAAAAAGAAAAAAATGCGTTGGATCAATTGACAAATAATTTGGAAAAATAACTTTGGGAGCCTAAGGTGGGCAGATCACTTGAGGTCAGCAGTTCGAGACCTGCCTGGCCAACATGGAGAAAACCCATCTCTACTAAAAATACAAACGTTAGCTGGGCGTGGGCGTGGTGGCGGGCGCCTGCAATTCCATCTATTTGGGAGGCTGAGGCATAAGAATCACTTGAACCTGGGAGGTGGAGGTTGTAGTGAACCAAGATTGTGCCACTGCACTCCAGCCTTGGTGATAGAGTGAGATCCTGTCTCAGAAAAAAAAAAAAAAAAAAAGCCAAAATACATCCACACGTCATACTACAAAATTAATTCAGGTTGTTTATAAACTGGAATGCTAAAAATGAAGGCAATGCCGGGCGTGGTGGCCCATGCCTGTAATCCCAGCACTTTGGGAGGCTAAGGTGGGCGGATCACTTGAGGTCAAGAGTTCAAGACTAGCCTGACCAACATGATGAAACCCCATCTCTACAAAAAAACACAAAAATTAGCTGGGTGTGGTGAGTGACTATAATCCCAGCTACTCCGGAGGCTGAGGCAGGAGAATCACTTGAACCCAGGAGGCGGACGTTACAGTGACCTGAGATTGTACTACTGCATTCCAGCCTGGGCGACAGAGCAAGACTCCATCTCAGGGAAAAAAAAAAACAAGATAAGGGCTGGCATGATGACTCATGCCTGTTATAATCCCAGCACTTTCGGGAGCTAAGGTGGATAGATCACTTGAGCCCAGAAGTTCAAGACCAGCCTGCGCAAAATGGCAAAACCCTGTTGCTACAAAAACCAAAAATTAGGCCGGGCACGGTGGCTCAAGCCTGTAATCTCAGTACTTTGGGAGGCCGAGACGGGCGGATCACGAGGTCAGGAGATCGAGACCATCCTGGCTAACACGGTGAAACCCCGTCTCTACTAAAAAATACAAAAAACTAGCCGGGCGAGGTGGCGGGCGCCTGTAGTCCCAGCTACTCGGGAGGCTGAGGCAGGAGAATGGTGTAATCCTGGGAGGCGGAGCTTGTAGTGAGCTGAGATCTGGCCACTGCACTCTAGCCTGGGCCACAGAGTGAGACTCCGTCTCAAAAAAAAAAAAAAGGGCCGGGCGCGGTGGCTCAAGCCTGTAATCCCAGCACTTTGGGAGGCCGAGACGGGCGGATCACTAGGTCAGGAGATCAAGACCATCCTGGCTAACACGGTGAAACCCCGTCTCTACTAAAAAATACAAAAAACTAGCCGGGCGCGGTGGCGGGCGCCTGTAGTCCCAACTACTCGGGAGGCTGAGGCAGGAGAGTGGCGTGAACCCGGGAGGCGGAGCTTGCAGTGAGCTGAGATCCGGCCACTGCACTCCAGCCTGGGCGGCAGAGCGAGACTCCGTCTCAAAAAAAAAAATAAATAAAATAAAATAAAATAAAAAAGAAAACAAAAAATTAAGCCAGGCGCAGTGACTCACTCCTGTAATCCCAGCATTTTGGGAGGCAGAGGAGGGTGGATCATGAAGTCAGGAATTTGAGACCAGCCTGGCCAACACCGTGAAACCCCATCTCTATGAAAAATACAAAAATTAGCCAGGTGTGGTGTAGCTGCAATCCCAGCTACACGGGAGGTTGAGGCAGGAGAATTGCTTGAACCCGGGAGGCAGAGGTTGCAGTGAGCTGAGATTGCGCCATTGCACTCCAGCCTGGACAACAGAGCAAAACTCCATCTCGAAAAAAAAAAAATTAACTAGGAGTGGTGACATGTGCCTTTAGTGCCAGCTACTAGGCTAAGGTGAGAGGATAACCTGAGCCCTAGGAGGTTGAGGCTGCAGTAAACTGTGATTATTTATTTTTATTTTTTATTGAGATGGAGTCTCACAGGTGTGTGAGACTGGGATGGTGTGCAGTGGCGTGATCTCAGCTTGCTGCAACCTATGCCTCCCGGGTTCAAGTGATTCTCATGCCTCAGCCTCCTGAGTAGCTGGGACTACAGGCACGTGACACCACACCTGGCTAATTTTTGTATTTTTAGAAGAGACAGGGTTTCATTATGTTGGCCAGGCTGGTCTTGAACTCCTGACCTTGTGATCCGCCTGCCTCATCCTCTTTTTTTTTTTTTTTTTTTTTTTGAGACAGAGCCTTGCTCTGACGCCAGGCTGGAGTGCAATGGCTCCATCTCAGCTCACTGCAACCTCCGCCTCCCTAATTCAAGAGATTCTCCTGCCTCAGTTTCCCGAGTTACTGGGATTACAGGCATTCGCCACCACGCACAGCTAATTTTTTTTTCTTTCTTTCTTTCTTTTTTTTTTTTAAGAGGGAGTCTCACTGTTGCCAGGCTGGAGTGCAGTGGCGCAATCTTGGTTCACTGCAACCTCTGCCTTCTGGGTTCAAGTGATTCTCCTGCCTCAGCCTCCCGAGTAGATGGGACTACAGGTGTGCACCACCATGCCCAGCCAATTTTTGTATTTGTAATAGAGAGGCGGTTTCACCATGTTGGCCAGGATGGTCTCGATCTCTTGACCTTGTAATCTGCTCGCCTCAGCCTCCCAAAGTGCTGGGATTACAGGCGTGAGCCACTGTGTCTGGCCACAATGCCCAGCTCATTTTTGCATTTTTAGTAGAGACAGGTTTCACAGTTTTGGCCAGGATGGTCTCCATCTCCTGACCTTGTGATCCGCCCACCATAGCATGAGCCACTGCATTTGGTTGTTAAGTCATGATTATTGTGCCATTGCACTCCAGCCCCAGCCTGGGTAACAGAGTGAGACCATTAAAAAAAAAAAAAAGGCTGGGCGCGGTGGCTCACATCTGTAATCCTAGCATTTTGGGAGGCTGAGATGGGCGGATCATAAGGTCAGGAGTTTGAGACCAGCCTGGCCAACATGGCGAAATCCCATCTCTACTAAAAATACAAAAATTAGCAGGGCATGGTGGCATGCGCCTGTAATCCCAGCTACTCGGGAGGCTGAGGCATGAGAATCACTTGATCCCAGGAGGTGGAAGTTGCAGTGAGCTGAGATCATGCCACTGTACCCATGGAAAACAGAGTGAGACTCTGTCTAAAAACAAAACAAAACAAAACAAAGCAAAAAAGGAAAGATCAAGTGCCTTGAATACACAGAAATAAAATACTTACCAGGACAGTGTATATGGAGGTCAAAATCTTCTAAGGAGTGTATAACAACTAACCTGCCATATGGCCGGGTGCAGTGGCTCATGCCTGTAATCACAGCACTTCGGGAGGCTGAAGCGGGTGGATCACCTGAAGTCAGGAGTTTGAGACCAGCCTGGCCAACATGGCAAAACCCTGTCTCTACTAAAAATATAAAATTAGCCAGGGGTGGTGGTGCCTGCCTCCAGATACTGGGGAGGCTGAGGCAGGAGAATCACTTGAACCTGGGAGTTGGAGGTTGCAGTGAGCCAAGATCAGGCCATTGCACTCCAGCCTGGGTAACAACAGCAAAAGTCTGTCAGAAAACAAAAGAACAGGCTGGGCGCGGTGGCTCACACCTATAATTCTAGCACTTTGGGAGGCCAAGGCGGGCGGATCATGAGGACAAGAGATCAAGACCATCCTGGCCAATTTGGTGGAACCCATCTCTACTAAAAATACAAAAATTGGCCGGGCGTGGTGTCTCACGCCTGTAATCCCAGCACTTTGGGAGGCTGAGGAGGGCGGATCGCGAGGTCAGGAGATCGAGACCATCCTGGCTAACACGGTGAAACCCCATCTCTACTAAAAGTACAAAAAATTAGCCAGGCATGGTGGTGTGTGCCTGCTTCCAGATACTGGGGAGGCTGAGGCAGGAGAATCGCATGAACCAGGGAGGCGGAGCTTTCAGTGAGCCGAGATGGTGCCACTGCACTCCAGCCTGGGTGACAGAGTGAGACTCCGTCTCAAAAAACAAACAAACAAACAAAAAAAGACAAAACAAAAATTAGCCGGGCGTGGTGGCAGGGGCCTGTAATCCCAGTTGCTTGGGAGGCTGAGGCAGGAGAATCCCTTGAACCCGGGAGGCGGAAGTTGCAGTGACACGAGATCACACCACTGCACTCCAGCCTGGTAACAGGGTGAGACTCTGTCTCAAAACCAAAACAAAACAAAAAAACAAACAACATCAACAACAAAAAACTTACATGCCATAAAAATAAAAATTAGGCCGGACGCGGTGGCTCACACCTGTAATCCCAGCACTTTGGGAGGCTGAGGCGGGCAGATCATGAGGTCAGGAGATCGAGACCATCCTGCCTAACACGGTGAAACCCCGTCTCTACTAAAAAATACAAAAAAATTAGCCGGGCTTGGTAGCAGGTGCCTGTAGTCCCAGCTATGGGAGGCTAAGGCAGGAGAATGACATGAACCCAGGAGGCGGAGCTTGCAGTGAGCCGAGATCGCGCCACTGCACTCCAGCCTGGGTGACAGAGTGAGACTCTGTCTCAAAAAAAAAAAAAAAAAATTAAAAAAATTAAAAAGAAGGCACAGTGTGGTGGCTCACGCTTGCAGTCACAGCACTTCAGGAGGCTGAGGTGATCAGCTCACCTGAGGTCGGGAGTTCAAGACCTGCATGACCAACATGGAGAAACCCTGTCTGTACTAAAAATACAAAATTAGCCGGACGTGGTGGCACATGCCTCTAATCCCAGTTACTTGGGAGGCTGAGGTAGGAGAATCGCTTGAACCTAGGAGGCGTAGGTTGCAGTGAGCCGACATTGCACTATTGCACACCATTCTGGGCAACAAGAGCGTAACTTCATCTCAAAGAGAAAACAAAACAAAAAAAAGGAAGAAAGAGAAAAAGGCTGGACACAGAGGATCATGCCTGTAATCCCAGCACTTTGGGAGGCCAAGGTGGGTGGATCACTTGAGGTCAGGAGTTCAAGACCAGCCTGGGCAACATAGTGAAACCCCATTTCTACTAAAAATACAAAAATTTGTTTGTTTGTTTGTTTGAGATGGAGTCTCGCTCTGTTGCCTAGGCTGGAGATAAGTGGTGCAAACTTGGCTCATTGCAACCTCTGCCCCCCGGGTTCAAGGGATTCTCCTGCCTCAGCCTCTCTAGTAGCTGCGACTACAGGTGTGTGCCACCATGCACGGTTATATATATATATATATTTTTTTTTTTTTTTTTTTTTTTTGAGACGGAGTCTCGCTCTGTCGCCTGGGCTGGAGTGCAGTGGCCGGATCTCAGCTCACTGCAAGCTCCGCCTCCCGGGTTCACGCCATTCTCCTGCCTCAGCCTCCTGAGTAGCTGGGACTACAGGCGCCCACCACCTTGCCCGGCTAGTTTTTTTGTATTTTTTAGTAGATACGGGGTTTCACCGTGTTAGCTAGGATGGTCTCGATCTCCTGACCTCGTGATCTGCCCATCTCGGCCTCCCAAAGTGCTGGGATTACAGGCTTGAGCCACCGCGCCTGGCCTTATTTTTTGTATTTTTAGTAGAGACAGAGTTTCACTATGTTGCCCAGTCAGGTCTTGAAATCCTCACCTTGTGATTCACCTGTCTCGGCCTCCCACAGTGCTGAAATTTCAGGCATGAGCCACCGCACCTGGCCTAAAAATACAAAAATTGACTGGGCGTGGTGGTGGACACCTGTAATCCCAGCTACTTGGGAGTCTGAGGCATGAAAATTGCTTTGACTGAGGAGGCAGAGATTGCAATAAGCCAAGATCCTGCCACCGTACTGCAGTATGGGTGACAGAGCGAGACTCTGTCTCAAAGGAAAAAACAAGGCTGGACACCACCAGTGGGTCACACCTGTAATCCCAGCACTTTGGGAGCCCAAGGGGCGGATCACTGGAGGTCAGGAGTTTGGGACCAGCCTGGCCAACATGGTGAAACTCTGTCTCTATTAAAAATACTAGGCCGGGCGCGGTGGCTCAAGCCTGTAATCCCAGCACTTTGGGAGGCCAAGACGGGTGGATCACGAGGTCAGGAGATCGAGACCATCCTGGTGAACACAGTGAAACCCCGTCTCTACTAAAACTACAAAAAACTAGCCGGGCGAGGTGGCGGGCGCCTGTAGTCCCAGCTACTCGGGAGGCTGAGGCAGGAGAATGGCGTGAACCCGGGAGGCGGAGCTTGCAGTGAGCTGAGATCACGCCACTGCACTCCAGCCTGGGCGACAGAGCGAGACTCCGTCTCAAAAAAAAAAAAAAAAAAAATACTAAAAGTAGGCCGGGCGCGGTGGCTCATGCCTGTAATCCCAGCACTTGGGAAGCTGAGGTGGGCGGATCACCTAAGGTCGAGAGTTTGAGACCAGCCAAGCCAACATGGAGAAACCCCGTCTCCAAGAAAAATACAAAAAAATAGCTGAGTGTGGTGGTGCATGCCTGTAAGCCCAGCTACTCGGGAGGCTGAGGCAGGAGAATCGCTTGAACCTGGGAGGCAGAGATTTCAGTGAGCTGAGATTGTGCCATATCACCCCAGCCTGGGCAACAAGAGTGAAACTCCATCTTAGAAAAAAAAAAAAGAGGGGCCGGGCGCGGTGGCTCACACCTATAATCCCAGCACTTTGGGAGGCTGAGGAGGGCAGATCACGAGGTCAAGAGATCGAGACCATCCTGGCCAACATAGTGAAACCCCATCTCTACTAAAAATACAAAAATT
Source organism: Macaca fascicularis (assembly GCF_037993035.2). Taxonomy (NCBI): domain Eukaryota; kingdom Metazoa; phylum Chordata; class Mammalia; order Primates; family Cercopithecidae; genus Macaca; species Macaca fascicularis. The sequence continues at coordinate 15,288,221 of NC_088389.1, read as the reverse complement.
AGCTGGGTGTGGGGGCCCATGCCTGTAGTCCCAGCTATTCAGAAAGCTGAAGCAGGAGAATTGCTTGAACCTGGGAGGAGGAGGCTGCAGTGAGCCAAGATCACGCCACTGCACTCCAGCCTGGCAACAGAGTGAGACTACGTCTCAAACAACAACAACAAAAAAAAAAAAAAGAGAGAGAGAGAGAGAGAGAAACGCGGCTGGGTGTGGTGGCTCAGGCCTGTAATCCCAGCACTTTGGGAGGCCGAGGCAGTGGATCACCCGAGGTCAGGAGTTGGAGACCAGCCAGCATGAGCAATATGGTGAAACCCCGTCTCTACTAAAAATACAAAATTAGAGAGGCGTGGTGGCACATGCCTGTAATCCCAGCTACTTGAGAGGCTGAGGCAGGAGAATCACTTGAACCTGGGAGGCAGAGGTTGCAGTGAGCCAAAACTGCACCTTTGCACTCCAGCCTGGGCAACAAAAGTGAAACTCCATCTCAAAAAAAAGAAACACTCCAAGAAAAAATTGGGCAAATTGACATGAATGGGCAGTTTACAAAAGCAGTAGCATCATCAGTCAAGAAGCACACGAAGAACTTCGGCTGGGCACAGTGAGGAGCACCTGTCCCAGCTACCAGAGAGGCTGAGGTCGGAGGGTCACTTGAGCCCAGGAGATCAAGACTACAAGGAGCTGTGATCCTGCACTCCTGCCTGGGCAATAGAGTGGGACCCTGTCTCTCTTTTTTTTTTTTTTTTTTGCGATAGAGTATTGCTCTGTCACCCAGGTTGGAGTGAAGTGACTTGATCTCAGTTCACTGCAACCTCTGCCTCCTGGGTTTAAGCAATTCTCCTGCCTCAGCCTCTCGAATAGTTGGGATTACAGGCACATGCACCAGGCCTGGCTAATTTTTTTTTTTCAAGACAGAATCTCGCTCTGTCACCAGGCTGTGGCACTGAGGGCAGTGACTGATCTCGATTCACTGTAACCTCTGCCTCCCAGGTTGAAGTGATTCTCCTGCCTCAGCTTCCCAAGTAGCTGGGGCTACAGGTGCGCGCCACCTCGCCCAACTAATTTTTGTATTTTTAGTAGAGACAGGGTTTCACCACGTTGGCCAGGATGGTCTGGATCTCTCGACCTTGTGATTCTCCAGGCCTGGCTAATTTTTATAGTTTCAGTAGAGACGGGGTTTAGCCATGTTGGCCAGGCTAGTCTCATACTCCTGACCTCAGGTGATGTGCCCACCTCAACCTCCCAAAATGCTGGGGTTATGAGCCACTGCATGCAGCCTAAGACCCTGTCTCTAAAAAAAAAATGCCAGGCGTGGTAGCTCACACCTGTAATCCCAGCACTTTGGGAGGCCAAGGCAGGTGGATCACAAGGTCAGGAGATTGAGACCATCCTGGCTAATATGGTGAAACACTGTTTCTACTAAAAATACAAAAAATTAGCTAGGCTTGGTGGTGGGTGCCTGTAGTCCCAGCTACTCGGGAGGCTGAGGTAGGAGAATGGTGTGAACCTGGGAGGTGGAGCTTGCAGTGAGCCGAGATCGGGCCCACTCCAGCCTGGGTGACAGAGCGAGACTCCGTCTCAAAAAAAAAAAAAAAAAAAAAAAGTTTAATCTCATTAATAATACCTGCTGTGAGATAAAATTTTCCACCTACCAGGAGTGTCTATTCAGGGCAATTTAAATCTATGCTTCTGGAGAGAAAAAAAAAAGGAAAAAAATTTCCACCTGCCAAAATGGAAAGAAGCCAAGTTTAATGAAATATATTGAAATATACACAGACACTACAGAAGAGCAACTGGACAATTTGGGAACATGTTAAAAACCCTTTTTATTGGCCGGGCGCGGTGGCTCACGCCTGTAATCCCAGCACTTTGGGAGGCTGAGGCAGGCGGATCACAAGGTCAGGAGATGGAAACCATCCTGGCTAACACGGTGAAACTCCGTCTCTACTAAAAATACAAAAAATTAGTTGGGCGTGGTGGCGGGCAACTGTAGTCCCGGCTACTCAGGAGGTTAAGGCAGGAGAACGCCGTGAACCCGGGAGGTGGAGCTTGCAGTGAGCTGAGATCGCACCACTGCACTCCAGCTTGGGCTACAGAGCAAGACTCTGTTTCAAAAAAACAAAAAAAAAAACTTTTTATTTTACATACTTTTTCACTTAACAATTGTAGTTCTAGCAACATACTCTAAGGAAACAATCATGTATATGTGTCAGGACTTAGCTGCTCAGATTTTATCACAGAGTTGCTTATAATGATCAAACAGTAGTAGCAGCTTAAATTTTCATCTTTGAGGCTTAAATAAATTATAGCACTTTTACCCAACAAAAATAAGGCAGGATTAAAAAATGCTGTCAATAACAAAATGTTCTTATTTATACATAATGGCAAAAAGTTGTCAAAAAATTTGTTAATGGTTAAAAAATACAGTAAGAAACAGTTGTTTTGTTTTTTGTTTGTTCTCGAGGAGTCTCACTCTGTCGCCCAGTCTGGAGTGCAGTGGTGCAATCTGGGCTTACTGCAACTTCTGCCTCCAGGACTCAAGGGATCCTCCCTCCTCAGCCTCCTGAATAGCTGGGACCACAGGTACACACCACCTCACTGGCTAATTTTTCTTTTTCTTTTCCAAGATGGAGTCTCACTCTGTCACCCAGGCTGGAGTGCAGTGGTACGATCTCGGCCCACTGCAAGCTCCACCTCCCAGGTTCACACTATTCTCCTAACTCAGCCTCCCGAGTAGCTGGGACTATAGGCACCCACCACCAAGCCCGGCTATTTTTTTTGTATTTTTAGTAGAGACGCGGTTTCACCATGTTAGCAAGGATGGTCTCCATCTCCTGACCTCGTGGTCCGCCTGCCTCAGCCTCCCAAAGTGCTGGGATTACAGGCATGAGCTACCATGCCCAGCTGTGTTTTGTTTTGTTTTTAGAGATGGAGTTTCACTCTTGTTGCCCAGGCTGGAGTGCAACAGCTCAATCTCGGCTCACTGCAACCTCTGCCTCCCAGGTTCAAGTAATTCTCCTGCCTCAGCCTCCTGAGTAGCTGGGATTACAGGCATGCACCAGCCGCCTGGCTAATTTTTGTATTTTCAGTAGAAACGAAGGTTTCTTCATGTTGGTCACGCTGGTCTCGAACTCCCAACCTCAGGTTATCCACCTACCTCACCCTCCCAAAGTGCTGGGATTATAGGCATGAGCCACCACACCTGGTCATCGCTAGCTAATTTTTTTGTGTTTTTTTTTTTTGAGATGGAGTCTTGCTCTGTCGCCCAGGCTGGAGTGCAGGGGCACAATCTCGGCTCACTGCAAGCTGCGCCTCCCGGGTTCACACCATTCTCCTGCCTCAGCCTCCCAAGTAGCTGGGACTACAGGCACCCACCACCTCGCCCAGCTAATTTTTTGTATTTTTAGTAGAGATGGGGTTTCACCATGTTAGCCAGGATGGTCTTGATCTCCTGACCTCGTGATCTGCCTGCTTCAGCCTCCTAAAGTGCAGGGATTACAGGTGTGAGTTAACTAATTAAAAACACCCAGCCGTCACTAGCTAATTAAAAAAAATTTTTTTTGTCCTGGCGTGGTGGCTCATGCCTGTAATCCCACCACTTTGGGAGGCCAAGGCCAGTGGATCACAAGGTTAGGAGTTCAAGAGCAGCTTGGCCAATATGGTAACACCCTTGTCTCTACTAAAAATACAAAAATTAACTGGGCGTGGTGGCACGTGCCTGTAGTCCCAGCTACTTGGGAGGCTGAGGCAGGAGAATTGCGCGAACCCAGGAGGCAGGGGTTGCAGTGAGCCGAGATCGCGCCACTGTACTCCAGCCTGAGAGATAGATCGAGACTCCGTCTCAAAAAAAAATAAAAAATTTCTAAGCATGGAGTTAACTATGTTGTGCAGGCTGGTCTCAAACTCCTGGACTCAAGTAATCTGCCCGTCTCAGCCTCCTAACGTGCTGGGATCCAGGTGTGGGCCACCATGCCCAGCCAAAAACTTTTTAAGGAATACTGAGGAGCCAGAGCTCAGTGCGAGGGGCAAGGAAAGACAAATCTCTATGGTAGAGAAACTCTACTAGGAGATTCCTGGGGCCCTGTCAGAGCTAGTCTCCCAGGGGACTCAGAGACCAGCCTTGCTTCACTGTCAGCCTTCCTGAGCACTCTGTTTTCATTACACTAAGGCTATGTTGGTACAGGGAAGCCAGAAAGACAGGTGTTGGAATCTTGACCCTTCTACTCCTTGCCCTTTGATTTTAGGGCAAGTTATGTCTTTGAGTCTTTATTATTTATTTATTTTTGAGACGAGGTATTGCTTTTCCAACCCAGGGTGGAGTGCAGTGGCGCGATCTCGGCTCACTGCAACCTCCACCTCCTGGGTTCCGGCGATTCTCCTGCTGCAGCCTCCCAAGTAGCTGGAATTACAGGCATGCACCACCATGCCCAGCCAATTTTGTATTTTTAGTAGAGACAGGGTTTTACCATGTTGGCCAGGCTGGTCTAGTCTAACTCCTGACCTCAGGTGATCCGCCCGCCTCAGCCTCCCAAAGTGCTGGGATTATAGGCATGAACCACCGAGCCTGGTGGAGCCTTGATTCTTCATTTGGTTTGATTCTCCCAACTGTAAAATAAGGGCATAATACTATCCTATAAAGATGTATGGGAGGATTCAAAAGGGTAATGCTTAGTCAGCGCCACATGTAGGTCCAGCTGATTCTCCATAAATGGTAGCTATCTACAGCCATCCTGAGCAGACAAGCGAACAGATAATGAAACAATACAATGTTTTGGAAACTTCTGGTTCCCAGAGGGAGCCTGGCCTCAGGGTTATGGAACATCTGGTACTCCCTGAGCCTGTCAACTTTTGGGTGGAGTGCAGGGACGACTTTTGCTTTGCCCCCAGCTGCCCTGTAGCCCCATTCTAGAATCAGGAAGAGTTGCCATAGTTGCCTAGTAATGCCCCTGGGAGTCCAGGAAGCTCAAACTTTAGAAGCTGGAGAGGAAAGGAAAGGTGGGCCAGGTCCAGCTACCCTGGAGGCTGAAGCAGGAGGATCACTTGAGTCTAGGAGTTCGAGACCAGTGTGGGAAATATAGCAAGACCCTGTCTCTACAAAAAAATACAAAAATTAACTGATTTGCTAGAGCACGCCCGTAGTCCTAGCTACTCAGGAGGCTGAGGAGGGAGGATCACTTAGCGCCTGGGAGGTGGAGGCTGCAGTAAGCTATGATCACACCGCTGCATTCCAGCGTGGACAATAAACCGAGACTCTGTATCAATTTAAAAATAAAGAAAAAATATTAAAAAACAAACGAGGCCAGGCGCAGTGGCTTGCGCCTGTAATCCCAGCACTTGGGGAGGCCAAGGCAGGCAGATCACAAGGTCAGGAGATCAAGACCATCCTGGCTAACTCGGTGAAACCCTGTGTCTACTAAAAATACAAAAAAAAAAAAGAAATACAGGTGTGGTGGCGGGCACCTGTAGTCCCAGCTACTCGGGAGGCTGAGGCAGGAGAATGGCGTGAACCTGGGAGGTGGAGCTTGCAGTGAGCCGAGATCGCACCACTGCACTCCAGCCTAGGCAACAGAGCGAGACTCTGTCTCAAAAAACAAACAAACAAACAAACAAACGGGCCAGGCACAGTGGCTCACGCCTGTAATCCCAGCGCTTGGGAGCCCGAGGTCAGTGGATCACCTGAGGTCAAGAGTTCAAGATCAACCTGGCCAACATGGTGAAACCTTGTCTCTACTAAAAATACAATAAGTATCTGGGCATGCTAGTGGGTTCCTGTAATCCCAGCTACTCAGGAGGCTGAGGCAGGAGAATCGCTTGAATCCAGGAGGCGGAGGTTGCAGTAAGCCGAGATCCCACCATTACACTCCAACCTGGGCGACAGAGGGAGACTCAGTCCAAACAAACAAACAAACAAACAGGAAAAGTGAGGTCTTAGGGGCTTGAAATTTTTTTTTCTTTGAGATGGAATCTTGCTCTGTTACCCAGGCTGGAGTACGGTGGTGAGATCTCAGCTCACTGCTACCTCTGCCTCCTAGGTTCAAGTGATTCTCCTACCTTAGCCTCCAGAGTAGCTACTGGAGACAGGGACTACAGGTGCCTGTCACCACGCCAGGCTAATTTTTGTATTTTTTAGCAGAGATAGGGTTTTGCCATGTTGGCCAGGTTGGTCTCGAACTCCTGACTTCAAGTAATCTGCCCACCTCAGCCTCCCCAAGTGCTGGGATTACAGGCCTGAGCCACTATGGTTGGCCCCAGCTGTTTTCTGTTTGTTTGTTTGTTTGTTTGAGATGCAGTCTAGCTCTTTTTTGCCCAGGCTGGAATGCAGTGGCACGATCTCGGCGCTCACTGCAAGCTCCACCCCCGCGGACTCACGCCATTTTCCTGCCTCAGCCTCCTGAGTAGCTGAGACTACAGGCGCCCGCCACCATGCCCAGCTAATTTTTTGTATTTTCAGTAGAGATGGGGTTTTACTGTGTTAGCCAGGATGGTCTCAATCTCCTGACCTCGTGATCCACCCGCCTTGGCCTCCCAAAGTGCTGGGATTACAGGTGTGAGCCACTGTGCCCAGCCAGTTTTATTTTTAATGTCATATGTTCACAAAGGGCCAGGTGCCATAGCTCACTCCTATGACTCTGTCTCAAAAAAAAAAAAAAAAAAAGTTCATAAGGCTCCAAATTCAAAATGCAGAGCAGAATTGGAGACAAGCTTGTCCAACATAGTGAAACTCCGTCTCTACAAAAAATACAATAAATCAGCCAGGCGTGGTGGCTTGTGCCTATATTCCCAGTTACTAGGGAGGCTGAGACACGAGAATTGCTTGAACTCAGGAGGCAGAGGTTGCAGTGAGCTGAGATCGCTCCACTGCACTCAACCTGGGTGACAGAGTGAGACTCCATCTCAAAAGCAAAAATAAGAAAACAAAATGCACAGGCTAGGCACGGTGGCTCACACCTGTAATCCCAGCACTTTGGGTACGCCGAGGTGGGTGGATCACCTGAGGTCTGGAGTTCAAAACCAGCCTGGCCAATATGGGAAAACCCCACCTCTACTCAAAAAAAAAAAGGCCGGGCGCGGTGGCTCACGCCTGTAATCCCAGCACTTTGGGAGGCCAAGGTGGGCAGATCACGAAGTCAGAAGATCGAGACTATCCTGGCTAACATGGTGAAACCCCGTCTCTACTAAAAATACAAAAAATTAGCTGGGCGTGGTGGCAGGCGCCTGTAGTCCCAGTTACTCGGGAGGCTGAGGCAGGAGAATGGCGTGAACCCAGGAGGTGGAGCTTGCAGTGAGCTGAGATCACGCCACTGCACTCCAGCCTGGCCGACAGAGCAAGACTCCGTCTCAAAAAAAAAAAAAAAAGATACAGAAATTAGCTTGGCGTGGTGGCAGGCACCTGTAATTCCAGCTACTCGCAAGGCTAAGACAGGAGAATCGGTTGAACCCAGGAGGCAGAAGGTTGCAGTGAGCCAAGAACATGCTGCTGCACTCCAGCCTGGGCTACACGAGGGAAACTCCATCTCAAAAAAATAAAATAAAATAAATGCACGGCAGGGTAGAGTAACACTTCTACCACCTATCCTTGTCCTCTCACCTCTGACCACCAAGTCCTTTCCCCGGGGACAGCCATGTGATTCGTTTCTTGGGAATCCTTCAATAGCTGTGTTAAAGGTATACTGGCAAAGTGTTTTTATCTACCCCTCTTTTACACAAATGGTAACATACTAACCACGTAGGTTTGGACTTTGCTTTTTTCCCTTCGCCTTAGCTACAGTTTTCTCTTTTTCTTTCTTTTTTTTTTTTGAGACGGAGTTGTGCTCTTGTTGCCCAGGCTGGAGTGCAGTGGTGCAATCTTGGCTCACTGCAACCTCTGCCTCCCGGGTTCAAGCGATTCTCCTGCCTAAGCCTCCCGAGTAGCTAGGATTACAGGCATGTGCAGCACGCCTGGCTAATTTTGTATTTTTAGTAGAGATGGGGTTTCTCCATGTTGGTCAGGCTGGTCTCGAACTCCCGACCTCAGGTGATCTGCACACCTCAGCCTCCCAAAGTGCTGGGATTATAGGTGTGAGCCACCACGCCCAGCCTAATTTTTTTTTTAAGAGGCCAGGTGCAAAAAAATTAATTTTTCATTTTCAATGCTCATGTGTGGAGACCACAGGTAATTTTCTTTCTTTTTTTTTTGAGACGGAGTCTTGCTCTTATCGCCCAGGCTGGAGTGCAGTGGCACGGTCTTGGCTCATTGCAGCTTCCACCTCCCAGGTTCAAGCAATTCTCCTGCCTCAGCTTCCTGAGTAGCTGGGATTATGAGTGCCCACCACCACACCCAGTTAATTCTTGTAATTTTAGTAGAGATGGGGTCTCACCCTGTTGGCCAGGCTGGCCTCAAACTCCTGACCTCAAGTGATTAACCTGCCTCAGCCTCCCAGAGTGCTGGGATTATAGGTGTGAGCCACCGTGCCCTGCCAGGTAATCTTATAATAAAACAAAGAGGGCTGGGAGTGGTGGCTTATGCCTGTAATCCCAGCACTTTGGGAGGCCGAGGCTGGTGGATTACGAGGTGAGGAGATCAAGACCATTCTGGCTAACACGGTGAAACTCTGTCTCTACTAAAAGTACAAAAAATTAGCCGGGTGTGGTGGCGGGCGCTTGTAGTCCCAGCTACTTGTGAGGCTGAGGCAGGAGAATGGCGTGAACCCAGGAGGCGGAGCTTGCAGTGAGCCAAGATTGTGTCACTGCACTGCAGCCTGGGGGACAGAGCGAGACTCCGTCTCAAAAAAAAAAAAATTAAAATAATAATAATAATAAATAAATAAAACAAAGAGGCAGGTATTATTATCCATTTTACAGATGTATACACTGAGACTTAGGCTTGATAGCAAGCACATCCCTATGATGAGGTGATCCTCGAATCTGGTTCTCAATGGAACTTGGTTATTCTCTTCATGATCTTAGGCAAATCACTTCTCTCAGGCTCAGCTTGCCCTTTGTAAAATCAAGACACCTGTGACTTTCAAAAATGCATTAGAAGGCGCCCAGAGTCTCAGCAGCTCAAAAAGCAGAGAGGGAAGCAATGAGGGACATGGGTGGTGATGGCACATCCTCCACCTTTTCTTCCACCAGAGAAACCTCAGCTTTTTTTTTTTTTTTTTTTTTTTTTTGAGACGGAGTCTTGCTCTGTTGCCCAGGCTGGAGTGCAGTGGCGCGATCTCGGCTCACTGCAAGCTCTGCCTCCCGGGTTCACACCATTCTCCTGCCTCAGCCTCCTGAGTAGCTGGGACTACAGGCGCCCGCCACCACGCCTGGCTAATTTTTTGTATTTTTAGTAGAGATGGAGTTTCACTGTGTTAGCCAGAATGGTTTTAATGTCCTGACCTTGTGATCTGCCCGCCCCGGCCTCCCAAAGTGCTGTGATTACAGGCATGAGTCACCATGCCTGGCCTATTATGATTATTTTTGAGACAGGGTCTCACTGTCACCCAGGCCGATGTGCAGTGGGGCAATCTCAGCTCACTGCAACCTCAGCCTCCTGGGTTCAAGCGATTCTCCTGCCTCACCCTCCCGAGTAGTTGGGACTACAGGTGTGTGCCACCACTCCCGGTTAATTTTTGTATTTTTAGTAGAGACGGGGTTTCACCACATGGCCAGGCTAGTCTTAAAATCCTGACCTCAGGTGATCCACCTGCCTCGGCCTCCCAAAGTGCTGGGATTACAGGCGTGAGCCTCCCGCATCCGGCCCATTTACTTTCATTTATTTGTAACATTCCTTTCCTTGAATGTCTCACAATGTATTTATTCCACCTTGTACAGACATTTGCATTGTTTCCAGTTTGTCTATTAGGAATCTTGCTGCTGTGAACATTCTTGTACCAATATGTTATGTATATCTGTTGGAGATGTAGCGAGGAGTACCATTGCTGGGTCACAAAGCATGCACACATTCAGCTTGGGTAGTCCTGGTATGCAGTTTTCCGCTGCAGTTGTACCGTTCTACCTTCTATTAGCTGTTGTGCTTTTGATTTTGCCTTACTCATTTTTATGCCCTGACAGACCCCAAATGACAGTGGCCTTTGCCACCCCCAGACAAGTGGCTTTGTAAAAATTCTTCTGGGTTGGGCGCGGTGGCTCACACCTGTAATCCCAGTACTTTGGAGGCTGAAACAGGCGGATCACTTGAGGTCAGGAGTTCAACAACATGGTGAAACCCCATCTCTACTTAAAATACAAAAATTAGTCACGCGTGGTGGCAGGCGCCTGTAACCCCAGCTACTCAGGAGGCTGAGGCAAGAGAACAGCTTGAACCTGGGAGGTGAGCCAAGGATCATGGCACTGCACTCTAGTCTGGACGACAGAGTGAGACTCTTTCTATAAATAAATAAATAGTAAAAATTCTTGTGGTCTGGTGTGGTGGCTCGTGCTTGTAATACCAGCACTTTGGGAGGTTGAGGTGGGCAGTCGGCTTGGGACCATGAGTTGGGAGACCAGCCTGGGCAACGTGGCCAAACCCTGTGCCTACTAAAAATACAAAAAATTAGCCACCCATAGGGCGACATCTGTAGTCCCAGCTACTCAGGAGGCTGAGGTGGGAGGAACACCTGAGCCTGGGAAGTTGAGGCTGCAGTGAGCCATGATCACTAATGTACTTGAGCCTCGGAGACAGGATGGGACCTTGCCTTAAAAAAAAAAAAAAGTCGGCCGGGCGCGGTGGCTCAAGTCTGTAATCCCAGCACTTTGGGAGGCCGAGACGGGTGGATCACGAGGTCAGGAAATCGAGACCATCCTGGCTAAGACGGTGAAACTCCATCTCTACTAAAAAATACAAAAAACTAGCCAGGCGAGGTGACGGGCGCCTGTAGTCCCAGCTACTCGGGAGGCTGAGGCAGGAGCATGGCGTGAACCCGGGAGGCGGAGCTTGCAGTGAGCTGAGATCCGGCCACTGCACTCCAGCCTGGGCGACAGAGCAAGACTCCGTCTCAAAAAAAAAAAAAAAAAGTCTTTTTTTTGAGACAGGGTCCCGCTCTGTCGCCCAGGCTGGAGTGCAGTGGCACAATCTCGGCTCACTACAACCTCCGCCTCCCAGGTTCAAGTGATTTTCCTGCCTCAGCCTCCCCAGTAGCTGGGATTACAGGTGCCCACCACCAAGCCCAGCTAAAATAAACCTCTTCTAACTCTTAACTTGTATCCCTTTCTAAAACAAGTGAAAAGTGAATAAATACTCCAAGCCTCCAACGATTCCTGCTTTTCCCTCTTCCTTTGTAATTCTTTCTTTTTTCTTTTCTTTCTTTCTTCCTTTCTTTTTTTTTTTAATGCAGGCATCTAATTCCTTTGTAATTCTTGATTGGGAAACCTTTTTTTCAACATTAATCTATCCCTTCAAGCAGAGACAAGGGAGGTCAGGAAGGAGTTAGCTAGACCGGGCGGTGGGGGTGTGGTTTACTGAGGAATGTTCCAAGCTTAGGTGAGGCAACAGCACGTGTTTAAATCTTCTGGAGGCCAAAGAAAAAAAAAAAAAAAGAGGATAAGTTCTCAGTAGGGGCAGGCCTGTCTACCTGGGGGTTTGGGAATGAACTGGGGGATAGGCTGCAGGGGTTTACATGAAACCAGGAGGTATAAAAAGCACAGGACTGCTTTCAAGGAAGAACTTGCCCCCTCCCCCAAAGCCAAGAGTGCCCCTGCAGAGCGAGGCAGAGAGCAACTAAAAGAAATTTCTCCTGATTGGAGGGTGGGTGGGATGAGGCTGGGGGAGGGGGCTGGGGTGTGTGTCCCACTGTCATGTAAATATCCCTTCCAGGCAGGGCGGCTCCAGTGCAGATTTAAACCGCTGGCACCTGGGGCAGTCTCAGAGTTCAGCCTGCTTCCGGACGGGTGAGGAGACTCGTGGTCTGGTTCTAGGACTTCCCTAACAGCATGGCCCCTAAACGCCAGTCTCCACTCCTGCCTCAAAAGAAGAAACCAAGACCACCGCCTGCTCTGGGACCGGAGGAGACATCAGCCTCTGCAGGCTTGCCGAAGAAGGGAGGTATGTTTCTGCGCTAAGTTTTATTGGAGATTTAAGGGATTTGCAAGGATTGACTCTCTGATTTTTCCCCCCCAATCCCTCTTGAGATGTGACCCCTAAGCGCCCCTGAAGGGTTTTAAGCCTGGGATGGTGGATTAAGTTTACGTGAAGAACCAGAAGGGACTAGACTGGGAGAACGGGAGTGCACGGGAGCTCATCCCTGCCCCCAACTCAACACTGACCCCTGAGCTTGTCTCCCCAGCCCCCAAACTTCCTCCTCTGGGGGTCCCTTTCTTGGCAAGGGGCACTGCCAGCCAGCCTGAGGCCCCTCCTTCACCCCCCACATCCAGTCAAATGCCCAATTCCTGGTGGTTCTACCTCAGTATCTCTCAGATCTGTCCACCTCTCTCTCTGTTCTTGCTGCCGACGGCGGCCCACAACTCTGGCCTGAATCTCTGCCACCTCCTCATCTTGGCTTCCAGCTTCCTCCTCCTCCCCTTCAGCCTGAGCATAGCCAATCACGTGGCCCACTCCCCGGCTTAAACCCCTCCCTTGCCTCCCCACGTCCTCCAGGTGCTCAGAAACTTCTGGGGCCCGCCCACCCGGTCCCCGCCGACCTCTCTGGGTTCACACTCCTGAGACTCCCCACCTGGGGGCCTCCCTCAATGTGGTACCCTTCACCTTGACCTCCTGGGACTCTACCCTCTGACCTCGGGGCCTAGATACCCACTTGTCCTTTCCTCTCCTTACCTGTGTACCACCTCCAGCTCTCTGCTGGAAAGTCACTTCCTGCGGGCATCGTGTGAGCCCCAGCACTTGGGAGTTAGGAGTCCCAGAGTCAGGCTGCCCTACCCTCTTGTCATTACATTATAACCAGCAGTTTCATGCGTGCCCTTCCCCCCTTTAAACTCAGAGGTGAGGGCTGCATTTTGGGACACATAGCTGGAGCTGGATACACAGTTGACTGTTCTGGTGATCAGGTCTGGCTCCTAGGGGAGAGTTGTGGTGGAGACTTCGTGGGCTGGGTGTGGATAGGCCCAGGGCCTGCAAGCAAGCAGGAAGCTTTGATTGGCTGAGGGCAGGCGACTCTTATGGAAGAAGCACTGACTAAGAGTCCTGCCTCAGGGCTCAGTGTGGACCCTTTTCTTCCACATGGGATGCGGAGACCTCCTGCCCAGCTTGAAACCTACCTTGCTGGGTGAGTCACGTAAAACAACCTGTGCTTGTTTTCTGTAAAATGGGATCCACAGTACCGATCTCCAGGCTTGCTGTGATTTGAAATCTAAGGGGAAGCACTAGACAGCGCCTAGCACATCATCAGTGCTCTAGAGCGCACTGTGCGCAGCAAAATGTGGATGAGTCTTCCTAGTCTCCTTCCAGTGAGCTTCCTGGGAGCATTAACAGGACTGGAAGGGATGGAAAGGTGTGAGGGGGTTCATCTAAACCCAAATAACAGCTCCTGCTGCTTAGTAGGCACTGATGGCGTGCCAGGAGCTGTGCCAAGCACTTCTCTATCCTGACAGCCGTATGCTGTGGACATCCCAATTTTACAGATCAGAACAGGAGGCTCAAAGAGATGTGTGTGTTGTAGGGGGAGATGTTCCAGTCTCTGGAGATTTGTTGGTCTGTGCCTGGGACATTGCAGCACTGTGGGGAATGCCAGCCTCTCTCTGTTCCAGTGTTTCTGGCGGTGGGGTTCTGTCCTCTTCAAAGGGAGCCGGGGGCCAGGTGCGGTGGCTCATGCCTGTAATCCCAGCACTTTGGGAGGCCGACGTGGGCAGATCACCTGAGGGCAGAAGTTTGAGACCAGCCTGGCCAACATGGCTAAACCCTATTTCTACCAAAGACAGTTAGCCAGGCGTGATGGCGCACGCCTGTAATCCCAGCCCCTTGGGGGGCTGAGGCAGGAGAATCGCTTGAACTCCCGAGTGAGCAGTGAGCCGAGTTCGTGCCATTGCACTCCAGCCTGGGCGACAAGAACAACAACAACAAAAGAAAACAACCAGAGGGGCCAGGAAGGGGAGGAGAGAGGAGAGGGAGGAATTCTGAGTGAGGGGGGAGGCCAAGGAGAGAGAATGCAGAGCTACTGGCATTGGAGACGGGGAGAGAGCAGAGTCCTAAGTGTGGATGAATAACCTCTCAGTGTGCCCCCAGCTCGTCCGTGTTTACTGACACCCCTGGCCCTTTTGCTTTCTCTTTCTCTTCAACTTCCTAGTGTGCTCCTCACATTTATCTTGAGAAGCACTGTGTGGGGAAGGGCAGGAAAAGAGGGGCAGGGAGGGTTGGGAGGCTAGAAAGGGAAACTGAAAGCCCACTCCCCCGTCAGAAGGCATTACAGGGTTCCCTGGGACCCCTGCAGGTGCTTGGGAAACAGGCAGATCAGGCACTCAGGAGATGTTGTGGGTCAGGAGTGACCCTGTGGGTCAGGCTTTGAGGATGGAAGCAGCAGCCCTTGGCATAGTGTTCTCAGACAGACTCAGCCCAGGAGTGGGTCGTGAAATCACTTTGGTGGGGTGTGCCCTGCATTTTAAATAGGAAATTAGAATCACACCACCCTTGGTAAGGGTAAGTTTTGGTTTGTGTGTGCTAGGTCATGATGTCAAAAGTACTTCTAACTAACTGTTGGTCACATTAAAAAAAATTGAGGCGGGGTGCGATGACTCACTCTTATAATCCCAGAGCTCTGGGAGGCTGAGGCTGAAGGATGGTTTGAGCTCAGGAGTTTGAGACCAGCCTGGGCAACATGATGATATCTCGTCTGTACAAAAGATAAAATAAAAAATTAGCTAGGCAAGGTGGCAGTGGTGCTTGCCTGTGGTCCCAGCTACTCAGAAGGCTGAGGTGGAAGGATCCCCAGAGCCCAGGAGGTCAAGGCTGCAGTGAGCCAAGGTTCTGGGTGACAGAGAGACCCTGTCTCATAATAATAATAATAAAATAAAAATAGAAAAACTGTTTTAAGGTAAGGGCTTTGTCCATTGCTACTTGGTTTAGAATCTTGGTTCTGTCACTTGCAACTAAGTTTAGTTTATGCTGGGCACGGTGGGTGGCTCATGCCTGTAGTCCCAGCACTTTGGGAGGCTGAGGTGGGCAGATCACCTGAGGTCAGGAGTTTGAGACCAGCCTGGCCAACATGGTGAAACCCTGTCTCTACTAAAAAATACAAAAATTAGCTTGTTGTGGTAATGGGCGCGTGTAATCCCAGATACTCAGGAGGCTAAGGCCCTCACTTAGCCTCCTGTCTAAGACATGCGCTGTCTTGAACATAAAAGATGTTGCTTGAACTTTTAAGAGCTGATAGTGGGCTGGGCACAGTGGCTCATGCCTGTAATCCCAGCACTTTGGGAGGCAGAGGCAGGCAGATCACCTGAGGTCAGGAGTTTGAGACCAGCCTGGCCAATATGGTGAAAACCTCTCTACCAAAAATACAAAAATTAGCAGAGCGTGGTGACACACATCTGTAATCCCAGCAACTCAGGAGGCTGAGGCAGGAGAATCACTTGAACCCGGGAGATGGAGGTTGCAGTGAGCTGAGATGGCGCCACTGCACTCCAGCCTGGAAGACAGAGTGAGTCTCAAAAAAAAAAAAAAAAAAAAAAAGATCCAATAGTAAAGTCTGAGTCTGGAAGGCAGAATTCCAACACCACGTTCTGGTTAAAAATGTCCAAAGAGGCCGGGCACGGTGGCTCAAGCCTGTAATCCCAGCACTTTGGGAGGCCGAGACGGGCGGATCATTAGGTCAGGAGATCGAGACCATCCTGGCTAACACGGTGAAACCCCGTCTCTACTAAAAAATACAAAAAAAAAAAAAACTAGCCGGGCGAGGTGGTGGGCGCCTGTAGTCCCAGCTACTCCGGAGGCTGAGGCAGGAGAATGGGGTAAACTCGGGAGGCGGAGCTTGCAGTGAGCTGAGATCCGGCCACTGCACTCCAGCCTGGGCCACAGAGCGAGACTCCGTCTCAAGAAAAAAAAAAAAAGTCCAAAGAGAGATTTCAGGTATTTTTTGTTTTTGTTTTAGAGACAGGGTCTTGCTCTGTCACTCAGGCTTCAGTGCAGTGGCTGCATTGGGGCTCCCTGAAGACTGGTACTCCTGGACCCAAGGGATCCTCCTGCCTTGGTCTCCCAAAGTGTTGGGATAACAGGAGTAAGCCACTGCGTGGCCAGGATTTGAAACTGGCCAGCGTATCACTAAAATCAACAAATGGTGCTGGCCGGGAGTAGTGGCTCACACCTGCAATCCCAGCACTTTGGGAGGGCGAGGTGGGTGGGTCACCTCAGGTCAGTAGACCAGCCTGGCCAAGGTGGTGAAAATCCGTCTCTACTAAAAATACAAAAATTAGCCAGTCGCGGTGGCACGTGCCTGTAGCCCCAGTTACTCGGGAGGCCGAGGCAGGAGAATTGCTTGAACCCGGGAGGCGGAGCTTGCAGTGAGCCGAGATTGCGCCACTGCACTCCAGCCTGGGGGACAGAGCAAGACTACTACCGTCTCAA
The DNA here is from genome assembly GCF_037993035.2 of Macaca fascicularis. Taxonomy (NCBI): domain Eukaryota; kingdom Metazoa; phylum Chordata; class Mammalia; order Primates; family Cercopithecidae; genus Macaca; species Macaca fascicularis. The sequence goes on along the minus strand of NC_088389.1, from coordinate 15,271,750 downwards.
AACAAACAAATGCTACTAATCAGGGTTTTTTCAGGCTTTTTGTGGTTCATGTCTTGGGGCGATAGAGGGACAGAGTGTGGGGCATCCGCATTACTTGAAAAGTATTATTTAAACAAAATGCTTCTGCCCTCCTTAGTGGTGCAGAGCTTTGACTCTCAAATAGATCTTGTTGGCCCCTTTCATCTCTGGGAACAGAATACCGCCTATCGCATGGGGCTGTTGTGGGGCCTCGGTGAGATAACCGTGCCATGCGCTGCTGAAAGTGGCACTTAACGCTCAGTCTGATTCTTGCAGGCACTGGGCACTGCGGACTAATGTGGTACTCCCTGCCTTCACAGGACTTCGAGTTTAATGTGGCTTCAGTGTCGTAACGTTTATCATTTCATAACAGAAACGGGTTCAGAGAGGAAGGGTGACTTGCTCAAGGGTACAAGCTTGCTGGGCAGGGCTTGGACTAAAACCCAGGAATGGCCCTGCGCGCCGACTACACAGCCTGGGGCTTCCCACACGAGCCCGAGTTTGAGTCCGATCCGCAGTTCCCCATCTGGCATCCAGGATGGGGTGCCCCCTGCTTTCTCCACGAAGTGGAAGGCGCCAAGAGGCCGGGTGGAATTCGGGGCCCCCACGCGAGGCCGGGCCTGTACTTTCCGGGTGGTGGGCGCCCCGCTCCCGGTGCCCCGTGGAGCAGGGAAGCCGCTCGCTCACCACGTGACGCCCCGGCCGGGGCACCCGCGCCTCCGCGCGAGGCCCCGCCCCCCGGCCCGCCGCGCGCCAGTGTCCTGGGTCGGGCCTGAGAGGGGAGAGCGGGGGAGGGGACGCGGCGCGGGGGGCGGCCGTGCGTCGCCGCGCGCCTTCCTCCCGCCTCTCGCCCGGCCCTGTGTCTCCGCGCCGCAACTCCGCCCCCTCATCCCGCCGCCCAGGCCAATGGCGCCGCGGCGCGAGCCTCCCCGGCCGGAGGCGGAGCATCCGCGCGGGGCCTGGCGCGCCTGCGCCCTGCGCCCGCCCCTCGCCGTAGGAGGAGGTGGAGGAGGAGGCGGCTCGGGAGAGCTAGCAGCGAGCTGGCTGGAGCACCGAGCGCGAGTGAGGGAGCCGAGCCGCCCGCCGCCGCCGCCGCCTCCGCCTCCCCTCCGCTAACAGGAGCCCGGGCCGGGGCCCGGCACGCCGCCCCAGCCCGTCCCTCGGCGTCAGGCCGCGAGGGCAGCGCGCGCGAGCGAGCGAGGGGGAGGGAGAGCGAGCGAGCGCCGGGAGGAGGCGGCCGGACCGAGCGGGCGCCCGCGCGTGTGGCGTGAGGGGAAGCCGCCTGCCCGCCCCCTTCGCCTTCCCTTCTCTCCCCCTCCCCGCTCCCCCCCCGACCGCGGAGCAGCACCATGTCGGCGCCGGCGGCCAAAGTCAGTAAAAAGGAGCTCAACTCCAACCACGACGGGGCCGACGAGACCTCAGGTGAGAGCGGCGAGCCCGGGGGCCGGCCCGCGCCGCCATCTTCGCCGCCCGCCCCGGCCGCAGGCCGCCGGCGGGGCCCGGGGCGCGCGCGGGGGGCGCCGGGTGGGGGGGTGCGGCGCGGCCGGCTGGGGCCCGCGGACTCGGCGCCCTTTTTTGTGCGAGGCCCGGCCGGGGGCCTGGGTGGCGCCGCGGCGGCGGCCGGCGCTGCGAGGCGGGGGCGCTGCGGCCTGCTCGGCGCGGGCGGAGGAGACCCCCCCTTCCTCTCCCCCCTCCCTCGCTCTCCTCCCCCTCCCTCCCTCCCGAGAAGCCTCTCTTTATTGTGCTCCGCCATGATGCCTCGCTCCCATCAGCCGCCGCCGCCGCCACATGGTGCGGCCGGACGCGGCCCCGCGCCCGACCTCCCGCGCGGTTCCGCTTCGCGCCCGGCCCGCGGCGGCGCCCCCGGCACCCCCGCCCAGAGGCTGGCCCCGGCGGGGCTTCTGCCTGGAGCTGGGGCTGGGTGGGGGCGCGGGGAGCACGCGGCCGGCCGCGCGCTGGGCCTTGGCCGGCCGGGAGGATGCTCTGGCCGGCCTGGGCGCACTCCCCACGTGGGGCGGCCGCCCCGTCGCACCAGCGTGCGGAGAAACCTGGCGCCGCGACCAGTGTATCGGGGGTCTTGGAAATGGCTAAGAAAGCTGGCCTCTGCCAAGGAGGCTCTCGGCAGGGGGGCTGCCAATCCCGGGATGGTTACCGGAAATGAACCGCGCGATCTGGCCCCTTCACACCCACTTAGCTTTGTAGGGGGGTTGTAGTCTTTACAGGACAAAAGGGCACCTATTCCAGAGCACACCCCCTTTTTTTCCTCTCCCTTCTGTGCCTCACTGCTTTCTGATCTAATATTTGCTCCCAGTAAGTGCTCCAAAGTCGTGTGGGGCCGTATCTGAGGTCCGCCCGCCTGAATTGGGTTGGAGGGGTTCCTGCTTTGAGAAGGTGAGGGCCAGTGTGTAGGATGGTGCCTGGTGCCTTTCCAGTCTTTGTAGGCGTGTCTGGTGTCTTCATTGTAATAGCAGAGTCGTCAACTTTCTATGAAAGGTAGTTTTGCCTTGATAGGTGGTAGTCGTGGCCTAATTTGTATCATTGTCATGGCTTTAGTTTCCATATTCTAGTTAGCAGCTGCTACTGTTCTCTTGCAAGTGTATAATGTGAAATAATAAACGTGAAGACTTCTGAATAAGGTTATTCTGTATCTTTCATAGTAGAAACCTTAAGGATCGGTCTGTTGTAGTGAAACTCTTTAAAAAGGCGCTATAGAAAACCAATTTCTGAGTAACTCAGCAGACAGCATGACTTGTGAATGGTCTTTTAATTAAATAGAAATTTGTCAGCTACAAGCATGAACATGTGGAACACTTACCTTTGTAGTAGGCGTTTTTGTTTTAATGGCTTTTGGAATATTATAGTATTGACATCTGGAAAACTAGGTACATTTATTGTAGAATTTTAAGTTTTTTGCTCCTTTTTTTTGCAGAAAAAGAACAGCAAGAAGCAATTGAACACATTGATGAAGTACAAAATGAAATAGACAGGTAACATTTTTCTTAATATACTTTGGATAAATTTTCTGAGATGTGTCTAATGGCCCGGTAATCATTGAAGTTGTGGTCAAATCTATCCACTGTCAAAGGGGAAATGATTCTAACTTGGTTGGAAATACTTACGTAGATTCAGTGTTTTTTGGTAAAGTGATTGTACAAAGTGTTTGATGAAAGTACATTGACCTTACAAGGTTTGGGTTTGCTTTCAAAGACTAAAAATTGCAGTGTAGGTCTGAATTGCAGTGTAGGTCTTCTGATGGTTTAGCAGTGTGGCATCAGTGGTTGCTCTAACTTGCCTTACAACTTTGTTACGGAATTAGCCACTTTATTTAGAAATTGTGCTTGAGGGAAACAATTGTAATGGGACTGGAAATAGAATGGGTGAAGTAAATACACGCAATGTTACCAGAGTGTTGAGTTTGGGCACTCTTAATAGTCATTATTACTGAGTGTTTATTGATAAATCAGACAAAATTGCCATCTTAGTTTTGATTTGAGTGTTTAAACTAGGTGATAATGGTTATTGTAATTTAGTATTTTGCATGGTTCCAAAGCTAGTAAGTAAATATACACATCTGTAATCTGAAGCAATTTTTTAATTTGTTAAATACTATCATTATCAACATCTCTTTTCATTTGCTTCAGACTTAATGAACAAGCCAGTGAGGAGATTTTGAAAGTAGAACAGAAATATAACAAACTCCGCCAACCATTTTTTCAGAAGAGGTCAGAATTGATCGCCAAAATCCCAAATTTTTGGGTAACAACATTTGTCAACCATCCACAAGGTATGTTTTGGACAGGGCATTATTAAAGGATAAATGGTGTTTCTTAGAATGGAGGAAGCTTGGTGAAGACTTAGTCCAACATGTTGGGTCACATGCAACAAAGACAGGCTGGGTGCAGTGGCTCACACCTGTAATCCCAGCACTTTGGGAGGCTGAGGTGGGCGGATCATTTGAGGTCAGGTTGGAAACCAGCTTGGCCAACACGGTGAAACCCTGTCTCTACTGAAAATACAAAAAAATATGCTGGGCGTGGTAGCGCACACCTGTAATCCCAGCTACTCGATACTTGGGAGGCTGAGGCAGGAGAATCGCTTGAACCCAGGAGGGGGAGGTTGCAGTGAGCCGAGATTGTGCACCATTGCACTCCAGCCAGGGTGACAAGAGCCAGACAGTGTCTCAAAAAAAAAAAAAAAAAAACTCAGAAGATGGGAAAAGACTTGCAGCTACTGCTTTCTATTCTGTTTAGGAGAAGCTATATTCTAATTGCTTGATGAAAGATAGTGACAGTCTGACATTGAGCAATTGCCTTTAGTTAATAATGGGTTTATAAAACCAAAGATTCTAAGTTTGGAAAAATTTTAAAGGGATCAGTTAAATTGTTGTTAGTGTATGCCTGTTGAAAATTCAACTGACCTGTAATTTTCTGGCCTAGTGTCTGCACTGCTTGGGGAGGAAGACGAAGAGGCACTGCATTATTTGACCAGAGTTGAAGTGACAGAATTTGAAGATATTAAATCAGGTTACAGAATAGATTTTGTAAGTATCTCTAACTTAATCTTGTTTGCCACTGTGGAATTTAATGTGAGCTTTGGTTGGACCTGTTCATATTTCAAATCTTTCAATTTCAGTATTTTGATGAAAATCCTTACTTTGAAAATAAAGTTCTCTCCAAAGAATTTCATCTGAATGAGAGTGGTGATCCATCTTCAAAGTCCACCGAAATCAAATGGAAATCTGGAAAGGTATGCTTTGAGGAATTATTTGACAAAAATAGCATTTTACCTATTTCACTTTAGTTTTAACCGCTTACAAGTGCTTGATACGTTGGTAATGTGGCTAAATAGAAAACCTTAAAATATAAAACGTTCCAGTGTGCTGAAGCCAAATATTAGAATAGTTTAAGTTCTCATTAGATGTTACAGATGTAGGCAGGAAGATCTCTTGAGCCTAGGAGTTTATCCTGGGCAACATAGACCCTTATCTTCAAAAAAAAAACAACAAAAAAGAGAAAATTTAGCCCAAGTTTAAGAATTGAGAACTGGGGCTGGGCGTGGTGACTCATGCCTATAATCCCAGCACTTCAGGAGGCTTAGGTGGGCAGATCACGAGGTCAGGAGATAGAGACCATCCTGGCTAACATGGTGAAACATGGTCTCTACTAAACATGGTCTCTATTAAAAGTACAAAAAAGTAGCTGGGCGTGGTGGGGGGCACCTGTAGTCCCAGCAACTCAGGAGGCTGAGGCAGGAGAATGGTGTGAACCCGGGAGGCGGAGCTTGCAGTGAGCTGAGATTGTGCCACTGCACTCCAGCCTGGGCAACGGAGCAAGACTGCGTTTTTTTTTTTTTGTTTTGTTTTGTTTTTTGTTTTGTTTTTTTTTTTTTTTTTGAGACGGAGTCTCACACTGTTGCCCAGGCTGGAGTGCAGTGGCGCGATCTTGGCTCACTGCAAGCTCCGCCTCCTGGGTTCACGCCATTCTCCTGCCTCAGCCTCCTGAGTAGCTAGGACTACAGGCGCCCGCCACCGCGCCCGGCTAATTTTTTGTATTTTTAGTAGAGACGGGGTTTCACTGTGGTCTCGATCTCCTGACCTTGTGATCCACCTGCCTCGGCCTCCCAAAGTGCTGGGATTACAGGCTTGAGCCACCGCGCCCGGCCAAGACTGCGTTTTTTTAAAAAAAAAAAAAAAAAAAAAGAACTGGACTAAATTTTTTGTTGTTGTTTTTTCTGCAGTGGTGACTGAGCTCTTCAAATGGCTTGCCATTTCTCAAAATCATTTACATCCGTATTTAGGTAGTAAGACATAATTTAGATATTTGAGCTGTGTTGTGCTAGTGGCTGTTACAGTGGAAGAAATTTTATGGAAAACCAAATTTAGTTGATACTATTTCTACCTGCTGTACAGTTTTATAATTGCTCTTAGGTAATAATAATAGTGTATATAGTATACTGCTTTTTTTTTTTTTTTTTTTGCTGAGCTTTTGGGGAAAATCTTATTTTTTAAATTATAGGGAGTTTTGGTGTTATAGAGAGATTGTATCAAAAGCTCTTCCGGTATTCATTTAGGATTTGACGAAACGTTCAAGTCAAACGCAGAATAAAGCCAGCAGGAAGAGGCAGCATGAGGAACCAGAGAGCTTCTTTACCTGGTTTACTGACCATTCTGATGCAGGTGCTGATGAGTTAGGAGAGGTCATCAAAGATGATATTTGGCCAAACCCATTACAGTACTACTTGGTGAGTTGAAATACTCATTTATTCAAAGTTGGACTTGTCTCAGTTTAAAAATGAGTCCTTACGAGTCCTTACACTGTGGTGTTTTTTTAAGGTTCCTGATATGGATGATGAAGAAGGAGAAGGAGAAGAAGATGATGATGATGATGAAGAGGAGGAAGGATTAGAAGATATTGATGAAGAAGGGGATGAGGATGAAGGTGAAGAAGATGAAGATGATGATGAAGGGGAGGAAGGAGAGGTAAAAGAAAATTTGGCTAACCCCGCAAAGATAACCTTTAAAGAATTCACCATGTTGGCCGGGCGCGGTGGCTCAAGCCTGTAATCCCAGCACTTTGGGAGGCCGAGACGGGCGGATCACGAGGTCAGGAGATCGAGACCATCCTGGCTAACACCGTGAAACCCCGTCTCTACTAAAAATACAAAAAAAAAAAAAAACTAGCCGGGCGAGGTGGCGGGCGCCTGTAGTCCCAGCTACTCCGGAGGCTGAGGCAGGAGAATGGTGTAAACCCGGGAGGCGGAGCTTGCAGTGAGCTGAGATCCGGCCACTGCACTCCAGCCCGGGCTACAGAGCAAGACTCTGTCTCAAAAAAAAAAAAAAAAAGAATTCACCATGTTATTTTGGGGGTTGTATATATAGTGTGGTAGAACTGACCAGAACTGATTGTGGAAAAAGAAGCCATTTTGTTGTTCAAGAATTAAGGAAATGTTTGATAAGCATGTGGTACTAATGTTTAACTAGTTGGGTTTTCTTTGTTTGTTTGTTTGTTTGTTTTGGTTAGTCTTATGACCACCCAAGCTTGTTTTTCTCTAGCCAGTACTTAAGCAATATAGGCAGTGTAGCTGGTCAAATTCTGACATCTCTGAAATAATAAAGCTTCACATATTTTCGACAAACTGCACAATTCCTGAATAGTCGAATTAGGATAGGTTGGTTTTATTTCGGATTATTTGATCTGAAATGTGCCTGATTTGGTTAGAACTGAAAAGTTACTAATAAGCAACATCAACACGGGTGTTTCCTTCGAACAGATGCAGCTGACTTACAGGTTTAGAAACTGGAGTGCCCCCAGGGCATATGTTCTATGGGGTCCATTGTGGTCCGTGTGAAAGCAAGTCTCAGCATTAATTGTGAAGATTAACTGCCCACTTTTTCTTTCAGGAGGATGAAGGAGAAGATGACTAATAGAACACTGATGGATTCCAACCTTCCTTTTTTTAAATTTTCTCCAGTCCCTGGGAGCAAGTTGCAGTCTTTTTTTTTTTTTTTTTTTTTTTTCCCTCTTGTGCTCAGTCACCCTGTTCTTGAGGTCTCTTTTCTCTACTCCATGGTTCTCAACTTATTTGGGGGGAAATACCTTGAGCAGAATACAATGGGAAAAGAGTCTCTACCCCTTTCTGTTCGAAGTTCATTTTTATCCCTTCCTGTCTCAACAAAAACTGTATGGAATCACCACCACCGAGCTCTGTGGGAAAAAAGAAAACCCTGCTCCCTTCGCTCTGCTGGAAGCTGGAGGGTGCCGGGCCCCTGTGTAGTAGTGCATAGAATTCTAGCTTTTTTCCTCCTTTCTCTGTATATCGGGCTCAGAGAGTACACTGTGTCTCTATGTGAATATGGACAGTTAGCATTTACCAACATGTATCTGTCTACTTTCTCTTGTTTAAAAAAAGAAAAAAAACTTAAAAAAATGGGGTTATAGAAGGTCAGCAAAGGGTGGGTTTGAGATGTTTGGGTGGGTTAAGTGGGCATTTTGACAACATGGCTTCTCCTTTGGCATGTTTAATTGTGATATTTGACAGACATCCTTGCAGTTTAAGATGACACTTTTAAAAATAAATTCTCTCCTAATGATGACTTGAGCCCTGCCACTCAATGGGAGAATCAGCAGAACCTGTAGGATCTTATTTGGAATTGACATTCTCTATTGTAATTTTGTTCCTGTTTATTTTTAAATTTTCTTTTTGTTTCACTGGAAAGGAAAGATGATGCTCAGTTTTAAACGTTAAAAGTGTACAAGTTGCTTTGTTACAATAAAACTAAATGTGTACACAAAGGATTTGATGCTTTTCTCTCAGCATAGGTATGCTTACTATGACCTTCCAGGTTTGACTTGTATAACATCACTGTCAAACTTTGTCACCCTAACTTCGTATTTTTTGATACGCACTTTGCAGGATGACCTCAGGGCTATGTGGATTGAGTAATGGGATTTGAATCAATGTATTAATATCTCCATAGCTGGGAAACGTGGGTTCAATTTACCATTGGTTTCTGAAAGTGTTCACATCATTTGGGATACCAGATTGCTCACTACTTTTCTGGGTATATTGTGCCCTTGATTTTTATCTCCAAGTGGCAGTTTTTAAAATTGGCCTTTTACCTGGATATAAAGTAATAGTGCCTGCCACCACCATCCAACAGACCTGGTGCTCTAATGCAAAGTTATACATGGGACAGTTGCTGGCATGTCTTCATTGGCTGTATAAAATGTGGCCAAGAAGATAGGCTCTCAGAGTAAGAAGTCTGTGATGGTTAGCAGTAACTGTCCCTGCTCTCTGGTATAAAGCTCTCAAATGTGACTGTGAATCTGGGTGGGATAAGGGACTCGGCTCTGTCTGCTCAATGCCATTGTGCAGAGAAGCACCCTAATGCATAAGCTTTTTAATGCTGTAAAATATAGTTGCTGAAATTAAATGCCACTTTTTCAGAGGTGAATTAATGGACAGTCGTGAAATTCAAAAGCTTTTTGATGTATAAAACTTGATAAATGGAACTATTCCATCAATAGGCAAAAGTGTAACAACCTATCTAGATGGATAGTATGTAATTTCTGCACAGGTCTCTGTTTAGTAAATACATCACTGTATACCGATCAGGAATCTTGCTCCAATAAAGGAACATAAAGATTTTTTTTGGACTGGGGTCATTCTCCTTGTTTTGTAGAGGAATGTTACTTGCTATTGGATTTAAAAATTGTATTTTTTTTGTCTTCACATCATTAGTGACTGGGGAAGCGTGGGCTAGCACTAATGGTATAACATTGGTTTAGAAAGCTTTGAGCTGGTCGGTGTACAAGTAAAGGATAAATTCAAATATCTTACTTGGATACAGTTTCTGAGAGGGCGAGTATAGCATTTTCATTTTGAAGTCTCAAAAGGACTTTTTCACTGGCAAGAAAATCCAGTAAGGTGGGTGCTGTTACCTGCAGCTTGAGCTACACATAGTCAGCTGCAGTTCAGATATTTTGAGACGGTATACATTTACATGTGTGAATGTATACAGTTATAGTATATAATAGTTGTCAAAATGGTCCTATACTGTTAACCTCTTAACTGTGCTTAATTTGGAAGTTAAGTTTTATAGGCATGTATGGGAAAAATTGTATGGAGCTTGGTACTCCTGTGGTTTCAGGCAGCCACTGGAGCATCTTAGAATGTATCTCCTTTGGGTAAGTGGGGCTACTGTAGTCATTTGAATGAATATCCACAAGCCTGTAATACTTTTTCACACACTTAACAGTGAAACTTCAACTAGTGATTTTACATGCTGGTGAGATTCTAGGGCTGTCAGGTTATAGGTCACAAATAATGTTTATCTTGGGGAATGTCAAAAATTGGGAGCCCTTTAAGGTAGTAGTTCACTCTCAACTGTTGTGATCTCCTGAGGTGCTCCTAATATCTGTGAATCTGTAAGAGAACTAGGCTGTGAGAAAGCAAAATGGCAACCTTAATGTACCAAAAAATTTAGTACACAGTAGCCGGCATACCTTGTGTCCAATTGCAAGACGAATTCTTGGGCTGGTCTTTAGTGTGTATTAGAACGGGCTCAGCTCCTTTTCTCAAGGACATTTGAAAATAGAAAATAGAAGCTGGGCACAGGGGCACATACCTGTAATTGCAGTGCTTTGGGAGGCCCAGGCTGAAGCATCGTGTAAGCCCAGGAGCTCTAGGCCAACCTGGAAGACAGGGACATCCCATCACTACCATAAAAAAAAAAAAAAACGGGTGTGGTGGCACTAGGCTAATTCTAGCTACTTGAGAAGCAGGGGCAGGAGGATCGCCTTAGCCCAGGAGTTTGAGGCTGCACTGAGCTATGACTTTGCCACTGTGCTTCAGCCTGGGTGGCAGAGCAGCAGTAGTTTACTTTTTTTTTATTTTTTTTTATTTTTTATTTTTTTTTTTGAGACGGAGTCTCGCTGTGTCTCCCAGGCTGGAGTGCAGTGGCGTGATCTCGGCTCACTGCAAGCTCCGCCTCCCGGGTTCACGCCATTCTCCCGCCTCAGCCTCCCAAGTAGCTGAGACTACAGGCGCCCGCCACCACGCCCGGCTAGTTTTTTGTATTTTTAGTAGAGACGGGGTTTCACCATGTTAGCCAGGATAGTCTCGATCTCCTGACCTCGTGATCCACCCGCCTCGGCCTCCCAAAGTGCTGGGATTACAGGCTTGAGCCACCGCGCCCGGCCAGTAGTTTACTTTTTAATAGGCCTGAGGCAAAGGGCTGCAGAATAGCAAGGACTTTTAAAGTGGAGGGTATGGGCCAACTGTAGTTGGTGACATTGTGTGCTCAGATTCTACCCAGACAAACCAAGATAAAAATGGACTGGTTGTAGGGCCAGGTGTGGTGTCTCACGCCTGTAATCCCAGCACTTTGGGAGGCCGAGGTGGGGAGATCATGAGATCAGAAGTTTGAGATCAGCCTGGCCAACATGGTGAAACTCTATCTCTACTAAAAGTACAAAAATTAGCCAGGCATGGTGGCATGAGCCTGTAATCCCAGCCACTTGGGAGACTGAGGTAGGAGAATTGTTTGAACCCAGGAGGCAGAGGTTGCAGTGAGCTGAGATCATGCCACTGCACTCCAGCCTGGGCGATAGATTGAAATGGTGTCTCAGAAAAAAAAAACAAAAATTGACTGGTTTTTGAGAAGGAAAAAGCTGTATGCATGGAAGGGGGAAAATGTTTCCTCATGCAGTCTGTTGACAAGTTTTAGGTTCCTTTCAGTTGAGTTATAATTTTTGTTTTTTGTTTTTTGAGATGGAGTTTTGCTCTTGTTGCCCACACTGGAGTGCAATGGCGCGATCTCCGCTCACAGCACCGGTTCAGGCGATTCTGCCTCGACTTCCCGAGTAGCTGGGATTACAGGCATGCGCCACCATGCCAGGCTAATTTTGTATTTTTAGTAGAGACAGGGTTTCTCCATGTTGGTCAGGCTGGTCTTGAACTCCCGACCTCTGGTGATCCACCTGCCTCAGCCTCCCAAAGTGCTGGGATTACAGGCGTGAGCCGCCGCACCCGGCAAGTTATAGTCTTTTAAGGCCAACTGGCTAGAAAGTTGGTTTGCACTATTCACAGTCCACTGAATGCTGAACACTAATTTCCTAAGAATTCCAGTCTTTTTTTTTTTTTTTTTTTTTGAGGCAGAGTCTCGCTCTGTTGCCCAGGCTGGAGTGCAGTGGCCAGATCTCAGCTCACTACAAGCTCTGCTTCCCGGGTTTATGCCATTCTCCTGCCTCAGCCTCCCCAGTAGCTGGGACTACAGGCGCCCGCCACCTCGCCCGGCTAGTTTTTTGTATTTTTTTAGTAGAGATGGGGTTTCACCGTGTTAGCCAGGATGGTCTCGATCTCCTGACCTCGTGATCCGCCCGTCTCAGCCTCCCAAAGTGCTGGGATTACAGGCTTGAGCCACCGCACCCGGCCTAAGAACTCCAGTCTTATGAAGTATTATCACCATCAGAAGTAAGATGCAGCTACCTGGTCAAACTCACCCAACAGTCCAGGACTTGGCTTCCCTGTGTAAACGCTCCCCTGTGAAAAACACTCCCCAGGTCGGGTGCGGTGGACCACACCTGTAATCCCAGCACTTTGGGAGGCTGAGGCAGGTGCATCACATGAGGTCAGGAGTTCGAGACTAGCCTGGCCAACAAGGTGAAACCCCATCTCTACTAAAAATATAAAAAATTAGCTGGGTGTGGTGGCACGTGCCTATAGTCCCAGCTACTCAGGAGGCTGAGGCACGAGAATCACTTGGACCTGGGAGGTGGAGGTTGCAGTGAGCCAAAATTGGCACCACTGCACTCCAGCCTGGGTGACAGAGCAAGACTCTGTCTCAACAAACCAAAACCAAAAACAAAAAGCCACTTTCCAACCAAACTTGGAAAACCATCGAATGCAGCTTCCTGCCTGCACTGAGTGGATAAATGAGCCAGGAGTTGAGATGTGAGCACCCTCCTACGGAGAGTTATCTCAGATTACTCTTGGCTTCCAGAAGTAACATTTAGCCATCACGGCAAATATACTTTTTTTTTTTTTTTTTTTTTTTGAGACGGAGTCTCACTCTGTCGCCCAGACTGGAGTACAGTGGCGCGATCTCCACTCACTGCAAGCTCCGCCCCCCGGGTTCACGCCATTCTCCTGCCTCAACGTCCCGTGTAGCTGGGACTACAGGCGCCCGCCACCGCGGCCGGCTAAATTTTTTGTATTTTTAGGAGAGACGGGGTTTCACAGTGTGAGCCAGGATGGTTTTGATCTCCTGACCTCGTGATCCGCCAGTCTCGGCCTCCCAAAGTGCTGGGATTACAGGCGTGAGCCACCGCGCCCGGCCGCAAATACACATTTTAAAGGGTTAATTAGCTGGCTGGACTGACTACACCACTGGATAATTCCTAAAAGGTGCGGAAGCCTTGTTAGTTGGATTCCTGGATTTTTGATCAGCTGAGGTGAGAAGTTGAGGGCTTTTTTACTCCTTTATTTTACTTTTTTAAGAGATGGTGTCTCACTATGTTGGCCAGGTTGGTCTTGAACTCTTAGGCCTCAAGCAATCCTCCTGCCTCATCAGCCTCCCAGAGTTCTAGGATTACAGGCATGAGCCACTGGGCTTGATCAACCTTCTTGCTTCTAAATGATGGATAATAGCATTTCTTTGACCCCCATTTTATATTATTGTATTTATTTTTCTCAAGACAGAATCTTGCTCTGTTGTCCAGGCTGGAGTGTAGTGGCGTGATCTTAGCTCGCTGCAACCTCTGCCTCCCAGGTTCAGGCGATTTGCCTGCCTCAGCCTCCCAAGTGCTGGGACTACAGGTGTGCGCTACCAGCTACCACACCCAGCTAGTCTTTGTAATTTTGTATTTTTTATTTATTATTATTATTATTATTTTGAGATGGAGTTTCGCTCTTGTTGCCCAGGCTGGAGTGCGATGGCGCGATCTCGGCTCACAGCAACCCCTGCCTCCCAGGTTCAAGCCATTCTCCTGCTTCAGCCTCCAGAGTAGCTGGGATTACAGGCATGCGCCACCACGACCGACTAATTTGTATTTTTAGTAGAGATGGGGGTTTCTCCATGTTGGTCAGGCTGGTCTCGAACTCCGGACCTCAGGTGATCCACCCGCCTCGGCCTCCCAAAGTGCTGGGATTACAGGTGTGAGCTACCGTGCCCGGCTGTAATTTTTTTATTTTATTCTTTTTTTGTTGTTGTTGTTGAGATGGAGTTTTGCTCTTGTCATTCAGGCTGGAGTGTAGTCGTGTGACTGGCTCACTGCAACCTCCACCTCCCGGGTTCAAGCAATTCTCCTGCCTCAGCCTCCCTAGTAGCTGGAATTACAGGCACCCACCACCACACCCAGCTAATTTTTTTTTTTTTTTTTTTTGTATTTTTAGTAGAGACGGGGTTTCACCATGTTGGCCAGGCTGGTCTCGAACTCCTGACCTTGTGATCCACCTGCCTTGGCCTCCCAAAGTACTGGGATTACAGGCGTGAGCCACTGCGCCCGGCTAGCCTTTTTATTTTTTTAGTAGAGACAGGGTTTCATCATGTTGGCCAGGCTGGTCTTGAACTCCTGACCTTACGTGATCTGCTGTCCTCGGCCTCCCAAAGTGCTGGGATTACAGGCATGAGCCACCATGCCCAGCCAAGCCCCATGTTAAAGAACCTACTATGTGCCAGGTGCTTGTGTTAATGTCTAGACCTCAACAATTCTAATGTGTAAATGTCACATTTTGCCTCTGATTATTAAATCTGGGCATGTTTCACAGAGCCAGGTTGCCTTTGCTTATATGTCATTACCACTTGGTTGACTTCCCACAGCGGGACAACCCAGCATTGTCCATGGCTCAACCAATTTCACTTATTTTCCAGTCATTGTGAGGGAAGTGATTAGTGCAAAGCACAACATGTGGCTTCCTTCAGTAAGAGCACCGGAGCCTGTCTGTTCCAAGTCACTGTCAGTACTTGATCCTTCATCACCTTTCCACCTCCTGGAGGACGCTCCTCCACAAAGTCCTGGCACAACCTCCCATAAACGCAAGACGCCAGGACGGGCTGAATGGCCTGCTGTAGACTAGGCAGTGACTAGCACACCTCCCTTGGGCTGAGATAATGGCGGCTCTTTCACCAGCTGTGTCTTTTCTCACATGTGGATGGATGGGTTTTTTAGGGTAAAGCCCTAAAAAGTGGCACGGGCTGAACTAGCAAGCTCAGTCTGATTAAGAGATGGGCCCAAGAGAGGTCTGGTTCATTCATCTGTAATTTGTAATTTACCATAATTTGGGGTGAGGATTTACTTTTTCCACAAGTATACGTGTTTTTTTGTTTGTTTGTTTGGTTTGGTTTGTTTGTTTTTTGAGACCGAGTTTCGCTCTTGTTGACCAGGCTGGAGTGCAACAGCATGATCTCAGCTCACCGCAACCTCTGCCTCCCGGGTTCAAGCGATTCTCCTGCCTCAGCCTCCTGAGTAGCTGGGATTACAGGCATGCGCCACCATGACCGACTAATTTTTTGTATTTTTAGTAGAGACAGGGTATCTCTGTGTTGTTCAGGCTGGTCTCGAACTCCCGACCACAGGTGATCCGCCCGCCTCAGCCTCCCAAAGTTTTGGGATTACAGGCGTGAGCCACCGCGCCCGGCAGACGTTCTTTCTTTTTTAAAGCTTTTTTCTTTTTGAGACGGAGTCTCGGAGTCTCACTCTGTCGCCCAGGCTGGAGTGCAGTGGCAGGATCTCGGCTCACTGCAACCTCCGCTTACCGGGTACAAGCGATTCTCCTGCCTCAGCCTCCTGAGTAGCTGGGATTACAGGCGCCCGCCACCACGCCAGGCTAATTTTTCTATTTTTAGTAGAGACGGGGTTGCACCATGTTGGCCAGGCTGGTCTTGAACTCCTGACCTCGTGATTCGTCCGCCTCGGCCTCCCAAACTGCTGGGATTACAGGCGTGAGCCACTGCGCCTGGCCTAGTATACGTTCTTGTAGTGACTAATATCTCCTCTGGGCCACCCACTCCGAGAAGGGCAATTTTGGATTAGCCCACATTACACTAACAACATGCGAGACAAAGAGACTTGAGGGGCTTGGTCGAGGAGGCCCTGCGCGTTAGAGGCGGGAGCTAGGTTGTGGAGGGGCTCAAAATTAGAGGCGGCGGCCGGCCAGCTCTAAGGGCTGAATCCGGCTGGGCGACCCGGCGACCTTCAGGGGGCGCTGTCCACCCCCCATCCCAATCCCCAACTGGCCGGCTCCTGCCGGCGTGCGGCGGGGAAGGCCAGAGGACTGGGCGCCGGCGATGAACCTCCCGCGCGTCCAACCCGGGGGTGCGGCGCGGTCACGCCCAGCGGGAACTGCGGACGCCGAAGCCCGGGTGCTGGACCCGGAATCCCGCGGAATTTTGGATCCGAGGGAGGCGCTGGAGCGCGGGACCTCGGGCGTGGGGTCCGGGGCGCTGGACCGGCGCGGACGGGAGGCGGCGCTGGACCGGCGTGGACGGGAGGCGGTGCTGGCCCCGGGGGCCAGCGGGTCTCGGGAGGGGGCGCCCGATCCCGCGTCTCCGGCGCCGCTTCCCGGGAAGTTTCAAGTTTGAAAGTCTTGGCGGAGGGGCTGCGGCTTCCGGGACCGGAGTGGCGGAGAGGAGGGCCCCAAGCGGCCGGAGCGGCGCCATGGAGGAGGGGGCGCCGCGGCAGGTGAACGGCGCGGGAGGGGCCCGCGGGGCTGGTGGGGTGCGGGGAAGCCTCGGTCATCGCCCCGGAGCCCCGAACCGAGGCCGCGTCCCCCAACCCGCCCCTCACCCGCGCCCCTTCCCTGCCCTTTCCCTGGCCCCGGCCCCGCGACGCCCTTGCAGAGCAGACCTGAGCTCCGGGTTGGGTTGTTCCTGGACCCTGCAGCGTCTCCAAATTAGCCCGCGGCTGAGCCGGAGCCTGTACCTCAACCAGCCAGTGAGCGAGGACGGCTGAGTCCGCAGTGTGTGCCACGAGGGTGGTCCCCAGAGTGTCCTTAAGTCGGTTCTCCCCGGTGGGGCTCCAAGGCCGACTGGAATTAGCCGGGAGAGAAGGGGGGACCACACGGGCCTGGGGGGATTAGAATGTGCGCGCTGCGCGGGGCGCAGTCTGTGCGCGCTTGGCAGTGGCGGGAGTCCCTCTCGCAGCGCACGAGGCTCGAGGGGAGCGTGGATGAGAGGGGAGCGGCTCCCCCGCCCCGGGGCGGGAACCTTTGGGTACGTATAGTGGGTTCTAGAACTTGGAGGGGGCCGGGTTTCCTGCCAGAGCTGGCAGTAGGTGCTGGTGCGCGTGGGCCCGGAGGACCGAGGTCGTGTCTGTCTGCTACTGGGGAGGGAGAGGTGGTGTCCTGCCCCGGAGCCAGTGGTGGGGAGGGGGGCATTTGCGGACAGGAGTGGGTCCCCGCAAAGAGCAGAAAGGAGGTGGTGTGTGTGTCCATGTTGGAGTTCCAACCCGGGGCAGACAGGACCATAGGGGTGTTTGGGGGTGCGTGTAGACTCCTTGAGTGCCCAAGCCAGTTGCTTAAGCCGCCTTCAGGGCTGGGGCTTGGTCTGCTCCTTCCCACCCCCTTCCTCTGGAGGTCCCTCCGCCTGTTCCAGACGTAGCTTGTACACATTTTCCGATTTCCTGCGGGGCTCCACCCTGCAGCGGCAGCGGCAGCTGGGTGACTCAGGACCCCGGTGGCCGGGCCCCCAGCTCCATGGGACCTTTGTTTGCTCCGGTCTTTGGCTCTGGCCCTGTGGCCTAGGGCGGTCAGAGGATTTCCTGAGCCTCGCCCTTGCCCTCTGACAGCTGGGCCAGCAGGCCCCCGCTGAGGTCTGGGGCGGGAGGAGGGGGGGTGGTCCCTGAGTCTGGGGTTGCGGCCCCTTCCACTGGGCTCAGGAGAAGATGGAACACAGAGAGGTAAGATGGGGTCCCTGCAAGAACCCTTGTTGCGGGGCATCGTGGGTTACCCTGGCCTGAGGTCACCTTTGGCACCGGTTGGTTTGAAATGCTGGCGGCTGGAAAGGAGGTGTTCCTGTTCCTGGCTCCAACCTGGGTGAAGCCGTGAGAGAGCTTTCTACTTCCTCCCAGGAGCTGAGCAGTGGGTGGGCACCCGGAGATCTCCCCAGTCCCTCTCCGTGCCTCCGCTTTGCTACCTGTGGCATTGGGACATTAGGGGAACAAGCCCTGGCTCCCAGACTCCTGGCTGCCTTCTCATATGGCTTTGTGTGAACTCCTACTCGGCGTTGAGCTTTTCTGGCTCCTGGACTCTACTTTGGATCCCAGACATAGAGCAGCCTGATTACCCAGGGCTGCCAGGGGCAGCTGGGGCCTGAGAGATGGTGGTCTCTCTTTCTCTGTGTCTTGACTGTGGGCAAGTTACTTCACCTCTCTGGGCCTCAGTTTCCTCACTAGAAAACAGAGGTAATAAATAGGCCATGCGTGGTGGCTCACACCTGTAATCCCAGCACTTTGGGAGGCTGAGGCGGGCAGATCACCTGAGGTTGGGAGTTCGAGACCAGCCTGACCAACATGGAGAAACCCCGTCTCTACTAAAAACACAAAATTAGCCAGGGGTGGTGGCGTGTGCATATAATCCCAGCTACTCACGAGGCTGAGGCAGGAGAATTGCTTGAACCCAGGAGGCAGAGGCTGTGGTGAACCGAGATGGTGCCACCGCACTCCATGCTGGGCAACAAGAACAAAACTCTGTCTCAAAAAACAAAAAAAGAAAAAGAAAAGAAAATGGGGGTAATGACCGCTGCTACCGGGTGGGGTTGCTGGGAGGAGTGATGTGGTAATCTATACAAAGCTCTTAGAATAGAACCTGGCACCCGTGTACCGTGTGAACTATCCCCCCTGCCCCACCCTTCTCTAACGGGCAGAGAACAGGAGCCTGGCCTAGATGAGTGGCCTCGGAGTTTCCATCTGGCTCAGGCCTGAGCTCTAAAGGGAGAGAGGCTTCCCAAACCCTGTGCTTGTCAGTCCTGGGTGCCGTCCCTTCCTCCGCCTCCATCTGCAGTGAGCAGAGGCTGCCGGTGGCCGTTGCACCCCGTGATTGCTTTCCACCCTCTGCTTTCCACCGGCCCTGCAGCCTGGGCCGACCCAGTGGCCCCCGGAGGATGAGAAAGAGGTGATCCGGCGGGCCATCCAGAAGGAGCTGAAGATCAAGGAGGGGGTGGAGAACCTGCGGCGCGTGGCCACAGACCGTCGCCACTTGGGCCATGTGCAGCAGCTGCTGCAGTCCTCCAACCGCCGCCTGGAGCAGCTGCATGGAGAGCTGAGGGAGCTGCACGCCCGAATCCTGCTGCCCGGCCCTGGGCCTGACCCGGCTGGTGAGTGAGGAGCCGAGACCCCTCTGGACAGAAGGCTCCAGGCCGATCTGGCCCCTGGCCTTGGCCCTGGCCACTGTGGCGAGACCACCTCATTTCCTGCCCATAGATCAGCCGGGGAAGGAGGAGAGGCCACAGTGGGGGTATCGGCTCTGAGTGACGGACTTATGTGCTTGATACCCCCGTGCACAGAGCCTGTGGCCTCAGGACCCCGGCCGTGGGCAGAGCAGCTCAGGGCTCGGCACCTAGAGGCTCTCCGGAGGCAGCTGCATGTGGAGCTGAAGGTGAAGCAGGGGGCTGAGAACATGACCCACACGTGTGCCAGTGGCACCCCCAAGGTAAGGCCCCACAGTTTGATGGCAGGGGCACCCTGGCCCCTGGTCCGACAGGGAAATGCAGCTCAGCCATTGAGCCCATAAGGAGACACCATCCTAGCCTGCAGTCTGATGGGGAAAATATGGCCCCAAACCCCAGCTGGGTGAGGAAGGCATGGCTGTAGCCCCTAGTGTGACACAGAAGGCCTTGTCCTGGTCTAATGGGATCCTAGCTCAGCCCCAGTCCCAGCTCCCAGCATGATGTCAGGAACTGGGCCTCAGTATTTGTATGACAAGAAGGCTTGGCTGTGGTCCTGATATGATGAGGGAGGCAGGACCTTAGCCTTAATCTAATCGGGGAGGCTTAGCTTAGCCCCTGTCCTGATCTAGTGGGCGAGGTTTAGCTTAGCACCAGCCCTGATCTAATGGGCGAGGCTTAGCCCCTGCCCTGATCTGATGGGGGAGGCTTAGCTTAGCCCCTGCCCTGATCTAATGGGGAAGAGTTAGCACCAGCCCTGATCTGATGGGGAAGAGTTAGCACCAGCCCTGATCTGATGGGAGAGGCATGACCCCAGCCCTGATACAAAAGGGGAAGCTCGACCCCAGCCCTTGTTGGTTTGATGAAAAAGGCTCCCCTGACCCACCAACTAGTCCAACAAAGGAGGTTTGATTCTAGTGTTTAGCCTACTGAGTGAGGTTTGACTTTAACCCTGTTCTGATGGGGGAGACCAGGCTTTCACTTTAACCCTGGTCTGATGGGGGAAGCTATGGCCCAGGCCTGCTCTGATGGGCTTGTGCCACGGCTCCACAGGAGAGGAAGCTCCTGGCAGCTGCCCAGCAGATGCTGCGGGACAGCCAGCTGAAGGTGGCCCTGCTGCGGATGAAGATCAGCAGCCTGGAGGCCAGTGGGTCCCCGGAGCCAGGTGAGGCCTTGAGATACAGGGAGGGCGGAGCAGGGCAGAGCAGAGGCTTAGAGCTGCCCTCCTTCCCACAGGGCCTGAGCTGCTGGCGGAGGAGCTACAGCATCGACTGCACGTTGAGGCATCCGTGGCCGAGGGCGCCAAGAACGTGGTGAAACTGCTCAGTAGCCGGAGAACACAGGACCGCAAGGCGCTGGCCGAGGTCAGGTCCCAGCCATGGCCCTCTCCTAAGGCCGGCTTCTTCCCATACCACCCTCCGCAGGGGCGTGAAGGGAGGGTGGCTGTGTAGAAGCAGGACTTCTCTGTCGAGACTTCATGCGGAAGGTGACTCCGGGTGACCTGGGCTGCTGCCCCCTGCCATATAATCCACAAACCTGGCTCTACCTTGTCCCCTCTGCAGGCCCAGGCCCAGCTACAGGAGTCCTCCCAGAAACTGGACCTCCTGCGGCTGGCCTTGGAGCAGCTGCTGGAGCAGCTCCCTCCTGCCCACCCTTTGCGCAGCAGAGTGGCCCGAGAGCTGCGAACTGCAGTGCCTGGATACCCCCAGCCTTCAGGGACACCTGTGAAGCCCACCGCCCTGACAGGTAGCCAGAAGTTCCTCCCACTTCAGAGCTCTCTTTCTTTTTTGGGAGAGACCCGGAAGCACAAATCACTTTGGGGAAGAGTTCAAGAGTTTCAGTCCTGCCCCACCACCCACTAGCAGCGTGACCTTGGGAAACTGACATTCCTCTTCAAACCTCAGTTTATCCATCTGTAAAATGGGGATGATATAGCACCTACCTCACAGGGTTACTGTGTTGCACGTGATGTGCCTAGCAGAGTCAGCACTCAGTGTAGCTTGTATTTACATAAATAAGCAGAATAGTACTTAAAGCACTGGTGTTAGGAAGCTCTGGAAAGCTTGATACCCAGCACTGGGCAGCTTGGACTATTAGAAAGTTTTCTAGGCTGGGCACGGTGGCTTACACCAGTAATTCCAGCACTTTGGGAGGCCAAGGTGAGTGGATCATGAAGTCAGGAGTTCAAGACCGGCCTGGCCAAGATGGTGAAACACTGTCTCTACTAAAAATACAAAAATTAGCCAGGTGTGGTGGTGTGCTTCTGTAATCCTGGCTACTCGGGAGGCTGAGGCAGAGAATTGCTTGAACCCCAGCGGCGGAGGTTGCAGTGAGCTGAGATTGTGCCATTGCACTCCACCCTGGGCGACAGGGCATGCCCTGTTGTGAAGCTCCGCCTCCCAGGTTCACACCATTCTCCCGCCTCAGCCTCCTGTGTAGCTGGGACTATAGGTGCCCGCCACCACACCCGGCTAATTTTTTGTTTTTGTATTTTTAGTAGAGACGGGGTTTCACCATGTTAGCCAGGATGGTCTCCATTGCCTGACCTTGTGATCTGCCCGCCTCCGCCTCCCAAAGTGCTGGGACAGGCGTGAGCCACCATGTCCGGCCAAAAAAGTTAATTATCTTGTACTGAGATCTGTCTCCTTGTAGCAGCAGCCAAATTGTAATCAGCAAATAATCTGAGAGCATGGGCTTTGAAGCTGTATCCCACCGAGATACAGTGCGAGCTGGAAAGGCCAGTGCCTACCTGCACAGAGCACTGCTACAGGGCCGACTGACCCCATTCCGTTGTGAGCAGAGCTGAGAAGAGGAAACGCAGGCTCTGGATGGAGCCCTCTCACCTGGCCTTGGGGAATCGAGAAATGTTTTCTTTTCTTTTTTTTTTTTTTGAGATGGAGCCTCGCACTGTCGCCCAGACTGGAGTGCAGTGGTGTGATATCAGCTCACTGCAACCTCCGCCTCCTGGGTTCAAGCAATTCTCCTGCCTCAGCTTCCCAAGTAGCTGGGATTCCAGGCCCACGCCACCATGTCTGGCTAATTTTTGTTTTATTAGTAGAGACAGAGTTTCGCCATGTTGGCCAGGCTGGTCTCGAACTCCTGACCTCCTGTGATCCACCTGCCTTGGCCTCCCAAACTGCTGGGATTACAGGTGTGAGCCACCACGCCCAGCCCAAGGAGTGTTTTCTAGAGGAGGTGGTGTCTTGGCCTTGAAGGACTTACACAGGAGTACTTATGGCCAAGTAGACAAGTTCAGAAATGCAGAAGAAACAGCTTATTAAAAGGCCTAGAATTCAGCTACTCAAGGCCACCCCATATCTTGTCTCCTGGCTAAACACCCCAGTTACTTGAGTTGTCCTTTTTTTTTTTTTTTTTTTGGAGACAGAGTTTTGCTCTTATTGCCCAGGCTGGAGTGCAGTGGCACGACCTCGGCTCACCACAACCTCTGCCTCCTGGGTTCAAGCAATTCTCCTGCCTCAGCCTCTCAAATAGCTGGGATTACAGGCATGTGCCACCATGCCTGGCTAATTTTTATATTTTTAGTAGAGATGGGATTTCTCCATGTTGGTCAGTCTGGTCTCGAACTTCTGACCTCAGGTGATCCTCCACCCGCCTCAGCCTCCCAATGTGCTGGGATTATAGGCATGAGCCACCTCGCCCAGCCTCTTTTTTTTCTTTTTTTTTTTTTTGAGACAGTCTTACTTTGTCACCCAGGCTGTAGTGCAGTGGCATGAGTTCGGCTCACTGCAGGCTCTGCCTCCCGGGTTCACACCATTCTCCTGCCTCAGTCTCCCGAGTAGCTGGGACTACAGGCATCTGCCACTGCGCCCGACTAATTTTTTGTATTTTTAGTAGAAACGGGGTTTCACCGTGGTCTCGATCTCCTGACCTCGTGATCCACCCACCTCGACCTCCCAAAGTGCGGGATTACAGGTGTGAGCCACCGCGCCCGGGCTTTTTTTTTTTTTTTTAAGACAGAGTCTTGCTTTGTCGCCCAGGCTGGAGTGCAGTGGCGTGATGTTGACTCACTGCAACCTTCACCTCCTAGGTTCAAGCGATTCTCCTGTGTCAGCCTCCCGAGTAGCTGGCACTACAAGCGCCTGCCACCGTACCCAGCTAATTTTTTGTATTTTTAGTAGAGACGGGGTTTCACCACTGTGGTCTTGATCTCCTTTTTTTTTTTGAGAGGGAGTCTCACTCTGTCGCCCAGGCCGTAAGTAGTGCAGTGGTGCGATCTCGGCTCACTGCAAGCTCCGCCTCCCGGGTTCACGCCATTCTCCTGCCTCAGCCTCCCGAGTAGCTGGGACTACAGGCGCCCGCCACCATGCCCGGCTAATTTTTTATGTTTTTAGTAGATACGGGGTTTCACCGTGTTAGTCAGGATGGTCTCAATCTTCTGACCTCGTGATTCACCCGCCTCGACCTCCCAAAGTGCTGGGATTACAGGCGTGAGCCACCACGCCTGGCAGTCTTGATCTCCTGACTTCGTGATCTGCCCACCTCGGCCTCTCAAAGTGCTGGGATTACAGGTGTGAGCCACCATGCTGGGCCTTTTTTTTTTTTTTTTTTTTTTTTTGAGATAGAGTCTTGGCCGGGCGCGGTGGCTCAAGCCTGTAATCCCAGCACTTTGGGAGGCCGAGACGGGCGGATCACGAGGTCAGGAGATCAAGACCATCCTGGCTAACACGGTGAAACCCCATCTCTACTAAAAAATACAAAAAAAACTAGCTGGGCGAGGTGGCGGGCGCCTGTAGTCCCAGCTACTCGGGAGGCTGAGGCAGGAGAATGGCGTAAACCTGGGAGGCGGAGCTTGCAGTGAGCTGAGATCCGGCCACTGCACTCCAGCCTGGGCGACAGAGCCAGACTCCCTCTCATAAAAAAAAAAAAAAAAAAAAAAAAAGAGATAGAGTCTTGCTTTGTCGCCCAGGCTGGAGTGCAGTGGCATCTTGATTCACTGCAACCTCTTGTCTCCCAGGTTCAAGCAATTCTCCTGCCTCAGCCTCCCAAGTAGTTGGGATAACAGGCGCCCACCACCATGCCCGGCTAATTGTATTTTTAGTAGAGACGGGGTTTCACCGTGTTGGCCAGGCTGGTCTCGAGCTCCCGACCTCAGGTGATCCGCCTGCCTCACCCTCTCAAAGTGCTGGGATTATAAGTGTGAGCCACCGCACCCGGCCTCAAATTTTTGTTTTTGTTTTTGTTTTTTTTGAGACAGAGTCTTGCTCTGTCGCCCAGGCTGGAGTGTAATGGCACAATATCGGCTCACTGCAACCTCCGCCTCCTGGGTTCAAGCGATTTTCCTTCCTCAGCCTCCTAGGTAGTTGGGATTACAGGTGCCCAACACCAGGCCCGGCTGATTTTTGTATTTTTGGTTAGGACGGGGTTTTGCCATGTTGGTCACGCTGGTCTTGAACTCCTGATCCCAGGTGATCTGCCCGCCTCGGCCTCCCAAAGTGTTGGGATTACAGGTGTGAGCCACTGCGCCCAGCCGAGCTGTTCTTTCTAAGCTGATCTTTCTACCCTGGACCCCTGCCTTTGTTTACAAGTTCTCTCTGTCTGTAACCCCCAGCCCCAGACTCTCCCTAAATGATACTCTTGGGCCTACTTCGTGTCCTCAAAAGCTGCTAGATCCCCACTGCTTTCTCTACCCTTTGAGAGACAAACCTCTAGTGACGTGACACATGAACTTACTTCATTGACAAAACACGTTTCATATCCATTGAGGGAGGTGGGGCAGAGCTGGGACTCACCTCCACTGTTCAGATGGGGAAACTGAGGCCCAGGTAGCAGGTGGGTCCGGACAGGAAGCCAGGCTTCCTGCTCCCTGTCCCAAGCTCTTGTCCTTGCCACAGTGCTCTCCAGGCCCCAGCTCTGGGCAGCATCTCGTCATGTGCTGTGTCTGTGCAGCCTGACTGAGGTCTGAGGTCTGAGCCTGTGTCCCTGCCCCTCCAGCATATGGACGGGAGAGCCAGTTGCTCTGCCCTGGAAAGAGGTGGCTGCCACAGAGAAGCGTGCAGTCTGGGACAAGGTGGCTCCTCCCCTGGGAGTGGCCAGGTTGGAGGCCACCCAGGGTGTCATCGGGGTCCAAGGGCACCCTTCGGGGACTCATGGTACTTGGAAGCTGCAGGGCAGTCAGCAGGCTCCTGTCCAGGCACTCTAGGCTGCCACACTGAGTGAGGTTTCTCAGGTAGCTGCCCTGGCCTCAGGTGGGTAGGGTCTGGGTTCAGCCACCTCCTGGAGAGGGTGGCCTTCCTGGGGTCCCAGGACACCTTGGTGGTAGCAGGGGGAAGATGGCATCTGACAACACCCCCCGCCCACCCTTACCGCAGGGACACTGCAGGTCCGTCTCCTGGGCTGTGAACAGTTGCTGGCAGCCGTGCCTGGACGCTCCCCGGCGGCTGCACTGGCTGGC
The DNA here is from genome assembly GCF_037993035.2 of Macaca fascicularis. Taxonomy (NCBI): domain Eukaryota; kingdom Metazoa; phylum Chordata; class Mammalia; order Primates; family Cercopithecidae; genus Macaca; species Macaca fascicularis. The sequence continues at coordinate 15,246,440 of NC_088389.1, read as the reverse complement.
AGCCCCTCCGACGGCTGGCTTCGGACCAGGGCCAAGCAGCAGCGTGGCCGAGGCGAGCTTGCCAGTGAGTAGGGAAGGAGCTTCGGGGAGGGCAGGAGAGCCCTGCTTCAGGCCTGTGCTGAGCCCCAGCTCTGGCCCTGCAGGCGAGGTGCTGGCTGTGCTGAAGGTGGACAACCGCGTTGTGGGGCAGACGGGCTGGGGGCAGGTGGCCAAACAGTCCTGGGACCAGACCTTTGTCATTCCACTGGAGCGAGTAAGGCTGCTTTTGTGTGGTCAGGGGTGACCTTGGGCTGCGGGGTGGAAGGCTGCCCAGGTCGGGGCTCGTTCTGCACCCCACCCTTCAGCCTGGCCTCCCCAATATAGGCCCGTGAGCTGGAGATTGGGGTGCATTGGCGGGACTGGCGGCAGCTATGTGGCGTGGCCTTCCTGAGACTTGAGGACTTCCTGGACAATGCCTGTCACCAGCTGTCCCTCAGCCTGGTACCACAGGGGCTGCTTTTTGCCCAGGTGCTCACCACCTCCGCCCTCTGACTTGGTGGGCCCCTGGGGGCGTCAGGGCCAGGAAGGCCTTCAAGACCGATGCACTGCATGTAGGTGCAGAGATTGAGGACCAGAGAGGAGGTCTCCAACAATAAGGGCTCCTCGCCGCTCTCTCAGGGCTGCATCTGGAGGCCTGGGTCCTTGTCCTGACTGCCCTGCCTCAGGTGTGAGCCTGGAAAAGTGCTGTCCTCCCTGGGCCTCTGTTTCTCCACTAGTCTCAGTGAGGACATTGAATCTGTTTCCCTGGGTCCTTCTGGCTCTTGCATCTGTTGACCCTGGGGGCTTGGGCTGTGATCCCAGGGGCAGAGGAGGTGCCACGGCAGCTGAGATGGGAGGCGACTGGTCCACAACCCTGCCCCTACCCCTGCAGGTGACCTTCTGCGATCCTGTCATTGAGAGGCGGCCCCGGCTGCAGAGGCAGGAACGCATCTTCTCTAAACGCAGAGGTGTGGAGGGGATGGGGGCTATGTGCGAGGGAGCACGGCTGGGGCCCCGGGACTAAGGTCCCCTTTTCTCCCAGGCCAGGACTTCCTGAGGGCTTCGCAGATGAACCTCAGCATGGCGGCCTGGGGGCGCCTCGTCATGAACCTGCTGCCCCCCTGCAGCTCCCCGAGCACGATCAGCCCCCCCAAAGGGTGCCCTCGGACCCCAACAACATCACGAGAGGCCTCTGACCCTGCCACTCCCAGGTGAGGAGCCCCGTCGCCCTAGACTGCACCCTCCTCTGTGGCAGCTGTGGGGCTCCAAATGCAGGCGGTGTCTGTCTGTCTGTCCATATTGCTCAGCCCCCAACCTCTGTCCATCTCCCTTCAGGTGGGTGTGTCCATCCTGCCAGCTGTTGCATCTGACTGTGCTGGGCACTGTGTCTACTTTCTCCCTACAGTAATTTCTTGCCCAAGAAGACCCCCTTGGGCGAACAGATGACACCCCCACCCAAGCCCCCGCGCCTCTACCTCCCGCAGGAGCCAACATTCGAGGAGACTCCGGTGAGGGGCTGGAGGGACTACTGGCTCCTGGGACCGGCTGGGCTTGGCGGGCTCACCCAGCTGTGGGGTGGCAGGCCTAAAGGGAAAGAAAGAAGGAAGCCCAGCCCTGCCCTGAGCTCTTCTGTCCTCACAGCGCACCAAACGCCCCCACATGGAGCCTAGGACTCGACGTGGGCCATCTCCACCAGCCTCCCCCACCAGGTACCCACATCCTGCGCACCTTCATGTTTGAGACGTTCGTCTGCTTACTTGAACATTTGTGTATCCATCATACATTACTCCGTGGCTCCCTGGCACACGCGCTGGCTGGCTCTCGGGGTCTGATTTGCTAAACCCACATGATTGAGCTCCAGCTCTATGCCAGCTTCTAGGAGCCCTTCCTGCAGGGGTTTCTCGAGCCCATAGGTTGAGACAGCCCCGGACTGGGCATGGGAGGCTTGGAGTGGCTCTGGGTAGGGACCCAGCCCTTGCCGTAGGGGACTTCCTATACCCTCTCTTTCTTTGCAGGAAAGCCCCTCGGCTTCAGGACTTCCGCTGCTTAGCCGTGCTGGGCCGGGGACACTTTGGGAAGGTAGTGGGCTGAAGAGGGTGCTATGGGACAGGATTGGGGGCCTCATCACATGAGCCGGGAGGACCTGATCTGTGTGGGTGGTAAAGGCTCCCTGGTGCGGCCCACCTGGACCCAACCTGTCTCTGGCCCCAGGTCCTCCTGGTCCAGTTCAAGGGGACGGGGAAATACTACGCCATCAAAGCACTGAAGAAGCAGGAGGTGCTCAGCCGGGACGAGATAGACAGGTGTGTGAGGGCACTGCAGGGCACCCAGGATGGCTGGCCTGGGCTGTGGCATCCAGAGGGCAGCTGAAGTTTCCTGGGGCTTTGGAGAGGTGACCCCGTGGGGCCAGTCAACCCGCATTCTCTTTTGACACCTGCAGTTGTTAACTGTGTTTCTTTGGGCAGGTCCCTTCTTCTCTCTGTCAGTTTGCTCTACTGTAAAATGGGGGCATTGGTGACTGCGCACATTCAGAGCCCCTTGTGAGCCCCTGACATATAGAAACCATCACTCTATGGTCAGGCACGGGAGTTCATGCCTGTAATCCCAGCACTTTGGAAGGCCGAGGCAGGCAGATCACAAGGTCAGGAGATCGAGACCATCCTGGCTAACATGGTGAAACCCTGTTTCTACTAAAAATACAAGAAATTGGCTGGGCATGGTGGCGGGCACCTGTAGTCCCGGCTACTCAGGAAGCTGAGGCAGGAGAATGGCGTTAACCTGGGAGGCAGAGCTTGCCGTGAGCCAAGATCGCGCCACTGCACTGCAGGCTGGGAGACAGTGCGAGACTCCATCTCAAAAAAAAAAAAAAAATGGGGGAGCTGGGCACAGTGGCTCATGCCTATAATCCCGGCACTTCAGGAGGCCAAGGTGGGAGGATTGCTTGAGCCCAGGAGTTCTAGGACAGCCTGGGCAACATGGCGAAACCCCCTCTCTACAAAAAATACAAAAATTAGCTGGGCATGATGGTGCACATGCAGCTACTTGTGAGGCTGTGGTGGGAGGATCACTTGAACCCCAGTGGCGGAGGTTGCAGTGAGCCGAGATCGTACCACGTCACTCCAGCCTGGGCAACAAAGTGAGACCCTGTCTCAGAAAAAATAAAAAAAAGACTGGGTGCACTGGCTCACGCTTGTAATCCCAGCATTCTGGAAGGCCGAAGCAGGTGGATAACTTGAGGCCAAGAGTTCGAGACCAGCCTGGGCAACACGGCGAAATCCTGTGTCTACTAAAAATACAAAAATCAGCTGGATGTGGTGGCACACTCCTATAATCCCACTTACTCGGGAGGCTGAGGCACGAAAATCACTTGAACCCAGGAGGCAGAGGTTGCAGTGAGCTGAGATCACACCACTGCAGTCCAGACCAGGTGACAGCAAGACTCTGTCTCAAAAACAAAAAAATGAAAAGAAACCATCAGTCTAGCAGTCTACATGCCTGGCACTTTGGCTGAGGGCCCAGTGAGCCAGGGGTGTTGTGCAAGGCACAGGGCACAGCCCAGGAGAAGTTTTCCTTCCCTCTAATACTCTTGCTCTCTCCTGCAGCCTGTACTGCGAGAAGCGGATCCTGGAGGCTGTGGGCCGCACAGGGCATCCCTTCCTGCTCTCCCTCCTTGCCTGCTTCCAGACCTCCAGCCATGCCTGCTTTGTGACTGAGTTTGTGCCTGGTGGCGACCTCATGATGCAGATCCACGAGGATGTCTTCCCAGAGCCCCAGGCCTGGTGGGTTCCATCCCTCCTGCCTGCCTCCCTGTTCCAGCAAACTTGACCTGGTTCCCTACACCCACTGTCTACATCCTGCTTTCCCCCAAGTGCCCAACAGCAGGGGAGCAGGAGTCAGAGTCTTTGGTTTATACCCTGGCACCAACTGACAGCATTTATGACCCTGGGCATCAGCTTATGAAGCTGTGCATTAGTTTTTTTTTTTTTTTTTTTTGGAGATGGAGTTTCACTCTTGTTGCCCAGGCTGGAGTGCAACGGCACGATCTCGGCTCACTGCAACCTCTGCCTCCCTGGTTCAAGCGATTCTCCTGCCTCAGCCTCTCAAGTAGCTGGGATTACAGGCATTGGCCACCACACCTGTCTAATTTTGTATTTTTAGTAGAGATGGGGTTTCTCCATGTTGGTCAGGCTGGTCTGTAACTCCTGACCTCAGGTGATCTGCCCATCTCAGCCTCCCAAAGTGCTGCAATTACAGGCGTGAGCCACCACACCTGGCGAGTCTAAGATATTAATTTGAAAAATAGGCACGATTGGCCAGGCGCCTGTAATCCCAGCACTTTGGGAGGCCGAGGCGGGCGGATCACCTGAGGTCAGGAGTTCACGACCAGCCTGACCAACTTGGTAAAATCTTGTCTCCACTAAAAATACAAAAAATAGCTGGGCATGGTGGCACGCACCTGTAATCCCAACTACTCGAGAGGCTGAGGCCGGAGAATCACTTGAATCCAGGAGGCGGAGGTTGCAGTGAGCTGAGATCCCACCACTTTACTCCAGTCTGATGATGGCAAGACTCCGTCTAAAAAAAAAAAAAAAGGCCGGGTGCGGTGGCTCGCACCTGTAATCCCAGCACTTTGGGAGGTCGAGGCAGGTGGATCACGAGGTCAAGAGATCGAGACCATTCTGGACAACATGGTGAAACCCCATCTCTACGAAAACTAAAAACAAACAAACAAAAAAAACAATAGCTGGGTGTGGTGGCACGTGCCTGTAATCCTAGCTACTGGTGAGCCGAGATTGTGCCACTGCACTCCAGCCTGGGTGACAGAGCGAGACTCCCTCTCAAAAAAAAAAAAAAAAAATAGGCATGATGAGTATCAACTGCAGGGACCAACACTTGGTCCCTGGCACCATTTAAGGGCCCAGGAAGCTGGAAATCGAGGTGACCTTGGGACTGTTAGAGCACCCCCACTCTCAGCATGATGCTTGTCCCAGTCTCACTCATCTCTGACTGGCCGGGACATCCAGGATCCCCCAGCCATGGCCATCCTGGTGCCTCCCTGCCCTGCCTCCCTGGTCTTGGGCCTGAGTTCTCCCATAACCACCCCTGCAGCTTCTACGTGGCTTGTGTTGTCCTGGGGCTGCAGTTCTTACATGAGAAGAAGATCATTTACAGGTGACTTTTGTCCCAGGGATGCCTGGGGGTGGGGGTGGGGTGGGTGAGGACACAGACGCTGCCTCTCTCCTGCCTGGGCTGCTCCAGGTGTGGTTGCTGTTTCCTGGGTCTAAGCCCCCCTCATTCCCTTTGATCTGCACCCTTGCCCTCAGGGACCTGAAGTTGGATAACCTTCTGCTGGATGCCCAGGGATTCCTGAAGATCGCAGACTTTGGACTCTGCAAGGAAGGTGGGGGCTGCCCATTGGGATTCATATCTCCAGCCTTGTTTACCCAGCCTGGCCAATAGGATGATGGGCACATGGCATCTCCCAGGAAATCTCACCCACGGATGCCCTGGTTCCGCTGCTCCAGACCTCATTCCAAGGGACAGCTGGGCACACTGGCCCTTTCTTCCCAGTCCTAGAGGCTCGTATAGAGCCCCAGCCTGCACCTGGCCTGAGGGAGAGTCTATAGTCAGGGCTGGGAGAGGAGACTGAATTCTGCCTTTTGTTTTTTTCTTTCTTTATTTTTTATCTTTTTTTTTTTTTTGAGACGGAGTCTTGCTGTACCGCCCAGGCTGGAGCGCAGTGGCGTAATCTTGGCTCACTGCAGCCTCTACCTACTGGGTTCAAGCAATTCTGCCTCAGCCTCCCAAGTAGCTGGGACTACAGGCGTGTACCATCACGCTCGGCTAATTTTTGTATTTTTTTTTAGTAGAGACGGGGTTTCACTGTGTTAGCCAGGATGGTCTCGATCTCCTGACCTCATGATCCGTCCACCTCGACCTCCCAAAGTGCTGAGATTACAGATGTGAGCCACTACACCTGGCTTCTTTTTTTTTTTTGAGACAGAGTCTTGCCCTGTTGCCCAGGCTGGAGTGCAATGGCATGATCTTGGCTCACTGCCACCTCTGCCTCCAGGGTTCAAGAGATTCTCCCGTCTCAGCTTCCCAAGTAGCTGCAATTATAGGCGCATGTCACCACGCCCCAGCTTATTTTTTGTATCTTTAATAGAGACGGGGTTTTACCATGTTGGCCAGGCTGATCTCAAACTCCTGACCTCATGATCTGCCTGCGTTGGCCTCCCAAAGTGCTGGGATTACAGGTGTGAGCCACCGTGCCCGGCCGGGTTCTGCCTTCTGTGACCTTAGCCTGTGAGCTTGGCTCCGCATGCAGTCAAATGGTGTCATAACCGTTCCCACCTCCTTGGGTACAGGGCAGGGCTTGGCACAGGCTAAGCTCCCTGGCATCATAAGGCTTGGCTGTTGAGGTTATTATGAATAGGCCACACCAATCTGCTTTTGGCGTACCTGTTGATTTGTAGGGATCGGCTTCGGGGACCGGACTAGCACCTTCTGCGGCACCCCAGAGTTCCTGGCTCCCGAGGTGCTGACCCAGGAGGCGTACACACGGGCTGTGGACTGGTGGGGGCTGGGTGTGCTGCTCTATGAGATGCTGGTGGGTGAGGTGAGTGCTGGAGTGTGCTGTCTGGGCCTCTGGGTTGGAGTAGGGTGGCCCGTGCATCCTGCTGAGCCCCCATCTCCACAGTGCCCTTTCCCAGGGGACACGGAGGAAGAGGTGTTTGACTGTATCGTTAACATGGACGCTCCCTACCCCAGCTTTCTGTCGGTGCAAGGGCTTGAGCTCATTCAGAAGGTAAGCACTGCAGGGTCTGGGTCTGGGCTGGATGGCCGCTTAAGGCCCATGTGCCCTCTGCCATGGGACAGCAGACCCCCTGCCACCCATCCGTAGAGCGCTCTGGGCCAGCGTGCTTGGGGCCTGTGGATGATGGCAGTGCCTGGGGCTGAATGCCCTAAGTGAGCACCTGTCCTATTGCCCAGCTCCTCCAGAAGTGCCCGGAGAAGCGCCTCGGGGCGGGTGAGCAGGATGCCGAGGAGATCAAGGTCCAGCCGTTCTTCAGGGTGAGTGGCTGGGGTGGCGGTGGTCCCCTGTGCCTGGCAGGGTAGGTGACACAGAGTGACTCATGGAGCTGCTGTTCCTGCCATCTCAGGCGCCTCTCCTTTTCCCCCAGACCACCAACTGGCAAGCCCTGCTCGCCCGCACCATCCAGCCCCCCTTCGTGCCCACCCTCTGTGGCCCTGCGGACCTGCGCTACTTTGAGGGCGAGTTCACAGGGCTGCCGCCTGCCCTGACCCCACCTGCACCCCACAGCCTCCTCACTGCCCGCCAACAGGCCGCCTTCCGGGACTTCGACTTTGTGTCAGAGCGATTCCTGGAGCCCTGAGGGCATCTCCTGGCACCTCTGTCCCCTTCCCCCACAGACTGCTAGAGCCTCTGCTTGCCTACCTGTGTGCCCTGCCTGGAGGTCCAGGCCTTGCCGGGTACTTATGAGCCCTTGGGACTCGAGGTGGCAGCCATGGGGCCACTGTTGTGGGCTTTGCTCAGTGTCACTGGGCAAAGTGTGTCCCCTCCCCCTCCAGCTCGCCCTCCTCTACCTCCCAGCGAGACCTGGCCCAGAAAGGGTGCCGCAGCAAGGAGTGATGTAGTTTGTCTTTTTAAGACTGGACTTGCTTTATAGACTATTAAATTTGTAAAAGTGTGCACTGGCAGTCGCCTGGGTGGGGCTGGGGTGGAGCCCGGGGTCTGCTTGGGCCTGAGCTGCCCACAGGTCCTTTTTTCCCTTTCTTCCTTGGAAGGCAGAACTGCCCACCGAGGCAGGGATCTGTCTGTCTTGAAGTTCAGTTCTGGGACCTGGGAGGAGTGGGCAGGAGTCAACCCTCCGAGGGCTGACCCTAGCTGGGGACAGGTCCCCTGGTTTTCAGGCACAAGATAGTAGCCCAGCCTCTAGCAACCCTAAACAGCTGGGCTGCTGCCCTCCTCCTCCTCCTCAGCCCAGAGGGTCTCCCAGGACCCCGAGGGCCATCCACAGAAGAAGTGGGCCAGGTTGCGGGTCAGGCCTCGGTCGAAGGGGTTGCCGGGGCGCTGGCGGAGATAGGCGATGCGGTGTGAGGAGATGAATTCCCAGGTGGTGGTGTTGCTGGCCACCAGGTAGAGGTGTGAGGCGAGGAGCAGGCTGGCCACCAACGAGAGGAGGGACAGCAGCAGGAAGGTGGCGAACAGGAGCCCACTGGATCGAAGCCACAGTCCCCAGGGCTGGAAGAACTGGAGGCCTGACCTGCAGGGCAGGGGACAGGGGCCTGGTGCTGGGGGAGGGCAGGGGAGCCCTTCCCTCCCTGTGCTGGATCCCTGGGAGTCCTGGCTCTGTCCAGCCCTGTGGGAGCATACATCCCACCCTCCCCCTATGCCCGGGCAGCAGCACCCACCATGCCAGGTACAGGCCCCAGAGAAGCACCACCAGCTGCAGTGCCAGGTAGACCACAAAGAGTGGGTGGTTGCGCTCCCCTACACAGTTCTCCATCCAGGGGCAGTGGTGGTCGTAGCGGCGGACGCAACGGCGGCACTCACGGCAGTGTCGAGCCCTCAGGGGCTGCTGTGGGCATGGAGGAGAGTGGAGGCTCAGTGCCAGCCCTGCTGTGAGCCCACCACTGAGGGGAGGAATCAGGGCCTGATGATGGAAGGCCTTCTTGGAGGAGGGGTGAGGCCCCGGCACTGGGGCAGGAGGAGGTCGAGGAGTCTCAGCTTTGGCCCAACCTCTCCCAGGTGAGTGTCCCCGCACCACTCACCAGCACCAGGCAGTATCTGCAGCGCCGAAGAGGGATGGCTGGAGGAACCATGGCTGTCTGCTCCTCTTTGAGCTCCTCCTGGAATGAGGGGTGGGGTATAAGACAGGATCCCCTTGGGAGACAGGTGGCATTGGCGGGCAGCTCCCCTAGGGGCCGGCTTAGCTCTGGTTGTGGAGTTTAGGCCCCATCCCGTGCAGAATGGAGGTGTGGGGTGTGGTGGAGCACCCTGGACTGAGGGTGGCTGTGTGATGTTTGCAAGTCTCTTCCTTCTCTGGGCCCCAGCAGTTTCCTCACTACTGTAGGATGGGGCTCTAGGGCTGGCAAGAGGATTCACTGAGCTGCCCCCACAAGAGCCTGCAGCACAGAGCCTGGCATGGAGACTGCTGGTGGCTGTTGAGTCCCCGTTGGTGAGAGTAGGGGCCCCTGGTTACCTGAGGCTGGGGCTGCGCATTCACGTAGCCGGGGTCCATGAGTGACACAGCGAGGTAGAGCAGCAGGGAGCCCAGCACCAGGAGCAGGAAGGTGAGGGGCAGGAGCAGCTCGCCCTGCTCCTCCCATTGCCGCAGCTCTGGAGAGGCCGGGAGAGCACAGTGAGGCTGGGCCGGGTAGAACAGGAGTGGGTGGGACTGGGTTGCAGTTGGAGGTGGGGAAGTGTGTTCCTGGCCTGGCAAAGACCTGGAGATGTTGGTTCCATGAGTGGTTGTGTGTGGCCAGCAGTTCATCTGAACTTTATCTGGAGGGTCAGAGGGAACCATGGAAGGTTATAAGGCCAGATCTGTTTTGGAAAACCTCATCGCTAGAGAAATGGATCAGGGGAAGCCTAGGGGCAGAGAATCTGGCCAGGAGGAAGAAGAGGGGAGCTGCAAAGGCCTGGCAGGAAGTGAGAGAGGAAGGAATGGACAGAGGGGGCTGCTGGGTGAAGGGAGCCAGACCTGACTGGATGTGGGACAGAAGGAGGAGGGGTCCAGCGTCTCTGGCTCTGCAATGGTGAGAGACTGGCCAGGTCTGAAATGCCTGAGAGAGAGATGGGAGGGAGGGTGCAGCTGGCAGGCTCAGGTGCTGCAGAGGGGCATAAGAAAGGGTCCAGTGGCTTCAGCCCATGGAGGTGACAGGATTTTGGGGAGGTAGGGTGCAGGGCAAGGAATGAGGGGGCAGGAGACCACCAGACAGCGGAGTGTAGACAAATCCCGTGTCCCTTGTAAGGGGGAGCAGAGAAGAAAGGGTGGCTTTTGAGGGGGGTCATTTTCTGATAGGGAGACCTGAGCAAGTTTTTAGGCTAAAGGGTGAAGGTGGTGGAGGAGGTCTGAGGTCTTGGGAGGAAAACCAGAAGGGGCCCCAGTCCAGAAACTGAGGCTGGACCACCATGGAAGGAGGGCTGGGGGCTGCTGTGGGTGACAGTGAGGGAGGCTGCCCGTGGCAGGTGAGGTGCTGGGTAGGGGGCTACTGAGGGGAATGAGGGAAATGGAGGTGGGTAGGTAGGTGAATCTGTGGGAAGATGGGAGACAGGCCTCACCCCGTGGGGTGTTTTCTTGCCTGAGGGGTTGCCTGGACTTGGGCAGCTAGTGGCCATGGGGGTGTGGAGGGTGTGGGTGTGGACACAATGCCAATCCTTGCATCTAGTTGAGCCTCCTAATCGTAAGGATGGGAAGATTTGGGGTCAGTTCCTGGGAAGGAACTGGTGGGTCCCAGGATCAAGGGACATGGGGCTCAAGTCGGTCCTTGGATCTGGTGGGCACCGGCTGGGTCCTGGGATGGACAGGGCATTTGGCAATGATCAGGAAGATGCTGGGATTAATCAGGAATCAACGGGGTATCAGGCGGAGAGCGGGTGGCTATTGGAATGATAGATGGGGAGGGGGCTTCAGGAGCTGGCAGAGATCGGGCCAATCCCAGGATCTCCAGGGATTAGGCGGGAGACCCAGTGAGACCCGAAAGTCCGGGGAACCACGCGGGATCGGGTGGGTCCGGGGTCGCTCGGGGTCCGGCTCACCGGTATCGTGCAGGAAGAGCACCAGCGTGATCCCCCAGGTCAGCACGGTGTGCCCGGTCCGCACCAGGACCCCAGGGCTGAGGAGCGCCCAGGGGGCCATCGCCTCGGCCCGGGGCCCCACCCGGAAGAAGCGCCCAGAAGGGCGGGCCCTCCGAGGGAGGGGAACGCGGTCACCCGGGGATTGGTGGATCTGGGCGCTGGGCAGGGCCGGACTGGATCAGGGAGTCTGCCTATTGGATGGCAGCTGCGGCCGAGTGGACCCTCAAGCCAACAGGTGCCTGAAGAGGCTGAGGGCGGGGCCGGCGCGCGCGCAGCTGGTAACTCCCCCAACTCCAGCCCCACCCGCCAGGTAACTTTTGAAAGCCCAGGCGCGCGCGCGCACCTCCCCCGCGCTCCCCTGTGCCCGCCCTTGCAGCCTCGCGCATGCGCGTAGCTCCCTGGGCGCTTAAAAGATCCAGCGGTTTGCTTTGAGTCCGAGAGGCAAATTTGTGCCCATTTCGAAGATGTAATGACTAAGGTCTCCAGAGGGCCAGGGCTCGCCCAAGGTTGGTCTGTGGTGACAGCTTTACCTCCTTGCTATTTATTCTCAGATATTGCAAATGGAGGAGAGAAAAGTGGAGGTATGTGGTGCACATTCTGACTATGGGTGATCCAACTTAGGCGGGAGTCAGAAATCCCAGCACTGCCCCTTCCTACCTGTGTGACCCTGGGCGAGTTACTGAGCCCCTCTGAGCTGTTTTCTGTCTCTATAAGGGGGATAACAATAGTGTCTTAAGGTGTTTGGGAGGACTAAATAATGGAAGCGCCTTGTCTAGCACGGGGCTGTCTTGCCTCTCCTGCTGTGAGCCACCACCTACAGGCGGACTTTCCCCGCCAGAGGCTTCAGGCCGTCTTCCTTCCCTGTGTCCCCAGGGCCTTCCCCACTCAGCCCTGCCTTTCCACAGCACCTCCCACTGATACCAGCATCCTCCTCCGCCTCCATCTGATTGGCCCCATCCCAGCTCCTCCAGGGTACTCCTCTGACATCTGTTGTTTTTCTCAGCTCAACATCCTTTTTTTGATTGGGGAATTGACTTCCCATCCCATGTGATTGGAGGGACTGCCCCTCACCCCATAGGATGGCTAGCGGCCGGCTGTGGGCGTTCGACTCTGCAGAACCAATCACAGGCCTTCCATGAGATTACTGTCTAGATGCTGAGAGGAAGGGGCATTCTTTTGGATCTCAAGCCTAAGGAATGGGATATAAGGCAACCGAGAGCCATCTTTACGCTGTGCGGTGAGGGCCTACCCTGTCTGTGGCTGGAGAAAATGAGACCAACTTATAAAGACACATAGAGATGGATAAGCAGCACTAAAGGAGGGAGCGAGAGATGGTCAGAACAATATTGTCTGAGCCCTCCAGATTCAGCTGTCCCTGAAGCTGATACTAACTACTAACTGCATCCCCTGGTTGCAAGTCAATTAATTCCCACCTTTTTTTTTTTTTTCCCCAGACAGAGCCTCACTCTGTTGCCTAGGCTGGAGTGCAGTGGCACGATCTGGGCTCACTGCAAACTCCGCCTCCCAGGTTCAAGCGATTCTCCTGCCTCAGCCTCCCAAGTAGCTGGGACTACAGGCGCCCGCCACCACGCCCGGCTAATTTTCTGTATTTTTAGTAGAGACGGGGTTTCACCGAGTTAGCCAGGATGGTCTCGATCTCCTGACCTCGTGATCCACCCACCTTGGCCTCCCAGAGTGCTGGGATTACAGGCGTGAGCCACCACACCCGGCCTGTTTTCTGCTTTCTTGAGATGGGGTCTCACTATGTTGCCCAGGATGGCCTCAAACTCCTGAGCTGAGGCAATCTTCCCCCTCAGCCTCCAGAGTAGTTGGGACTGCAGGCGTGCACGACCATGTCTGGCTTAAAGGGAGAATGAGGGAGTGGAGGGAAATGGTGAGGACTTCAGTAGAGTAAGGGAAATGAAAAATTCCGAAGGGTTGGTCATGGTAAATGTGATTAGGCAGCTCTGTGTGCTCGCTGGCAATTATGAAAGTTAGGACTCTGTTCTCCCGCAGAGACTAGGAGACAGAGGCTCCAATCTTCCTGATATATATATATATATTTTTTTTTTGAGATGGAGTCTGGCTCTGTCGCCCAGGCTGGAGTGCAGTGGCGCCATCTCGGCTCACTGCAAGCTCCGCCTCCCGGGTTCACGCCATTCTCCTGCCTCAGCCTCCCGAGTAGCTGGGACTACAGGTGCCCACAACTGCGCCTGGCAATTTTTTTTTGTATTTTTAGTAGAGACGGGGTTTCACCGTGGTCTCGATCTCCTGACCTTGTGATCCGCCCGGCTCGGCCTCCCAAAGTGCTGGGATTACAGGCTTGAGCCACCACGCCCGGCCAAATCTTCCTGATATTACACTTCAATGGAATGGCCTTCAGGTCCTTGAATGGCTTTCAGCTCCTGAATTGTGACATACACACACATCTCAAATGGACAGAGGAAGGATCACAATTTTAAGTTCCCATCCCACCACACTTTTTTTTTTTTTTTTTTGAGATGGAGTTTCACTCTTTTTGCCCAGGCTGGAGTGCAATGGCACGATCTTGGCTCACTGCAACATCTGCCTCCCAGTTTCAAGCGATTCCCCTGCCTCAGCCTCCCAAGTAGCTGGGATTACAGGCATGTGCCACCACGCTTGGCTAATTTTGTATTTTTAGTAGAGACAGGGATTCTCCATGTTGGTCAGGCTGGTCTCGAACTCCCAACCCGCCTTGGCCCCCCAGAGTGCTAGGATTGCAGGTGTGAGCCACCGCTTTTTTTTTTTTTTTTTTTTTTTGAGACAGTTTCATACTGTCTGCCTGGTGTGATCTCAGCTCACTGCAAACTCCGCCTCCTGGGTTCAAGTGATTCTCCTGCCTTAGCTTCCCAAGTAGCTGGAATTACAGGCATGTGCCACCATGCCTGGCTAATTTTTTTTAATTCTTAGTAGAGACAGGATTTCACCATGTCGGCCAGGGTACCCTTGAACTCCTTGTGATCCGCCTGCCTCGGCCTCCCAAAGTGCTGGGATTACAGGCGTGAGCCACTGCACCCAGCCAGAGGTCACATTTCTTAGGGAGACTCAGTAAAATGACTTTATGGTTTAGACATCAGTCTGCTTTTGGAGAGGTAGGTCATGTTTGAAGGTGCTAAGTGGCAAAATATAGTTTCTTTTTTTTTCTCTCCAACTTTCTTTTTTTTTTTTTTTTTTTTTTTTTTTTGAGGCGGAGTCTTCACTCTGTCGCCCAGGCTGGAGTGCAGTGGCACCATCTCGGCTCACTGCAAGCTCCGCCTCCCGGGTTCGCGCCATTCTCCTGCCTCAGCCTCCGGAGTAGCTGGGACTACAGGCGCCCGCCACTGCGCCCGGCTAATTTTTTGTATTTTAGTAGAGACGGGGTTTCACCATGTTAGCCAGGATGGTCTCGATCTACTGACCTCGTGATCCGCCCGCCTCGGCCTCCCAAAGTGCAGGGATTACAGGCGTGAGCCACCGCACCCGGCCTCTCTCCAACTTTCATTTTAAGCTCAGGGGTACATGTGTAGGGTGTGCAGTCTTGTTACATAGGTAAACGTGTGCCACGGTGGTTTGCTGCACAGCTCATCCTGTCACCTAAGTGTTTTGTTTTGTTTTGTTTTTGAAATGGAGTCTTGCTCTGTCACCTGGGCTAGAGTGCAATGGCACGATCTCAGCTCACTGCAAACTCTGCCTCCTGGGTTCAAGCAATTCTCCTGCCTCAGCCTCCTGAGTAGCTGGGATTACAGGTGCGTGCCACCACACCAGCTAATTTTTGTGTTTTTAGTAGAGACGGGGTTTCACCATTTTGGCCAGGCTAGTCTCAAACTCCTGACCTCAAGGGATCCACCCGCCCTGGCCTCCCAAAGTCCTGAGATTACAGGCATGACCCAGCCTGGCCACAAGTTTTTAAAAGGAGAGCCCTCGATGTGCCAGGTTTTGTGCTGGGCTACAACAGAGCCTTGATGTGGGTTGCTGTTCACAGTCCAATGGGGGAGACGAGATAAAGCAACTTCAGCCCCGTGAGATAAGTAGATGCTGTGATGGGATGAGCAGGAACTAGAGTGTTCCTGACACAGGAAATGGCAGGTACCAGGCCAAGGAGCTAGAGGAGGAGCACCTGGCACCTCTGAGGACCTTGTTTTCCCTCCTTTACTGTAGCAACCTTGAGGAAGTAAGTCATTTCAGGCCAGGTATGGTGGCATATGCCTGTAATCTCAACACTGTGGGAGGCTGAAGTGGGAAGACTGCTTGAGCCTGAGAGTTTGAGACCAGACTGGGCAACACAGTGAGACCCCATTTCTACAAAAAAAACCCAAAAATTAGAAGTGCATGGGGTGCACGTTTGTTGTCCCAGCTACTTGGGAGGCTGAGGTGCAAGGATTGCTTGAGCCCAGGAGATCGAGGCTGCAGTGAGCTGTGATCGTGCCATTGCACTCAGCCTGGGCAACAGTGAGACCTTGTCTCAAAAAAATAAAAAATAAAGTCACTTCACCTCTCTGAGCCTCAGTGTCCCTGTCTGTAAAATGGGTTATTGCCAGGGTTCTGAGGAGGCGGAAGGTACATGAAGCACTTAGCCCGGGGCCTGGCACACAGATGAAGGTTCAGCAGTGTTGGCTGCTGCTGGCAGGCCCTTCCCTCATTCCCTCCGAGGCACCGACAACCCACCAGGGTTCTGAGGCAAAGGACTCGAGGCCCTTCCTGCCCAGGTCCTGTGGGTGGCCAGTGGCAGGGGGCTCTCAGCCAGGGGAGAGAGAGAGGCCAGATCCAGGCCCTGCAGCGGGTGGAGAAGAGGGGACCTCGGCTGTGGGAGGAGTCAGTGCTCAGCTTCCAGAAACGCTTAATTGAGTCCTGATGCCCAGGCTTAAAACCTCACATAGAAGGTAAAATCCACACACTCACGGTGGTCTATAAAGGGTGTGACCGTATCATTTCTTTTTTGTTTTTTGAGACAGAGTCTCGCTCTGTCACCCAGGCTGGAGTGCAGTGGTGTCATCTGGGCTCACTGCAAGCTCTGCCTCCCAGGTTCACGCCATTCTCCTGCCTCAGCCTCTCGAGTAGCTGGGACTACAGGTGCCTGCCACCACGCCCGGCTAATTTTTTCGTATTTTTCAGTAGAGACGGGGTTTCACCGTGTTAGCCAGGATGGTCTTGATCTCCTGACCTCGTGATACGCCCGCCTGGGCCTCCCAGAGTGCTGGGATTATAGGCGTGAGCCACCGCGCCTGGCTGACCATATCATTTCTTATTCCAGGCAGCTCTTGAGGATGACAAGGCACTGTCGATAGAGCTGCGGGGACCACAGGTGTCAGCCAGGACGGCCCTGGGCCATGCTAGAGTCTGGGCACCTCATGATTTGGCCCCAGCGACTTCTTGGTCCCGTCCCACTCCACCCTTGTTCCTCACGCTGCCAGGGCCACATGGGGCTGCTTCTCTGTCCACCCTGGCAGGACCCTCTGCTGAGGATGCACTTTTCCTCCGCCCCTCGGGCCAGACCTGGGCAGCCTCCATCTTTTCACTGGGTTTGGCTGCACTCTGGCTCTTGTGAGAAGCCTCCTGGACACATGGGGACACCGTGCTGGCTCCTTCCCTTCTCCCTAAAGCACTGTGGCCCAGCGGACTCCAGGCTTCCCTGACCTGCCTGCCCACTCCCTCCACTGCCTTCTCCCCGCTGGTGGCACAGAGTCGTTATCTTCTATTTGCCATCTGTCTCCCCCATCAGGCTGAGCCATCCTGGGCAGGCACCCTGTTGGTCTGGTTGCCAGCTGTGTCCTCAGTGGGCACAGGGATGTGAAGAGAACGCATAGGAAACAGGTACTCCAGCTCAGTCCCCTGCCACCTGTCCCCAGCCTGCAGCCCTTTAACCTACCAAACACACCCCTCCCTACCACAGAATTATCCACACTGCCGTCCCCCTGCCGGGGGTGGCTCAAGTCCTGCTCCAGAGCCTGGAAGCCAGGCTAGCAATCCCCTCCACAAAAAAAGACGCTCTGTTCTCCATTTTGCACAAAAATGTATTTCTGTGACATCCCAAAGTACAGACATTTCCCCAGGCCCCAGGGGGTAAAGCAATGAGGTGTGAACTCTGCCAGGGTCTGGCCGGGGCCACTGAGCGTGGGATGGAAGGGAGCGCTGCATGCAGCCCATCTGCCAAGCTGGGGGAACACAGGGCTGCCGCCCACTTCCCAGGACAGGGAGGGAGAGGCTCCGGGAGAAAAAGGCCAGGTGTCTCTCCCAAAGCTGCTCACCCATCCCGTCCTGCCTGGAGGCGGAAATGCTAGGAACACCTGAAAACAGGCCGGCAGAGGGAAGAGGGAAGAAAAAGCCATCATCCAAAGGCTGCCTCCAGGGTTAGCGCTGCTCCCCAGGCCCCTGTGATCCACAAGTGTCCGATGAGAAGCAAGGCAGCGTCCACCGAGGGAGGAGCACAAGAGAGCCGGCGCCTCTCAGGCTTCCAAGGTAAAGCCGAGGGCAGGGTAGGACCGCCAGAGAGGCCCAAGCAGCCACTGCAGGGCAGTCCGAGTGCTGGTCTGGAGGCGGCTGTGTGGCCGCTGTGGGTCAAAGGCTGGCGTGGGACCTCTGCCTCTGAGAGGCGTGGGGTCCTCTGGGCAGCGGGGCAGGCTGGGATGAGGAGGCAGGCTCAGTTCTGCTGGTGGGAGCGCCTGGGCAGTTGAAGGCTGTGGAGCAAGGAAGCAAGCCCCTGGCCCCAGAAGATGCTGGCTTCCAGGGCAGGGGGCAGGTTCTGGATATGTTTTGGCAGAAGGGGCAGTGGAATCTGCCCCCAAGTTCTGACCATCCCTGGGCTGGGGCTTTCCACAGCCTGGGACCTGGTGGGAGACTAGGAGGCAGCCTCCATAGCAGCGTGGCCTCAGGCAGGCCTGGCCGGACAGCAGCAGGGCCACTGGGCGCCCTGCTCCTGGAAGGTCTTCAGGGGCAGGGCTGCCTGGACCTTAGCCTAGGAACAGCTCACTTTCTTGCCCCAGATGGCCCACAGCTGGGAGCACCAAGGCTTTTGGGAGACCCAGTGGGGTAAGTTCTAATCCCCAAACCCCATCAGCTGTGCCCGGGAGCCGAGATGGAGTTCTCAGGCATGGGCAGTGGGTCAGGATGCTGGATACACTGTCCAAGGCCTGCTCCTCTCATGAAAGGAAGCCAGACTGGGGTCTGAGTTTCCTGGACAAGGACTGGATACTCACAGCGTTATAGGCATTTAGTCTGGTTGGGGTAGGAGTGAGTGTGTCAGCGATGAAGGCTGAGTGGGTTTGAGAATGGCCAAGGAAGCTGCAAGGACTCAGGAGTGTTGCTTTTGTTTTTGTACAGAAATCATACACACAAAACTTCACACTTCCTAACCAAAAAAAAAATATATATATAATATATATATCTCACTAATGTTAAGGAAAAGCGTTGGTTGTGCAAAAGTCCCCCATGTCTCTTCACTCCGTGGGGGGCTCCCTCGGAAGGGGACTGCCCGCTGGGCTGCTTGAGCACGCTTCCTCCCCGCCTGTGGTCCAGAGCGGTGGTGGCCATGGGGGTGGAGGCCTCTATCTGGATGTGTCCATGTTTTCCTCTTTAAAGTTACTGCAGTGCTCAATCACCTTGCTGGAGACAATGAGGGAGACAGGATTGGAGGGTGGGCTTGGGTGGGGTGAGCCCAGCCCCTCCAAGGTCATCACGCAGCTGGGTAAACACGTGTTCACAGTGATGGTGATGCTGACTGAATGATGTGGATGGAGGGGTTGGCAGAGTGGCTGGCATGTGCAGGGGACTCAGGGAATGGCACCTGTGGCCGTGAATGCCATCACCAGCTGTCCTCCGCTTCCTTCCTTCCCACCACCCCCAGTTCCAGGGCATCTGTGGATAGGGGTCCCCAAATCAGCTCAGGCCTGACCTCCAGAACCCTTTGGAACTTTCTTCAGTGACCTCTTCCTTCTTCATTTTCCCTGCACACCAGACCCTTCTCTTTCCAGAAGTCCACCAGTGGTCCCCAAACTGACTGCACATCAGATTCCCCCAGAGGCCCGGATCCAGTGGCAGGTCCAGGGTGGGGTGGGGGCAGCTGTGTTCGCACAAGGGCCCCCACTACCCTGTGGCAGCTGGGGCCCAGCACTCCAGCTCAGATTTCAAGTCTCACCCACCCCAGCCTGACCCCTGCCACCCATCACTGTCAGTTGTCACCTTGGAACCCGGAGAGCTTGCCCATTCAACACCAAGCCTGTGGGTTAGGGGCTTCACTGCAGCCTCTGTGTGTTAAAGGGGTGCCCCAATACCTTTTAGGAAGCAAATTCCCAGAGTGGGAGAGGGGCCAGTGGACAGGCCGAGAGCCTTCTCCTAAGCATCATCCAGGGTCATTTACTCCTTGCTGTCAGATAGGCCAGTGCCTCAGATTCCCATCACAGGCCTTGGACACATGTTCAAAGTGACTGTGGTAGGTAACTGGTCAGTCTTACCCAGTGCTTCTCAAATTTCCCAGGAATCCCTGTTAACCATGAAAATTCCAGGGCCACCTCCCACCTCCCAGATGCACTGGAAAAGAAAACCTAGGGGTGGGTCCTGTCCATTTATTCTTAAATTTTATTTTTTTGAGACAGAGTCTCGCTCTGTTGACCAGGCTGGAGTGCAGTGGCACCATCTCGGCTAACTGCAACCTCCGCCTCCTAGGTTCAAGTGATTCTCCGCCTCAGCCTCCCAAGTGGCTAGGATTATAGGTGCGCACTACTACGCCCAGCTAATTTCGTATTTTTAGTAGAGATGGGGTTTTACCATGTCAGCCAGGTCTCGAACTCCTGACCTCAAGTGATCCACCCACCTCAGACTCCCAGAGTGCTAGGATTACAGGTGTGAGCCCCTGTGCCTGGCCAGCAGTGCCTTTGGGCAGATATAATAGAACCAGGTGACATTTCCCTGCCCGGGCCCAGGAAGTGGCTGTCTGAGGAGCCTCTGAGTTCCAGGCCCCTCCTCCATGTGACCTTTTGCTCTATACAGAGACATGAAAAAGTGTGCTGGGTCAGCTTGACTGTTGTCCCTTCTAGAATGAATCCTGGAGAAAACAAGGTCGTTTCTGACGATTTCGACATGTCACATCCCTGAGAGTCTCTCCTGTCCTGATTGACTTGAGAACTGGAGGGAGTGGCATTTTAGACACTGCAGTGAAAGCCACACAGCCACAGAAGGCCGGGACTCTACCATGTTTGCGACCTTCACATTCAGCAAGCTCACTTGCACTCTGCCTCGTCTCATCTCCAGAATGTATTTGACCATACCATGTCCCTTCTTTAGTGGGAACGTCTTTGGCCAAACAATGAAAAGTTCTGACCTCACTTGCTAATACCCGGTGATAAAAGGATGGAATTTGTTGGGAATAAAATAAAACGAAGCTTACAAACGAGGGCCCTGATGCTCCGTTCAGAGCTTGGTCATCTAGTTTCCAGCCATACTGTGGTCAAGATGACATTTGGAGAGGCCCCAGCTGGACATCAATACACTGTCAACCTCTGTACTCAACCCCAAGCTGCCCCGGGAATTTCAGTCATTCCTAACCTCCAGAGGGCGCCCGCTATGCCCTTACTCCCCCAAATCAAGGTTCCAGGCGGAAACACACTGCTAGTCTCTTACCGGGCCATTTCCTTGGTCTCCTGCCGTGCGGTCGCCATCTTAATTATGTCCCTCAGAAGGGGCAACCCCCCTTCTTTGATCAGCAGAGGGCAGTACTTGTCCGCTGTGGGATAGGAGCAGACAGCAGAGGATCAGGATGGTCTTCTGATCAGCCCGAGGCCCAGAAACCCACCCTGTCTGTGAGGACTATCCTGGTGCTGGGGGTGTGAAGGCACAGGCCTTGGTGGGGGCAAGACGTGTGCCCAGCCCCATGGGTGGGAGTTCTGCATCCACGTAGGGGAAGCAAGAGGTGACTCCTTGGTTTGAAGTTGCTGTATTTATTTCCAGAGCTCATTCTTTTTTTTTAAAAAAATTTTTATATATATAAAATCTTAAAAATATATATATATATATTTTTTATATATATATATATATATATTTTTTTTTTTTTTTTGAGACGGAGTCTTGCTCTGTCACCCAGGCTGGAGTGCAGTGGCCAGATCTCGGCTCACTGCAAGCTCCGCCTCCCGGGTTTACGCCATTCTCCTGCCTCAGCCTCCCGAGTAGCTGGGACTACAGGCGCCCGCCACCTCGCCCGGCTAGTTTTTTGTATTTTTTAGTAGAGACGGGGTTTCACCGTGTTAGCCAGGATGGTCTCGATCTCCTGACCTCATGATCCACCCGTCTTGGCCTCCCAAAGTGCTGGGATTACAGGCTTGAGCCACTGCGCCCGGCCATAATTTTTTTTTTTTTTTTTTGAGACAGAGTCTCACTCTGTCACCCAGGCTGGAGTGCAGTGGCGTGATCTGAGTTCATTGTAACCTCTGCCTCCTGGGTTCAAACGATTCTCCTGTCTCAGCCTCCCTAGTAACTGGGACTACAGGCACGTGCCACCAAGCCCAGCTAATTTTTATATTTTTAGTAGAGACGGGGTTTCACTATGTTGGCCAGGGTGGTCTCAAACTCTTGGCATCAAATGATCCGCCCACCTCGGCCTCCCAGTGTGCTAGGATTACAGGCGTGAGCCACTGCACCCAGACTAATTATTATTATTTTTTTTTTTTTTTTTTTTTTGAGACGGAGTCTCGCTCTGTCACCCAGGCTGGAGTGCCGCGGCCGGATCTCGGCTCACTGCAAGCTCCGCCTCCCGGGTTCACGCCATTCTCCTGCCTCAGCCTCCCCAGTAGCTGGGACTACAGGCGCCCGCCACCTTGCCCGGCTAGTTTTTTGTATTTTTTAGTAGAGACGGGGTTTCACCGTGTTAGCCAGGATGGTCTCGATCTCCTGACCTCGTGATCCGCCCGTCTCGGACTCCCAAAGTGCTGGGATTACAGGCGTGAGCCACCGTCGCCCGGCCTATTTTTTTTTTTTAAAGCAGAGACAGGGTCGCGCCATGTTGCCTATGTTGGTCTCAACCTCTTGGGCTCAAGCAATCCTCCACCTCAGCCTCCCAAAGGGCTGGGATTACAGGTGTGAGACACTATGCCTGGCCTCCAGCGCTCATTCTCTGGAAAATGTCACCCAAACCAGTGAGACCAGTGGCTCCTAAAGATGGTGATCCTTTGAGAAGTTTCTATAAAAATATAGATTTCTAAGCCCTGTCGCTCAATATTCTTTTTCAACAAATCCAAGGACCAAGATTTATCCGTATTTTCACCAGGTGATTCTGGTGACCCACCAGGTTGGAACCAGCTGGTGGTATAGTTGGTTTTTTTCATGCAGAAAGCATGGAGACTTCTATTTTATTTCTGGAGATGGGGGTCTCGCTATGTTGCCCAGGCTGGAGTGCCCAAGGCATGATCATAGCTCAATGCAGCTGGAAACTCCAGACCTCAGGCAATTCTCCTGTCTCAGCCTCCTGAATAGCTGTGTGCACCACTGAGCCCAGCAGGCATGGAGATTTTGGACTGTTCCTGCACATGGAAACGGGAAGCATTAAGAAAGCTGTCTGGGAACTCTGCACAGGTGTTTCGCCTGCTAGGCCTGCTTCTGGTGAGGAGGCAGGAGTGGGCCGTTAAGCTGGGTGTCCCACAAATGCTGGAAAGTGGAGGGTTCTGCTCTGAGGCACAAAAGCGGCAGCAGCAATTAATGCTCCCCCCTGGACTACAAACTCCCTGAGGGCACATCTGCTTTCAGCTGGATGAGTGTCTGAACCCAGGACCAGTCAGCACTCACGGTAGACAGACACGAGGTTATACAGGGCCCAGGTTGCCCAGTGCTGGCTGACAGGAGAGATTCCCTGGGGAAGGAGGCGAAGAATTGGTTCAAATGACCTGCAGGAAAAGAAATCAAGGTCACTGTGGATACTGGGGGTGAGGAGTGTGTCTTTTCTTGTCTGAGGTTTCCTCCCACTGGGGAATCCTAGTGATCAACCATGACAGGCTGGCAGGATGCCAGGGAGAAGGGACAGCTGGCCCTGCATCCCACTGGCAGGCTGCACAACGAGGCTCCCTTGGAGAGAGGATAAAGGCACAAGCACATGAGGGAGGCAGAGGGGACCCAGATTAGGAGGAGCAGAAAGCTGGAGACCTCAGCAAGGAGCAGAGACCCAGCCTGGGGAGAAGGGGAGACGCACACTGGGAACAGAAGCACGTGTCACTGTTTCTTTTTCTGAGATGGAGTTTTGCTCTGTCGCCCAGGCTGGAATGCAGTGGAGCGATCTCCACTCATTGCAACCTCTGCCTCCTGGGTTTAAGCAATTCTCCTGCCTCAGCCTCCTGAGTAGCTGAGATTACAGGCGTGTGCCACCACACCCAGCTAATTTTTTTTTTTTTTTCTTTTGAGACGGAGTCTTGCTCTGTTGCCCAGGCTGGAATGCAGTGGAGCGATCTCAGCTCACTGCAAGCTCTGCCTCCTGGGTTCATGCCATTCTCCTGCCTCAGCCTCCTGAGTAGCTGGGACTACAGGCACCCGCCACCACACTCGGCTAATTTTTTTGTATTTTTAGTAGAGACGGGGTTTCACCGTGTTAGCCAGGATGGTCTTGATCTCCTGACCTCGTGATCCGCCTGCCTCAGCCTCCCAAAGTGCTGGGATTACAGGCGTGTGCCACCGTGCCTGGGCTAATTTTTGTATTTTTAGTAGAGACAGAGTTTCAGTATGTTGGTCAGGTTGGTCTCAAACTCTTGACCTCAACTGATCCGCCTGCCTCAGCTTCCCAAAGTGCTGGGATTACAGGCATGAACCATCATGTCCGGCCCTTTTTTCGTTTTTGAGACTGAGTCTCACTCTGTCACGCAGGCTGGAGTGCAGTGGTGCAATCTGGGCACACTGCAACCTCTGCCTCCTGGGGTTCATATGATTCTCCTGCCTCAGCCTCCCGAGTAGCTGGGACTACAGGCGCATGCCACCACGCCCAGCTAATTTTGGGTTAGAGCATCATTTTGCTGTTGGCCAGGCGGGTCTTGAACCCCTGAGCACCTGCCTTGGCCTCCCAAAGTGCTAGGATTACAGGCCACTGTGAGCCACTGCACCCAGACTATTTTTTTTTTTTTTTTAGCCACTGTGCCCGACCTTTTGTTTTTTTGAGAAAGGGTCTCGCTCTGCTGCCCAGGCTGGAGTGCAGTGGCGTGATCAGAGCTCACTGCAGCCTTGACCTTCCAGGCCATGCAAGTGCTCCTCCCACCTCAGCCTCCTGAGGAGCTGGGACTACAGGTGTGGGCCACCATGACTGAATAATTAAAAACAAAATTTTTTTGGCCGGGCGCAGTGGCTTACGCCTGTAATCCTACCACTTTGGGAGGCTGAGGCAGGTGGATTGCCTGAGCTCAGGAGTTTGAGACCAGCCTGGGCAACACAGTGAAACCCCGTCTCTACTAAAG
Source organism: Macaca fascicularis (assembly GCF_037993035.2). Classification (NCBI taxonomy): domain Eukaryota; kingdom Metazoa; phylum Chordata; class Mammalia; order Primates; family Cercopithecidae; genus Macaca; species Macaca fascicularis. The sequence continues at coordinate 15,222,185 of NC_088389.1, read as the reverse complement.
TACAAAAAATTAGTTGGGCATGGCAGCATACACCTGTAATCTCAGCTACTTGGGAGGCAGGAGAATTGCTTGAACCCGGGAGGTGGGGGTTGCAGTGAGCCAAGATCGCACCATTGCACTCCAGCCTGGGTGACAGTGTGATTCTCCGTCTCAAAAAAATAAATTTTTTTGTAGAGGTGAGGGCTCAGGCTTGTTTCAAACTCCTGAGCTCAAGTGATCCTCCTGCCTCGGCCTCCCAAAGTGGCTGGGATTCTAGGCGTGAGCCACCGCATCCAGCCTATGACTGCTCTTCTGACAAGGGCCTTCTGTGGGCCAGCATGGAGTCATGGTCCAAAAGCCTGAAACACGTGTGTGCAAAACTCCTGGGCCAGCGATTCTGCTTCCTTTCTCCCCCAGAACTATAGTACTTCGCGCATTGGCAAAACTGTCAGTGTCAGCCTGTTCCTCCCAACATGGGTTTTCAACTGAAATGGCCATCTGTACAGGATGGTACAAAGAGAGTGACTCCGTCCTAAAATGACGAGGGAGATCCTTGCCTGGTGATTGGCCATTCAGTCACAAAACAGTGGGAATTGATGCCAGCTTGACTTAAAGTAATGAAATCTGTGCATAGAAACACTGCTGGAAGAAGAGACACCAAAATGTCAACAGGGGTTCTCTTTCAGGGAGTGAGATTATGAACAATTCCTGTTTTCTTCTTCTTCTTTTTTTTTTTTTTTTTTTGAGACGGAGTCTTGCTCTGTCGCCCAGGCTGGAGTGCAGTGGCCGGATCTCGGCTCACTGCAAGCTCCGCCTCCCGGGTTCACGCCATTCTCCTGCCTCAGCCTCCCGAGTAGCTGGGACTACAGGCGTCCGCCACCTCGGCCGGCTAGTTTTTTGTATTTTTTAGTAGAGACGGGGTTTCACCGTGTTAACCAGGATGGTCTCGATCTCCTGACCTCGTGATCCGCCCGTCTCGGCCTCCCAAAGTGCTGGGATTACAGGCTTGAGCCACCGCGCCCGGCCATTTTTTTTTTTTTTTTTTTTTTTTTGAGACAGAGTCTTGGTCTGTCGCCCAGGCTGGAGTGCAGTGGCGCCATCTCGGTTCACTGCAACCTCCGCCTCCCAAGTTCAAGCGATTCTCCTGCCACAGCCTCCTGAGTAGCTGGGATTATGGGTATGTGCCACCACTCCAGGTTTTTGTATTTTTAGTAGAGATTGAGTTTCACCATGTTGGGCAGGCTGGTCTCAAACTCCTGACCTCGTGATCTGCCCACCTCAGCCTCCTAAAGTTCTGTGATTACAGGCGTGAGCCATTGCACCCGGCCTGAATTTAAAAATTTTTTTTTTTTTTTTTGAGACGGAGTCTTTCTCTGTCGCCCAGGCTGGAGTGCAGTGGTGCGATCTTAGTTCACTGCAAGCTCCGCCTCTCGGGTTCACACCATTCTCCTGCCTCAGCCTCCCGAGTAGCTGGGACTACAGGCACCCGTCACCATGCCCAGCAAATTTTTGTATTTTTAGTAGAGATGGGGTTTCACTGTGTTAGCCAGGATGGTCTCAATCTCCTGACCTCGTGATCCGCCTGCCTTGGCGTCCCAAAGTGCTGGGATTACAGCTGTGAGCCATGGCGCCCGGCCTAAATTTTTAGTAAAGAGGAAGTCTCACTATGTTGCCCAAGCTGGTCTTGAAATCTTGGGCTCAGCCGGGCGTGGTGGCTCACACCTATAATCCCAGCACTCTGGGAGGCCGAGGCGGGCAGATCATGAGGTCAGGAGATGGAAACCAACCTGGCTAACACGGTGAAACCCCGTCTCTACTAAAAATACAAAAAAATTAGCTGGGCGTGGTGGTGGGCACCTGTAGTTCCAGCTACTTGGGAGGCTGAGGCAGGAGAATGGTGTGAACCCAGGAGGCGGACCTTGCAGTGAGCTGGACTGCGCCACTGCACTCCAGCCTGGGTGACAGAGCAAGACTCCATCTCAAAAAAAAAAAAAAAAAAGAAATCTCGGGCTCAAATGATACTCCTGTCTCGACTTCCCAAAGTGCTGGGATTATAGGCAAGAGCTATTGTGCCCGGCCCATCTGTATGGTTTTCTGTTGTGTGTCTATTTTCTCCCCACCTTTCCCCACAAATCAGTAGGTATCAGTAGTTTGCAAAGAGCAGGCTTTGGGTACATGCATATGTTGGCATGTATGACAAATGCTCCAGGCTGCATGGGTGAGATCGTGCCTTTATTTATGCTCTGTGCTGTGTGCAGCTACACATCAGTGAGTGAAAGCAGAACCCCACAGAGGACCAGAAGAAAGGCGGGAGCTCTGAGCAGACCTTAATGGCATGAGCATCCTGCCCAGCACTTACCACATATTCCACACTGCATCCCCGCTCCGCACCCTGCCCGCACCTGTAATTGATGTTTCTCCGAGAGTTGATGTCCCAGCTCTGGATGGCGGCCCACATGCGTTCCTCCACCTCCTCGCGCTGGGGCTCACAGACGCCCCAGGCCTCGGGTCCATCAAACATGATGTGGGAGAGGACGCCGCAGGCATTGTAGGAAACCTCGATCCCATCGGCCTTGCTCTCCAACAGGTTGCTGCCAGGAGAAAGACAGAAAAATGGAGTCCCACTCCCCGAGTTTCTCTTCAGATACCAGCTGCAGGACCCCAACTTAAAACAAGAAGCAAGAGGTGCTAGTTATTTCTTTATCACATACTGTCTATATACCCAGGTTAGTTCTAAAGGGATTTGAGGTCATTTAAGATATAATTACAGGCTGGGCGAAGTGGCTCACGCCTGTAATCCCAGCATTTTGGGAGGCTGAGGTGGGCAGATCACGAGGTCAGGAGTTTGAGACCATCCTGGCTAACATGGTGAAACCCCGTCTCTACTAAAAAATACAAAAAAATTAGCTGGGCATGGTGGCGGGCACCTGTAGTCCCAGCTATTTGGGAGGCTGAGGCAGGAGAATGGCAGGAACCCAGGAGGCAGAGCTTGCAGTTAGCCTAGATTGCGCCACTGCACTTCAGCCTGGGTGACAGAGCAAGACTCCATCTCAAAAAAAAAAAAACGATATATAATTACAAAAGGGCCACTTATGAAGGATTGAATGAATAAGAGACCATATTATCGAGGGAAAACGACATTTATAGCAAACCTAGGCTAAGAGCAGTTGTGCAACCGAGCAGACACTAGAGCTCTGAGCATCCTGGCAGCCAAGGCAAAAAAGGAAAGGATTAAAAGTACTAACCTGAAGACACTGATGAACTGGGAAGTCATTAGTTGAGGCCGCAGCTCCTTCACTTCTGCCACATTCCCCAAGAGTCCTAGCATATTCCTATGCAGTTCCTGCTTCTCTGGGAATTCCTGGGAAAATGAGAGCCAGTGGGCCACATCAATTAGTACTTAATGACTTAGTATCTGGTATTGTTAACCAAAAAGCTTTATGGGCATCTGGCCATGCCAACTAGATAAAGAGGGGGCATATAGGCTGCCCTCCTACCCTCCAATGCACCTAGGTCAGTGCAGGGTACACACACTAAGGGATTAAAGGGGTGGGATTCCTTGCCACAAAGGCAAAGGCTGATTAGAGATCTGACCTATGGGACAGACGTGGTTGTGTTCACCAAAGCTCAAAATATTAGTTTAAGGGACCCTCCTAGAAATCAGAGCAGGAAAACAGAGCATGTGTTTAAGGATGAACAGACCTGCTGTCTAGCTCGTAGCGTAGTGGGCTCTGGCCAGCTGTGGGCAGGCTGAGAATGACTGCTGAGGAGACAGGGAGGGGCTTTCCCTGGGAGTGGGCGCTCTCAGGAGGCCCCACCAGGCCATCTGGGTCTGGAGCTTCTGTCAGCAGCAAATCCTGGGTGGGTGGGCCTGAGTCTGTCCCCACTGCCCTTCTCCGGAAGCATGGGTGAGGGGTGCTACAGATTTGGTTGCGGGGAAGCCTCGGGACAGCAGAGGGGCCATGTGGGCAGCTGAGGCAGCTGCTCCTGCAGGAGGTGGACACTACCTTCAGGCAGTCCAGGAAGAGCTTCATGCCGTTGAAATTGAGGAACATCTCGCAGTTGTCAGGAGTTTCATCTGTGATGTTCCACAGGGCGCTCCAGGAGAACTCCATGACCTGGTCACACTGTGAGGGCAGGACAGGGCTCAGCCAGGGCTCCTGGTACCCAGGGAGGGGGGCCCCTGACAAAACATGGACCTCCCCCAGGGGCAGCCCAGGCCCCTTGCGGGCTAGGGAAAGGGCAGCGCGACTTCGTGAAGACTTGACTTACTATCTTGTCCAGCAGCTTCTTCTGAATCAGCTTCAGCATAGTCTGCAGGCAGGGACAAGAGTCTGCTAGAGTGCTGGGGCTCAAGAACTCCCACCCCCATGAACCCAAGATGGAGGGGAGGCTCAGCATGGCTAGTTCAGGAGTCTTGACAGGAGTCTTGAGGCTCACCACGGCTAGTTCAGGAGTCTTGACAAGATCAAGTCTCCATATCTTTGGGGGAGGCTATTTGAAGGCATCCATTCCTCAGCCCCTTGGTATTGGCATCAGGAGGCCCGGGTGCCATTCCTGGCCCTCGGGTGACTCCCCTGTGACTTTGGGCACAGCCCTTCCCGCTGGGGCTTGAGCTTCCCTAACCATCAAATGAGACCAGAAGCTCTTGAGCTCCTTTGTCATTCTTTCCTTCCTTTCACCAGTGATATTTATCACCTCCCCACTGGCCTCCAGGGCCCATGCCAGGAAGTGCTGGGGACACAATGACAGAAGGACAACATGGCATCTTTCCCTATGGAGCCTATGAAAGCAGGATGAGTGCAGGGACTGGGAGAGGATGACAGTATGCTGTAGGTGGAAGAAATCTATGAGGCCACCAGCAACGTTCAGCATTAAGAAATTCTTCCTGGCCGGGCGCGGTGGCTCAAGCCTGTAATCCCAGCACTTTGGGAGGCCGAGGCGGGTGGATCACGAGGTCAGGAGATCGAGACTATCCTGGCTAACATGGTGAAACCCCGTCTCTACTAAAAATACAAAAAACTAGCCGGGCGTGGTGGCGGGCGCCTGTAGTCTCAGCTACTTGGGAGGCTGAGGCGGGAGAATGGCGTGAACCCGGGAGGCGGAGCTTGCAGTGAGCCGAGATCACGCCACTGCACTCCAGCCTGGGAGACACAGCGAGACTCTGTCTCAAAAAAAAAAAAAAAAAGAAATTCTTCCTTTGGTCTAGCCTAAAACCCTCATGCTTCAGCACACTCTCCCTCTCCAACTCCCAGTCCCAGGCCCTGCTCTGAGACTCTCACTCAGGGTAGAGGAGTGGTGGAGAGGGGTGGGGGAGAGTAGTGAGGCTCAGGAGGAAGGGGGCACCCCCCCACACGTACCACGACAAAGCCCATCTTGCCCACAGCCTCCTTGTGGTCGTTGTCCACCTGGCAGACCAGGGCATTGCACAGGTGCACGGCGATCCGCTGGATGGACTCGTCCTGCCGCGTGGGGTTGAGGATGCTGAGCAGGAGCTCGTTGACCCGGCGGTACTGGAATTCCAGCTCCTCGGGGATGCTGAAGTTGCAGAGCGTCAGGCAGCAGTTCCGCTGCACCTGGGCCGGGACAGGACACAAGCGGGGCACATTCAGTTTCAGACTCAGGAGCAGGGCTCTAGGAACTCTCTAGAGGTATGAGATCACCCAGAGTTCTGGCAGTCCAGGCCGGTTTTCTGGAAGAGGAGGCTATACAAGTGTTCTTTTAAAAATGTTTTATTGGCCGGGCGCGGTGGCTCAAGCCTGTAATCCCAGCACTTTGGGAGGCCAAGACGGGCGGATCACAAGGTCAGGAGATCGAGACCATCCTGGCTAACACGGCGAAACCCTGTCTCTACTAAAAACACAAAAAATTAGCCGGGCGAGGTGGCGGCGCCTGTAAGCTCCCAGCTACTCGGGAGGCTGAGGAGAATGGTGGGAACCCGGGAGGCGGAGCTTGCAGTGAGCTGAGATCCGGCCACTGCACTCCAGCCCGGGCGACAGAGCGAGACTCTGTCTCAAAAAAAAAAAAAAAAAAAAAAATGTTTTATTGGCCGGGCGCGGTGGCTCAAGCCTGTAATCCCAGCACTTTGGGAGGCCACGACGGGCGGATCACGAGGTCAGGAGATGGAGGCCATCCTGGCTAACCCGGTGAAACCCCGTCTCTACTAAAAAATACAAAAAAAAAAAACCTAGCCGGGCGAGGTGGCGGGCGCCTGTAGTCCCAGCTACTCGGGAGGCTGAGGCAGGAGAATGGCGTAAACCCGGCAGGTGAAACTTGCAGTGAGCTGAGATCTGGCCACTGCACTCCAGCCCGGGCGACAGAGCGAGACTCCGTCTCAAAAAAAAAAAAAAAAAAAAAATGTTTTATTAGCCGGGCGCGGTGGCTCACGCCTGTAATCCCAGCACTTTGGGAGGCTGAGGCGGACGGATCACGAGGTCAGGAAATGGAGACCATCCTGGCTAACACAGTGAAATCCCGTCTTTACTAAAAATGCAAAAAATTAGCGGACGTGGCGGCGGGCGCCTGTAGTCCCAGCTACTCAGGAGGCTGAGGAGAATGGCGTGAACCCGGGAGGCGGAGCTTGCAGTGAGCGGAGATCACACCACTGCACTCCAACCTGGGCGACTGAGCAAGACTCTGTCTCAAAAAAAAAAATTTTTTTTATTAAAATGTGAAATATTCATACAGAAGAATGCATAAAACACAAATGTGGAAGGGCGCGGTGGCTCACGCCTATAATCCCAGCACTTTGGAAGGCCCAGGTGGGCGGATCACGAGGTGAGGAGATCGAAACCATCCTGGCTAACATGGTGCAACCCCGTCTCTACCACAAATACAAAAAATTAGCCGGGTGTGGTGGTGGGCGCTTGTAGTCCCAGCTACTCGGGAGGCTGAGGCAGGAGAATGGCATGAACCCGGGAGGCGGAGCTTGTAGTGAGCCCAGATCACGCCACTGCACTCCAGCCTGGGCGACAGAGCAAGACTCCGTTTCAAAAAAAAAAAAAAAAAAACCCCACAAATGTATAGTTTTATAAATAACATAAAGTGAACTCAATGTAACCATCACCTGGGTCAAGAAACAGAACACTGTCAGCACCCAGAAGTCCCCATTGTCCCTTCCTGATCATAAGCCCCTTAGCCCTTAGACCCCCCCTAGAAAGAACCACTACAATATCCCTGCTTTTTTTTTTTTTTTTTTGAGATGGAGTCTGGCTCTGTTGCCCAGGCTGGAGTGCAGTGGACCTATCTCGGCTCACTGCAACCTCCACCTCCCTGGTTCAAACAATTCTCCTTCCTCAGCCTCCTGAGTAGCTGGAATTACAGGCGTGCCACCACGCCCAGCTAATTTTTGTATTTTTAGTGGAGATGGGGTTTCCCCATGCTGGCCAGGTTGGTCTCGTACTCCTAGCCTCAAGTGATCTGCCTGCCTCGGCTTCCCAAAGTGTTGGGATTATAGGTGTGAGCCACTGCACCCAGCCTTCTTTTATTTTTATTTTTTGAGACACTCTGCTACTCAGGCTGGAGCGCAGTGGCACCATCATGGTGCAGCCTCAACCTCTGGGGCTCAAGCGATCCTCCCTCCTCAGCATCCTGAGTAGCTAGTACTACAGCTGTGTGACACCATGCCCAGCTACTATTTTGTGTTTTGTAGAGATGGGGTCTCACTATGTTGTCCAGGCTGGCCTCTACCTCCTGGGCTCAAGAGATCTTCTTACCTCAGCCTCCCAGAGTTCTGGGATTCTAGGCATGAGCAACTGCACCTGGCCCCTGCTTTCTTTTATTTTTTGAGACAGGGTCTCACTCTGTCACCCAGGCTGGAGTGTGGAGGCGCAATCTCAGCTCACTGCAACCTCTCCGTCCTGGGCTCAAGTGATCCTCCCACCCCAGCCTCGCTAGTAGCTGGGATTACAGGTGTATCCAATGGCCCCTTTTTTTTTTTTTTTTTTTGAGATGGAGTCTCACTCTGTTGCCCAGGCTGGAGTGCAGTGGCGTGATCTCGGCTCACTGCAACCTCTGCCTCCAGTGTTCAAGTAATTTTCTGCCTCAGCCGCCTGAATAGCTAGGATTACAGGCACCCGGCACCACACCCAGCTAATTTTTTGTATTTTTAGTAGAGATGGTGTTTCACCATTTTGGCCAGGGTGGTCTTGAGCTTCTAAACTAGTGATCCACCCACCTCGACCTCCTGAAGTGCTGGGATTACAGGCATGAGCCACCATGTCTGGCATTTTGTGCAGTGGTGCAGTCTTGGCTCACTGCAACCTCCGCTTTGTGGGTTCAAGTGAATCTCTTGCCTCAGCCTCCTAAGTAGCTGGGATTATAGACGTGTGCCACCATGCTCAGCTAATTTTTTTGCATGTTTTGTAGAAGACAGGGTTTCACCATGTTGGTCAGGATGGTCTTGATCTCTTGACTTCATAATCCACCAGCCTTGGCCTCCCAAAGTGCTGGGATTACAGATGAGAGTCACTGTGCCTGGCCTTTTTTTTTTTTTTTTTTTTTTTGAGATGGAGTTTCACTCTTGTTGGCAAGGCTGGAATGCAATGGCGCGATCTCAGCTCACTGCAACCTGTGCCTCCCAGGTTCAAGTGATTCTCCTGCCTCAGCCTCCCAAGTAGCTGGGATTACAGGCTCCCGCCACCATGCCAAGCTAATTTTTGTATTTTTAGTAGAGATGGGGTTTCGTCATGTTGGCCAGGCTGGTCTGGAACTCCTGACCTCAGGTGATCCACCTGCCTCAGCCTCCCAAAGTGCTGAGATTACAGGCGTGAGCCACCATGCCTGGCTGACCCTGCTTTTCATAGATATTCTATAGGTTTGCAAGATTAACGGTTGTTATACATAGCTGAAATGCATTGATTTTTCATTACAGTATAGTATTCCATCATGACACCCCAATGTATTCATCCATTCTACAGCTGATGGATGTCTGGGTGACTCTAAGAGTTGGCTACTGTGAACCATGTATTATACCTGCATCCTGGTGACCATAAGCATGGGTTTCTTTAGGGCACACATGCCTGGTGACTTCTGGGTCACAGGGTGTGCATGTCTTCAACCTTATTAGGTAACACTAGACTGTTTTCCACAGTGGCTTTAGCAGTTTACACTCCTATCAGCAGTGCAGGAGCTCCTCAGTTGCTCTACATCCTCAGTTTTCTTTGTACCGTCTGCAGGTTTATTTGCTTATTGATTTGTTTGGGGGTTTTTTTTGAGACAGTGTCTCATTCTGTTGCCCAGGCTGGAGTGCAGTGGTGCGACCATAGCTCACTGCAGCCTCAAACTCCTGGGCTGAAACAATCCTCTTGCTTCAGCCTCCTAAGTAGCTGGGACTACAGGAGTACATCACCACACCTGGCCAATTTAAAAAAAAAAAATTTTTTTTTTTTTTTGAGATGGAGTCTCATTTACTCTATCGCCCAGGCTGGAGTGCAGTGGCATGATCCTGGCTCACTGCAGCCACCTTATAGTGCAAGCGATTCTCCCGTCTCAGCCTCCCCAAGTAGCTGGGATTACATAGGGACCCGCCCTCATGCCTGGCTAATTTTTGTATTTTAGTAGAGACGGGGTTTTACCACGTTGGCCAGGCTGGTCTTGAACTCCTGACCTCAGGTGATCCACCCGCCTCAGCCTCCCAAAGTGCTGGGATTACAGGTGTGAGCCACCTCGCCTGGACCTATTTATTTGTTTTTAAGATGGGGTCTCTCTGTTGCCAGACTGGAGTGCAGTGGTGCCATCATAGCTCACTGCAGCCTTGAACTCCCGGGCTCAAGCAATTTTCACACCTCAGCTTCCAAGGTGGCTGGGATTCCTAGGCATGTGCCATCACACCCGGCCTTTTTTTAAATTTAAATTTTATTTATGTATTTATTTTTTGAGACAGAGTCTCACTCTGTCACCGAGGCTGGAGTGCACTGGCACGATCTCGGTTCACTGCAACCTCCACCTGGATTCAAGCGATTCTCCCACCTCAGCCTTCCTAGTAGCTGGGATTACAGCTGCCCACCACCCCGCCTGGCTAATTTTTGTATTTTTGGTAGAGACGGGGTTTTGCCATGTTGGCCAGGATGGTCTAGAACTCCTTGCCTCAAGTGATCCGTCTGCCTCAGCCTCCCAAAGTGCAAGGATTACGGGCATAAGCCATTGCGCCCGGCCTTTTTCAAAAAAATTTTACAAGTGAGGATGTATGCATATTTTTTTCCTCTAAGAACAGTTCTAATTGCGGAATGGCTAGGTCAGAAGATAGATGCATTTACAATTTTGGCAGGTTCTGCTGGTTGCCCTCCACAAAGGTTGCACGACTCATCCCTCACCAGTAGACAGGGTGTGAGGTGCTCTTGCCTACCTATGCGACATTGGGTATCACCAAGCTCTTGAGATGAAATGTGACTTCCTCTTATTTTGATTTCCATTTCTGTGACAGATTTATTAATTCATTTGGGAGTCTCCAACTAGTCTTCTTTTTCTCTTTTCTTTTCCTTTTTTTCCTTTTTTTTTTTTTTTTAAGACAGGGTCTCCTCTGTTGCCCAAGCTAGAGTACAGTGATAGAATCAGAGTTCACTGCAGCCTCCACTTCCCAGGCTCAAGCAATCATCCCACTTTGGCCTCCAAGTAGCTGGGGCTACAGACGCATACCACTACACCCAGCTAATTAAAATTAAAAAAAATTTTTTTTTGAGACAGAGTTTCAATATCATCACCCAGGCTGGAGTGCAATGGTACCATCTCGGCTCACTGCAAGCTCTGCCTCCTGGGTTCAAGCGATTCTCCTGCCTTAGCCTCCTGAGTAGCTAGGATTACAGGTTCCCACCACCACACTCGGCTAATTTTTGTATTTTAAGTAGAGACCGGGTTTCACCATGTTGGCCAGGCTGGTCCTGAACTCCTGACCTCAGGTGATCAACCTGCCTTGGCCTCCCAAAGTGCTGAGCCACCATGCCAGCCTAAAAAACTTTTTTGTAGAGAAGGGGCAGGTGGGCATGTCACTTGAGGCTAGGAGGAGTTCCAGACCAGCCTGGCCAACATGGTGAAACGTTGTCTCTATTAAAAATACAAAAATTAGCCAGGTGTGGTGGCGTGCTCCTGTAGTCCCAGCTACTCAGGACGCTGAGGCAGGAGAATCACTTGGACCTGGAGGTAGAGGTTGCAGTGAGCCGAGATCACGCCACTACACTTCAGCCTGGGCAACAGAGAGAGACTCTGTCGCCAAAAAAAAAAAAAAAGAAAAGAAAAAATACACACACTCAGATATTGCCCCTGAAATTCTACAACTCTACTTCTAGATATGTATTATAAGGATAACTAATTAAGTATAATTAACAAAGCATTGCTTGGGAGCACAAAAGATGAAACAGCAACCTAAATTATTCGACTCTGGGGGCTGTTTCACATACTGGGCAGAGCCCTGACCTTGGCCACTGCCTCCAAGCTCCAGCAGAGTCCTCCACACAGTGGCCTCTCCCTGGATGAGGACACTGAACATACGCTGGTGTCAACAGTTATGGAAATGAACCTTAATACCAGCTGTATCTAGGGGAGGAGAGGTAAGACTGTGAGTGGCTTTCGCTGTATTTAATACATTCTTGTATCACTTGAATTTTTTCATCTTTTAAGCATTAGGTATCATTTTTTTGTTTTGTTTTTGTTTTTGTGTTGATACAGAGTCTTGCTTTGTCACCCAGACTGGAGTGCAGTGGCACGATCTCGGCTTACTGAAATCTCCACCTCCCGGGTTTAAGCAATCCTCCTGTCTCAGCCTCCCGAGTAGCTGAGACTACAGGAACCCGCCACTATGCCCGGCTAATTTTTGTATTTTTGGTAGAGATAGGGTTTCACCATGTTGGCCAGGCTGGTCTGGAACTCCTGATCTTAAGTGATCCGCCTTCCTTGTCCTTCCAAAGTGCTGGGATTACAGGTGAGGGCCACTGTGCCTGGCTTAAGCATTAGGGTATCTTTTGTAATCAGAAAAGAAACATTATTAAACAATTTTTGGGCCTAGTGCAATGTTCATGCCTACAATCCCAGCACTTTGGGAAACCAAGGCAGGAGGATCACTTGAGCCAGGGGATAGCAAGGGCAACATAGTGAGACCCTGAGACCCTGTTACCACACACACACACACACAAATTAGCTGCGTGTGGCCAGGGCGCGGTGGCTCATGCCTGTAATCCCAGGACTTTAGGAGGCCGAGGCAGGCAGATCGCGAGGTCAGGAGTTTGAGACCAGCCTGGCTAACATGGTGAAACCCTGTCTCCGCTAAAAATACAAAAAATTAGCCGGGCGTGGTAGCAGGCACCTGTAGTCCCAGCTACTCGGGAGGCTGAGGCAGGAGAATGGTGTGACCCCAAGAGGCGGAGCTGGCAGTGAGCTGAGATCGTGCCACTGCACTCCAGCCTGGGCAACAGAATAAGACTCCATCTCAAAAAAAAAAAAAAAAAAGCTGGGTGTGGTTGTACATGCCTTGTTGTCCCAGCTACTGGGGAGGCTGAGGCGGGAGGCTTGCCTGAGCCTGCAAGGTGGAGGGCACAGTGAGCTGTGATTGTGCCACTGTACTCCAGCCTTGGCAAGAGTTAGACCCTGTGTTTTTGTTTTTCTTTGAGACAGAGTCTTGCTCTGTCACCCAGGCTGGAGTGCAATGGCTCGATCTCGGCTCACTGCAACCTCCGCCTCCCAGGTTCCAGCAATTATCCTGCCTCAGCCTCCCAAGTAGCTGGGACTATAGGCGCCCGCCACCATGCCTGGCTAATTTGTATATTTTTAATAGAGACGGGGTTTCACCATGTTGGCCAGGCTGATCTCGAACTTCTGACCTCAGGTGATCTGCCTGCCTCGGCCTCCCAAAGTGCTGGGATTACAGGCGTGAGCCATCGCACCCAGCTAATTTTTGTATTTTTTAGTAGAGACAGGGTGTCGCCATGTTGGCCAGGCTGGTCTTGAACTCCTGACCTCAGGATCTGCCTGCCTCAGCCTCCCAAAGTGCTGGGATTACAGGCATGAGCCACCGCGCCCAGCCTGAGATGCTCTCTTAATTAAAAAATATATATATTGTGGCTGGGTGCGGTGGCTCACACCTGTAATCCCAGCACTTTGGTAGGCCAAGGCGGGTGGATCACCTGAGCTCAGGAGTTCGAGACCAGCCAGGCCAACATGGTGAAACCCTATCTCTACTAAAAATACAAAAATTAGCCGGGCATGGTGGCACGTGCCTGTAGTCCCAGCTACTAGGGGGGCTGAGGCAGGAGGATCGCTTGAACCCAGGAGGTGGAGGTTGCAGTGAGCCAAGATCGTGCCACTGCACTCCAGCCTGGGTTACAGAGTGTGACTCCATCTCCAAAAAAAAAAAAAAAAAAGGGTTATTGTTTGATCCTTTCATAGTTTATAAGATTGATGATCAGGTCTTCATGCTCATGTGTGAAATATGCCTCCCTCAAACCACGTTAGGACTTTGGCATATTGCCCGTCTGAAATGAAAAAAGTGTTTTTGTTATATAAATATGTTGGCTGGGTGTGGTGGCACACGCTTGTAATCCCAGCACTTTGGGAGGCTGAGGCGGGTGGATCACCTGAGGTCAGGAGTTCAACACCAGCCTGACCAACATGGCAAAACCCCGTCTCTACTAAAAATACATAAATTAGCTGGGTGTGGTGACATGTGCCTCTAGTCTCAGCTACTTGGGAGGCTGAGGCAGGAGAATCTCTTGAACCCGCCACTGCTCTCCAGCTTGGGCAACAGAGCAAGACTCCATATGAAAAAAAATTTGTTGGCTGGTCAGGTGCGGTGGCTCACACCTGTAATCCCAGCACTTTGGGAGGCTGAGGCAGGTAGATCACCTGAGGTCAGGAGTTCGAGACCAGCCTGACCAATATGGTGAAATCCCATCTTTACTAAAAATACAAAATTAGCCAGGCGTGGTGGCGCATGCCTGTAATCCCAGCTACTTGGGAGGCTGAGGCAGGAGAATCACTTGAACCCAGGAGGTGGAAGTTGCAGTGAGCCAAGATCGCACCACTGCACTCCAGCCTGGGCAACAAGAGTGAAACTCTGTCTCAAAAAAACGAAATGTTGGCTGATAAAGGAGATGTTCATGTTCATGTGACATAGTTGAAGTAAAAATCCACTGTATACAAACACTATGCAGTTTGTGTATCCCATTTACAAAATACGTGTGCATAGGCTAAAATCCACAATCGATAGCCCATGTTAATGGTGCCTAAATCTGGGTAGTGAGTTTACGGGTGATTTTTATTTTCTGTATATCTATAATTATAACTTTTCTATAATAAAAGCTTTTATTATTTTTATTTATGGTAAGAAATCCCCCAGCAGAGTGTGTGAGCAGAAGGACTGAGGAAACAGCTCAGGCAGGGAGAAGGGCAGGGTCCCTGGGCCCCCACCCCCACATGGGGCAGGGAGGAAGAGGATGGAAGGCAGCCAGGGGTGATGGACTGTGGGAAGGGCCAGGTCCCGGGGACCCTGAGTGTCAGGTCCCAAGAGTCAGGGAGTGCGGCCGTGGGAAAGGGAGCTGGGAAGGATGCAGCCCAGAGCCGGGGGAGCCCTAGCGGGATGCAGGAAGCAGGAAAGGGGTGGCTGGGTCAGAGCATGCAGGCCGTGGCAGGTGGGGGCTCACCGTCACCTCCTGGTAGGATTCCATGCCATTCAGCACCACCTGGATGACTTGCCGGCGCAGCTTCACACTCTGCTCTGAGCGGTACTCGGAATTTGTTAGGTAGAAGAGAGCGGCACTGCCTGTTACTTGAATGTTTCTGTCATATTTGTGGCACTTGAGGGCCGTGATGACCAGCTGTATGAAGACAAGGGGGACCTGGGCTGGCAAGTGCAAGGAGAGGCCTGGGCTCTGCAAGGGGCTGGAACAGGCTCTCTGGGGCAGGGTTTAGCCTGGTCTTGCTCTCTAAAGGCAGAAGTGGGGCCTGGGGAGCAGACACCAGGGTGGGGACTGAACAAGGCCAGTGCTGAAGCAAGTCAAGTGCTGTGAGGCCCAGGCTGGGATTCCAGTCCTGGGGCCCTGGGGACAGGGTGCAGAGGGACAGGCGCTCTGGGGACATGGCTCAGCCAAGCCTGGCACCCTCCAGGTGGGGAGGGACAGGAGGCCAAGGCCCCAGGCTTGGAGCTGACCTTCAGGGCCCGCAGCAGCTGGTTGCAGCGCTCGATGCGGGCAATGTCAAAAAGCAGGTTGATAGCCCGTGAGGTGATCTCAGGCCGGTGCTCCGTGTAGGCCTCGATGGCATTCAGCACCTGCTCTTCGTTTTTATCACCACTTACCTGTGGGTGGGACATGCTCAGAACAACCCAGAAGAGGCCAAGGGCTGGGAGGCCAGATCCCAACTCAGTCTCCAGCCCCAGAATCCAGCTCCTTCCCTCTCCCAAGGCTCCCTGGCCCAGCCCCATCCCACTTCCACGCTCACTTTGTAGGCCGGAATGTGCGTGAGGCGGCACAGAGAGTTCTCAAAGAGCCCGAGGAACTGCAGCGGCCTCTTCAGAGCCCGGAAAGGTATGATGCTGCTCTTGGAAGGCTCAATGCTGGGGAAAGAGGGTGCCGGTGTCAGTGGCTTGGGGCCCAGGCCTGAGCTGGGTCTCCCCACTGGGGGTGGTGAGGCATTTCCTTGCTTTCTCTTCTAGGCCCTCCAACCTCATCCCCGGTTCCTTTTGTTTTTAATGGTAGGGGACATAGGCACCACCTCCTGATGGAAGGGTAGCAAGGTCACATAGTAGGGGAACACGTAGGATGGGTGATGCAGCCACCTTTGGAAACCACCTGCCATTTTAGTAAGGACACGGCACTTTTAGGTCTCACCAACAATCACAAAGGGACAAGCTCAACTGAACACCATTAAAGTAGGCTGGGGCCAGGGCTTATGGGTGGCCAGTTACAGCTGGTAGGGTTTGGTCAAACTTCTCAACCAACCAACCCAGGAACTGACCTATGTCCAGCAATACTCCATAGGTGGCAGACACTGCCAGCCTCGTCTCTTTCCCCCATGGCACTGTGCTCTGGTCAGGCTGAGCGTTGGGTAGTTCCCCTGTCGCTCCTCATGCTCTCACTTACTGGCCTTTGCAGGTGCTGTTCCCTCTGCTAGAACACCTTTCCTCTGGCAAAGGCAGAATGAGCTTTCACGACAGCCAGGATGCATCCCTCCTCCTCCTTCCTTCCTGATCTTCAGGCCACCCTGGGGCCCTGGATTGCCCCTACCATAGCCCTTGTAATGACTTGACTGTCCCCACCAGCTCACACAGACTCCAAGAGGGCAGGACCTGATTTGTTTCCTTATCTCTAGCACACAGCACAGCACTTGGTAGAGGGGTACTTGGCAAATACTTTTTTTTTTTTTCTGAGACAAAGTCCCACTCTGTTGCCCAGGCTAGAGTGCGGTGGCATGATCTCAGCTCACTGCAGGCTCCGCCTCCCGGGCTCAAGCAATTCTCACACCTTAGTCTCCCAAGCAGCTGGGACTACAGGTGTCTGCCACCATGTTGGCCAGGCTGGTCTCCAACTCCTGGCTTCAAGTGATCCGCCTATCTCGGCTTCCCAAAGTGCTGGGATTACAGGTGTGAGCCACTGCACCAGCCTAAATGCTTATTGAATGACACCCTACCAGTAGCCATGGAGGGTGGGGCCCCACCTGGTCTGTCCCGCTTCCTCTTCCATCTTGGAGATGCTGCAGTTCTCTAGGATCATGTGGCCAGAGATGTCCAGGGACATTAGGTTCCCCAGCTTCTGCACAAAGAGGCTCAGCACCTCCCGAGTCAGCTTGAACTTGTAGTAGCTGGAGAGGCGGTCTCGGGAGATGTCCAGGTGTCTGAAGATCGGGGTAGGGGATGCAGGTCAGGAGCTGGGTACAGGGTGGGGCTGCCTTGCAGACCCTGGCTCCTTTAATCTCTAGCAGGGGATGGCCCATGCCTGCCATGACTTCTCCAGGGCATTCTGGGAAGAAACCCCGAACAGCCCCAATCCAGGTGAAACACTGGGTTTAAGGAATGGGACTGTGTCTTCATCCCCACCCTCTGCCTAGCCAAGGGCTCCTAAACCCTGAGGGCGTGCATGACAACACTCACCCCTACTCTTCCCCACCTGCCCACCCATCCCCACCCTGGTAAGCTCTGGGCCAGGAGCTCACCGCAGCTTGTGCAGCTGCACGATGACCCGGATGTGGTCGTCAGACAGGTCCATATTGTAGAGTACGAGGGACACCAGGCTGTCTTTCCACTGCGTGAGGAAGGCGGCATCGCTCGTCTGAATGCCTGAGAGGTCCAAGGCTGCCAGGGAGTTGAGTGGCCGCAGCAGGGACTCCACAGGGACCCAATCAATCATGCGGCCCAAGTTGAGGAAGCGGAGGCGGCTGAAGCCCTCAAAGGTGAAATCCTTAACCAGAACCTGGCAGGTGGGGTTGACGAGGTACTCATCTTCACAGCCCCCTGGGTTCTCCTCCTCATAGAAAATGTTTGTACAGCCGAAGAGGCTCAAGGACACCAGGGTGTGGCTGAAGCTCCTCAGTGTCTGCAGGCTCTTGGCAGACAGCTTCTCGCAGTTGGTCAGGTACAGCTCCACCAGGTCCTGGGAGTGGGCACAGCTCCATCATCATCACCGCCCCTGCCCCTTCCCCCGCCCCAGGCCTTGTCCTGGGCTACAGGTGGGTTGGAAAGGGTGATGTGCACAGTCAGGGTGTGCACTGGCTGGGCTGGGGATGGCTGGGCTGGAGGAGAGCAGCCTGGCCCCTGCTTGGCGTGGGCCCTCCCGGTGCTGTGGCGGGGCAGGTCTCACCTGCTTGCGGATGGCCTCCAGGTCCTGGTCCTGCACCAGGTCCTCGCGGAGGTGGATCCGTGTGAGGCGGGTGCTGCGGGGGTCTGAGAAGAGGCTGAAGAAGCTCTCGTGTGGCTCGAAGTTACAGGCAGCGTTCACCAGCTCCACATACCTGGGAGAGGAGAAAGCCTGGCTCAGGGGAGGGCCACAGGGACTCTCATCCTCGCTTCAAAGCCAAGCCCTCCTCCCTCTGAAGCTTTCTTGGATCACCCCAAGTAGCAACCTCCTTCTCCTAAGAGTATCTGGTTGGATCTTAACTAAACTACCAGTAAGATTAAGGGTGCCCAGGAACCAGGAATCTAAAGGCAGCTCTCTGGGAGACCTTCTAGGTGATGCAGGGGGCATCTCTCCCAATGCACATGCCTGTCACACAACCTCCACGCACACTGCAGGGGCAGCAGCCCCCCTGGCATGGCCACTCTCATCACCTTCTTTAAGCCCCTCCTGTGACCCTTTTAAACAGGCAAAGTAAGCCAAGTAGTTCAGAGTTCCCAGCTGGGTACAGGACAAGCCCTTAATTAAGCCCTGTTGAGACATCAGCTCATGCAAGAATCCTGGTCTGCTGGGAAATGCTTTGGATTCAAACGCTTTAGAATCTAAATCATGGCTTGGCTGCTTCCTACCTGGGCAACTTCACACATGTAAATGAACTTTCCCAGACCTCAGTTTCTTCATCTGTAAAGTGTATATAACTCTGGCCTGCAAAGTATCCAACCTAGAGCCTGACCCACAGTAAATGCTCAGGATGTTATTACAGGTCCACCTCTGTCCTCAGGCCCACATGGGCTTCTAGTTTCCTATGCAGCTGTCTACCAATTTCCCTTCTGGGAATCTATTTTTTTCTTTTTCTTTTTCTTTTTTTTTTTTCCATAGAGACAAGGTCTCGCTATGTCACCCAGGCTGATTTTGAATTCCTGGTCTCAAGTGATCCTCCTGTCTTGGCTTCCCAAAATGCTAGAATTACAGGTGTGAGCCACCATGCCTGGCCACCATCTGGGCCTCTAGATTGAACTCCCAGCATTCAGTGACTGCATAGCATGCTTCTAGGAGCCCCTAGGAGTAGGGAGGCCCTCGGAGGGCCATTCAGATTTTTTCCTTGAGACCCTGTCTCAAATGAGTGACTCTGGATGATTCACTCCCTGGTCATGGATCCGTTATTCTGGCACTGGCACCTAAACCCTTATGTGGCCATGCTCACTGAATTCACAAGCACAGGTGTTTGCATGCGAATGTACATACACACGTGGGACAACACTTCATTTATATGCAGATTTTGACACAATCACATCTCTAAATGCACACATGCAGTTTTACCCTCAAAAATAACCTATGCTAGGCCGGGCACGGTGGCTCAAGCCTGTAATCCCAGCACTTTGGGAGGCCGAGACGGGCGGATCACGACGTCAGGAGTTCGAGACCATCCTGGCTAACACGGTGAAACCCCGTCTCTACTAAAAAATACAAAAAACTAGCCGGGCGAGGTGGCGGGCGCCTGTAGTCCCAGCTACTCGGGAGGCTGAGGCAGGACAATGGCGTAAAAACCCGGGAGGCGGAGCTTGCAATGAGCTGAGATCCGGCCACTGCACTCCAGCCTGGGCGACACAGCGAGACTCCGTCTCAAAAAAAAAAAAAAAAAAAAGAAAAAAAAGGGCCGGGCGCGGTGGCTCAAGCCTGTAATCCCAGCACTTTGAGAGGCCGAGACGGGCGGATCACAAGGTCAGGAGATCGAGGTCATCCTGGCTAATACGGTGAAACCCCGTCTCTACTAAAAATACAAAAAACTAGCCGGGCGAGGTGGCGGGCGCCTGTAGTCCCAGCTACTCGGGAGGCTGAGACAGGAGAATGGCATAAACCCAGGAGGCGGAGCTTGCAGTGAGCTGAGATCTGGCCCTGCACTCCAGCCCGGGCGACACAGCGAGACTCCATCTCAAAAAAAAAAAAAAATAATAAAAAAATAACCTATGCTGCATACGCTTACATGTGTACACACACCCATGCCTTTACATGCACACCCCTCCACATACACACCAACACACACACATATACACCTTTACGGTTATGGATACACCACTATTCTCTTGCATCCATGAACATCCATGTGCAAATACACACCCTCACACATTCGTCTCCATAGCTACTCCCCATGTAGTGCACACATGGTCCCAATCTCTCTATACACATTCATGGGAGGACCCCTGCCCCTCCTCTGCCCCTGGGTCTGCTCACTCATTGACGAGCCGGTCACAGATCTCGCTGGGCAAGAAGATGTCCGGATGTAGCCGCAGGGTCTCCTTGTCCAGCAGGTAGCCCAGGGTGCCATCCAGGTTGCGCAAGCAGAAGTCAGTACAGAGGGCCATCAGCGACTCGGGAGTGTCAGACGCCATGCTGGAGGCAGGCAGGTGGGCCACTCCAGGACAAGGGTTCCCAGGGGCAACAGTGATTCCTGAACACTCACAGGATCATTGGCAGAGCCACTGCCTGGGGAGTGGACAAGACGCCAAGTGAGCCACACACAAGGGCTAGAACCATCAGTGGCCCCATGTCCACACTCTGAGTAGGGAAACTGAGACCACACTCCAATTAGCAGCTTAGCAGGGCCAGGCCCAGGTCTCCTGACTCCATCTCTCACCCGCCTCTGCTGTGCTACTATCTATGCACAATTTGACCTGAAAAGAACATGGAGCCTTGTCCAAGCACTTATTTGCCTGTGGGCAGACGTGTGTGCTGGGGACTCAATGCTTGAGTGGGGGTAATAGGGATTTTCACTCTTCTGCTTCCCACAACCTTTTTTCTTTCAGAGTCTCGCTCTGTGGCCCAGACTGGAGTGCAGTGGCCGGATCTCGGCTCACTGCAAGATCCACCTCCCGGGTTTATACCATTCTCCTGCCTCAGCCTCCCGAGTAGCTGGGACTACAGGCACCCGCCACCTCGCCCAGCTAGTTTTTTTGTATTTTTGTAGTAGAGACGAGGTTTCACCGTGTTAGCCAGGATGGTCTCGATCTCCTGACCTCATGATCCGCCCGTCTCGGCCTCCCAAAGTGCTGGGATTACAGGCTTGAGCTACCGCGCCCGGCCGCTTCCCACAATCTTAACAGCTACACTGGGGTGTTCCATGCTGTGCAGTACTTCCTAACCTGTATACAGCTATAATTGATTGAGCACTTAGTCTGTGCCAAGGCTTAATAGACATATAGACATGATATCACTGAATCTCATGGTGTCTGATTAGAAATGAAGGCTCCTCACAAGAGCAATGAAAACATATGTCCACACAGAAACTCGGACGTGACCATTCATAGCAACATTATTTGTAAGAGTCAAAAAGTAGAAACCACCCAAATGTCCTTCAACTGATGAATGGATCTACAAAATGTTTCATATTCATACAGTGCAATATTATTCAGTTATAAACAGTAGTGATCCATGCTATCATGTTGGACCTTGAAAACATTATGTTGAGTGAAAGAAATCAGTTAAAAAGAAAAGTCACATACTGTATGATTCCTTTGACAGAAATGTACAGTGAGAATAGGCAAATCTATAGAGACAGAAGTAGGTTTGTGGTTGGGAAAAAGGGAGTAACTGCCAGTGGGTATGGAGTTTCTTTCTGGGGTGATGAAAATGGTCTAAAATTGACAGTGGTCATGGGTGGACTCTGTGAATATACTAAAAATCATGGAACTATATATATGGGTGAATTGTGTGACATGTGAATTACCTCTCAGTAAAACTGTTATTTAAAAAAGTGAAGCCTCCTACTAGCTTCATGACTTTAGCATAGCTAAAGATTTCTTAACTAGGACTCAAGAGGTGCTAACCAGGAGGTAGAAAATTATAAACTTATCTACACTGAAGCAAAGAAACTTCTGTTCATGCATACACAAAAAGTAATTTGAGATAGATGACAGATATAAGTGTGAAAGGTAAAACAGGCCGGGCGCGGTGGCTCAAGCCTGTAATCCCAGCACTTTGGGAGGCCGAGACGGGCGGATCATGAGGTCAGGAGATCGAGACCATCCTGGCTAACACGGTGAAACCCCGTCTCTACTAAAAATACAAGAAAATTAGCCGGGCGAGGTGGCGGGCGCCTGTAGTCCCAGCTACTCGGGAGGCTGAGGCAGGAGAATGGCGTGAACCCGGGGGAGCGGAGCTTGCAGTGAGCCGAGATCGCGCCACTGCACTCCAGCCTGGGGCACAGAGCAAGACTCCGCGTCAAAAAAAAAAAAAAAAAAAAAGAAAGGTAAAACAATAAGGTTTCTAGAAGAAAACACAAGAGTACATCTTTATGACTTTAGAATAGGCAGTGATCTCACATGAAGAGAAATAAATTGATAAATTGGACTGCCTCAAAATTAAAAACTCTGTTCATCAAAAGATACCACGAAGAGCCTGGGTGTGGTGGCTCACGCCTGTAATCCCAGCGCTTTGGGAGCCCGAGGTGGGCAAATCGCTTGAGCCCAGGAGTTCATAACCAGCCTGGGCAACAGGGCGCAACCCTGTCTCTACAAAAAATACAAAAAGAATTAGCTGGGCACGGTGGCATATGCCTGTAGTCCCAGCTACTTGAGAGGCTGAGGTGGGAGGATCACCTGAGCCCAAGAGGTTGAGGCTGCAGTGAGCTGTGACTGCACCACTGCGCTCTAGCCTGGGAGATAAAGACAGACCCTGTCTCAAAAAAAAGAAGAAGAAAAAAGAGTGAAAGATTTGAACAGGTATTTCATAAAGGAACATAGCAAAACAGACAATAAAAATGTGAAAAGCACTCAGCTTCTTTACTATTAGGGAAATGCACAGTAAAACCACAAGGAGATGCCATTTCCCACGCCTACTGGCTCAACTGAACACAACAACAGCAACAACATGGGCAATACCTGGCATTGGGGAAGATAGGGAACAGTGGGAAATCTCCCACAGGGCTGGTGGCAGGGCAAATTGGTGTGAACTGGGAATATAATGGGAACAGTGTTTAACACTATTCACTATTTACTAAAGCTGAACATACGTGCGTTCAACATTTAGCAATTCCACTCCTAGGTATATACCCAACAGAAATGCATAGTAAATGTGCACCAAAAGATCTACACTAGAATGTTCTCAGCAGCACTATTTGTAATGGCCAAAACCAGAAAATAACCTAAATGCCCACTAGCATTGGAATGGATAATTATGGTATATTCATCTACTAAATACTGCATGGCAATGAGAAGGCACAAACTCCTGTTAGCAGCTTGGATAATGCTTACAAGGTTTTTTTGTCTTTTTTTTTCCCCTCAATTTTTAGTTTGTTTTTTTTTTTTTTTTTTTGAGATGGAGTCTTGCTCTGTTGCTCAGGCTGGCGTGCAGTGGCATGATCTCGACTCATTGCAACCTTCACCTCCTGGGTTCAAGCGATTCTCCTGCCTCAGCCTCCCGAATACCTGGGATTACAGGCATGTGCCATCACGCCCGGCTAATTTTTGTATTTTTTTCTTTTAGTAGAGACAGGGTTACCCATGTTGGCCAGGCTGGTCTCGAACTCCTGACCTCAGGTGATCTGCTTGCCTCGGCCTCCCAAAGTGCTGGGATTACGAGTGTGAGCCACTGTGCACGGCCTTAATTTTTAATTTTTGAGACAGAATCTCACTGTTACCTAGGCTAGAGTGCAGTGGTGTGATCTCGGCTCACTGCACCCTCTATTTCCCAGGCTCAAGCAATCCTCCCATCTTAGCCTCCTGAGTACCTGAGACTACAGGCATGCACCACCACACCTGGCTAATTTTTCTGGTGGTTTTTTTTTTTTTTTTTTTTTAGAGACAAGGTCTTGCTATGTTGTCCAGGCTGGTCTCAAACTCTTGTGCTCGAGCAATCTGCTTACCCCAGGCTCCCAAAGTGCTGGGATTACAGGCATGAGCCACTGTGCCTTGCCAACCCTTACTGTGTTTAATGAGAGGAGTCAGAACACAAAAGGGTCTATACTGTGTCACTCCACTAAATTCAAAAGCAGGGGAATCTCATCTGTGGTGGGAGAAGTGAGGACTGTGGTCACCTGGGGAGGTGACTGCAAGGGAGTTTCTGGGTGCTGAGGAGCTTCCAGTCTCCTTGATTGGAGTACTGGGTATCCAGGCTTGTTCACTGTGTGAATCTTCAACGACCTGTGTATCATCATGTGTGTGCTTTTTCAAGTGAATATTGGGGTTTTTGGTTTTTTGTTTGTTTGTTTTTGTGAGACGGAGTCTCACCCTCTCACCCAGGCTGGGGTACAGTGGCATGATTTCAGCTCACTGCAACCTCCGCCTCTAGGGTTCAAGCTGTTCTCCTGCCTCAGCCTCTGGAGTAGCAGGGATTATAGGTGCCTGCCACTGCACCCGGCTAATTTTGTTTTCTAATATTTTTGGTAGAGATGGGGTTTCATCATGTTGGTCAGACTGGTCTCGAACACCTTACCTCAGGTGATCTGCCCAACTCTGCCTCCCAAAGTGCTGGGATTACAGATGTGAGCCACCGTGCATGGCCCGAATATTGTAATTGAATAGAAAGTTAAGAAAATGGCAGCGGGCACGGTGGCTCACACCTGTAATCCCAGCACTTTGAGAGGCCGAGGCGGGCGGATCACGAGGTCAGGAGATCGAGACTATCCTGGCTAACACGGTGAAACCCCGTCTCTACTAAAAAATACAAAAAAAATGGCCGGGCGTGGTGACTTAGCCTGTAATCTCAGCACTTTGGGAGGCCGAAGCGGGCGGATCATGAGGTCAGGAGATCGATACCATTCTGGCTAACATGGTAAAACCCCGTCTCTACTAAAAATACAAAAAATTAGCCTGGCGTGGTGGCGCGTGCCTATAGTCCCAGCTACTTGGGAGAGGCTGTGGCAGGAGAATGACATGAACCCAGGAGGTGGAGCTTGCAGTGAGCGGAGATGGCGCCACTGCACTCCAGCCTGGGCGATAGAGTAAGACTCCCTTTCAAAAACAAAACAAAACAAAAATTAGCCGGGCCTGGTGGCGGGCGCCTGTAGTCCAAGCTACTCAGGAGGCTGAGGCAGGCAAATGGCTGAAACCAGGAGGCGGAGCTTGCAGTGAGCCAAGATGGCGCCACTGGGCTCCAGTGTGGGCAACACAGCAAGACTCCGTCTCAAAAAAAAAAAAAAAAAAAAAAAGTTAATCCGACTCCATACTGATATTTTGTGTATCTTTCCTTATGTATGTATTTCTTTGTTTGGTTTTTTTGTTTTTGTTTGTTTGGTTTTTTTCCCCGAGAAAGAGTCTCATACTGTTGCCCAGGTTGCAGGGTGGTGGTGTGATCACCGCTCACTGCAGCCTTGACCTCCTGGGCTCAAGCGATCCTCCCACCTCAGCCTGTTGAGTTGCTGGGACCACAGGCATATGCCACCACGCCCAGTAAATTTTTTAACTTTTAGTAAAGACATGGTCTTTCTGTGTTGCCCAGGTTGGTTTCAAACTCCTGGGCTCAAGCGATCCTCCCACCTTGGCCTCCCAAAGTGCTGGGATTGTAGGCGTGAGCCACCTGTGCCTGGCCTCTCATGTATGTTATACTTCATAAAAGTTTTTGTTTTTTTTTTTTTCAGAGGAGTCTCGCTGTGTCGCCCAAACTGGAGTGCAGTGGCGCGATCTCAGCTCACTGCAACCTCCGCCTCCCAGGTTCAAGCGATTCTCCTGCCTCAGACTCCCAAGTAGCTGGGACTATAGACGTGTGCCACCACACTCAGCTAATTTTTTGTATTTTTAGTAAAGATGGGGTTTCACCGTGTTAGCCAGGATGGTCTCGATCTCCTGACCTCATGATCTGCCTGCCTTGGCCTCCCAAAGTGCTGGGATTACAGGCGTGAGCCACCGCACCCAGGCCCAAAAGTTTTTTTTTTTTTTTTTTTTTTGAGACGGAGTCTCGCTGTGTCGCCCAGGCTGGAGTGCAGTGGCCGGATCTCGGCTCACTGCAAGCTCCGCCTCCCGGGTTCACGCCATTCTCCCGCCTCAGCCTCCGAGTAGCTGGGACTACAGGCGCCCGCCACCACGCCCGGCTAGTTTTTTGTATTTTTAGTAGTAGAGACGGGGTTTCGCCATGTTAGCCAGGATGGTCTCGATCTCCTGACCTCGTGATCCACCCGCCTCAGCCTCCCAAAGTGCTGGGATTACAGGCTTGAGCCACCGCGCCCGGCCCCAAAAGTTTTTTTTAAAGTGCAGGCTCTGTGGTCAGACAGATCTATGTTTTGACCCAGTTGTACAATCACTGTAAAATTACTTAACCTCTCCATCGAGGCCAACATGGTGAAACCCTGTCTCTACTAAAAATACAAAAAAATTAGCTGGTATGGTAGTGCACACCTGTAATCCCAGCTACTCAAGAGGCTGAGGGAGGAGAATCACTTGAACCCGGGAGGCGGAGGTTGCAGTGAGCCAAGATTGCGCCACTTCACTCCAGCCTGGTGACACAGCAAGACTCCCTAAAAAAAAAAAAAAAAAAGTACTTAACCTCTCCAGACCTCAGTTTCTTCATCTGGAAAATGGGGATAATAATCTCTACTTTGCAGGGCTGTGGTAGTAAATAAGATAATGTTGGGAAAATGTTTAGTCCCAGCCCAACAGACTAAGTACACAACGTGGTGGTTATGATCCCACCTTTTTTTTTTCAGACGGAGTCTTGCTCTGTCACCCAGGCGGAAGTGTAGTGGCACCATCTCGGCTCACTGCAACCTCCACTTTCCAGGTTCAAGTTATTCTCCTGCCTCAGCCTCCTGAGGAGCTGGGACTACAGGTGCCTGCCCCCACACCTGGCTAATTTTTGTATTTTTAGTAGAGATGGAGTTTTGCTATGTTGGCCAGGCTGGTCTCAAACTCCTGAGCTCAGGTGATCCACCCGCCTTGGCCTCCCAAAGTGATAGGATTACAGGTGTGAGCCACCGCGCCTGGCCCTATGACCCCATTTTTTTTTTTTTTTTTTTTTTTGAGACGGAGTCTCGCTCTGTCACCCAGGCTGGAGTGCAGTGGCACCATCTTGGCTCACTGCAAGCTCCGCCTCCCTGGTTCACACCATTCTCCTGCCTCAGCCTCCCAAGTAGCTGGGACTACAGGCGCCTGCCACCACACTTGGATAATTTTTTGTATTTTTAGTAGAGCCAGGGTTTCACCATGTTAGCCAGGATGGTTTCGAACTCCTGACCTCCTGATCTGCCCGCCTCGGCCTCCCAAAGTGCTGGGGTTACAGGTGTGAGCCACCGTGCCCAGCTGACTCCATCTTATAGAGGAGGAAACTCCAGGTCACACAGAGGGAGCTGTGTAAACTGGGACTGCAACCTGGTCTTGTGGAATCCCTCACATCTCTTAGAGCAAGCTTGTCCAGCTTGTGGTCCATGGGCTGCATGTGGACCAGGACAGCTTTGAATGAAGCCCAATACAAATTTGTAAACTTTCTTAAAACATTATGAGATTTACGGACTTTTTTTTTTTTTTTTTTAGCTCATCTGCTATTGTTAGTGTTGGTGTATTTTATGTGTGGCCCAAGACAATTCTTTTTCCGGTGTGGCCCAGGGAAGCTAAAAGATTGGACACCCCTGTCTTAGAGGGTTCTGGAGTTCTGGGGCCCAGCATTGTCCCAGCTTCTGGGAGCCTCCCTCTGTGTCCATTTGTGAGCCTTCCAGACTGCTCAGGAAATCCAGTGGGAAGCCACAGGGCGCTTTGGGCTTTGGAGTCAGCCAGTTCTGAGTTCAACTGTGGCACCACTGTCTACTGGGGACTATGTGTGGATGAGCTGTGAAGTCAGGCAGTCCTAGCTCACATTTCAGGCTTGCTGCTCACGAGCAAACAAACTTGGGCAAGTGTCTCCACCTCTCTGTGCCTCAGTCATTTTTCCTCTAAAATAGAAGCAGCACAATACCTCATCCCCAGCATGGTGTGAAGATTCCATGGAATAATATCAAAAGGACTTAGAACGCTGTCTGGCACGTAGTCATTGCTCAATAAAGACTATTATTATTATTGTTGTTGTTATAATCATCACCTTCTCCTATCTCATCTGCCCTGGCTCCCACAGAGTGGGGTCTGTTCTAGCCCAGCTCCAGGGCCTGGGTATCCCACAACAAGGCTTATTGTGTCAGCTGTCCCACTGGCAGCATGGCACCTTCAAGGGAAGGCACAAAAGCCAGGATGCCTGGGCCCCGGGCATGGCCTTCCTTTGCCTTCATTTACTTCCAGATCTTCAAAAGCCCAGTAGCCTCTCTTGCCTGGGAAACTGGAACCAGAGGGAGCACTGCTGGCAGAGTGTCCCCACTCTTGGAAAGCAACTCTTTTCAAGTCCACTGGAATTAGAGTCAGCTTTCTGGCCTACTTGGTCCCCACTAACCCTCTACTCCAGCCAGCCTGGCCTCACTGTCCTGGCAAAAGGCCGTCGGCACAGGTCACCTTCAGACCTTTGCCCAGTCTGTTCTCTTTCAACGAGGACCATCCAAATTCAACTAATTACTGCACTTTCTACTTTAAATACTGCCTTCTCCCCTCCCCTACCCAAACACAATCCATGTCCTTCCTCCAGGAATTATCTCCTGGCCACTCCAGCCCACATGATCTTTGAACTCTCCTTTCACATAGCTGATACCTATGGTCCCAGTGTCAAAGTTACTTCCTCTGGGAAGCCATCCTTGACCCACCAGGGTGTGCCTGCTGAGTGCCCCCCACAGGCCCGACCTACCACAGCAACGAACGCTTGGTATTGATGTGGCTTTGATCATTAAGTGTCCTTGATGGATGGCCAGGTCCACGAGGGCAAAACCAGGCTGTCTTGTTTGGTATCACATCCCTGGACCTGCTCACTCAGTCCCTGCTGAGCACTGGGGGTCCTATGGTGAGCAAGCCGGACGAGGTCCTTGACCACATGGAGCATACTGGCTCCAGAGAGAGACAGATCCACCTACGGAGCCCACAAGTGGCTGTCGTGTAACTGGGACCAGTGTCTTACAGGAGGAGGGGCCTGGGGCTCTGGGTACCCCATCAGGGGACTTGCCCCAGACTGGGGAGTCAGAGCAGGTATCCTTAGAAGTGACATTTCAGGCCGGGTGCGGTGGCTCACACCTGTAATCCCAAAACTTTGGGAGACTGAGGTAGGTGGATCACCTGCGGTCAGGAGTTCAAGACCAGCCTGGCCAACATGGTGAAACTCCGTCTCTACTAAAAATACAAAAATTAGCCAGATGTGGTGGCGCATGCCTGTAAACCCAGCTACTCGGGAGGCTGAGGCAGGAGAATTGCTTGAACCCAGGAGGTGGAGGTTGCAGTGAGCTGAGATCACGCCATTGCACTCCAGCCTAGGCAATAAGGTCAAAACTCCGTCAAAAAAAAAAGAAGTGACATTTCAACTGGGACCCAAAAGATGAGTCCTAGTTAACTCTGGTGGAGGGGGAAAAGGGAAGGCGCTTCAGGAGGAAGCAAAGAAGTACCTAAGCTGCAAGGAGAGGGGGTGCATGGGACATTGGCACTATGGGCCCAGGTCCATGACTATTTGCTAAATGAACAAAGGAAGCACTGAACACTCAATGTGGGGCCTGCCACAAGGTGAGGTTTCAACAAAGGCCTGTGGAAGGAATGACGAAGGACTCCCAGGACACTGCTGGGCGCCCAGTGGCTGCAAATGATGCCTCTCGACTCAGAGGCTCTGAATGAGGGAGAGTCACTGGGGTTTTGCCTTTTCTGCAGGTCTGAGCCCAGTTACCTAGGCAGCTGCTCTGCCCTTACCATGCTCCCCAAGTGGAAGAAAAAAGCCCCCAAAATACAAGCCAGGTAGATGGCGCCATCTGCTAGCCTCCCCTTAGCAGTGTTGACCTTGCCACTCAGGGCTGGAATGAGCTGGAAGAGGAAGGAGCCATCCTCCATCCTGGCATGGAGACTGAAGGGCCCTGGGGCTACCATGCCCTGAGCCCCATCCAGCTGCAGGCCCGGCACCTGCCAGAGGCAGCCATCTCTACCTACTCCACTCTACCTACTCCTCTCTACCTCCTCCACTCCTTAGGGATTGTCATTCTCAGGGCAGGCACAGGACATCTGGAATTGCAGCCACTGAGGACAGAGGGAGCTCTGGTTATGACCGACCACCACACTGGGAGAACCCTGTGTCTTTCTCCATCCCTTTTCTTGCATGTTCTCTAATACTAGATCTATCATGAACTTACGATATC
This sequence comes from Macaca fascicularis, assembly GCF_037993035.2. Classification (NCBI taxonomy): domain Eukaryota; kingdom Metazoa; phylum Chordata; class Mammalia; order Primates; family Cercopithecidae; genus Macaca; species Macaca fascicularis. The sequence continues at coordinate 15,192,230 of NC_088389.1, read as the reverse complement.
CTGGGGAATGGGGGCAGTGGGAGAGAAGAGAGAGAAAAACAGTAGCAGCAGCAGCAGCAGGCACTGCGGTACCACTTCCATGTTGGCTGCTTCCAGATGTGGTCCTAAGCTCCTTACAGGCTTTACTCCCTGGAGTCTCTTATTTAACTGACAAAACATTTCCCAGTACCCTGTACTTGCAACTAATTAATCATTTACATAACAATTTGTCTACTGACCCCCTCCCACTGCCTGTGAGCTCTGGGAGGACAAAAGCTGTATGCTTGCTTGCATGCCTGCATCCATGCACACGTACACACACACACACACACACACACACGTGCGTAAGTGCGCACGCACGTGTATCCTTGGTGCCTGACTTTGGTGCCCAACTTATGCCTGGCGTTTAACACAACAAAGGTTTGCTGTGACTGGAATTACCTGACTCTAGTACTACAAGATAGAGATTGTTACTCCATTTTCTGATGAAGATACTGACGCATACACAACTAAGCAGACGCTTGCCTGAGACCACAAAACTGATGAGAGTGGGATGCAAACCTAAAGCAGACCCCTGCTTCTCACCAAACATTTGATCTTCAGTCTATCCATCCAAACAATGGGAGAGAAAGAGAAACTGAAGTCCAGCGGGGGGAGCATGGGATCCCACCAGTGTCCTGATACCCAGGGGACAGAGAGGTTGGGGGAGCCGGAAGCTCTGAGCCTTGAAGCAGTGCTCACCCTGTGAAATATTAACCTAGGAGCTGGAGGGAAAACCCAAACAAATGCCCTATTTACAGAGGCTAGACGCTTTCCAGGAGGCAGTAGATCAAGGGCCAGAGCCTGGGGGTGTGAGGAGAGGCAAAGCAAGTGTGGGGATCTCCAGGCGGTCGGGAAACAGGTGAAAACCAGATGCCACCTGGCTCTGAAAAGTCTGCAGAGATTAAATCCATGAGGTCGGTTATGTCAGAAAGATGCAGACACGCAGAGTGGGGAGTGTGCCTCACGCCTAGGTGGCTGCTGGTGATGCTGGAGACAGAGAGGCCTTGAGGAGCTGCATTCAGCTAGTAATCAGACTGGCTGGGTTCCACTCTTGTAACCAAATGTATTAATGATCCTACCCATACTGATACGAAGTATATACCAAGAATTCTGGCCGGGTGCGGTGGCTCACACCTCTAATCTGAGCACTTTGGGAGGCCAAGGTGGGCGGATCACGAGGTCAAGGGATCGAGACCATCCTGGCCAACATGGTGAAACCCTGTCTCTACTAAAAATACAAAAATTAGCAGCCCGGTGCGGTGGCTAATGCCTATAATCCCAACACTTTGAGAGGCCGAGGTGGGTGGATCACAAGGTCAGGAGATCGAAACCATCCTGGTTAACACGGTGAAACCCTGTCTCTACTAAAAATACAAAAAATTAGCCGGGTGTGGTGGTGGGCGCCTGTAGTCCCAGCTACTCAGGAGGCTGAGGCAGGAGAATGGCATGAACCTGGGAGGTGGACCTCGCAGTGAGCGGAGATCGCGCCACTGTACTTCAGCCTGGGCGACAGAGCAAGACTCTGTCTCAAAAAAAAAAAAAAAAAATTAGCAGGGCATGGTGGCGCGTGCCTATAGTCCCAGCTACTCAGGAGTCTGAGGCAGGAGAATTGCTTGAACCTGGGAGACGGAGGTTCCAGTGAGCCAAGGTCACGCCACTGTACTCCAGCCTGGTGACAGCGAGATTCCGTCTCAAAAAAAAAAAAAGAACTCTGCTAAGTATTTTATATGTGTTAATTAATTGAATTCTCTCAACCCCCCACAAGGCAGGAGTTAACATCTACAACTTACAGAAAACGCAGCTGGAACGAAGGGGTTATGGCTATGTAATTTGCCACAGACTATGGATGTGAACAGACAGATATGTCCACAGGTAGTTCATTAGTTCAAGACGCAGTGTGGCAGGCCAGGCACAGTGGCCTACACCTGTAATCCCAGCACTTTGGGAGGCCAAGGCAGGTGGATCACCTGAGGTTAAGAGTTTGAGCCCAGCTTGGCCAACGTGTTGAAACTCTGTCTCTATTAAAAACACAAAAATTAGCCGGGCATGGGTGACAGAGTGAGACTCTGTCTCAAAAAAAAAAAAAAAAAAAGACCCAGTGTGTCCAGCTTTCCATCCATGTTTGCATCAAAGCCACAAATAACTTACTTACTTACTTTTTATTTATTTATTTTTATTTTTTGAGACAGAGTTTTTCTCTTGTTGCCCAAGCTGGAGTGCAATGGCGCGATCTCAGCTCACTGCAGCCTCTGCCTCCAGGGTTCAAGCAATTCTCCTGCCTCAGCCTACCAAGTAGCTGGGATTACAGGTGCCCGCCACTACGCCCGGCTAATTTTTGTAGTTTCAGTAGAGACAGGGTTTTGCCATGTTGGCCAGGCTGGTCTCAAACTCCTGACCTCAGGTGATTCACCTGCCTCGGCCTCCCATAGTGCTAGGATTACAGGTGTGAGCCACTGCGGTCGGCCTATTCATTTATTTTTCTTTTAAGACAGGGTCTCCATGGTGAAACCCCGTCTCTACTAAAAATAGAAAAAAATTAGCCGGGCGCAGTGGCGGGCGCCTGTAGTCCCAGCTACTCAGGAGGCTGAGGCTGAAGAATGGCGTGAACCCGGGAGGCGGAGCTTGCAGTGAGCCAAGATTGCGCCACTGCACTCCAGCCTGGGTGACAGAGCGAGACTCCGTCTCAAAAAAAAAAAAAAAAAAAGACAGGGTCTCACTCTGTCACCCAGGCTGGAGTGCAGTGGTATGATCTCAGCTCGCTGCAACCTCCACCTCTCGCGTTCAAGCAATCTCACACTTCAGCCTCTGGAATAGCTGTCACTACAGGTGTATACCAACAGACCTGGATAATTTTTTTATTTTTATTTTTTGTAGAGATGAGGTCTCACCATGTTGCCCAGGCTTGTCTCAAACTCCTGGACTCAAGCAATCCACCCACCTCAGCCTCCCAAAGAGATCGGACTACAGGTGTGAGCTACCGCACCCGGCTGCCACAGATAACTTATGAGGTACATATTATCATTTTGTTTCCCAGATGAGGAAACAGTGGTTCAAAGATGCGCAATGAGTTGCACAAGGTCCTCCAGTAAATGCCTGACCCTAAAGTTCAAGCTCCTTGCCATTATGCTATGGGGAGGGATCTTTCTCCAACCTCAGCTTTCTCTTCTGTTCCATGAGCCTCCACCACTTCCTTACAACTTAGGCACTGAGCTCACATGATCCAGTACTGCTGGTAACCACTCCGTGGGCATATGTCATTTTTTGGCCACAGCATTGAAAGCTTCCTGAGGGCAGAGTCCCTGTGTGATTCCTGGGGTCTCCATTACAGAGTATGTGAGTGGCTCAATGCCGGTGACAGAGCCTCAGCTCCACAAGGTCCCCAGCCAATGTTTTCCAGCCTCAATATTTATCAAGGTCCTTACCTGTCAGCATGCTGCGAGTGGCACACGCTGTGTTGCGTATGTTGTGAACAGGGTTGCTGAGGACATGCCATGAAAGGATGGCAGGAAGGTGGTGACCAATAATTATGAAGAGTGATGTTCCTGAGAATAATGCTTCGAGAGACCCTTCTGCATCTCCAAAGCTAGAAAATCAGTTTCAGCGATTGCGCCAGATACAAGACAGTGGTCCACAAATAGATAACCAGACAGGGGTCTCTGCACTCACCTCTCAGGAGTCCAGAACAGGTGAGTTACTGAAGCCAAGCAAAAAAACCACAGTGCCAAGAGCAGTCTTCCAGCTAGTGGACTCCCCAAATGTGTCTGCAGAATCCTGGCGGTACTAATGATAACACCTTTGCAGACAGCTTCAGAGCACACCTCATTCTTTCACAACCTGTGTCTCATTTCATCCTCTCAACAGCCTTCAGACTTAGTTGGAGGCAAGGAAAGGCTATTATTCTAAATGTACAGATAGGAAAATGAAGGCCCAGAGAGGGGATGGAACCTGCCTAACTCACACAGCAAGCCAGCGGCAGAGCAGGGCTTGAACCAGGTCCCCAGGTCAGCAGCCTGGGGCACTACCCACAACAGCCTATCCTAATATGCTGGCTCTCAGTTCCTAAGTGCTCCGACCTTTCATTTTCAAACCCTCTGGCCCAGTTGCCCTGCTCAGCCTGTGTCCCAGGCCTGAGGATACAGTCCGGGCTTGGGGTGTAAGGAGGGAGATCAACTGTGGTTCTGCTTCCTATAAGGCAGGCTGGATAATCTCAGCCTCTGCCAGGCGCTTCAGGATCAACAGCCTCTACCCATAGATCAGCCACGCACACCCAACCACATATCTAGGCCCAGCATACACTGCCCCTCCCCACCTATCTCCAAGTCATATTCATTTCAACACCCTCATTTTGCTATTTTATGTGGTAGAATGCAAGAATGGAAATTTGCTGGGCTCTTTTTAAATTTTTTTTTCTTTTTTTTTAGAGATAGGGTTTCCCTATGTTCTCCAGACTGGTCTCAAATTCCTGGCCTCAAGCGATCCTCCCGCCTTGGCCTCCCAAATTGCTGGAAGTGCTGGGCTCTTTTTTAAAAGTCCCCATCACCTTCTGCTGCTGTCAAAAAAAGCTAGGACCAAGCTAACCTCCTCCCTGCAGAATATTAACCCACTGTTACCTCTGAGGGGTGTCAAGAAGTTTCTATCTTGCCTTCCCCAATATTGCTTCAAATCCTGCTAACTGATGGAGGCAGCTAGAGCTGGTGACACCACCAGCTAGTGCTAAAACGAACGGCTCTGAGGCAGACATACATGCCCACATTTCTCATCATCACATCATCATCAGTGTGGCTGCTATTGAGCACTTTGTGTGAAATATTGCATTTAAGCACTTCAGTCCATGATTTTATTTAATCCAACAGCCCTAATTTCTTTTCTTTTCTTTTTTTTTTTTTTTTTGAGATGGAGTTTCACTCTTGTCGCCCAGGTTGGGGTGCTGCAGTGGCGTGATCTCAGCTCAGTTCAACCTCTGTCTCCCAGGTTCAAGCGATTCTCCTGCCTCAGCCTCTCCAGTAGCTGGGATTACAGGTATGCATCACCACACCCAGCTAATTTTCGCATTTTTAGTAGAGACGAGGTTTCACCATGTTGGCCAGGCTGGTCTCGAACTCCTGACCTCAGGTGATCCACCTGCCTCCCAAAGTGCTGGGATTACAGGTGTGAGCCACCGCGCCCAGCCTGCCGTATTTTCCAGATGAGAAGATTGAGGTGGAAAAAGCTCCCATGCCCACATTCTCACAACCAGGAAGCCGCGGCATAACTTAACTTGATTTAATTGCAGTTCTCTGTGACCATGATTCTTTGTATTTATTCCATCAATGGTCATTACAAAGATGGAAGAAGGGTACTTATAACCGAAGCCCCAAGCACAATGGCCATTTGTCATCTAAAACAAATCTGTATTTTCTCCAACCACCAGACACTTCAACAAGTACAGTTCTGAAAGGGTGTCCCCATTAGACACCCTGTGGCCCTATATCACAAGGGCAGCCCCTGATGTCTTCCCCACCATTATCTGGTCCCCACTGTTCTCTGACTTTCTTGCCAACTACTCTTCCCCTTCTTCAACCTGCTCCAGTCCCCCATCGTCCCGCTGTTTCTTTCTTTTTTTTTTTTTTTTTTTTGAGACGGAGTCTCGCTTTGTGGTCCAGGCTGGAGTGCAGTGGCCGGATCTCAGCTCACTGCAAGCTCCGCCTCCCGGGTTTACGCCATTCTCCTGCCTCAGCCTCCGGAGTAGCTGGGACTACAGGCACCTGCCACCTCGCCCGGCTAGTTTTTTGTATTTTTTAGTAGAGACGGGGTTTCACCGTGTTAGCCAGGATGGTCTCGATCTCCTGACCTCGTGATCCGCCCGTCTCGGCCTCCCAAAGTGCTGGGATTACAGGCTTGAGCCACCGCGCCCGGCCGTTTCTTTCTTTTTTTTTAAGACAGAGTCTCGCTCTTGTCACCCAGGCTGGAGTGCAACGGCACAATCTCAGCTCCCTGCAACCTCCACCTCCCGGGTTCAAGCAATTCTCCTGCCTCAGCCTCCTGAGTAGCTGGGATTGCAGACATGAGCCACCACGGCCAGCTAAATTTTTTTGGTACTTTTAGTAGAGATGGGGTTTCACCATGTTGGCCAGGCTGGTCTTGAACTCCTGACCTCAGGTGATCCAGCTGCCTCAGCCTCCCAAAGTGCTGAGATTACAAGCGTGAGCCACTGTGCCTGGCCCTCGTGCTGTTTCTTCAACTCACCAGGCATATGACCACAGGACCTTTGCATTTGCTGTGGAATGCTCTGCCACAAGAGAGCTACCTGGCTTGCTCCCTCACTTATCTCTGCTCAAAGGTCACCTTACTAGAGGCCTTCCCTGAACACCCTCTATAAAAAGACAACTCCCAACTCCATCCCCATAGTCCTTCCTTCTTTATTTTTCTCCAAAGCACTTATTACCACCTTACATATCATGTTTATTATTTGCTGAATGAACAAATGAACCAAAGTAGCCAGGCCCTTCACCCCGGCCACCACTTTCTGCTCTAAGTATAGCCTCCTGTGACCCTTTTCAAAGCTATGCTTTCATGTTCATCCTCACCAGTTTGAAGCCTGAAGAGAAACATTCTGTGAAAGATCATATATGGGAGGATTTTCCCAAGACATCAGATATTCCCCTCCCCTTAAAAATCAAATGCACTAGCCGGGCGCGGTGGCTCAAGCCTGTATTGCCAGCACTTTTGGAGGCTGGAGGGGGCGGATCACTCAAGCCCAGGAGTTCGAGACCAGCTTGGGTAACAAAGTGATACCCCACCTCTATTTAAAAAAAAAAAAAAAGGAAGAAAAGAAAAACAAAACAAAACGAATGGACTTACAAACACAGGCAAAGACTGGAGACCTGCGGCTCTTTCGGTCAAAGAGCAGCCAAGACAAGATCCACCCACAGAGCCATAGTGGCCAGCACAGTCAGTTTCACTATCAACTCACCTGTCGGGCCGGCTCCCTTGGCCCTCCGGTTGCAACCTCACCCTGTTGGATTTCCCTATACTTTGTGTCATCCCTTTTGGGAGCTGATCCAGAATCCAAGTCGTCCCTGAGCTTCTAAGCACTTCTCTGGGGGAACTTAAGCTCATCCAACAGGTAGGAGGGGCAGAGGGTGGCCCTTTCAGCCTACACCGATCCCCCATCTTGTAGGGGCAAACGACAGAGCGTCATTTTCTTTCTGGAGGAAGGGAGCTCAGTTTTAAAGACACGATTCTCAGACCTGGCGGCAGGGATAGAGAAAGGAGCCCTCCCACCACTGGCCAAGATGGACCTCAGAGAGTGGTTGCAGCGGCGATGCTTAGGCCCAGTAGGCAGGAGACGAAGGAGGACGCAGGTACATCCCTTGGCCCGGGGTACGGGACCTACCCTGGATGGGGCTGCCCTCAGCGTCGGGAAGCGGACGTGATGCTTCGCAGGCGAGGAGGAGCGGAGAATGCAGCCCAGGAGAATCCGGGGCCAGAGCACCTCAGGAGGTTGGGGATCTCGTCAGGCTAGACCCGGGGTCCAGGGGAGACGGGGGTCGGCGGGGCGGAGCTTGGGATCCCGGGGACGGGAGCTCCGGGAGGAAGGGGGTCGCGACGGGGACCCCGTGGCGGTTACCTTGCCCTCAGGGCTGCCGGCGGGGCTGAGGCTCCCGGGCCCGGCCCCTCCCCCGATCCGGCTCCTACGGCTCGGAGGCTGCAGCCGCCGCCGCCTCCGCTGTCAACAAACCTGGGGCGCGTCACTTCCGGGGCCGCCCCTTAGCAACAGCGAACGGGTTCCCCCGATTAGTCCCGCGGCTAACGCGGGCGGCGACGGCGGAAGGTTCCGGCGACCGGCGGGCGGCTCCTTTCCCGGGCCCGGCACATTAGGCCGGTGGAGGAGGCCGCCGGGTACGCCCCCAGGCCGCCTGAGAGAACGCGTCATTCAGGGCTCTCCCTGGCCTCCGAGGGGCCCATTCGTGGGACCCCGGGATCAGTGCCCGCCCGGGCGCTGCGGTTCACCTGAGCCCAACACTGCTGAAGGGCAGGACTGACTGGGCGCCAGCCCCCTCCATCCAGCGCCCTACTGAACATGTCTTGCGTTCTCCACGGGTGGCTCACAATCGCGTGTCCACCCGCAGTCATCACCGTCCCCCAAAACGTGCTACTAACCTCCATCTAGGGCATGAGCCACCAGGCAACCGAGCTTCCAGATGGGAAATTGGGAGGCGACGTCGGCCCCTGCATTTCCCTGGGCCCCTTGTCCAGTCTCCAAGTCCTGAGGATCCTCTCAAACCAGTCCCTTCTGGCCGAGCGCCGTGGCTCACGCCTGTAATCCCAGCACTCTGGGAGGCCGAGGCACGCGGATCACCTGAGGTCAGGAGTTGGAGACCAGCCTGGCCAACACGGTGAAACGCCGTCTCTACTAAAAACACAAAAGTTTAGCCGAGCGTGGTGGTGCGCGCCTGTAATCCCAGCTACTCAAGAGATTGAAGCAGCAGAATCCTTTTAATCCAGGAGGCAGAGGTTGCAATAAGCTGAGATCGCACCACTGCACTCCAGCCTGGGCGACAGAGGGAGACTCCATCTCAAAACACCATCATTTCTTTTCTGGATTTATATTTTTTTCTTTTCTTTTCCTTTCTTTCTTTCTTTTTTTTTTTTTTTTTTTTTTTGAGAGACGGAGTTTCCCTCTTGTTGCCCAGGCTGGAGGGCAATGGCCCTCAGCTCACTGCAAACTCCCCGGGTTCAAGCAATTCTCCTGCCTCAGCCTTCAAGTAGCTGCGATTACAGGCGCCTGCTATCACGTCCAGCTAATTTTCGTATTTTTAGTAGAGATGGGGTTTCGCCATGTTGGGCAGGCTGGTCTCAAAGTCTTGGCCTCAGGTGATCCGCCCACCTCAGCCTCACAAAATGCTGGGATTACAGGCACCAGCCCGGGGCTTGCTTTTCTATCCAATGTGAGAAACTCTGCCTTTTACTTGAAGTGTTTAGACCTTTACATTCACTGTGATTATTTTCCTGGTTGACTCTAAGTCCATTTTGCTATTTGTTTCTTTTCTTTTTTTTTTGAGACGGAGACTCTCTCTGTAGCCCAGGCTGGAGTGCACTGGTGCGATCTTGGCTCACTGCAAGCTCCGCCTCCTGGGTTCACGCCATTCTCCTGCCTCAGCCTCCCGAGTAGCTGGGACTACAGGTGCCCACCACCACGCCCGGTTAATTTTTTGTATTTTTAGTAGAGACGAGGTTTCACCGTGTTAGCCAGGATGGTCTCGATCTCCTGACCTTGTGATCTGCCTGCCTTGGCCTCCCAAACTGCTGGGATTACAGGCGTGAGCCACAGTGCCCGGTCTGCTATTTGTTTCTTATTTCCTATTTGTTTTCTGTTTTCTTTCTTTTTTTGTTGTTGTTTGAGACAGTCTCGCAGTGTTGCCCAGGCTGGAGTGCAGTGGCTTGATCTCCACTCACTGCAACCTCCACCTCCCCCCCGCCCCCCGCCGAGTTCAAACAATTGTCCTGCCTCAGCCTCCAGAGTGGCTGGGACTACAGGCACATGCTGCCACACCCGGCCTATTATTATTATTATTTTATTTAATTTTAGTAGAGACAGGGTTTCCTGGTGTTGCCCAGGCTAGTCTCGAACTCCTGAGCTCAGGCAATCAGGCCACCTCGGTCTCCCAAACTGCTGGGATTACAGGCGTGAGCCACAAACTGGGCTTTTTTTTTTTTTTTTTGTGAAACGGAGTTTCACTCTTGTTGCCCAGACTGGAGTGCAATGGCACAATCTTGGCTCACTGCAAACTCTGCCTCCCAGGTTCAAGTGATTCTCCTTCCTCAGTCTCCCAAGTAGCTGGGATTACAGGCGTGCACCACTACACCCAGTTAACTTTTGTATTTTTAGTAGAGATGGGATTTCACCATGTTGGCCAGGCTGGTCTCGAACTCCTGACTTTGTGATCTGCCCGCCTCGGCCTCCCAAAATGCTGATATAACAGACGTGAGCCACCACGCCCGGCCCAAGTGATGTATTAATATGAGAGTTCCCATATAGTCACATCCTCATCAACAATCGTTATTGTCTCTCTGATTATATCTAAAGGAGTGTAAAACTGTACCTCCACCTCCTAGGCTCAAGCAGTCCTTCAACCTCAACCTCCCGAATAGCTGGGACTATAGGTGCGCACCACCATGCCCAGCTAATTTTTGTATTTTTTGTAGAAATGAGGTCTCCCTATGTTGCCCAGGTTGATCTCCAACTCTTGGGCTTAAGCCTCAGCCTCGACAACCCCATCTGCTGAGAATATAGGTTGTGAGTCACTGCGCCAAGCCCAACAGCTTTTTTAAGGATTCAAGACTGTACGAACATAGCTGTAGGTGGTCAAAGATTAAAAGGTACTATGCAAGAAAAAAAATCCACAAACTTAGTTCTTGGAATGGAGGGGGGCACCTGTCAAGAAAGGGTTCCTCAAGAAAAGAGCGTCTAGGCAGGGCGTGGTGGCTCCTGCCTGAAATCTCAGCACTTTGGGAGGCTGAGGTGGACAACACCTCAGATGGACAACACAGTGAAACCCTGTGTCTACTAAAAATACAAAAAAAAAAAAAAAGGCCAGGTGTAGTGGCAACTGCCTGTAGTCCCAGCTACTTGGGAGGCTAAGGCCAGACTGGGTGACAGAGCAAGACTCTGTCTCAAAAAAAAAAAAAAGAAAGAAGAAAGGAAGGAAAGAGAAAGAAAAAGAGAAAAAGAAAAGGAAAGAGAGAGAGAGAGAGAGAGAGAGAGAAACGGAAAGGAAGGAAGGAAGAAAAAAAGAAAAAGAAAGAAGGAAAGGAAGGAAGGAAGGAGCGGAGGGGGGGGGTGGCGGGCTGAGTGTGGTGCCTCAAGCCTGTAATCCCAGCACTTTGGGAGGCCGAGACGCGTGGATCACAAGGTCAGGAGATCAAGACCAGCCTGGCTAACACGGTGAAACCCTGTCTCTACTAAAAAAATACAAAAAACTAGCCAGGCTAGGTGGTGGGCGCCTGTAGTCCCAGCTACTCAGGAGGCTGAGGCAGGAGAATGGCGTAAACCCAGGAGGCGGAGCTTGCAGTGAGCCGAGATCACGCCACTGCAACTCCAGCCTGGGTGACAAAGCAAGACCCCCTCTCAAAAAAAAAAAAAAAAAGGAAGGAAGGACAAGGGAAGGGAAGGTAGGAGAGAGAGAGAGAGAGAGAGAGAAAGAGAGAAAAGAAAGAAAAAGGAAGGAAGGAAGAGAGAGAGAGAGAAAGCAAAAGAAAAAGAAAAGAAAAAAGACAAGACAGGCCAGGCGCGGTGGCTCAAGCCTGTAATCCCAGCACTTTGGGAGGCCGAGGCGGGTGGATCACGAGGTCAGTAGATCAATACCATCCTGGCTAACACGGTGAAACCCCGTCTCTACTAAAAATACAATAAAAATTAGCCGGGCGAGGTGGCGGGTGCCTGTAGTCCTAGCTACTCCGGAGGCTGAGGCAGGAGAATGGCGTGAACCCAGGAGGCGGAGCTTGCAGTGAGCCGAGATTGCGGCACTGCACTCCAACCTGGGCGACACAGAGAGACTCCGTCTCAAAAAAAAAAAAAAAAGAAAAAAAGAAAAAAGACAAGAGCGAGCCGGGCACAGCAGCTCACATTTGTAATCCCAGCACTTTGGGAGACTGACGCAGGCAGATCATCTGAGGTCGGGAGTTCATGACCATCCTGTCCAAAATGGAGAAAACCCATCTCTACTAAAAATACAAAATTAGCCTGGTGTGGTGTCGCATGCCTGTAATCCCAGCTACTCAGGAGGCTGAGATAGGAGAATTGCTTAAACTCGGGAAGCGGAGGTTGCTGTGCACTGAGATGGCGTCATTGCATTCCAGCCTGGGCAACAAGATCGAAACTGCATCTCAAAAAAAAAAAAAAGCGGGGCACAGTGGCTCATGTCTTCATGCCTGTAATCCCAGCACTTTGTGAGGCCGAGGCTGGCGGATCATGAGGTCAAGAGATCAAGACCATCCCTGGCCAACATGGTGAAACCCTGCATCTCTACTAAAAATACAAAAATTAGCTGGGTGTGGTGGTGCATGCCTGTAGTTCCAGCTACTTGGGAGGCTGAGGCAGGATAATCACTGGAATCCAGAAGGTAGAGAGCCAAGATGGTGCCAGTGCACTTCAGCCTGGACAACATGAGCAAAACTCCATCTCAAAAAGAGAAAAAGAAAAGAAAGAAAGAAAGACAAGCCCTCACTTTGGGAGGCTAAAGTGGGAAGCTCACTTGAATCCAGGAGTTTGAGACCAGCAAGGGCAATGTAGTGAGATCCTGTCTCTACAAAAAATTTAAAAATTAGTGAGGTGCCGGGCGCGGTGGCTCAAGCCTGTAATCCCAGCACTTTGGGAGGCCGAGACGGGCGGATCACGAGGTCAGGAGATCGAGACCATCCTGGCTAACACAGTGAAACCCCATCTCTACTAAAAATACAAAAACTTAGCCGGGCGAGGTGGCAGGCGCCTGTAGTCCCAGCTACTCGGGAGGCTGAGGCAGGAGAATGGCGTAAACCTGGGAGGCAGAGCTTGCAGTGAGCTGAGATCCGGCCACTGCACTCCAGCCTGGGTGACAGAGCGAGACTCCGTCTCAAAAAAAAAAAAAAAAAAAAAAGAAAAAAAAAAATTAGTGAGGTATGGTGGCATGTGCTTGTAGTCCCAGCTACTCAGGAGGATCTCTTGAACCCAGAGGGTTGGGGCTTTAGTAAGTCATGATGGTGCACTGCACTGCAGCCTGGGTGACAGAAGGAGACCCTGCCTCTAAAAGTTTTTAATTCCAAAAAAGCAAGCCTCAACAAAATGCTGCCTATAATAAACCTACTTTAAATGTAAAGACAGGCCGGGCGCGGTGGCTCAAGCCTGTAATCCCAGCACTTTGGGAGGCCGAGACGGGCGGATCACGAGGTCAGGAGATCGAGACCATCCTGGCTAACACAATGAAACCCCGTCTCCACTAAAAATACAAAAAAATTAGCCGGGCGTGGTGGCGGCGCCTGTAGTCCCAGCTACTCGGGAGGCTGAGGCAGGAGAATGGCGGGAACCCGTGAGGCGGAGCTTGTAGTGAGCCGAGATCGCGCCACTGCACTCCAGCCTGGGCGACAGAGCGAGACTCCGCCTCAAAAAAAAAAAAAAAAAAAATGTAAAGACAGAGATAGTTTCAAAGTAAGAGGCTTGCCGGGCGCGGTGGCTCACGCCTGTAATCCCAGCACTTTGGGAGGCCGAGGCGGGCGGATCACAAGGTCAGGAGATCGAGACCACGGTGAAACCCCATCTCTACTAAAAATACAAAAAATTAGCCGGGCGCGGTTGTGGGCGCCTGTAGTCCCAGCTACTCGGGAGGCTGAGGCAGGAGAATGGCTTGAACCCGGGAGGCGGAGCTTGCAGTGAGCTGAGATCGCGCCACTGCACTCCAGCCTGGGCGACAGAGCGAGACTCCGTCTCAAAAAAAAAAAAAAAAACAAAAAAAAACAAAGAGGCTGAAAGAAGATATAGTTTTGATATAGCAAGCCAAATTCAGCAGCATATTAAAATAACAATATCCTGGCCGGGCGCGGTGGCTCAAGCCTGTAATCCCAGCACTTTGGGAGGCCAAGACGGGCGGATCACGAGGTCAGGAGATCGAGACCATCCTGGTTAACACGGTGAAACCCCGTCTCTACTAAAAAAATACAAAAATCTAGCCGGGCGAGGTGGCGGACGCCTGTAGTCCCAGCTACTCGGGAGGCGGAGGCAGGAGAATGGCGTGAACCCGGGAGGCGGAGCTTGCAGTGAGCTGAGATCTGGCCACTGCACTCCAGCCTGGGTGACAGCGGGAGACTCCGTCTCAAAAAAAAAAAAAAAAAAAAAAAAAAAAAACAATATCCTATGACCAAGTGAGATGTGGGAGTGGGATTTATTGTTGGAATTCAAGGACGGTTCAGGGTATGAAAATCAAGCACTGTAGGCTGGGCTCAGTGGCTCACACCTGCAATCCCAGCAATTTGGGAGCCTGAGGTGGGCAGATCACCTGAAGTCAGGAAATCAAGACTAGCCTGGCCAACATGGTGAAACCCTGTCTCAACTAAAAATACAAAAATTAGCCAGGTGTGGTGGCAGGCAGCTGTAGTCCTAGCTACTCAGGAGGCCAAGGCAGAAGAATCGCTTGAACCCGGGAGGTGGAGGTTGCAGTGATCTGAGATCGAGCCACTGCACTCCAGCCTGGGTGACAGAGCAAGACTCTGTCTCAAAAAAAAAAAAAAAAAAAAAAAAAAAAAAAAAATCGGCCAGGTGCCATGGCTCATGCCTGTAATCCCAGCACTTTCAGAGGCCGAGGTAGGTGGATCACCAGGTCAGGAGTTCGAGACCAGCCTGAGCAAGATGGCGAAACCGTCTCTACTAAAAATACAAAAATTAGCCAGGTGTGGTGGCAGGTGTCTGTAATCCCAGCTACTTGAGAGGCTGAGACAGGAGAATTGCTTGCACCTGGAGGCAGAGGTTGCAGTGAGCCGAGATCAGGCCACTGCACTCTAGCATGGGCAACAGAGCAAGACTCTGTTTTTAAAAATAAAAGGAGAAAGAAAACCTTAAATAATGCACAAAATTTTTTTTTTTTTTTTTTTTGTTGAGACGGAGTCTCGCTCTGTCACCCAGGCTGGAGTGCAGTGGTGCATCTCAGCTCACTACAAGCTCCGCCTCCCGGGTTTACGCCATTCTCCTGCCTCAGCCTCCTGAGTAGCTGGGACTACAGGCGCCTGCCACCTCGCCCGGCTAGATTTTTGTATTTTTTTAGTAGAGACGGGGTTTCACTGTGTTAGCCAGGATGGTCTCGATCTCCTGACCTCGTGATCCACCCGTCTCAGCCTCCCAAAGTGCTGGGATTACAGGCTTGAGCCACCGCGCCCGGCCAATGCACAAAAATTTATTAGAGTCGATAAATGAATTTAGCAGAGTTGCAAGATACAAAAGCAACACACAAAAATCAGTTGCATTTCCATATACTTTTTTTTTTCTTCTTTTTTTTTTTTTTTTGAGACAGAGTCTTGCTCTGTCACCCAGGCTGGGGTGCAGTGGCCGGATCTCAGCTCACTGCAACCTCCGCCTCCCGGGTTTAGACCATTCTCCTGCCTCAGCCTCCCGAGTAGCTGGGACTACAGGCACCCGCCACCTCGCCCGGCTAGTTTTTTGTATTTTTTAGTAGAGACGGGGTTTCACCGTGTTAGCCAGGATGGTGTCGATCTCCTGACCTCGTGATCCACCCGTCTCGGCCTCCCAAAGTGCTGGGATTACAGGCTTGAGCCACCGCGCCCGGCCTTTTTTTTTCTTCTTTTTGAGACCGAGTTTCGCTCTTGTTGCCCAGGCTGGAGTGCAATGGCGCGATCTCGGCTCACTATAACCTCCGCCTCCCGGGTTCAAGCGATTCTCCTGCCTCAGTCTCCCTAGTAGCTGGGATTACAGGCACACGCCACCACGCCCGGCTAATTTTGTATTTTTTAGTAGAGACAGGGTTTCCCCATGTTGGTCAGGCTGGTCTCGAACTTCCCACCTCAGGTGATCTGCCTGCCTTGGCCTCCCAAAGTGCTGGGATTACAGGCGTAAGCCACCACTCCCGGCCGCATTTCCATATACTTTTTAAAAAAATCTGAAAAAGAATTTAATAAAACCAGTTCCATTTACAAGAGCATCAAAAAGAATAAAATATAATAAATTTAACCAAGGAGGTGAAAGACTTGTACACTGAAAACTACAAAACATTGCTAAACAAAATTAAAGAATACCTAACTAGGCTGGGTACAGTGGCTCACACCTGTAATCCCAGCACTTTGGGAGGCCGAGGCTGGCAGATCACCTGAGGTCAGGAATTCAAGACCAGCCTGGCCAACACGGTGAAACCCCGTCTTTACTAAAAATACAAAAATTAGCCAGGCATAGTGGCAGACGCCTTTAATCCCAGCTACTCGGGAGGCTGAGGCAGGAGAATCATTTGAACCCAGGGGGGCAGAGGTTGCAGTGAGCCAAGATTGTACCACTCCACCCCAGCCTGGGCAACAGAGTGAGACTCTGTCTCAAAAAAAAAAAAAAAAAAAAATTCCCCGCCGGGCTCAGTGGCTCATGCCTGTAATCTCAGCACTTTGGGAGGCCGAGGCGGACGGATCACGAGGTCAGGAGATTGAGACCAGCCTGGCCAACATGGTGAAACCCATTCTCTACTAAAAATACAAAAATTAGCTGGGCATGGTGGCACATCTGTAGTCTCAGCTACTCAGGAGGCTGAGGCAGGAGAATCACTTGAACCCGGGATACAGAGGTTGCAGTGAGCTAAGATTGCACCATTGCACTCCAGCCTGGGAGACAGGGCAAGACTGTGTCTAAAAAAAAAAGAAAAGAAAAAAAAGGAAAAAAAAGTCCCAATGGTGGTTTTTGAAATACAGAAAAATTCATTCTAATATTCTGATGGAATCTCAAGGTACCCTTGGTAGCGGAAACAAACTTGAAAAAGAACAAAGTTAGAGAACTCAAATGCAAATCAAAACCACAGTGAGATGCCACTTCTCACCTACTAGGATGAGTATCATTTAGAAAAAGAAAGCTGGCGTGGTGGCTCATACCTGTAATCCCAGCACTTTGGGAGGCCGAGGTGGACGGATCACCTGAGATCGGGAGTTCGAGACTAGCCTGACCAACGTGGAGAAACGCCATCGCTAATAAAAATACAAAATTAGCCAGGCATGGTAGCATATGCCATGTGCCTGTAATCCCCACTACTCAGGAGGCTGAGGCAGGAGAATCGTTTGAACCCAGGAGGCGGAGGTTGCAGTGAGCTGAGATTGCACCATTGCACTCCAGTCTGGGCAACAAGAGCGAAACTCCGTCTCAAAATATAATTAAAATAAAGAGTCATGGTGGCTCATGGCTGTAATCCCAGCACTTTGGAAGGCCAAGGCAGGCAGACAACTTGAGCCGAGGAGTTCAAGACCAGCCTAGGCAACGTGGTGAAAACGCATCCCTACAAAAAATACAAAAATTAGCCAGGCGTGGTGGCACTTGCCTGTGGTCTGAGCTACTTGGGAGGCTGAAGTGGGAGGATTGCTTGAGCCTAGGAGGCAGAGGTTGTAGTGAGATGAGATTGTGCCACTGCACTCCAGCCTGGGTAGCAGAGTAAGATCCTGTCTCAGAAAAAAAAATAAAAATAAAAAAATAAAGCTTATTAACAATAATAAGAGATTGGAATCACAGGGAATTGGTTAATAAGAAGTTTTTTTAAAAAAACTCTAAAGAATATAGGAATAGCAGATATAAGGAGCAGATAATACCCCTTGGGGTAAGATACAGCTCTTAAAGAAACGGACTTCCCCAGAGATCCAAACCTTGTTAGAAAGACAAGGCAACTGGGCGCAGTGGCTCACGCCTGTAATCCCAGCACTTTGGGAGGCCAAGGAGGGCAGATCACAAGGTCAGGAGATTGAGACCATCCTGGCTAACACGGTGAAACCCTGTCTCTACTAAAAACACAAAAAATTAGCCTGGTGTGGTGGTGGGTGCCTATAGTCTGAGGAGGCCGAGGCAGGAGAATGGCGTGAACCCGGGAGGCAGAGCTTGCAGTGAGCTGAGATCGCGCCACTGCACTCCAGCCTGGGTGACAGAGCAAGACTCCATCTAAAAAAAAAAAAAAAAAAATTAGCTGGGCTTGGTGGCATGTGCCTGTAGTCCCAGTCACTTGGGAGGCTGAGGCAGAAGAAACGCCTGAACCCGGGAGGTAGAGGTTGCAGGGAGCTGAAATTGTGCCACTGCACTTCGGCCTGGAGACAGAGCAAGACTCTGTATCAAACAAACAAACAAAAAAAGCCGGGCGCGGTGGCTCAAGCCTGTAATCCCAGCACTTTGGGAGGCCGAGACGGGCGGATCACGAGGTCAGGAGATCAAGACCATCCTGGCTAATACGGTGAAACCCCGTCTCTACTAAAAATACAAAAAACTAGCCGGGCGAGGTGGCGGGCGCCTGTAGTCCCAGCTACTCGGGAGGCTGAGGCAGGAAAATGGCGTAAACCCGGGAGGCGGAGCTTGCAGTGAGCTGAGATCCGGCCACTGCACTCCAGCCTGGGCGACAGAGCGAGACTCCGTCTCAAAAAAAAAAAACAAAAAACAAATAACAAAAAACAAAAACAAAACAAAGACAAGACAACAACAAAAAAAACAAATAAAAAAAAAAAAAGAAAGGAAAAGGCTGTGGCTCAATGAATGGTAGCAAAGTCATGGTGATGCTGCACTGATGAAACTTTCTGGAAATCTACCTTTGAAACTTGCTGGAAATCAGCTGTGGTGTCATGTTGAAACCAACCCAATTGTCCCACAGAACTGATGTATATGGTTTATTTTGAATAAATGTAGAAGTTGACCTTCAGGAGTCTTGAAACTTGAAAATGTTACACTTGTCTTATCTGAATTTCTTTCCCAGAAAACCAACTATCAGGCCTCCCAGATAGATAGTATAAAGGAACTGAAGCTTCCCAGATCACAGCATCTGTACCATGAGACACCAGACCCTTCACTAGTCATGATTACCTGACCACCTGCCACCTGCTTCCTGTTGAACAACTCCTCTATCCTATCCTCCCCTAATTCCTGTTTTCCTGTGTGTAGCTACTTTTCCTTCCTGCTGTATAAACTCCTAATTTTAATTGGTCAGTGAGATGGATTTGAAGCTGATCTCCCACCTCCTTGGCTGCAGTACCTGATTAAAGCTTTCTTTCCTGGCAGTACTGGTTGTCTCAGTGATTGGCTTTCTATGCAGCCAGCAGCAAGACCTAGAGGAAACCCCTGGTGTTTTGGTAATAATGTCACAGAACTTGCCAGAAACCAGCCATCTAAGGTTCTTGGGAAAGCTATTTACGGGGAAGTGTCCCACTAGAGGCTCCTTTCTGAAAATAATGCCAGAGAAGAGTGTTGGGAGACATTCCTGGCTACTGGCAATGAAATAGTAGGCAGGCACTGGACAAGTCCCTTGTTCTGTAGAAGCCTGCCTACCAAGCACACCAGAATTGGAAAGGAAAACCGATTCCATGCAGGAAAAAATAATTAAAGGTCCTAAATCCATTTCCTCAGAGCAGGAAATGATGACAGAATTTGAAGCTGAGAGTCAAGAAATTGATTACTGGCACATAGTGTAATCTTTTTACATCATTTGACTTTTATGTTAGCAGCTTTCGAAACTATTTATTTCCAAAATTAGTTTGTTGTTGTTTGTTTGTTTTCGAGACAGGATTTTGCTCTGTTATGCCAGCTGGAGTGCAGTGGTATAGCACAGCTCACTGCAGCCTCAAACACCTAGGTTCAAGCAATTCTCCTGCCTCAACCTCCCAAGCAGCTAGGACTACAGGTGTGTGCCACCATGCCCTGCTAATTATTTCTGTTAAATTTTTGTAGGCTGGGTGTGGAGCTCACTCCTGTAATCCCAGCACTTTAGGAGGCAGGTGGACTGCTTGAGCTCAGGAGTTCGAGATCAGCCTGGGCAACATGGCAAAACCCTGTCTCTACAAAAAATACTAAAAATTAGCCAGGCATGTTGCCACAGGTATATGCTCCCAGCTACTCAGGAGGTTGAGGCAGAGGATCTCTTGAGCCCAGAAGGTTGAGGCTGCAGTGAGCCAAGATCCAATCACTGTACTCAGCCTGGGTGGCACAGTGAGACCATGTCTCAAAAAAAAAAAAAGAATTTTTTTTTTTTAAAGATGGGATCTTGCTATATTGCACAGGCTAGTCTTGAACTCTTGACCTCAAGTGGTCCTCCTGCCTTGGCCTCCCAAAGTGCTGGGATTACAGATCATCTTGTTCAGCCTATTTCCAAACTTTTTCATTACCCCAAATAGAAACTGTAACCATTAAGCCATAACTCCCCATTCTCCATCTCCATATTCCCTGATGACATCTAATCCACTTTTATTTTTTATAAATTTGCATATCCTAGCTACCTTATACAAGTACAATCATATAGTGTTTGTCCTTTTGTGACTGGCTGTGATAGTTAGCATAATGTCTTCAAGGTTCATCATATTGTAGCATGTAAAAAAAACCGTGGTATGAGGCCGGGCGCGGTGGCTCAAGCCTGTAATCCCAGCACTTTGGGAGGCCGAGACGGGCGGATCACGAGGTCAGGAGATCGAGACCATCCTAGCTAACCCGGTGAAACCCCGTCTCTACTAAAAAAATACAAAAAACTAGCCGGGCGAGATGGCATGTGCCTGTAGTCCCAGCTACTCGGGAGGCTGAGGCAGGAGAATGGCATAAACCCAGGAGGCGGAGGTTGCAGTGAGCTGAGATCCGGCCACTGCACTCCAACCTGGGCAACAGAGCCAGACTCCGTCTCAAAAAAAAAAAAAAAGTTAAAAAACCGTGATATGAGGCCGGGTGTGGTGACTCATGCCTGTAATCCCAGCACTTTGGGAGGCCAAGACGGGCGGATCATGAGGACAGGAGATCAAGACCATCCTGGCTAACACAGTGAAACCCCATCTCTACTAAAAATACAAAACATTAGCTGGGCGTGGTCGTGGGCGTTTGTAGTCCCAGCTACTCGGGAGGCTGAGGCAGGAGAATGGCATAAACCCGGGAGGCGGAACTTACAGTGAGCCGAGATCATGCCACTGCACTCCAGCCTGGGCAACAGAGCAAGACTGTCTCAAAAAACAAAAACAAAAACAAAAACAAAAAACCCCATGATATGTATATACAACATTTTGTTTATCCATTCATCTGCTGATGGTCACATGAAGTGTGTCCACCCTTTGGCTATTGGGAATAGTGCTGCAATTGGCATACAACTATCTGTTGCTTTTTCTTTTTTTTTTTTTTCTCACTCTGTCACCCAGGCTGGAGTGCAGTGGATTGATCATGGCTCACTGCAGCCTCCAACCTCCCGGGCTCAAGTGATCCTCCCACCTTAGCCTCCTGAGTAGCTGGGACACCAGGTGTGTGCCGCCATGACTGGATACATTTTAAGATTTTTTGTAGAGATGGGGGTCTCATTATGTTGCCCAAGCTGGTCTGGAATTCCTGCCTCAAGCAATCCTCCTGCCTTGGCCTCCCAGAGTGCTGCGATTACAAGCATGAGCCACTGCACCCAGCCCTGTCCATGCTTTTAATGCCTAGGAGTGGAAGTGCTGAGTCATAGGGTAATTCTATGTTTAGCTTTTTGAGGAACTGTCATGCTATTTTCCATAGCAGCTGCACCATTTTACATTCCCTCCAGCACATGTGTGGGTTTCTATCTCTCCACATGCTTGTCAGCAATTATTACTGTCTCTTTTTTTTTCTTTTTGTTTTTTTGAGACAGGGTCTCACTCTGTAGCCTGGAGTACAGTGGCATGATCTCAGCTCACTGCAATCTCTGCACTGCAGCCTGGGGACAAAATGAGGCTTTGTCGCGGGCTAGGGGGGAATGTGGTGGTGGGGACTGAAAAATGTACAATAGGCCAGGCGCAGAGGCTGGCCATCTCAGTACTTTGGGAGGCCACAAGGTCAGGAGATCGAGACCATCCTGGCCAACATTATGAAACCCCGTCTTTACTAAAAATACGAAAACTAGCCGGGTGTGGTGGCGGGCACCTGTAATCCCAGCTACTTAGGAGGCTGAGGCAGGAGAATCACTTTAACCCTGGAGGCAGAGGTTACAGTGAGCTGAGATTGTGCCATGGCACTCCAGCCCAGCCAACAACAGCGAAACTGTCTCAAAAAAAAAAAAAAAAAAAAAAAAAAAAAAAAAGTACAATAAAGAATGGGTAATGGGACCAGGCACGGTGGCTCATGACTGTAATCTCAGCACTTTGGGAGGCCAAGGCGGGGAGATCACCTGAGGTCAGGAGTTCAAGACCAGCCTACCCAACACAGAGAAATCCGTCTCTACTAAAAATACAAAAATTAGCCGGGCATAGTGGCGCGTGCCTGTAATCCCAGCTACTTGGGAGGCTGAGGTAGGAGAATTGCTTGAACTCAGAAGGCGGAGGTTGCGGTGAGCGGAGATTGCACCACTGCACTAAAAAAAGAATGGGCAATAGAAGGCCAGGTGCTGTCGGACACGGTGGCTCATGTCTGTAATCCCAGGACTTTGGGAGGCCAAGGCGGGAGAATCACCTGAGGTCAGGAGTTTGAGGCCAGCCTGGCCAGCATGATGAAAACTTGTCTCTACTAAAAATACAAATTTTTTTAAAAGAAAAAAATATAAAAATCAGCCAGGCATGGTGGTATGAACCTTTAATCCTAGCTACTTGGAGGCTGAGGCAGGAGAATCACTTGAACCCAGAAGGCAGAGGTTGCTGTGAGCTGGAGATCACCCCATTGCACTCCGGCTTCGGCAACAAGAGTGAGATTCCATCTCAAGAAAAAAAAAAAGAAGGCCAGGAGCAGTGGCTCATGCCTGTAATCCCAGCGTTTTGGAAGGGTGAGGTGGGCAGACACTTGAGATCAGGAGTTTGAGACCAGCCTGGCCAACATGATGAAACCCTATCTCTACCTCAAAATACAAAAATCAACTGGGAGTGGTGGCATGCGCCTGTAGTCCCAGCTTCTCAGTAGGCAGAGATTGCGCCACTGCACTCCAGCCTGGGTGACAGAGTGAGACCATGTCTCCAAAAAAAAAGAATGAAGAGTATATATGGATAGCAAACATGTGAAGAGATGCTCAACATCATATGTCTTTAGGGAAATGCATGTTAAAGCAGGAGATACCACTTCACATCTACTGAAATGTCTAAGTTTTTTTTTTTTTTTTTTTTGAGACGGAGTCTCACGCTGTTGCCCAGGCTGGAGTGCAGTGGCGTGATCTCGGCTCACTGCAAGCTCCGCCTCCTGGGTTCACGCCATTCTCCTGCCTCAGCCTCCTGAGTAGCTGGGACTACAGGCGCCCGCCACCGCACCCGGCTAATTTTTTGTATTTTTAGTAGAGACGGGGTTTCACTGTGGTCTCGATCTCCTGACCTTGTGATCCGCCCGCCTCGGCCTCCCAAAGTGCTGGGATTACAGGCTTGAGCCACCGCGCCCGGCCTGAAATGTCTAAGATTAAAAAGACTGACCACATCAAGTATTGGTGAGGATGTGGTACAACAGCAACTCTCATACACTGCTGGGGTAGGTGTTAAATAATACAACCATTTTGGAAAATATTTAAGCAGTTTCTTTTTTTAAAATTTGTTTTCTTTCTATTTATTTATTGAAATGGACTGTCACTCTGTTGCCAGGCTGGAGTGCAGTGGCGTGATCTCGGCTCACTGCAACTTCTGTCCCGGGTTCGATCGATTCTCCTGCCCCAGCCTCCTGAGTAGTTGGGACTACAGGCACCTGCCACCATGTCCAGCTAGTTTTTTGTATTTTTAGTAGAGACAGGGTTTCACCATGTTGGCCAGGATGGTCTCGATCTCTTGACCTGGTGATCCGCCTGCCTCAGCCTCCCAAAGTGCTGGGATTACAGGCGTGAGCCACTGCGCTGGGCCTATTTATTTATTTATTTATTTATTTATTTATTGAGACAGAGTCTCACTCTGTTGTCCAGGCTGGAGTACAGTGCCAGGATCTTGGCTCACTGCAACCAATGAATGGATAAATTATGGTATATTCATATAGTAGAATCTACACAGCAACAAAAAGGAAGGACGTGATGATACATGTTACAACATATATAAATCTCAAAATAATTATGTTGAGTTAAAGAAGCCAGATAAAAAGAAGTATATAGTTCATGCTTCCCTTTATATAAAATTCTGGAAAATGCAAACTCATCTGTGGTGACAGAAAGCACATCAGTGGTTGCCTGGGTATGGGGTGGGTGGGGTGGGCAGAAAGAGGGTAGGAAGAAATACCAAGGGGCAGGAGGAATGTTTTGGGGACTCATAGGTGTGTTTATTATTTTAATTGTGGTGATGGTTTCATAGGTATATATACATATATATATATAGAGAGAGAGAAATTGTAATCTTAAAATGTGTGCTTTAGGCCAGGTGTGGTGGCTCAAGCCTGTAATCCCAGCACTTTGGGAGGCCAAGGCGGGCAGATCACGAGGTCAAGAGATCGAGACCATCCTGGCCGACACGGTGAAACCAGGTCTCTACTAAAAATACAAAAATTAGCTGAGCGTGGTGGTGGGCGCCTGTAATCCTAGCTACTTGGTAGGCTGAGGCAGGAGAATCGCTTCAACCCGTGAGGTAGAGGTTGTAGTGAGCTGAGATCTCACCACTGCACTCCAGCCTGGGTGACAGTGGGAGACTCCATCTGAAAAAAAAAAAAAAATTAGCCAGGTGTGGTGGCACGTGCCCATAATCCCATCTACTTGGGAGGCTGAGGCAGGAGAATCACTTGAACCTGGGAGTCGGAGGTTGCAGTGGGCTGAGATCAGGCCTCTGTACTCCAGCCTGGGAGTCAGAGGACTGAGACTCCATCTCAAAATAAAAAAATTTAAAATATTCAAAAATAAGGCCAGGCACGGTGGCTCACGCCTGTAATCCTAGCACTTTGGGAGGCCAATGTGGGTGGATAACGAAGTCAGGAGATCGAAACCATGCTGGCCAAAATGGTGAAAACCCATCTCTACTAAAAATACAAAAATTAGCCAGGCATGGTGGCGTGCGCCTGTAATCCCAGCCACTCAGGAGACTGAAGCAGGAGAATCGCTTGAACCCAGGAGGTGGAGGTTGCAGTGAGCCAAGATTGCATCACTGAACTCCAGCCTGGGCGACAGAGTGAGACTCCATCCCTCCAAAAAAGAAAAAAAAAAGCATGGTTTATGGTATGTCAGTTATTAATCTCAATAAAGCTGTTAAAATTGTACTAAAATAAAACCATTGGGGGAAACTGGGTGAAGAGTACAAATAACCTCCTGTATTATCATGGTAACTTTCTGTGCAATTACAATGTTTCAAAAATAAAGAATTTAAAAGGTTTTTAAAAATAAGCATACAAGGCCAGGCATGGTGGCTCATGCCTGTAATGCCAGCACTTTGGGAGGCCGAGGTGGGTGGATTACCTGAGGTCAGGGGTTGGAGACCAGCCTAGCCAACATGGTGAAACCCTGTCTCTACTAAAAATACAAAAATTAGTTGGTTGTGGTGGCGCGAGCCTGTAATCCCAGCTACTTGAGAGATTGAGACAGGAGAATTGCTTGAACTGGGAGGGGGAGGTTGCAGTGAGCCGAGATGGACCCACTGCATTCCAGCCTGGGTGATAGAATGAGACTCTGTCTATATAAAAAAAAAAAAAGCATACACATTTATTTAAAAAATAGCATAAATACTTGTCAAATTGCTTTGTGAAAGGCTGTATCAGTTTAACTCTTTTTATTTATTTATTTATTTTAGATGGAGTTTTGCTCTTGTTGCCCAGGCTGGAGTGCAGTGGTGTAATCTCGGCTCACCACAACCTCCACCTCCTGGGTTCAAGCGATTCTCCTGCCTCAGCCTCCTGAGTAGCTGGGATTACAGGCATGCGTCACCAAGCCCAGCTAGTTTTTTCTGTATTTTTTTGTAGTGATGGGATTTCTCCACATTGGTCAGGCTGGTCTCGAACACCCAACCTCAGGTGATCCACCCATCTCAGCCTCCCAAAATGCTGGGATTACAGGCGTGAGCCACCGCGCCTGGCCTATTTATTTTTGAGACAGGGTCTCCCTCTGTCACCCAGGCTGCAGTGCAGTGGTGCAATCATGGTTCACCCTATCCTGGAACTCCTGCCCCCAAGCAATTCTCCAGTCTCAGTCTCCCAAGTAGATGGGACTACAGCTATGGGCCACTATACTCAGTTATTTTATTTTTTTTTGAGACTGTGTCTCGCTCTGTCACCAAGCTGCAGTGCAGTGGTACGATCTCGGCTCACTGCAACCTCTGCCTCTCAGGTTCAAGCAATTATCCTGCCTCAGCCTCCTGAGTAGCTGGGATTACAGGTGCGCATCACCACACCCGGCTAATTTTTGTATTTTTAGTAGAGACGGGGTTTCACCTTGTTGGTCAGGCTGGTCTCAAACTCCTGACCTCGTGATCTGCCCGCTTCAGCCTCTCAAAGTGCTAGGATTTACAGGCATGAGCCATCGCGCCCGGGCCAACCTATTTTTCTTTTTTTTTTTTTCTTTTTTTGAGACGGAGTCTCGCTCTGTCGCCCAGGTTGGAGTGGAGTGCAGTGACCAGATCTCAGCTCACTGCAAGCTCTGCCTCCCGGGTTTACGCCATTTTCCTGTTCCCGAGTAGCTGGGACTGCAGGCGCCCGCCACCTCGCCCGGCTAGTTTTTTTTTTTTTTTTTTTTTGAGACGGAGTCTCGCTCTGTCGCCCAGGCTGGAGTGCAGTGGCCGCATCTCAGCTCACTGCAAGCTCCGCCTCCCGGGTTTATGCCATTCTCCTGCCTCAGCCTCCCGAGTAGCTGGGACTACAGGCGCCCGCCACCTGGCCCGGCTAGTTTTTTGCATTTTTTAGTAGAGACAGGGTTTCACCGTGTTAGCCAGGATGATCTCGATCTCCTGACCTCGTGATCCGCCCGTCTCGGCCTCCCAAAGTGCTGGGATTACAGGCTTGAGCCACCGCGCCCGGCGTTTTTTGTATTTTTTAGTAGAGACGGGGTTTCACCGTGTTAGCCAAGATGGTCTCGATCTCCTGACCTCCTGATCCGCACGTCTCAGCCTCCCAAAGTGCTGGGATTACAGGCTTGAGCTACCGCGCCCGGCCCCTATTTTTCTTAAGATATTATTTGTGTGTGTGTGTGTGTGTTTTTTTTCCTGTCTTCCTAACATTTTATAGGGTTGGCTGGTATACTTTTTATAAAAAAAAAAGTTGGGCCGGGCACGGTGGTTCATGCGAGTCCCTGCTATACAGGCCTTGAGGACTCTGCAGAGACCAAGATAAGCTGGGGGGCCTGCCCAGTTGAGCAGGGGAGGCCGAGACTCCTGTAACAATCCTGCAGTAGTTAATTACAGGGCTTGCAAGGAAGACGACAGGGTGACAGATACATTGCGTAAGTAGACACTGAGGCCCAGGGAAGCGCAAGGAATAGTCCAGTGACATACAGTCTGCACTGTCACCGGCGGGTTCTCAAATTTGGCCGGCAGGATCCGCGGCCCTGGGGACTCCCGGCCCGCTATTGCCACGCCCACCCGACCCGAGGTTGCCCCGCCCAACCAGGTCGGCAGTGGCCTCCGGTACTGGGTGGAAGCCTGAGAGTAGAGGGGTGGCACGTGACAGGCGGGGCGGGGCCGGGGCGGCGGAACGCGCAGGCTAGTGGCTGCGTTTCCCGCCGGAGGATTTTGCCCAGCGCCCCGCGTCCCTGGGGGGCGGCGGTGGTGGCGGCGCAGGCGGCCGAGGCGCAGGCGGCGGAGGCGGCTGGGGGGTCCGGAAGTCAACACCATGTCAAGTCTGCACAAGAGCCGGTAAGGGGCTACGGGGCCTGACCCGGCTGAGCTCCTCCTGGCCAGGCTGCCCCTTCAGCCCCTCAGAAGGGGGAAGCGCGGGTGGGGCTAGGAATCGGCAGACCTCCCCCCACCCCGGCAGAGGGTCTCGAGCGTCCACCTAACCTCATTGCCTGTGGGCTGCAGGAAGGACAGAGAGGCGGCCCTTCTCCTGCCCCTGGTGTCACTCCTTCTGCCTCCCTCATCCTGGAACCCTGGTTTCCCCCTTCCCCTGAGTCTTCCTCATCCAGACCCCCATGCCCCGCACTCTCCCTTTCCCCCTTTTGAGTCTCCTGCTCCTGTACTCTCTCCAAGTGCACCCTGTCCTCCGTGCTTTTTTCTTAGTAGGATTGCTAGAGAACTTGCATTCTCCAGTCTGGCCCCTCCCCCAGGCCAGATCCTGCAGCATTGGCTGAATTTTGCTCACTCTTCAGTTTTCCTTCAGGACGTGTTTTTTAAACCCTTTGTCCTTGTCTTCTGGCAGGCCCAGAGGTCTTGTAATGGTTGTATTTGTGAGCGTTGTGCATTGTCTGCAGATCAAATTACTCCTGGTTCCTGAGGTCCAAGGAGTTCAGTTGGTGGCTGTGCTGTGGACCCGGCCTGGCCGGCAGGAAGTGCCCAGTAAACGTCAGCTCACTAAATATTAGAATGTTGGAATGTGTCTAATTTTATGGTCCACATTTGGGAACTTCTAGACAAGACTATCTCTCAAGTTTCTTCCCTGGCATTCTGTGTTTCTGGTTGTAGAGGAAGAAGTGAAATATGGTTTTGTTGTTCTCCAAAGCTGTCTCTTGTGAGGACCTTGACTAAGCTGTGTAATTTTTATGTCCTAAAGGGAAGAGAGGCACAGGTTGGAAACTGGCGGTGTGAGGGAGCTGAGGGCTGTGGGTCTCACTGAGCCTATATGAGCGTGCTTCATTTGCCTCCCTGTCTCCCCTTCTAGAATTGCAGATTTCCAGGATGTCCTGAAGGAGCCCTCAATTGCTTTGGAAAAGCTGCGGGAACTCAGCTTTAGTGGTAAGAAGCCATTCTTTATTTTCAGGGTTTCCCTAGAGCAGCCCTGTGGCTAGAATTCCCGGGGAGGTGCTCAAGGCCACACCTGGTCAGCTCTGGGGCCCAGCTGCTGGGGGCTGGGGCCATGGAAGGAAATTACACTTGGGGCCTTCTCCAGATTCTGTAGAACTGAACAGGCAGTGACTGCCTTGAGCTTAGAGGGGTTTCCCAGAGGGGTAGTGGCCACACTTAGTGTGCCTTGCCCTTAGGCTTTCGACAGGAGGTGCCAGATTCCTGAGAGTAACAGGACAGGACTGAAGACTGGAGAATGAGAATGGGGGGACCCTTTTGAGCCCAGGACAGTCTTTCCTCATTCCTTAGCCAGCTTCCTGTGTTGGTGAATTTGGTTAACTGCAGGGTGGTTTCTGGTTCTCTCCCTAGCTTGGGGTCTAAGCTGCCTGAGGCGGCAGTAAACTTTGGTTAGCTGGTTAGCGGTAAAATAGCCTTGGGACACTGACTTTAAGGAGCCGATCTTGCCTTGTTAGACTTTGCCCCAACCAGCACAAAGATAACTCTCTTTTTGCCTGTTTTAAAAAATATCCCAACGTGTTCTGCATCGCTTCTTGTCACTTTTTTGCCCCTGTAACTTTGCCAGCAAGAACTTCAGGCCGGGCACCGTGGCTCATACTTGTTATCCCAGCACTTTGGGAAGCCGAGGCAGGTGGATCACCTGAGGTCAGGAGTTCGAGAACAGCCTGGCTAACATGGTGAAACTCAGTCTCTACTAAAAATATAAAAAAGTAGGTAGGCATGGTGGCACTTGCTTGTAATCCCAGCTACTTGGGAGGCTGAGGCAGGAGAATCTCTTGAACCTGGGAACTGCAGCAAGCTGAGATTGCACCATTGCACTCTGGCCTGGGTGACAAGAGTGCAACTCCATCTCAAAAAAAAAAAGAACTTCTTATATTGTCCCTGCCATCATCATATAGATTCTGAAGTGGAGGCATTAGCTCATGTTCATGGTACCATGGATACTATAGCAGCAACTGCTCTAGTGAGCTTCCTGATATTATTGGAGGAGAACTTTGTCTTTCTGTTCAGGAGTAAAATACAGGCCCCAAAGGGGAGGCAGTCAGTGTTAGTAGTTAAGAGTTTTACAGTTAAGTTTCCTTCTTAGGACAATTATGCTAATCTTCCCTACTTACTGGGGTTATCATGAGGATTAAATGAAATAATACCTGTAAAGCACAAAATACTTAGCATTCATAGCTTAGTTTATATTCCACAAATACGTATGGAATATCTTCTATGTGCAATGCTGTGTGCTAGACGCTGGGAATAATAGGTGTGGTTTTTGTCTTCTGGGGCTTACCCAGTAGTAGGGGTTACAGACGTTAAGAAAACACACCACTGTTGTGTATATATATAACAGTTCCACTTATGACAGATGCTATGAAATAGTAACAGAGCCGTTATTGCTTATAACGGAGGAACTGACCTGAATTGGGATGAGATGGTGGTTGGTAAAGGCTGCTCCTGAGGAAGGAATATCAAGGATGAGAAGGTGTTATCCTCAAAAGAACATTCCAGGCCGGGCATGGTGGCTCACACCTGTAATCTCAGCACTTTGGGAGGCTGAGGCGGGTGGATCACCTGAGGTCAGGAGTTCGAGACCAGCCTGGCCAACATGGTGAAATCCCGTCCCTACTAAATACAAAAATTAGCCAGGAGTGGTGGCTCACATCTGTACTCCTAGCTACTTGCAAGACTGAGGCAGAAGAATCGCTTGAACCGGGGAGGTGGAGGTTGCAGTGAGCAGAAATCATGCCACTGCACTCCAGCCTGGGCAACAGAGCAAGACTCTGTCTCAAAAAAAAAAAAAATTTGTATCTTGTCTGGGCCGGGCGTGGTGGCTCACACCTGTAATCCTAACACTTTGGGAGGTCAAGGTGGGCGATCACCTGAGGTCAGGAGTTTAAGCCCAGCCTGGCCAACATGGTAAAAACTTTGTCTCTACTAAAAATACAAAAATTAGCCAGGCATAGTGGTGCGTGTCTGTAATCCCAGCTACCTGGGAGACTGAGGCAGGAGAATCGCTGGAACCCAGGAGGCGGAGGCTGCAGTGAGCCGAGGTTGCGCCACTTCACTCCAGCCTGGGTGATAGAGGGAGACTCCATCTCAAAACAAACAAACAAAGAAAAAAAACCAAACCATCCAGTCTAGTAATCTTTCTTGGGGAAATGATTCTTGAAGAAGGACTTCTTGCCCACTCTACTCCCCGCTAGCTGGCTCCAAGGTGAAGGGCTGGGGGTTCTGGGACTGTGGCCTGGGACATGACCTTTGCTTGCTGTGTCCACAGGCATCCCCTGTGAGGGCGGACTGCGGTGCCTCTGCTGGAAGGTGGGTGTGCCTGGGGTGGGGCTTCCGCTCTGCTGAGCGTCCCTGGGTTTTCCTGCATAGGCTGCCCCTACCCCTGGCTTCTTCCTACTGTTCTGCACCTTTCCTTGCTTGTCTGAGGGAACTTTTCTGGGAAGTCCTGGGTTTTCTGTTCCTCTTGGTGTCCTCTGGAATTCCCCTTGGGGATGGGATACTTTGTAATGCCAACAACGAAGACCTCTGCTTCCTGGTCCGTGAAGTACAGTGAAAGTCATGCTTATTGGGACAAAACAAAGGCTGTGCTTTGCCCAAAGCTTCCAGCTCAGGTGGCCATGGAAGCCCAGTGTCCTGGTTTCCAGCCCTTCACAGCACAGGGTCTGGTGATCATGTGGAAGAGTCTGTGTGAGGAAAAGCAGAGGGAAGGGCTGATTTGGGTTAAAGGAGGAGGGAGGCAGTGGGGAGGAAGGGGGAGGCTAGACCTAGCTCATGCTGGCATTCCTGGGTTTCCGCCCATCTTGTCTTCTTGGGACTTTATGAGATGTTTTTCTTGAGGCCTATCAGCCCCGCCTAAAGACTGACGTTGATGCAGGAGGGTCACCAGAGCTTTGCCCCTCTCCCTCTGTGCAGATTCTCTTGAACTACCTTCCCTTGGAGAGAGCCTCATGGACCTCCATCCTGGCCAAACAGAGGTGAGACCCCGTGTAAGGGCAGTGACAGGAGGGCCCTTGCATCTGACGGAGCCGGTGCTGCCGGGGCCGCCCTGCCTCCTGCAGCTGCTGCTTTGGTCTGGGCTCCCTGGGTAGGACTGTTGGGAATCATCCTTCTCGCTTGTCTCCTGCAGGGAGCTGTATGCCCAGTTCCTGAGGGAAATGATCATCCAGCCTGGCATTGCCAAGGCCAACATGGGTGTGTCCAGGGAGGATGTGACTTTTGAGGACCACGTGAGTAGAGGTTGCCAGCAGAGACCCAGGATACAGAATGTGGAGGGGTGGCGGCCTTGGAGCAGGCAAGGCCCCCTGCATGCCAGGGGGTAGGTGCAGTCTGGTGTCAGTCCCCTCTGGACCTCCCAGTTCCTCCTTTCTGTGTTGGGTCGCTAAGCTTGGGGGCCCTGAGCTCAGTAAGACAAATGGTAGTTGGGGTCCAGGGAGCATGGCAAGGGCAGCCCTGCGTCAGGTGCTCTGAGGACATGGTCTATTTCAACCCTCATTCCTGTTGTTTGAAGAAAGTCAGAGCAGGGCGGGAGGGAGGCTAGGCTGCCCTCTGTGGCTTCCAGGAAGCCGTGTTCTCCTCAAATGCTGAGCTCCTCCCTGGGCTTCACAGCACGGGAGAAAGAAATGGATGGGCCCAGGCCCAGACTCACAGATAGGAATTGACGACTCAGAGCATCGATGAATGAGAGCTGAAGAAACCGAATTCATTCATTCAGCAAGCAAACATTTACTGAGCAACTGTTACATGCAAAGTTCTCGAGCTACAGCAATGGACAGAAAAGGAACAGAGTCCCTGCCCAGCAGAGATGTACTCAGAGGAGGCTGCCAGGCTGGGCTTCTGGCTGTGGAGTTCAAACGGATTCAGGAGGCTGTGGGAAGGGCTGTGTTGGCTCCTCTGAGTAGCTTGCAGGTGGTGTCAGGGCCACATCTCAGTGTGTGGTGGGGTTGTTGCAGCAAGGCCACTGTTCAGGTTTCTTGGATAAAATCGGGCCCAGGCGCCTATCTGGGCCTCCGACAGAGCATCTTCATTTCTCCCCACAGCCACTCAACCCCAACCCTGACAGCCGGTGGAACACATACTTCAAGGACAACGAGGTGCTGTTGCAGATCGACAAAGATGTCCGGTAGGCAGGGGGCCTGGGGCCGGGAGCTGGCCCATGGGACTTCTGGGGCTCTCTGCAGCTCTGTCTTTTCCATTTGCAGGCCAGGCCCATGGATGGGGGTTTGCGGAGCTGCTGGTGGATTGTCTCAGCGGTTGGGTCCAGGCCCTGTTGATGATAGGCTGAGAATGAGGCTAGCGAGGGATATTCTGTCCTTGCATGTACCTGGCTGTTCTTATCTGAGCTGGAATTTCATTCGTACCCCAGGCGTTCATGGATTCATCTGACATTCATTCAACAAGTATTGAGCCCCTCTTGTATGCCAGGCTTAGCACTAAGCTCAGGGTTGAGCACTGAATATACTGATGTGTTCCCTCCCCTTAAGGATCTTAGAACCTAGAAAGGAAGATGGCAAGACATTCAGCCCATTAGATCTTAGCAGATGGCATTCGTGGTAAATGCTCTTGAAGGAAAATTTGAGGGGGTTTGGGGAAACCTCACCTGAGAGGCGGTGATTCAGCTGAGATCTGAGGAGCGGGAGGCCTCAGGGGAAGAGTGCAGCAAAGGCCACATTGGGCAAGGAACTGCCCTTGACAAGGTCCAGAGGGCCCGCAGAGCTTGACACATCTGTGGAACAATGCCAAGGCCAGGGGGGCAGATAGGGGCCGGACCTTGGACTTGATTCTAAGAGCATGAGGCAGCCATGCAAAGGTTTTGAGCAAAGGAGTGACAGGGTCAGATACACAGTTTTTAAAATCTTGAGCTACAATGTGTTTGTGCTTTTCCACTTAGTAAAGAAATGTGGAGATGCTGCGGCCCTGTCAGGCTGGGGAGTTTGGCAGCGTGTTGGACTAGGTGAGGAGCTAGAAGGCAGGCCTTGTCCACAGGTGGGTGGAGTGGCTAAGGGCTTGGGTTCTGGAGTCCATTTGCCTGGTTTCCATTCCGCCCTCACAGGTTGTTAGCTGTGTGACCTTGGGCAAGTGACTCACACCCTCTGATCATTACTCTATTGTGAAGTAGGAGTAAGGTGGTTCAGGCTAAGGGCACAGAACGGGCTGAGTCTCCACAGATACGTGGGACTGTTGTGCTGGTCTTAGCACATACAGAGGCTCTTAGAATGATCAGATCTCCATCAGAGAAGGGTCCTGGGAGCTTATCCTGTTCCTTGTACAACAGCCTGCCTGGGACCCCCGGCACTTGGTCAGACAGGACAAGCCGACACTCTGACCCTCAGTGACCCTTCAGAACCTCCAAGGGGCAGCTCTCAGGTGCCCAAGTCAGTCTGCACCAGCACAGACAGGTGGCCCTCCATTGAGCTCCTTCTCAAGGAATGGCTGAGTACCTGTGTCAGGAGGGGTTTAGGAGTGAGCAGGACTGAAACAGTCTCTGCCTTCCGAGAGCTTCCAGTGTGAGCCTCCAGTGTGAGACGTATACTAAACCTGGAAACAGATACATAATTGCAAATACTGTAATGCTGTGAAGGAGGGAAAAACTGGTGCTTTTAGAGAATCAGAGGGAGGCCTTATTTTCCTTTGAGGGGTCGAGGAAAGCCTTTCCAGAGAGGAGGCTCAGGATGAGATGTGAAAGAGGAGGAGGCAGCAGGGAGGCAGCGGGCTGGGTGGAAGAGTCTGCTGGGCTGAGGCATAGCACATGAAAGTGCCCTGTGGCCGGGGAAGAAGGCGCGTGGCAGGATAAAGCAGGGTACTCCTTGCCCTTGCCACCGTGGGTGCTGCTCCTCAGCCCAGGCTCATCTTCAGATGGCCCCATATGACCCCCGCACAGGGCAACTCAGCCAGGCTGCAGGAGAAAGGAGGCACTGCCTCTTGTGCTCTCAGGCTGGGGTTGGTGCAGTGTTTACCCACGAGTTGTTCTGATTGCCATGTTCAAGTCAAGAACCGCTCCGTGACCCAGGGAAATAGGTTCTGTTTTTTTGTTTTGTTTTGTTTTGTTTTTCTTTTTTGAGACAGAGGCTCCCTCTGTCACCCAGGCTGGAGTACAGTGGTGCAATCTCGGCTCACCGCAACCTCTGCCTCCCGGGTTTCAAGCGATTCTCCTGCCTCGGCCTCGCTAGTAGCTGGGATTACAGGCATGTGCCACGATGCCTGGCTAATTTTTGTATTTTTTGGAGAGACGGGGTTTCACCAGTTGGCCAGGCTGGTCTCGAACTCCTGACCTCAAGTGATCCACCCACCTCAGCCTCGCAAACTGCTAGCATTACAGGCGTGAGCCACCACGCCTGGCCAGGTTCTGTTTTACGTGGGTAGTGATGGTAGCACATCCTTTGGTGCTTCTAGAAGTGGGTTTGCAATGTGCTAAGTATAAGAAGTCTGAAAAAAGTGCGTGTACTGCAGTACATATATTTTAAAAACTTGATCACATTCTAGACACCATCTCCCAACTTGTTTTCCCTGTCACTCTGTCTTGGACGTCTTTCCAGGTCAGCTGTGTAATATTCTGTTGTACAGTGTGTAACTTATGGAACCAAACCTCGTTTGCTACTACAAACCACTCTGTGTTTGTGCGTGTTAGATAATTTTTTTTTTTTTGGAGATAGAGTCTTGCTCTGTTGCCCAGGCTGGACTGGAGTACAGTGGCTCAATCTCAGCTCACTGAAGGCTTGAACTCCCAGACTTAAGTGATCCTCCTGCCCTAGCCTCCCGCATAGCCAGGACTGCAGGCACATGCCACCACACCCAGCTAATTTTTTTCTTTTTTTTTGAGGTACAGTCTTGCTCTGTTGCCCAGGCTGGAGTGCACTGGCATGATCTCGGCTCACTGCATCCTCTGGGTTCCAGTGATTCTCCTCCCTCAGCCTCCTGAGTAGCTGAGATTATAGGCGTGTGCCACCACACCCGACTAATTTTTTCTATTTTTAGTAGAAACGGAGTTTCACCATGTTAGCTAGGATGGTCTCCTTTTTTTTTTTTCTTCTTTTTTTTTTTTGTGTGGTGGAGTCTCACTCTGTTGCCCAGGCTGGAGTGCAGTGGCACGATCTCAGCTCACTGCAAGTGCCGCCTCCCAGGTTCACGCCATTCTCCTGCCTCAGCCTCCTAAGTAGCTGGGACTACAGGCACCCACCACCACGCCCGGCTAATTTTTTGTATTTTTATTAGAGACGAGGTTTCACCATGTTAGCCAGGATGTTCTCGATCTCTGGACCTCATGATCCGCCTGCCTCGGCCTCCCAAAGTGCTGGGATTACAGGTGTGAGCCACTGCTCCTGGCCCCAACTAATTTTTTATAGAGATGGGGTCTCCTTTTGTTTCCCAGGCTGGTCTTGAACTCCTGGGCTTAAGTGATCCCTCCTGCCTTAGCCTCCTAAAGTGCAGGGATTATAGTCGTCAGCCACTGTGCCTGACCTAGATAAATTTTTTTACATGGAAAGATGTTTGGAGTTTAAAACAGGAGTTAGGTTGTATGACCATAATGACACTTTTAAAAAAAAGTATGTATCTATTTGCAAATACACATAAAATGTGGGTATGTATACATATACAATGACTACTGCTCTTTTAAAAAAATACTGTTTTTATTTTTTTATTTTTTTGAGACGGAGTCTGGCTCTGTCGCCCAGGCTGGAGTGCAGTGGCGCGATCTCGGCTCACTGCAAGCTCCGCCTCCCGGGTTCACGCCATTCTCCTGCCTCAGCCTCCCGAGTAGCTGGGACTACAGGCGCCCACAACCGCGCCCGGCTAATTTTTTGTATTTTTAGTAGAGATGGGGTTTCACCGTGGTCTCCATCTCCTGACCTTGTGATCCGCCCGCCTCGGCCTCCCAAAGTGCTGGGATTACAGGCGTGAGCCACCGCGCCTGGCCAAAAAAAATACTGTTTTTAAAATGAAATGTTGTAATTGTTGTTGTTGTTATTTTTTTGAGGCCGAGTCTCATTCTGTTGCCTAGGTTGGAGTGCAGTGGCGCGATCTTGGCTCACTGCAATCTCCTCTTCCCAGGCTCAAGCAATTCCTGCCTCAGCCTCCCTAGTAGCTGGGATTACAGGCACCTGCCACTGCGCCTGGCTAATTTTTTTTTTTTTTGAGATGGAGTTTCACTCTTCTTGCCCAAACTGGAGTGCAACGGCACGATCTCGGCTCACTGCAACCTCTGCCTCCCAGGTTCAAGTGATTCTCCTGCCTCAGCCTCCCAAGTAGCTGGGATTACAGGCATGTGC
The DNA here is from genome assembly GCF_037993035.2 of Macaca fascicularis. Taxonomy (NCBI): domain Eukaryota; kingdom Metazoa; phylum Chordata; class Mammalia; order Primates; family Cercopithecidae; genus Macaca; species Macaca fascicularis. Next base: position 15,155,475 of record NC_088389.1, on the reverse strand, counting down.
CACCACGCCTGGGTAAAATTTTGTATTTTTTTAAGTAGAAACGGGTTTCTCCATGTTGGTCAGTCTGGTCTCAAACTCCCGACCTCAGGTGATCCACCCGCCTTAGCCTCCCAAAGTGCTGGGATTACAGGCGTGAGCCACTGTGCCCAGCCAATTTTTGTATTTTTAATAGAGACAAGATTTACCATGTTGGCCGGACTGATCTCGAACTCCTGACCTCTAGTGATTCAAAATGTTGTAATTAAAAACAAACAATGCTGGCTGGGTACGGTGGCTCATGCCTATAATCCCAGCACTTTGGGAGGCCGAGGCGGGTGGATCACGAGATCAGGAGATCAAGACCATCCCGGCTAACACGGTGAAACCCCGTCTCTACTAAAAATACAAAAAATTAGCCGGGCGTGGTGGCGGGCGCCTGTAGTCCCGGCTACGCGGGAGGCTGAGGCAGGAGAATGGCGTGAACCCGGGAGGCAGAACTTGCAGTAAGCAGAGATTGCTCCACTGCACTCCAGCCTGGGCGACAGTGAGAGACACCGTCTCAAAAAAATAAACAATGCTTTTGGGGAGTCTTGGGGTCTCCTGGCAGCAGGATGCAGATGGGATGGCGAAAACCTCCACCCCCAGTAACAAGATTCTTTCCTGTTCCCTCTTGACAGGAGGTTGTGCCCAGACATTTCCTTCTTCCAGAGGGCCACTGAGTACCCTTGCCTCCTCATCCTGGACCCCCAGAATGAGTTTGAAACCCTTCGTAAGAGAGTGGAACAGACTACACTGAAATCTCAGACAGTGGCCCGGAACCGGAGTGGGGTCACAAATGTGAGTGCCAGCCTGGGATCCCCAGGGACTCCCCCAACAGTCTTTTCTTTCCTTTTTCTCTTCAACTCCTGGCCACAAGGTGTCGGGCCATGACCATCTGCTTGATAGTTACTCAGAGCAATCCTGATGCTGCCAGATCCTGGGGCGCTTTCTGAAAGTTGGGTGACAGAGGTTCGCTGTGTCCCAGCTGGGTGTAATGGCTGCTGGGAAGGGCCCTGCGTCACAGTGAGTGAATGAGCCAGGCTTCTAATCTTATAATGGGGTCATTACAAATGTGAGAAAGTGTGATAGGGCTGGGCACAGTGGTTCACGCCTGTAATCCCAGCACTTTGGGAGGCTGAGGCAGGAGGATTGCTTGAGCCCAGGAGTTCAAGACCAGCCTGGGCAACATGGTGAAACCCCATCTCTACAAAAAATAGAAAAATTAGCTGGGCATGGTGGTGCGTGCCTATAGTCCCAGCTACTCAGGAGGCTGAGGTAGGAGGATGGTTTGAGCCTGGGAGGCAGAGGTTGCAGTGAGCCTGCATCACACCACTGCCCTCCAGCCTGGGTGACAGAGCCCAGCCCTGTCTGAAAAAAATAAAAATTAAGAAAACGGCCAGCACAATGGCCCATGCCTGTAATCCCAGCACTCTGGGAGACCAAGGCAGGCAGATCACTTTAGGTCAGGAGTTTGAGACCAGCCTGACCAACCCAGGGATTTAACCCCATCTGTACTGAAAATACAAAAATTTGGCCCTGGCCAGGCATGGTGGCTCATGCCTGTAATCCCAGCACTTTGGGAGGCCGAGGCGGGTGGATCACCTGAGGTCAGGAGTTCGAGACCAGCCCGGCCAACATGGTGAAACCTTGTCTCTACTAAAAATACAAAAATTAGCGGGGCATGGTGGTGGGTGCCTGTAATCCCAGCTACCCGGGAGGCTTAGGCAGTAGAATTGCTTGAACCCGGCAGGTGGAGGTTGCAGTGAGTCTAGATTGCACCACTGCACTCCAGCTTGGGTGACAAAACGAGACCCTGTCTCAAAAAAAAAGAAGAGCACATTCCAGGTGGAGAGGAGGGCATAGGCCGAAGTGCTCAGCAGGAGAGAGCATGGTGTGTTCCAGGGCAGGGAGGCCAGGGTGGCTAGAAGCAGAGAGTGAAGGAAGAGGTTGGTGCTGGTGAGGCCACGTGGGGCCGTTGTCATGAGGGGTGGGGAGAATCCTTTACAGCACTGTAAGCAGGGCAGTGACGTGATTCACGTCTGCTTGCGTCAGAAATGCTTTAGGCACTGTGGAGATGTAGGAGTGGTGCTAGAGAGGCTACCTGGAAGACCACTGCAGTTGTCTAGGCAAGAGGTGGTGGGGGCAGGGATGCAGCAGAGTTAGATCTGAGAGACTCAGGGGTGGAACTGATAGAACCCCCAACTTTTAATAGATTCCTGTCACTCTGAGAAACTGCTTGTAGTCAAGCAAGTATATTACCTTATTCCTTAATTTACACCCCCTACTTTGGTATCTGGAATAGTGGCTTGTTGCCCTAAACTTTCACTGTCTTCCTTCAATGGAAAAAGCCTTCTCTATAGCCTCCAACAAGCTAGGGCAGATACTACTGCAAAAGTTTTTCTCCCCTGGGGAATGACTTTGTTTTTTGTTTGTTTGTTTTATTTTTTAAAATAGAGACAGAGTCTTGCTATGTCACCCAGACTGTCTTGAATTCCTGAGCTCAAGCGATCCTCCTATCTGGGCCTCCTAGAGTGCCAGGATAACAGGCGTGAGCCACCACACCCAGCTGGGAATGACTTTGATCGGAGCTCTGACAGGCAGGGGCAGATATGGCCAATCCGGGGTTGCAGGTGCCTACGAGAGTTGGGTGTCCAGCAGAACTGCTGTGCAGTGCAGATTGCGTGGCGAGATAACCAGGAGGCTGGCTTCGTTGGCGGCACTCTTGACTGCTGATTTCCTGACTGAAGGGCAGGGAGGGGACTGGCTCCTGTCATTCCTTTCACTGTAGTAACTGGGTATAAGGAGCACTTACCTAGTTTAACTTTTGGTACTGGTAGCAGAGAACCCACCAGAAACTTCATCTCTAAGCCTCTGGGTTCATGATTGGGCAGTTTGAGTTAAAGTTGACCATCTGTGTGACTCTGGGCAAGTCATACCAGGTTCACATCCTGGCCTTTGTTTCCTCAGCCGTCAACTGGGCATAGTCATTTCTGCCCTCCCTGAGTTGCCAAGAGGATGAAATGAGGTCATGGCTGTGCAGATTCTTCAAAAGCAGAAAGCCCTGGGCATCCTCAGGAGGCAGCCTGCCCTCAAGCCCTGGACCTTAGGTTTGGGAGTCAGCCAGTTCAGGGTCAAGTCCTGATGCCACCACCTAATGTTAGACATTTAAGGAGCAGTCTGACATTTCTGAGCCTCAGTTTCCTCATCTTGAAAATAATGTTGAGAGAATATTTTAGATTGTTCAGTGGATTAAATGGAGGAATACCCGTACAGCACTGTCTGCCGCATAAAAAGCTCTTGGTAAATGTGACTGATGTGTGTCTCTGTGTGTGAACATCCCTGCACGTGTATGCATACATATGTATGTATATGTTATGGGAGAGAGAGTTTAATGTCTCCAGGACCGTACGCTTCCAGGATGGCTTCATCCACTGTCACTGCCTGGGTTCTCTCAGATGGGTCACTCACCTCTGGGGCTTCCGACTGATCAGGTCTAGGGCAGGGCCCAGGCACGTGAATCTTTACAAAGTTCCCAAGGGATCCTGACAGGCAGCTGGTGTTGGGGACCCGTGCTCATTGCATGAGTCTTCAGTAGGGATCATCATCTCTTTATCTTCCAACCTTTTTTTTGAGACAGTCTTGCTCTTTCGCCCAGGCTGGAGTGCAGTGGCATAGTCTTGGCGCTCTACAACCTCCGCCTCCTGGGTTCAAGCAATTCTCATGCCTTAGCCTCCTGAACAGCTGGGATCATAGGCATGTTGCACCACGCCTGGCTAATTTTTTTTGTTGTTTGTTTGTTTTTGTTTTGTTTTCTTTTTCTTTTTTTTTTTTTTTGAGACGTAGTCTCGCTGTGTCGCCCAGGCTGGAGTGCAGTGGCCGCATCTCAGCTCACTGCAAGCTCCGCCTCCCGGGTTTACGCCATTCTCCTGCCTCAGCCTCCCGAGTAGCTGGGACTACAGGCGCCCGCCACCTCGCCCGGCTAGTTTTTTGTATTTTTTAGTAGAGACGGGGTTTCACCGTATTAGCCAGGATGGTCTCGATCGCCTGACCTCGTGATCCGCCCGTCTCGGCCTCCCAAAATGCTGGGATTACAGGCTTGAGCCACTGCGCCCGGCCTGTTTTTTTGTTTTTTGTTTTTGTTGTTGTTGAGACAGAGTCTCGCTTTGTCACCCAGACTGGAGTGCAATGGCCGGATCTCAGCTCACTACAAGCTCCGCCTCCCGGGTTCACGCCATTCTCCTGCCTCAGCCTCCCGAGTAGCTGGGACTACAGACGCCCGCCACCTCGCCCGGCTAGGTTTTTGTATTTTTTAGTAGAGACGGGGTTTCACCGTGTTAGCCAGGATGGTCTCGATCTCCTGACCTTGTGATCCGCCCGTCTCGGCCTCCCAAAGTGCTGGGATTACAGGCTTGAGCCACCGCGCCCGGCCTGTTTTTTTTTTAAGAAGGAGTCTTGCTCTGTCGCCCAGGCTGGAGTGCAGTGGCGCGATCTTGGCTCACTGCAAGCTCTACCTCCCGGGTTCATGCCATTCTCCAGCCTCAGCCTCCCAAGTAGCTGGGACTACAGGTGCCCACCACCATGCTTGACTAATTTTTTATGTATTTTTTAGTAGAGACGGGGTTTCACCATGTTAGCCAGGATGGTCTTGATCTCTTGACCTTGTGATCAGCCTGCCTTGGCCTCCCAAAGTGCTGGGATTACAGGCGTTAGCCATCGCGCCTGGCCTAATTTTTGTATTTTTAGTAGAGATTTTTGGCCAGGGTGGTCTCGAACTCCTGACCTCAAGTTATCCTCCCGCCTTAGTTTCCCAAAGTGCTGGGATTACAGGTGTGAGCCACTGTGTCTGGCCTCCAACCTTTTCTTATGAAAATTTTCAAACATTCCGGAAAGTTGAAAGGAGAGTACACTGGATAACTATCTGTATATTTTCCATCTAAATGCAACACTTGTTAACATTTTTCACATTGCTTTATTCGTGTGTGTATTATATATAGAGAAAGAGTAAGTTGCAGATGTCTGACCTTTTACCACCAAGCACTTCAGCAGGATCTCCTGAGAATAAGGGCATTCATTGTTGGCCAGGCACGGTGGCTCACACCTGTAATCCCAGCACTTTGGGAGGCCAAGGCAGGCGGATCACCTGAGGTCAGGAGTTCGAGATCAGCCTGACCAACATGGCAGAATCCGCCCCCCCAACTTAAAAAAAAAAAAAAAAGCCGGATGTGGTGGTGGTCACCTGTAATCCCAGCTACTTGGGAGGCTGAGGTGGGAGAATAATTTGAACCCAGGAGGCAGAGTTGCAGTGAGCCAAGATCACTCCATTACACTCTAGCCTGGGTGACAGAGCAAGACTCCATGTCAAAAAAAGAAGAAGGGCATTCTCCTACTTACCATTAGCACATCTGGGAAGATTAACCATGAGTCCATAATATCACCTGTGAACGATTGAGATGTCCTCAGTTGTGCCAGTGGTATCTTTGGATATTGTCTTTCTTTGGTCTCTTGATTTGGACTAGGCCTCCCCTCCCCAACCCCATCACCTTAACAGCTGACTTTTTGAAAAGTCTTGGCCAGGCCAGGCATGGTGGCTCATGCCTGTAATCCTAGCACTTTGGGTGGATCACGAGGTCAGGAGTTCAAGACCATCCTGGCCAACATGGTGAAACCCTGTCTCTACTAAAAATACAAAAAATTAGCTGGGCATGGTGGCGGGTGCCTGTCATCCCAGCTACTCGGCAGGAGAATCACTTCAACCCAGGAGGTGGAGGTTGCAGTGAGCCGAGATCGTACCATTGCACTCTAGCCTGGGCGACAGAGCAAGACTCTGTCTGGGGGCAGAAAAAAGAAGAAAAGTCTTGGCCAGTTGTCTGTTTTTGACATATTTAAAGTTTTTGGTATTTTTTTTGTTTTGTTTTTTGAGACAGAGTTTCACTCCTGTTGCCCAGGCTGGAGTGCAATGGTGCAATCTTGGCTCACCACAACCTCTGCCTCCTGGGGACAAGCACTTCTCCTGCCTCAGCCTCCCGAGTAGCTGGGATTACAGGCATGTGCCACCACACCCGGCTAATTTTTTTGTATTTTTAATAGAGACAAGATTTCTCGGCCGGGCACGGTGGCTCAAGCCTGTAATCCCAGCACTTTGGGAGGCCGAGGCGGGCGGATCACAAGGTCAGGAGATCGAGACCACAGTGAAACCCCGTCTCTACTAAAAATACAAAAAATTAGCCGGGCGCGGTGGCGGGCGCCTGTAGTCCCAGCTACTCAGGAGGCTGAGGCAGGAGAATGGCGGGAACCCGGGAGGCGGAGCTTGCAGTGAGCCGAGATCGCGCCACTGCACTCCAGCCTGGGCAACAGCGTGAGACTCCGTCTCAAAAAGAAAAAAAAAAAAAAAAGATTTCTCCACATTGGTCAGGCTGATTTCGAACTCCTGACCTCAGGTGATCTGCCCGCCTTGGCCTCCCAAAGCGCTGGGATTACAGGCATGAACCACCATGCCTGGCCCTAAAGTTTTTGTTTTAAATTGAAGTGTAACTTACGTGCAATTACGTGTACAATTAGAAAATGTTTTTCTTGTGTGTGTACCTGTGTAAGTGCCAGTCAGTCAAGATAAAGAACGTGTCCACATCCAGAAAGTTCCTGCATGCCCCTTCCCAGTTAGTACTTCTCACTGCTCTGACTTTTACCACCATAAGTTAGGTTTTAGGACCGTCGTTGTGAGACAGTGTCTTGCTGTCACCCAGGTTGGAGTACAGCGGTGTGATCATAGCTCACTGCAGCCTCAGCCTCCTGGGCTCAAGTGATCCTCTTGCCCTAGCCTCCCAAGTAACTGGAAACACAGGTGCATGCCATCATACCTGGCTAATATTTACATTTTTTTTTGTAGAGACGGGATCTCCCTATGTTGTCCAGGCTGGTCTCAAACTCTTAGGCTCAAGTGATCCTCCTGCCTTGGCCTCCAAAAGTGCTGGGATTACAGGCTTGAGCTATTGTGGCCAGCCCATGTTGTCTCTTTTTGTTTTTGTTTTTTTCTCCTGAGACAGGGTCTTGCTCTGTCACCCAGGCTGGAATGCAATGGTATAATCACAGCTCACCGCAGCCCCAACCGCTGGGGCTGAACTCTCACCTCAGCCTCTCAAAGTGCTGGGATTGCAGGCATGAGCCACCCACCCTGGCATTGTCTTTCTTGATGGGGTCCTCCTTTTCTCCTCCAGATGAGCTCCCCACAAAAGAACTCTGTGCCATCATCCCTAAATGAGTATGAAGTGCTGCCCAATGGTTGTGAGGCCCACTGGGAGGTGGTGGAGCGGATCCTGTTCATCTATGCCAAGCTCAACCCTGGCATCGCTTACGTGCAAGGCATGAATGAAATCGTGGGGCCCCTCTACTACACCTTTGCCACCGACCCCAACAGTGAGTGGAAAGGTAAGAAGGCTCTTGGCGCTCACATCAGTCCTTGCTGGCCCGTGTCAGGCTGTGCAGTTCACTTTCCCTCTCGGGCCTCTGTTCTCCCTCTGCCGGTTGAGGAGTTGGCCTGGGTCATCCCTGAGATCCTTTGCAGCTGTGATCTTCTAGAATGTTGGATGTTGACTGATCTCTTGATAGTTGTAATTTAATTTCTGGTAGAGAAGGTAGATATATAGGAAGCCGAATTAGAAGATTTAAATAATAGTTTTTAAATTGTCATCAGGAGAGTGTGTAATAAATTGCTAAGTGAAGGTACAGTGCTGCCAGACGTGAGAAGAAAGAGGCGATGTCTTTAACCTGGGGGTGGAGGGGGTCAAGGACAGAGGAAGGACTGAGCCCCACCACGAGGACGGGGCAACTCAGTGGGGCTCAGAGCGGGGCAGATGTCTGGTAGGTAAGAGGTGGGATGGGCCTGGAGTGCGCCACTTCTGCCCCCATCCTGCGTCTCTCCCAGAGCACGCCGAGGCAGACACCTTTTTCTGCTTCACCAACCTCATGGCCGAGATCCGGGACAACTTCATCAAGAGCCTAGATGACTCGCAGTGTGGCATCACCTACAAGATGGAGAAGGTTTACTCCACCTTGAAGGATAAGGATGTGGAGCTCTACCTGAAACTGGTGAGGACCCCAGGAACAGAGGGATGGAAAGGGACAGGAGGCAGAGAGTTGCTGCGCCATCCCAGCCCAGGGCGAGGTCTGGCGGTCGGACGTGGCGGCTGCTGGTGCTGCCCGGGACACTGACCCATGTGCTGAGGCAGCTGATGGCCAGAGCCCAGCAAGCTGGGAGGGAAAAGGAAAGTTGAGAATGGTGCCCACTGTGTGCCAGGCATACTGCAGGGCATTTATTATGAACTTACTTGGTTAAGCTATTAGTAGTCTTCTGAGATAAGTGTTAACTTCATTTTTTAAAATTAATATAATTTTAAAAATTGTACTGGCATTCCGTGTTTATTTCATAAAACAAAAGGAATTTATTTACATATAAACAAAAAGTTTCATGAAAAATAAAATACATATCTAAGCTTATCTTTTTTTTTTTTTTTGAGACAGAGTCTCGCTCTGTCGCCCGGGCTGGAGTGCAGTGGCCGGATCTCAGCTCACTGCAAGCTCTGCCTCCCGGGTTTACGCCATTCTCCTGCCTCAGCCTCCCGAGTAGCTGGAACTATAGGTACCGCCACTGCGCCCAGCTAATTTTTTGCATTTTTAGTAGAGACAGGGTTTCACTGTTTTAGCCAGGATGGTCTCGATCTCCTGACCTCGTGATCCACCCACCTTGGCCTCCCAAAGTATTGGGATTGCAGGCATGAGCCACCGCGCCCAGCCCTTTTTTTTCTTTTGTTTTGAGATGGACTCTCACTCTGTCAGAGGGCAGATTGGAGTGCAATGCTGCAATCTCAGCTCACTGCAACCTCCGCCTCCCAGGTTCAAGCAATTCTCGTGCCTCAGCCTCCCTAATAGCTGGGATTACAGACATGCATTACCATGCCCGGCTCGTTTTTGTATTTTTAGTAGAGATGGGATTTCACCATGTTGGCCAGGCTGGTCTCGAACTCCTGACCTCAAGTGATCCGCCTACCTTGGTCTCCCAAAATGCTGGTATTACAGGTGTGAGCCACTGTGCCTGGCTGGCCAGGAATAATCATCTCTTTTTAAACAAATATGGGTTGAGTGTGATGGCTCACAGTTGTAATCCTAGCACTTTGGGAGACTGAGGCAGGAGGATCGCTTGACCCCAGAGGCTGAGACCATCCTGAGCAACATAGTGAAGCTTTGTCTCTACAAAAAATTTAAAAACTAATTAGCCAGGCATGGTGGCACAGGCCTGTAGTTTCAGCTACTCAGGAGGCCGAGGGAGGAGCTCTCAAGGTCAAGGCTACAATGAGCCTTGATTGTGCCGCTGCACTTCATCCTAGGCAATATAGCGAGACCTCATCTCTGGAAAAAAAAAAAAAAAGGAAGTATGCTTTTGCTGTTTTGTAGCACGCTTTTTCAGTTAATATTCACTGTGGCTGACCAGAAGGCTCATCTGTAGTGGGAATAATTGCCTGTGGAATTGTTCTGTGGATTAAATGAGTGAGAGGACATAGTTAATATGCTGAGCATAGCCCAGGCTTATAGTAAGTGCCCTGTGATGGTCACTCAGCACATCCACAAACCCAAGGCTATCATCTGCAAAGTGTGTGAAAGAGTTTGAGCCATCATTTATAAATCTGGAGAGCTTATTACATAAAGGTTTGGGTTTCCAGCTTCTCTTAAAAAAATAGGAAGATCTGAGGATGTTGGCTGGCAGCAAACAGGCTCTGCCCCTTTTCCAAGCGAGGCTATCTGGCAGCCTGGTGCCAGCCCTGGTGCTCTGAATTCATTTCTGACCCACTGCGTGGTGCTCCATGGCCAGCAGCCAACATGGAGTCCCGCTCCCCACCCCCTACGCTGTCTCCCCAGCAAGAGCAGAACATCAAGCCCCAGTTCTTCGCCTTCCGCTGGCTGACACTGCTGCTGTCCCAGGAATTCTTGCTGCCTGATGTCATCCGCATCTGGGACTCCCTCTTCGCCGATGACAACCGCTTTGACTTCCTCCTCCTCGTCTGCTGCGCCATGCTCATGTGAGTGCGGGCATGAGCTGGCATCAGCTCACCAGGGCGGTCCTTGGAGAAGCCAGACGGGAGGACCCTCCGCCCCGAAGGGTGGGCAGGGCTGCTCTCTCATGGCTGGAGTGGGCTTCTGGAGTCCTTGGGACGGCCCCAAACCAAACTCGAGGTGGGTGGGGAGGGAGTAGCAGGCAGGGCCTGCGCTCAGAGCATCCCAGGTCCCAGCGCTTTTGCTGCTGCTTTTCATAGGCTGATCCGGGAGCAGTTGCTGGAAGGGGACTTCACTGTGAACATGCGGCTGCTGCAGGTAATGGGAGTTGGGGGCAGGCCCAGCCACTGCCATGAGGCCGGCACTTGCCAGGCACCTGCCCACGCCAGCCACTGTGACAGACTGGGCAGGGGCAGTGAAGCGTAGCAGGGATCAGAGTCCAGACCCCTGAGGGAGATCTGGTTTGGATCTGGGTTTGAATCCTGGTTCTGCCATTGACCTGGAATGTTGGGTGGCCTTGAGCAAGTGATCTGGCCTTCAAACCATGTATTCTACATAGGTGTTCACACCTGGGACACCGCAGGTGCCCAGAATGTGGCTGCGCTTGCTGGTGGCCATGCTTAGGCCAGGGGAAGGAGGTTGGGGTGTAGAGATTAAGAACATGGGCTCACCGGGCGCGGTGGCTCATGCCTATAATCCCAGCACTTTGGGAGACTGGGGTGGGTGGATCACCTGAGGTCAGGAGTTCGAGACCAGCCTGGCCAACATGGCGAAACCCCGTCTCTCTACTAAAAATACAAAAATTAGCTGGACGTGGTGGCGGGTGCCTGTAATTTCCAGCTACTTGGGAGGCTGAGGTAGGAGAATTGCTTTAACCCGAGAGGTGGAGGTTGCAGTGAGCCGAGATCACGCCACTGCACTGCAGCCTGGGTGACAGAGCAAGACTCTGTCTCAAAAAAAAAAGAAGATGGGCTCAAGGGCCTACAGCTTTAGGTCCACAGTTTTGCTCTGCTGTGCTCATCATGTGACCCAAGCCAAGTTACAGCATCTCTGGGTCTCAGCTTCTTCACCAGCACCTGGCCTTAGTGTGGGTTTGGTTTGTTGTTGTTTGTTTTTTTTTTTTTTTTTTTTGAGACGGAGTCTCGCTCTGGAGTGGCACAATCTCAGCTCACTGCAACCTCCACCTCCCAGGTTCAAGCGATTCTCCTGCCTCAGCCTCCTGAGTAGCTGGGATTACAGGCATGCGTCACCAAGCCCGGCTAGTTTTTTTTGTATTTTTTAGTAGTGATGGGGTTTCTCCACATTGGTCAGGCTGGTCTCAAACACCCAACCTCAGGTGATCCACCCGCCTCGGCCTCCCAAAGTGCTGGGATTACAGGCGTGAGCCACCAAGCCCAGCCTAGAGTTGGTTTTCCATAACTTCATGGACTAGATCTGGAAAATGAGCAGAATCACAGTAGCCACTCACAGCATTGTTGGGACTTTGAGCTGATGCTCAGACACTGGCCCAGTGCCACTGACTCCACATGAGGGAGCTCGGGTTCAGTGGCAGAAGTGGGAGAGCTGAGGCAGCATGGTCTGGTCCTGAGGAAAGGGCCGCGAGAGCCTGGGGGTGGTTGTGTGTGGATCGGTTGAGTTGGTGCTGCATGGTGTAGCGTCACCTGCATGCAGGGCTCTGGGGATTGGGGAGTGTGGAATGCCTGGTAGTCCGTGCTCCTGCCCCTGAGGCCCAGGATCCAGCATGGCAGCGGGTCCCAGCAGGGAGGGTGTCTGTGTGGCAGGGGTGAGGTAGCTTCAGAGGCAACTGTTGGCCTTTCCTGTGCCCAGGACTACCCCATCACAGATGTCTGCCAGATCCTGCAGAAAGCCAAGGAGCTCCAAGACTCAAAGTAACCCGCGGCAAGAGGCCCATGTTCGGGAGAGAAGCCACCCGACCCTGTGCCCTGGCTCACGGGACACACAGAAACCTGTAGGAACCCAGCCTGAGGGGAAACCGCAGGGTTGGCCCGAGTCCCAGGCAGTGCCCGCTGGGGACACACTGTGCTGTGCTCCTTCTTCTGCCACCACGCCCAGCTCCCCGCCTGCCCTGCACCCTGCCCTCTTTGCCCAGGATACTGAGCAGGGCCGAAGCTCGGGAAGTTGTCCTTCCCGGGCCAGGGCCATTTCCGGCACTGGGAGGCTCCCAGCGGCCCCCTCCCTGCCTCGGCTCTGCTGCCCCAGCCTCGGTTCCTGCTTCTGGTCTTTTCCTGGGCTCCGGTCAGGGGAGGTGCTTGGCCAGTGGGCCAGAAACCGCTTCTGAGTGGGGTGCTTCACAGGGAAGGCAACACTGAAAGCAGAGGCCTGCCATCTCTCTCACCCACAGATGTCTGTCTGTAGTCGGTTGGTGTGGACGTGGGCCCAAGTCCCCAGGCGTCTCCTCCCCGCGTATGTGTGTGTGAGGGGGTGAGGGTCTCTCAGGCCTCCAGGTCTCCCAGCCCCTCCTTCTCTGTCTCTACCTCTCTGCCTGTCTCCTTCCGCCTCCTTCCCAGAGTGGGACTATGTCTTGCTCCATGTTTCCTCTGTCCATTACTCTCCCTGCCCTTCTCTGTTGGGGTGCCTTATCCTGAGCCGCCTCCTCTCCCTGCTTCCCTCTGCTCCCCTGAACCTGGGAGACAGATGAGAAGACTGGCTCAGCAAGGCCCCTGGAGGTCAAGCTTGGCCTTTGCCTCCTGTTCCCATCCCCCAGCCCCAGGCTCCTGGGTCCCCCCGACTGCGAGGGAGCCCTCCGTGCCTCACTTAGAGGGTTCTGAACCCGTTCCCTACACAGAAATCTTGGAAACCAAATGCTGCTGAGTAAGAACGAAGCTTTGAGCTTCCTGCCCCTGTGCTCTGCCCAGGGAGGGAGAAGGAAGAGGGGGAGCTGGTTTTTCTGGAGGTTCTCCCAGAGGCCCTCCTGTCCCAAAAGAAAAGGACCTTGATTCTGAGCCCAGGGTCGGAACCTGTTGCTTCAGAAGAGTTGTCATTTCCTCGGCTTCCAGGTCCCAACCCAGGGTGGGTGAGTCCCACAAAGGACAAGTGGGGCCTGAGGAAGCTTCTCTGGGGCCGGGGGTAGCTGCGCTTAAAGGCCTTGGGTCCTGCCAGTACCAGGAGGGCTATGTCTGTGCTTCTGTGTATCCCTCCACCCTCTGCGGACTGAGGGAGGTGCAGGGCCTTCTCTGACCCCTGCCTGAGCTGTTCCCAGGGCTGGGGCAGGTATACCCTGAGCAGGGGCAGCTGGCCGCTCCCAGTTCTCACCAAGTCACCTCCCTCCTTGTACAAGGTTTGCGTCCGGAAGCCAGGTGCCATAGTGAGTACCCTTGTCCTCCAGACTGGCTGGCAGGAGTCAGGCCCCAGCAGCCCTCCTGCCCCCAAAGCCTTCCGAGTCTGGTGGGCAGGACTTCTCGCTGCCCTCCCAAGCCTGGCTGTGGGCCAGAAACGGCTTCCCCAGGTGGCTCTTCTACCAGGCTTTTCCTTGGATGCCACCTGGATTTCTGCACCTGCGCAGTATTTGGGAGACTTTGACTATTTATTCAGACTCCTGGCTATGTATTGCACGTTGGTGAGTGCTCTGGGGATGAGGCGTGGGTGTAGGAAGGTAGAAAGGAGTTGGAGACAAGATCCTCTTCATTTTCCAAGATCAAAGTCAGCCTCTTCTCCCCATGCTTCTAGGACCTGCCTGATTTTCCAGCAGGTCCTGGCTGGGTGGGCTCTTGAGTTCTGTACTGGAATTGAGTGTAAAGGTGGGAAGAGAACTGGGCTGACTCCAGGACCTCCAGGATGAGGCAGAGACATGATGCTTCCTGCCGGCCTGGGCCACCCTCTCTCCAGTACTTGTCAGCTGGTGGTTCAGCCCCTCCTCCAACCCCTTCACAACCTTGGGCCACTGCCTGGGACCCAGCAGACATTGCCTAGGACTCCTAGTGCACTCACTCTTGTCTGCGCCCGCCTTCCTCCTGGGACCACACTACTTCACTGCCCAGGACTCCTAATGCACTCGCTCTTGTCTGCGCCCGCCTTGCTCCTGGGACCACACTACTTGAATCACCGTCTGATTTGCTTCGCTGGCAGAGTTGGGTCAAGTGCCCTCTCCTTTGCCTTGAGATGAAAGTCAAGAGCACAGGGACCAGGCCTTGGTTAGGCTGAGCTCCCAGCAGGATACCGCCTGCAGAAAGGACCTGCCCTGACAGTGACCCTTCCCCAGATTCTCAAGCAGATGCCCAAGGGAGGTTCCCACAGAACCAGAGTGCCTGAGGCTTCCTGCTTGAGAACCTGCCCCCTGGATCTTGGACACTTACAGATTGAGCTGTATGAATTCAGTGGGTCTCACTCCAGAGGGTCAGAACGTTTGCTTTAGTTTTTTATCTGTTTTGTTCCTTGAGTCAGTGCTGTTGATGACGAGTTGTCTTGAATAAATCATGTGTTCTTTGCAATGGGCATTGGTGCTGTGATGAGCTGAAACTTTGGAGACCTCAGAACAGGGAAAAATGTTTGAACAGGGATGGAGTTCAGAGTCTCTTAGAGTGGCCCTTCTTAAAAAAGGTCCAGGAAATCCTGGGAAGTGCCTGTTTGATTCTTCCAGTTCAGCCTCAGCAGTCTGCAGCTAGGGGAGGAGGGAATGATACTGGGGAAGGAGGTTCTGCATACATGATTACTTTTATTTTTTAGATTTAAAAAAACTTAGACCATCCCATTATATGTGGAAAAAGCATTTGACAAAATTCAACAGCTTTTCCTTATTTTTTATTTTATTTTATTTTGTTTTGAGACGGGGTCTTGCTGTGTTGCCCAGGCCAGAGTGCAATGGTATGATCTCCATTCACTGCAACCTCTGCCACCTGGGTTCAAGCGATTCTCCTTCTGCAGCTTCCCAAATAGTTGGGATTACAGGCGCCCGCCACCATGCCAGGCTAATTTGTATTTTTAGTAGAGATGGGGTTTCACCATGTTGGCCAGGCTGGTCTCGAACTCCTGACCTTGTGATCTGTCCACCTCAGCCTCCCAAAATGCTAGGATTACAGGAGTGAGCCACCACGCCCAGCCGTCTTTTTTTTTTTTTTTAAATTTTATTTGATTTTTTCTTTTTTTTTTTTTTGAGACGGAGTCTGGCTCTGTCGCCCAGGCTGGAGTGCAGTGGCCAGATCTCAGCTCACTGCAAGCTCCACCTCGCGGGTTCACGCCATTCTCCTGCCCCGGCTTCCCAAGTAGCTGGGACTACAGGCGCCCACCACCTCGTCCGGGTAATTTTTTTTTTTTTTTGTATTTTTTAGTAGAGACGGCGTTTTACCGTGTTAGCCAGGATGGTCTCGATCTCCTGACCTCGTGATCCGCCCGTCTCGGCCTCCCAAAGTGCTGGGATTACAGGCTTGAGCCACCGCGCCCGGCTTTTTTTTTTTTTTTTTAAGATGGTGTCTCACTCTGTCACCCAGGCTGGAATTCACCTCCCGGGTTCAAACAATTCTCCCACCTCAGGCTCCCAAGTAGCTGGGATTACAAGTGTGTGCCACCTCGCCTGGCTAATTTTTGTATTTTTAGTAGAGACAGGATTTTGCCATGTTGGACAGGCTGGTCTCCAACTCCTGGCCTGCCTTAGCTACCCAAAATGCTGGGATTACAGGCATGACTCACCGTTCCCGGCCATCAGTTATTTTTTAGATTAAAAAAATTTAGGCCGGGCACGGTGGCTCACACCTATAATCCCAGCACTCTGGGAGGCCGAGGCTGGTGGATCATTTGAGAGCAGGAGTTTGAGATCAGCCTGGCCGACATGGTAAAACCCCGTCTCTACTAAAAATACAAAAATTAGCCGGGTGTGGTGCCACACGCCTGTAATCCCAGCTACTCGGGAGGCTGAGGCAGGAGAAGCGCTTGAGCTTGGGAGGCAGAGGTTGCGGTGAGGCAAGATTGCACCACAGCACTCGTTTGGGCGACAGAGTGAGACCCTCAAAAAAACAAACAAAAAAGTATCATCCCATTATCTGTAGAAAAAGCATTTGACCAAATTCAACATCTTTTTTTTTTTTTTGAGACGGAGTCTAGCTCTGTCGCCCAGGCTGGAGTGCAGTGGCCGGATCTCAGCTCACTGCAACCTCCGCCTCCCGGGTTCCCGCCATTCTCCTGCCTCAGCCTCCCGAGTAGCTGGGACTACAGGCGCCCGCCACCTCGCCCGGCTAGTTTTTTGTATTTTTTTAGTAGAGATGGGGTTTCACCATGTTAGCCAGGATGGTCTCGATCTCCTGACCTCGTGATCCGCCCGTCTCGGCCTCCCAAAGTGCTGGGAATACAGGCTTGAGCCACCTCGCCCGGCCCAAATTCAACATCTTTTCATGATAAAAACTCAAATTAAGCAAAGAAGGAATGTACTTCAACATATATGGCATAACATATAACAGTAACAACTATCTATGGTATGACCACAACTCAAGGGGGAGAAGTTTTTTCTTTAAGATGAGGAACAAGGCCGGGCGCGGTGGCTCACGCCTGTAATCCCAGGACTTTGGGAGGCCGAGGTGGGCGGATCACGAGGTCAGGAGATCGAGAGCATCCTGGCTAGCACGGTGAAACCCTGTCTCTACTAAAAATACAAAAAAATTAGCTGGGGTTGGTGGTGGGTGCCTGTAGTCCCAGCTACTCGGGAGGCTGAAGCAGGAGAATGGCGTGAGCCCAGGAGGCGGAGCTTGCAGTGAGCTGAGATCTGGCCACTGCACTCCAGCCTGGGCGACAGCGCGAGACTCTGTCTCAAAAAAAAAAAAAGTCCAGAACAAGATGAGGATGCCCACTCTCTACTGTCATTCAACATAGTACTGGAAGTACTAGCCAGACCGGTTAAGGAAGAGAAAGAAAAAGCATCCAAATAGGAAAGGAAGAAGAAAAATAGTCTCTGTTTGCCAGCAACATGATCTTGTATTAGAAAAAACCCTAAAGACTCCACCAAAAAGCTGTTAGAACTAAAGTGGTAAGAAACAAAATCAACAAACAAAAATAAGTAGCATTTCTGTACACTTAACAAACTATCTGAAAAATCAAGAAAAAAGCAGAAATTAAAAGTCAGAAAAAAAAAGAAATAGAGAAAATCTCATTCACTGTAAGTACCTCCTCAAAAAAAATATTTAGGGCCGGGTGCAGTGGCTCTTGCCTGTAATCCCAGCACTTTGGGAGGCGGAGGTGGGCGGCTCATGAGGTCAAGAGATCGAGACCAATCTGACCAACATGGTGAAGCCCCGTCTCTACTAAAAATACAAAAATTAGCTGGGCGTGGTGGCGCATGCCTGTAATCCCAGCTACTTGGGAGGCTGAGGCAGGAGAATCACTTGAACCTGGGAGGCTGAAGTTTCGGTGAGCCAAAATCATGCCATTGCACTCCAGCCTGGGCAACAAGAGTGAAACTCCTTTTCAAAAGAAAAAACAAAAGGGTTTAGTAACCAGAACAGCATGATACTGGTGTAAAATAGACACACTGACCAAAGGAACAGAACAGAGGAGCCGAGAAATGAACCCAGGCATTTGGGGGTGAATTGATTATCTTTTTTTTTTTTTTTTGAAACAGGTTCTTACTCTGTCACTGAGGCTGGAGTGCAGTGGCACGATGATGGCTCACTGCAGCCTTGAATTCCCAGGCTCTGGTGATCCTCCCTCAGCCTCTGGAGTAGCTGGGACCACAGGCACACATCACCACGCCCAGCTGGTTTTCATATTTTGTAGAGACAGGGTATCTTTGCATTGCCCCGACTGGTCTCAGAACTCCTGGGCTCAAACAATCCTCCTGCCTTGGCCGCCCAGTGTTGGGATTATAGGCACGAGCCACTGTGCCACGCTGTGTTTGTGGGGTGGTGGTGGTTGTTGTTGTTTTTTGAGTTGTTGTTTTTGAGACAGCATCTCCCTGTGTCGCCCAGGCTTGATGCAGTGGTGCCATCTTGGCTCACTACAACCTCTGCCTCCCGGGTTCAAGTGATTCTCCTGCCTCAGTCTCCCAAGTAGCTGGGACTACAGACTTAACGCCACCATGCCTGGCTAACTTTTATTTATTTATTTATTTTTGAGATGGAGTTTCACTCTTGTTGCCCTAGCTAGAGTACAATGTCGTGATCTCGGCTCACTATAACCTCTGGCTCCTGGGTTCAAGCAATTCTCCTGCCTCAGCCTCCAGAGTAGTGGGGATTAGAGGCACATGGCACCACCCCCGGCTAATTTTTTAGGTTTTTGTTTGTTTGTTTGTTTTTAATAGAAACAGGGTTTTACCATGTTAGCCAGGTTGGTCTTGAACTCCTGACCTCAGGTGATCCACCCTCCTCGGCCTCCCAAAGTGTTGGGATTACAGGCATGAGCCACCACACCCAGCCTAACTTTTGTATTTTATTTTCTAATTTAATTTAATTTTTTTTTTTTTGAGACAGAGTTTTACTCTTGTTGCCAGGCTGGAGTACAATGGCGCGACCTTGGCTCATTGCAACATCCACCTCCCAGGGTCAAGCGATTCTCCTGCCTCAGCCTCCCGAGTAGCTGGGATTATAGGTACCCGCCACCACACCCAGATAATTCTTTTTGGAATTTTAGCAGAGATGAGGGTTTCACCATGTTGACCAAGTAGGTCTTGAACTTCTGACCTCAGGTGATCCGCCGGCCTCAGCCTCCCAAAGTGCTGGGATTACAGGCATGAGCCACCGCGCCCAGCTGTATTTGTGTTTTAAGCTAACGGTTACTACAAAAGAGTCCCAAAGTTTTAAAAAATTAAAACATTTGTAGGCCAGGCACGGTGGCTCATGCCTGTAATCCCAGCACTTTGGGAGGCAGATCAGGAGGTCAGGAGATCAAGACCATCCTGGCCAACATGGTGAAACCCCATCTCTACTAAAAATACAAAAGTTAGCTGGGTGCGTGGTGATGTGTGCCTATAATCCCAGTTACTAGGGAGGCTGAGGCAGGAGAATCACTTGAACCCGGGAGGCGGAGATTTCAGTGATCAGAGATGGCACCACTGCAGTTCAGCTTGTGACAGAGCAAGACTCCGTCTCAAAAAATATATATGTATAAAATAAATAACTAAAAATACAAAAATTCGCTGGGCGTGGTGGCAGGCACCTGTAATCCTAGCTACGCGGGAGACTGAGGCAGGAGAATTGCTTGAACCTGAGAGGCGGAGGTTGCAGTGAGCCGAGATTATGCCACTGCACTCTGGCCTGGGCAACAGAGTGAGACTGTCTCAAATAAATACATAAATAAAAATCTGTAAAGTAAAAATTTACAGTAAGCCAAGGTTTATTATTGAAGAAAGAAGTATTTCAAATAAATTTAGTGTAGCCTAAATATACAGTGTTGATAAAGTCTACAGTCGCGTACAGTAGACTTTGTCCTGGGCCTTGACATTCACTCCTCAGCGACCCACGCAGAGCAACTTCCTGTCCCAGAAGTTCCATTCATGGTAAGTGCTTTGTACAGATAGGTGTACCATTCTTTATTTTGTTATCATTACTTTTTTTTTTTTTTTGAGACAAGAGTCTCACTCTGTCACCCACGCTGGAGTGCAGTGACACGACCTCGGCTCACGGCAACCTCTGCCTCCTGGGTTCAAGCAATTCTCCTGCCTCAGCCTCCCCAGTAGCTGAGATTATAAGTTCATGCCAACACGCCTGGCTAATTTTTTGTATTTTCAGTGTACACAGTGTTTCACTATGTTGGCCAGGCTGGTCTTGAACTCCTGACATCATGATCCGCCTGCCTCGGCCTCCCAAAGTGCTTGGATTACAGGTGTGAGCCACTGAACCTGGCCTACTTTTTTTTTTTTTTTTTTTTTTTGAGATGGAGTCTCACTCTGTCACCCAGGCTGGAGGGCAGTGGCATGATCTCAGCTCACTGCAACCTCAGCCTCTGGGGTACAAGGAATTCTCATGCCTCAGCATCCCAGAGTAGCTGGGATTACATATCTTTACATGATGCATGATTATATTTGTAAACCATACATCTGATAAGGGGTTACTATCCAAGATATATAAGGACTTAAAACATCTCAATAGCGGCTGGGTGTGGTGGCTCATGCCTGTAATTCCAGCAGTTTGGGAGGCTAAGGTGGGTGGATCACCTGAGATCAGGAGTTTAAGACCAGCCTGACAATATGGTGAAACTCAGTCTCTAATAAAAATACAAAAATATTAACCAGGAATGGTGGTGGGCACCTGTAATCCCAGCTACCTGGGAGGCTGAGGCAGAAGAATCGCTTGAAGCTGGAAGGTGGAGGTTGCAGTGAGCCGAGATCGTGCCACTGCACTACAGCCTGGGTGACAGAGCAGGACTCCCTCTAAACAAAAACAAAAACAAAAATCTCAATAGCAAGAAAACAATGTGATTTAAACAACGGGCAAAGGACCTGAATAGATATTTCTCGAAAGAAGACATACAGCACTTTGGACGGCTGAGGCAGGCAAATTTTGAGGTCAAGAGATCAAGACCAGCCTGGCGAACATGGTGAAACCCCATCTCTACTGAAAATACAAAAATTAGCTGGGCGTGGTGGCGTGTGCTTGAACCCAGGAGGCGGATGTTGCAGTGAGCCGAGATCGAGCCAAAGCACTCCAGCCTGGTGACAGAGCCAGACTCTGTCTCAAAAAAAAAAAAAAAAAAGACATAAGACATACAAATGTCTGGCAGCGATCTGAAAAAATGCTGAACAATGCATGGATCATCTGGGAAATGCAAATTAAAACCAAAATGAGATACCACCTCACACCTGTCAGAATGGCTCATAAAAAAGAGACAAGGGCCGGGCGCGGTGGCTCAAGCCTGTAATCCCAGCACTTTGGGAGGCCGAGACGGGCGGATCACGAGGTCAGGAGATCGAGACCATCCTGGCTAACACGGTGAAACCCCGTCTCTACTAAAAAATACAAAAAACACTAGCCAGGCGAGGTGGCGGGCGCCTGTAGTCCCAGCTACTTGGGAGGCTGAGGCAGGAGAATGGCGTAAACCCAGGAGGCGGAGCTTGCAGTGAGCCGAGATCGTGCCACTGCACTGTAGCCTGGGCCACAGAGCGAGACTCCGTCTCAAAAGAAAAAAAAAAAAAGAGACAAGGCTGGGTGCAGTGGCTAACGCCTGTAATCCCAGCACTTTGGGAGGACGAGGCAGGCAGCTCACAAGGTCAGGAGTTAAGACCAGCCTGACCAACATAGTGAAACCCCATCTCTACTAAAAATACAAAAAATTAGCCAGGTGTGGTGGTATGCACCTGTAATCCCAGCTACTCGGGAGGCTAAGGCAGGAGAATCGCGTGAACCTGGGAGGGGGAGGTTGCAGTGAGCCAAGATTGTGCCATTGCACTCCAGCCCAGGGGACAGTGTGAGATTCAGCCTCAAAAGACAAAAAACAAAAACAAAAAAACCCACCAGATTTGTGACAACATGGAAGAACCTAGAGGACGTTATGGTAGATGAAATAAGCCAGGCACAGAAAGACAAACACGACATGATTTCACTTATATTTGGAATCTAAAACAACTCATAGAAGTGGAGAGTAGAATGATGGTACCAGAGTCTGGGGATTGGTGGGAGTTGGGGCGGTGGGGAATGGGGAAATGTTGGTCATAGGGTACAGTTTCAGCTAGACAGGAGGAATTCTTTTTTTTTTAAATTTGAGATGGGGGTCTTGCTATGTTGCCCAGGCTGATCTTGAACTCCTTTGTTCAAGCAATACTCCTACCTTGTCCTCCAAAAGGGCTATGATTACAGGCCTGAGCCACCACACCCAACCCAGGAATTTTTTTTTAGAACTACAGCATGGTATGGCGGGGCACGGTGGCTCACGCCTGTAATCCCAGCAGTTTGGGAGGCCGAGGTGGGCGGATCATCTGAGGTCAGGAGTTTGAGACCAGCCTGACCAACATGAAGAAACCCCATCTCTACTAAAAATACAAAAAATTAGCCGGGGATGGTGGTGCATGCCTGTAATCCCAGCTACTCAGGAAGCTGAGGTGGGAGAATCACTTGAACCCAGGAGGTGGAGGTTGTGGTGAGCTGAGATCACGCCATTGCACTCCAGCCTGGGAAACAAGAGCAAAACTCTGTCTCAAAAAAAAACCAAAACAAACAAACAAAAACACTGCAGTATGGTCACTATAATTAATGTGTATTTCAAAATTCAAAATTGCTAAAAGTAGTATGGTGATACACCATAGCCCATTTACTCAGGAGGCCCACAGATCACTTGATCCCAGGTCAAGAACAGCCTGGACAACAAAGCAAGACCCCATCCCATGTGTTTTTTTTGAAGCAGAGTCTCACTCTGTTGCCCAGGCTGGAGTGCAGTGGCATGATCTCAGCTCACTGCAATCTCCGCCTCCCAGGTTCAAATGACTCTCCTGCCTTAGCCCCCAGTAGGTGGGATTACAGGCATGCTCCACCATGCCCAGCTAATGTTTGTATTTTTAGTAGAGACAGGGTTTCGCCATGTTGGCCAGGCTGGTCTCAAACTCCTGACTTCAGGAGGGCATAGTGGCTCATGTCTGTAACTTTGGGAGGCCAAGGCATGAGGATCACTGGAGGCCAGGAGTTCAAGACCAGCCTGGACACCATAGCGAGACCCCATCGCTACAAAAAATTTAAAAATTAGCCAGGCATCATGATATGTGTCTGTGGTCCTAGCTACTCGGGAGGCTGAGGCAGGAGGATGGCTTGAGCTCAGGAGGTCAAGGCTGCAGTGAACTGTGATCTTGCCACTGCACTCCCTGTGGGTGGCAGCACGAGACCTTATTTTCCTTAAAGGAAAAAAAAAAAAAATGCTAAGAGTGGCTGGGTGAGGTGGCTCATGCCTATAATCCCAGCACTTTGGGAGGCCGAGGCGGGTGGATCACGAGGTCAGGAGTTTGAGATCATTCTCTACTAAAAATACAAAATTAGCTGGGTGTGGTGGCACACGCCTGTAGTCCCAGCTACTCGGGAGGCCGAGGCACGAGAATCGCTTGAACCCAGGGGGTGGAGGTTGCAGTGAGCCGAGATCACGCTACTGCACTCCAGCCTGGGCGACAGAGCGAGACTCCGAGACTCTGTCTCAAAAAGAAACAAAACAAAATTAGCTGGGCGTGGTGGTGCGCACCTGTAATCCCGGCTACTTGAGAGGCTGAAGCAGGAGAATCACTTGAAAACCTGGGAGGCAGAGGTTGCAGTGAGCCAAGATCGTGCCATTGCACTCCAGCCTGGGCAATAGAGTGAGTCTCCGTTTCGGGAAAAAAAAAAAATCCTTAATCAGTCCATATTTCTGAATATTTTGCTTATTCCTACCGGCAGTGTAATACTCTGGTGAATATTTGCGTTCGAGATCCTCGCATTCCCGAGATTTCCCCAGCTCAGCCCTCTGGGCGGGTTGAACGGGATGAACTTTTTAAGGCTTCTCTTGTACTGTCAAGCTGCTTTTTGGAATCTTCGTCCCAGGTTTCTGTTCCAGCCAGCAGCCAGCATTAGCCGCCTGCATCCTGGTCCTCACGCAGGTGTTAATTAAAACCTTTGCCAATCTGGGCCGGGTGCGGTGGCTCACGCCTGTAATCCCAGCACTTTGGGAGGACGAGCGGGCGGATCACTTGAGGTCGGGAGTTTGAGACCAGCCTGACCAACATGGAGAAACCCCGTCTCTACTAAAAATACAAAATTAGCCGGACGTGGTGGCGCATGCCTGTAATCCCAGCTACTTGGGAGGCTGAGGCAGGAGAATAGCTTGAACCTGGGAGACGGAGGTTGCAGTGAGCCGAGATCGCGCCATTGCACTCGGGCCTGGGCGACAAAGACCAAAACTCCGTCTCAACAATAACAACAACAAAAAATCCTTTGCCGATCTGGTAGAATTGTGGGGCTTATTTTATGGTGTCATGGAGCATAGCCTGGGGCCGGATATACCTGGGGCCCTGTGCTTGCTCTGCGAACTAGGAGCTCAGGTGAGACTAACCCGTGACAATAAAAGCGCTCGACAGTGCTTGATCCCTCTGCGGAGCTTATTAAGCAGGAGCTCCCTGCGCAGGCGCAGAGAAGAGGGTGCCGCCCCACCCCACGACCGGCAGGGGGCCTGCTAGGTGGGTGCGGAGCCAGGCAGCATGGTGGCCAATCGCGAGCTGAGGCGACGGTGGCACGCCCCTCATGCCGGCATCTTAACTGCGCAAAGAAAGGGCGCCGGGGACACCAGCTTGGGGTCTGCTTCTCCCCTGTGGGTTCCGATTCTCAACCCCTTGGGAGCGTTTGTGAGTGGAAGGGAGGTCACGCTATCGTCCGCGGCCCCAGCAGCCCCGTCCCTTCATTGGTTCCCGCGGTGCGGCTCCTTTAAGAGCCTCGCGGGTCGCCCGCCGGAGGTCGCTCCCCGGCCATGCAGGCGCTGCGGGCCGGCCTGACCCTGGCGTTGGGCGCGGGGCTGGGCGCGGCCGCCGAGGGCTGGCGGCGGCGGCGGGAGGACGCGCGGGCGGCGCCGGGGCTGCTGGGCCGGCTGCCGGTGCTGCCCGTGGCGGCGGCCGCTGAGTTGCCAGCCGTGCCCGGAGGACCGGCGGGCCGCGGCCCGGGCGAGCTGGCCAAGTACGGGCTGCCGGGGCTGGCGCAGCTCAAGAGCCGCGAGTCGTACGTGCTGTGCTACGACCCGCGCACCCGCGGCGCGCTCTGGGTGGTGGAGCAGCTGCGACCCGAGCGTCTCCGCGGCGACGGCGACCGACGAACATGCGACTTCCACGAGGACGACTCGGTGCACGCGTACCACCGTGCCACCAACGCCGACTACCGCGGCAGCGGCTTCGACCGCGGCCACTTGGCCGCAGCCGCCAACCACCGCTGGAGCCAGAAGGCCATGGACGACACGTTCTACCTGAGCAACGTCGCGCCCCAGGTAGCGCCCGCGCCCCGGGCCGGTCGCGGAATGCGGGGCGGGCGCCTGGCCTCTCGGGGCCTCGGTTTGTTCCTCTGCAGAACGGGGCAGCCGCCCAACGCGCCCCCGGTCAGGCATCGCAGTGACATCCCGTGACGGGAGAGAGGAGCACTGGGCTCCAGGCACAGGCTCTGCAGGCCGACCAGGGCTTGAGCTTCACCTGCGAACCCTGGGCACCTCCCTGAGCGTCGCTTTCTCGTCTAAAAAAATGGGGATGATACCGTTATTCACCTTCCTCCTGCGGTAGTGATGAGGCGCTGAGGCTCACAGAGGCAAAGTGATGGGCACAGTGCCACACAACAGAAGGCAGACTGTCTGTTGTAGAACCTCAGCGCCCAACGTTTTGGGCACCAGGGTCGGGTTTCGTGGAAGACAGGTTTTCCACGGCTTGGTGGGTGAGGGCGGGTTTCAGGATGATTCAAGTGCATTACATTTATTGTACACTTTATTATTATTACATTGTAATATATAGTGAAATATACATCTCACAGTAATGTAGGATCCGTGGGAGCCCTGAGCTTGTTTTCCTCCAATCTATTCCAGTTCTATCTGGAGGTGACGGCGATAATGCCAGATCAGGCATTAGGTTTTCAAAAGAAGCGTGCAACCTCCTCACATGCGCAGTTCACCTTAGGGTTCCAATGCCTGTGAGAATCTCCAGCTGCCACTGATCTGACAAGAGGCGGAGCTCAGGCTGCCATGCGATCAATGGGGAATGGCTGTAAATACAGATGAAGCTTCCCTTGCTGGCCTTGTGCTCACCTCCTGCTGTGTGGCCCAGTTCTGGTACCAGTCCGTGGCCCAGGGGTTGGGGACCCCTGGCTTATAAAACCGTGAGCCTCCAGACATCGTCCTACCCTGTCTGCCTTTGGGCAGTTTCAAGGCAGACACCTGACCCATGGTCAGGCTGTTAGTGCCAGGCACTGTGCACTGGGCCAACTGCCCTCTCAGCCTGTTCCCAGCAGGTCCTGGCACCAAAGGATGGAGACTGCCATGGGGCTCTGGGTGGAGCCCATGGGGCACCAGCCTCTGACCCAGATTCCTTCTGGGAGCACAGCCCCCTACCCACTTTCCATTGTCCGAGGCCTGGAGAGCTCAGGATGGAGGTCGATTCATGACATTCCCTCTAGGCTCTTCCTATGGCTCAGACTGGGAAAAGGAACGGGTTGGTGGTTGGAAGGGCTGGTCTTCCCATGAGCCCCTGGGAGGGGCTGGGGATAGGTCTCAGTCCTTCTCTCTGAAAGGTGGAGACACGTTCCTTCCTTCATTCGGCTCTTGGGAGCTGAGAAAAGACTTTGACAGCCGGGCTGTGGAAGGGACAGAGGGCGATGGCTAACGCTTGTCAGCCCTGCCTGACTCCATGTGGTTTCAGAGAGTGACTTGCATTCCTTGAGTCTCAGTTTCCTCATGCTTGTCTCTCACTGGACATCTCTGAGCGTGTCCATCCCCTCAGGGCCTGGGGCAGCCCTCTGATAGAGGAGGAAGGGTGCCAGCCACAGTTCTGCTAAGCCCTACCTCTCCTGCCAGGTACCCCACCTCAACCAGAATGCCTGGAACAACCTGGAGAAATACAGCCGCAGCTTGACCCGCAGCTACCAAAACGTCTATGTCTGCACAGGGCCACTCTTCCTGCCCAGGTAAGGTGGAAACCAGGGGGCCGGGGGGCAGCAGAACCTGCCACTCACAGGGCCAGGCTCGCCCCAGGCTCTGGGTCAATACCAGTTCCCTACTCATCTGGTTTCCTGGCAAGCCTGTAAGCTTTCCTGCCTCGGGTCCCCTCATTCCACTTCCACAGCTCAAGACCTGTCGGGTACCCCGACCATCTCTCCTCTGCCCATGGGCAGCAGCAGGCCCTGAATCTGCCCCCGCTTCTCCCTGCTGTCACCTCTTGGCATGCCCAACCGATCCTGTTCTGCCCATATGGAAACCCCTGCAGGTCCCCGGTGCACCGAGCTTTCCCACCTTCAGTCTCTGCTCTGCTTGGAGCACTTTCCTCTACCCTTCTCAGGAGTTTGAACCTAGATCTGCCTGACCCGGGGCCTCCACTCTTGCCCCTCTGCAGCCCTGCCTCTCAGATGGAAGCAACGGAGCACCTCTGGGCATGCTCCATGGTTTTTCTGGCCTGCAGAGGGCTGGGACTGAGAGGCAACATGTGGAGCTGAGCAGCTCACTTTGGAATCCACAGGCTCGGGGTGGAGTCCAGGCCTGCCTCATCCCCTAGTTCCTTGGTGCTGTGGGCAAAGGACCTGTGTCCCCCACTATAAAACCTGCGACCTCTTGGTTGATGTCACATGCTTCCCCAGGGCCTGGCCCACAGGCGGTGGTTGGGGCACTGATCAAATTTCATTAGCAGGTGCCTCCTAGGGCCCGGGGCAAGGGAGGAGACTCTGCTGAGGGGAAGCCCCCGTCCTGTGTCCCGGCACCCGTGCTGGTGCTGGGATGTCACCTGTCATGGTCCTTGCCCACTTGGTGCTCACCCCCGTGGGGAGAGACGGACAGTTGTTAAGTCTCCCCCCAGATGAATGTGAATGTGCAGAAGGCTCAATTCTTCTAGCGGCATTTATTGTCGCCCACTCTACCTGACCCAGTGTTGGGCATAAGGAAAACAGAGGGAGAGTTAACCTCCACCCTGGACAGAGTTCCAGCCTCAAGGAGGAGCCAGGCGGGCTACAGAAGTCTCACAGTGAGGGAGTCGTCCTGCAGGCTGACAGAAGTTAAAGGACAGATCAGGGAAGGCTTCCTTGAAGAGGTGGCCTTGGGTTCATCCAGGCCTCCTGCCCACTTGTGCCTGGGTCTGCCTACAGGACAGAGGCTGATGGGAAATCCTATGTGAAGTACCAGGTCATCGGCAAAAACCACGTGGCAGTGCCCACACACTTCTTCAAGGTGCTGATCCTGGAGGCCGCAGGCGGGCAAATTGAGCTCCGCTCCTACGTGATGCCCAACGCACCTGTCGACGAGGCCATCCCACTGGAGCGCTTCCTGGTGCCCATCGAGAGCATTGAGCGGGCCTCGGGGCTGCTCTTTGTACCAAACATCCTGGCACGGGCAGGCAGCCTCAAGGCCATCACGGCGGGCAGTAAGTGAGGGTGGAGCCCAGCAAGGCTGGGCGTGTGCAGGCCGGGGAGCATTAAAGGTGGTGATTTTTGGAGACAAGTCTGGCGGCGTCCATCCCAAGTGACCTGCAGAGCCCCTGGCTTCACTGCTGCTTCACTGATGTCCTGGGCCCCTTAGAACTTTCAGGGGTGCTGGGCACCGGCCTGGGTGAGGCCAGGCTGCAGGGCGGCCAGGGAGATGAGGATGGCCTCCTGGAAGAGAAGTGTGGCAGTGGGCACCGGACTGGGAGGCTAGCGGGTGCCCCCACTCCTAGCCTGTCTTCAGTGCCTGGCTGCCCAAGACCCAGCCCACTGGGGTCCCCTGTCCTTAGCAGAGCCTGGTGAGGTTAACGACAGGCCCAGGTTCACACTGCACACTTGCCACCTGGAGGACCACATAGCTTCCTCTTCTGAGCCTGAGAAGAGGACCTCAGGCTCCTCTTCTGTAAAATGGGGGTAAAGGTAACAATGCCTACCTCCCAGGGCCAGGGGAGGGCAAGGAGGTGGGCAAGAAGTTCTCAGCCCTCAGCAGGGATGGGAAGCGGGGGAGCCAGGGTTCTGGCTGGGGGGTGTGGTTATCAGGCTCAGTGCTTGGCTTGGGCGAGGCCTTAGGGATGGGTAGACAGGGCTGTCAGCCCTGCGAGACTGATGGGAGGACCAGCCTTGCCGGCAGTTCCTGTAGCACCGCGTGTTATGCCTGACTCCAAAAGTGGTTCCATGAGGCCCAGGACAAAGGCTCCAGCTGCACGTGGCTTCCCCCGTGGGACAGATGCAAGTGAGACCCCAAGAGGAGAGCTGCTGTGCCCACCGTGGTCATACACAAGGAAGGAGCAGAACCAGGGCTCTGGGAGATCACTGAGCACACAGCTAAGGAACCAGAGGCCCGGAGCAGGGGTGGGCAGGGCCCTCTGGGTCACCTGCCTGGGAGCACAGGACGGGCACTAGCACCCATGGTTGACTCTCAGCTACACTCATGTCCCATCGCTGTGGCAAGACTGCTGTGGCAAGAGGCCAAGAGGGGATGAGAGGACCACCTCCAGACAAGGCACCATGGGCAAGGGTGGGTGACAGGGCAAGAGTGGCAACCGCCCCTTGGACAGATCCCAAGGCCCCAGCGGCTGGCGGTCGGGGAGGCAGGCGGGCTCACCTCCGTGCGGATGGTGCGGCTACCCTGGCCAGGACAGGTATTGACGTACAGGTCAAAGAGGACACTGGGTTCAGCCACCTCTAGGTTGGGGTCAGCATCCACTCCAGCTTCCAGCCCCTGGAGGCCCCCGAACACCACAAGAGCATGCCTGGCACATGTAAGAGGGGGTGACTTGAGTGGTCATCAAGGCCCCACCCAGCGCAGTGCCCAGACCTGTCCCTCCATCCCCAGACAGCAGGGGCCCATCTGGGCAGCTTCACCCACCAGGCAGGTTCCTGGCCACATTCCTCCTGCCCTGGTCCCGGCGCCAGGAGGTACACACCTGAAGCTGGGAAGGTGGGCAGAGGCCACATCCGAGCCACGCTCTGACGTCCCGATGGTCAGGTCATACCCGTCCTGGAAGGGGGCCTCAGCAAACACAGCACCTGGGTGTGGGGCCAACTCAGTGCGGGTCCTGCTCCCCACAAGCCGCAGCTCTGGGTGTGTGTGTGTGTACTGAGGCAGCGGTGGGTGGGAAGAGCTGTGTGTGTGTGTGTGTACTAAGGTAGGGGTGCGTGGGAAGAGCTCTGTGTGTGTGTGTGTGTGTACTAAGGTAGGGGTGGGTGGGAAGAGCTCTGTGTGTGTGTGTGTGTACTGAGGCAGGGGTGGGTGGGAAGAGCTCTGTGTGTGTGTGTGTGTGTACTGAGGCAGGGGTGGGTGGGAAGAGCTCTGTGTGTGTGTGTGTGTACTGAGGTAGGGGTGGGTGGGAAGAGCTCTGTGTGTGTGTGTGTGTACTGAGGCAGGGGTGGGTGGGAAGAGCTCTGTGTGTGTGTGTGTGTGTACTGAGGCAGGGGTGGGTGGGAAGAGCTCTGTGTGTGTGTGTGTGTACTGAGGCAGGGGTGGGTGGGAAGAGCTCTGTGTGTGTGTGTGTGTACTGAGGCAGGGGTGGGTGGGAAGAGCTGTGTGTGTGTGTGTGTACTGAGGCAGGGGTGGGTGGGAAGAGCTCTGTGTGTGTGTACTGAGGTAGGGGTGGGTGGGAAGAGCTCTGTGTGTGTGTGTGTGTGTACTGAGGCAGGGGTGGGTGGGAAGAGCTCTGTGTGTGTGTACTGAGGTAGGGGTGGGTGGGAAGAGCTCTGTGTGTGTGTGTGTGTGTACTGAGGCAGGGGTGTGTGTGTACCGAGGCAGCGGTGGGTAGAGCTGTTCCTGGGAAGTCAAGGACTGAGCAGGGCGGACACCAAGCCTGTGCTTGGCTGGGGAACAGGGCAGAGACTGGATGGGAAGAGGCACCAAGAGCATGAAGTGGGCCTCTGACTTCTCTGGCCCTTTTGCCTCCATTTGCAACTCTACAGAAACATTATTGATCAATGATGATACTTTGGCTCAGTAGTCCTTAATGGCATTCCAGGCAGTACATCCAGGGAGAACAAGGCCCAGAGAAGGAAAAGGACTTGCCCAAGGACACACAGCAAGTTGATAGGGCAAAAACCTTGGTCTGATATTTGGGTCAGGCAAGGCTCCCGGCCACCTCCCGGAGGGATGGATGGATATTCAGAGAAGTGAGCTCTGTGCTTACTGAGGCAGGAAGCCAGTCGGACGGTGTAGCCCCAGTAGAGACCAGCTTTGGTGCGAGGGTCCTGTGATGACACCACTTTGCCACGGTAGGTCTTGCATTCTGGAGGGGTAACAGAGTCTGTAAAGATGCGGTGAGGGAATGGAGGGAGGTGGCTGAACCCTGGAGCTCGTCTGGCCAACCCGGGGGCTGGGGAACCTTCCAGATACCTGGGAGCTGCTGCTGGTTCAGTCGCACGGTCACCCGAAGCCCAGGCTCCAGGTTCTTGTCAATCTTCACCTCCTGGGGAGAAGCCAGAAGAAATGGGTGCCATTCCTCTCAAAATCAGCAGGGGCCACGGCTCTTCCAGATGCCACCAGGGGAGCCCTGGGGCTGGCAAGGGACCAAGGGGTCCAGGTCAACTTGTCACCCTCCACCCCTGGCACCAGCTGAATCTGCTCACAAGAGACCATTTTTGCAAAACACAGGTCACTGGCCAAACACGCACCTTTGGGGCGCTCATGGCACAAGGTAGAAGTACATGAAACCCAGTTTTCTGCATTTTGGTAGCTCTGCCACTTTGAGTTGGAGTCTGGCTCTATCACCCAGGCTGGAGTGCAGTGGCGTGATCTCAGCTCAATGTAAACTCTGTCTCCTGGGTTCAAGTGAATCTCCTGCCTCAGTCTCCCGAGTAGCTGGGATTATGGATGCGTGCCACCACACCTGGCTCATTTTTATACTTCTAGTAGAGACGGGGTTTCACCGTATTGGTCTCAAACTCCTGACCTCAAATGATCCGCCTGCCTCAGTGTCCCAAAGTTCCGGGATTACAGGCGTGAGCCACTGCGCCTGGGTTGTGCTTTCTGATGGGAGGGGACTCCATACATGTAAAGGTTTCTGCCTCTGATTTGAGAAGACTTGAGGGTAAAGAGGTAGCAAATTAATGCCCTCGTCCCAACTTGGCTCTGTGCCACACGGGAGCAGCTCCAGAGTGACTTTCAACTTGTTTCTGCAGGGTTTTGTTTGGAGCATGAGAACTGTCTTCTGTTGATTTGCTTTTTAAGCAACAGTAAATTCATTCTTGGCTTTATCTGTTGAGCCCCATTTTGCACAATTCTCTGGCCCAAATTTGCATCAGTGAGGGATTTTGGGGCAGCTCCAGGACTCCCCCCAACATCCATCTGCTTGCACTCCATCGCTAGGGTGTGTCCTGGAGGTGTGTCCCAGCCCACCTCTCTGTTCCTACCTTCTTCATGCCACAGTTGACAAAGGAGCCGTGGCCTGGCCGGGTGGGCCGATCCACCACGATGCCCTCTCGGAACTCGGATTCCTCGTCCTGACGCATGTGGTGGGGGCTGTCCAAGGGGTTCAGGAGCCCTGTGGAGGCAGGGCCGGGAGGAGTCTAGGAAGTGCTAGGGCACACAGGGTGCAGTGGGGACCCTGGAGCAGAGTCCTGGCTCTGCCACAGACCTGCGTCTTGGCATCAGGCACAGGTCTTGCTCTCCCGAGCCTGCTTTCCCACCTGGACAGGGCAGGGTAGGACTGGGTGGTCTCTCAGTGTCTGTGGCACAATCCAGGGGAAATGGGGGGTGGGCCCACACAGTGTTACCTGCAAACTGTAGATCCTGGTGCTTGGGGAAGAACGCCTTCCTCAGGTACCTAGGAAAGAATGCTGACCTCAGGATGGTCCCAGGGGAAGCTACCTCCTCCCTGGCCTCCACTTTGACACACCCCTCCCTCATGCTCAGGGGAGTGACCCCCTTACTGCGGACACTCCAGGTACTGCAGGATCCGGGCCAGCTGTACGCACGCCTGCCCCTTCTTCCCAACTCCTGTGAATTCCCCCTCCACGGTCCTGGAGAGAGAGAGACGGGGGCTCAGGATCCAGCTGTGGCCGCTTCAAGAACTCCTCTCTACAAGTGCACGCCTATAATCCCAGCTGCTCAGGAGGCTGAGGTGGGAGGATCACCTGAGCGCAGGAAGTAGAGGCTGCAGTGAGCCATGACCATGCCACTGCATGCACTCCAGCCTGGGTGACAGCTGAGATACGGGTTTAGACCTTCTGGCTCCCAATCCCACCTCTGCAGTCATCACCCCCACCTGGCAACTGTACCCCCTAAGGATTACAGAAGGAGTATTTCAGGCAGGACACGAGGGAAGAGCCAGGCATATGGACAGGGGCAGGGTGAAGCCTCGGCCCATCCCGGCAGCCCCTCCCTCTCCCTGAGCCCTGGCACCCTGTGGGATGGCCCCTCACTTGGCATCCTGGCCCTCCTCATCAAACACCACGATCTCATCCACACAGAAGATGGCACAGGCTCTGGCAATCTGACCGGCCAAGTAGGTCCGAAGCTCCGGCGACTGAGCATTGTCCAGGATGGAGCCCGGCAGGGCTACGCTCAGTGTGTAGGGCCGCCCTGAGCAGGGGAGGGGTGTTCCCAGTCAGCCTGAGAGGCAAGGGCCCTCCACCTTCCTCTCTTTCTCTGTCCCCAGCGTCCATGGTTTGAGAATTTCCCAAGTGGGAGGAATTTTGAGATGAGCAAAATAGATTCAACTCCCCTCTCTGGGCCTCAGTCTCCCAGGAGGAAAATGGACACAGCAATCTCCATGGCTCCTCTGAACAGGGCAGACCACTGGGCGAGGCTATGGAGCAGTTAGGAGCAATGGCCTAAGTTCATATCCTGGCTCTCCCACTTAGTGCCTCAGTTCTCCAGCTATCAAATGGGGATAAAATGAAAGCTGATATCTAATAAAGCTGATATCTAGTGTGTGCACATTAACCCGATAGCCATTAACCTGATCCTTAGTGAGGATACTGCCATTATCCCCATTTATAGACCAGGAACCTTCAGCCCCGGGAAGTCAAATACATGGCCCAAGGTCACACAAAAGGTGGCTCATGCCTGTGATCCCAGCACTTTGGGAGGCTGAGGCGGGCAGATCACCTGAGGTCAGGAGTTCAAGACCAGCCTGGCCAACATGGTGAAACCCTGTCTCTACTAAAAATACAAAAATTAGCCGGGCATGGTGGCGCATGCCTGTAATCCCAGCTACTCCAGAGGCTAGGGCAGGAGAATCCACTGAACTGGGAGGTGGAGATTGCAGTGAGCCGAGATCGCGCCACTGCACTCCAGCCTGGGCAACAGAGTGAGACTGTCTCTCAAAAACAAAAAATCCCAAGCAGCACATAGATAACAGGGTTTCACTGCTGTAACATTGTATCTATACTTTGCTATGCAAGGCAAGGATAAGTAGATATAATTGTTTGGACAAACTTTTGCTACAATGTTTGCTGGGATTGTTCCTTTCTTCTTTGTAGTTTTTTGTTGTTATTATTATTATTATTATTATTGAGACAGAGTCTCGCTCCGCTCTGTCACCTAGGCTGGAGTGCAGTGGCGTGATCTCGGCTCACTGTAGGCTCCGCCTCCTGGGTTCACGCCATTCTCCTGCCTCAGCCTCCCAAGTAGCTGAGACTACAGGCGCCTGCCACCTCACCCGGCTGATTTTTTGTATTTTTAGTAGAGACGGGTTTCACCATGGTCTCGATCTCCTGACCTCGTGATCTGCCCGCCTCAGCCTCCCAAAGTGCTGGGATTACAGGCATGATCTGTCATTTTTATTATGAAATCAAAATAAATGAAAAATGAAATTAAAGCACACAGAAAATGCTCAATAAGTCAAAAAATCAGGAAGATCATGAAGTTCTAGAGGTCTAAGAGATATGAGGCTTGGGCTGGGCATGGTGGCTCATGCCTGTAATCCCAGCACTTTGGGAGGTGAATTGGGCGGATCACCTGAGGTCAAGAGTTCAAGACCAGCCTGGCCAACATGGTGCAACCACATCTCTACTAAAAAATACGAAAATTAGCCAGGTGTGGTGGCACACGCCTGTAATCCCAACTACTCGGGGGGCTGAGGGAGGAGAATTGCTTGAACTTGGGCAGTGGAGGTTGCAGTGAGCGGAGATGGTGCCACTGCACTCCAGCCTGGGCAACAGAGCAAGACTCCATCTCAAATAAAAAAAAGAGAGATGAGGCTTACCTTCCATAGGCTTGAAATTTACCTAAGCAGGAGGTCAGAACTTGGTTTGTTGGCTCCCTCCCTTCTCTGGGCCTCAGCTTCTCCATCAGGACAAGATGTTTGGACCTACTTGTCTGTAAGGGCCCTTCCAGATCTGCTCTGCCTCCAGGACAACTACTGTGGGCCACAACCTGTGGCCCTCCCCATGACCCCAGCTCACCGCGGTCCTCCTTCTCTGCTGCTGCCTCCTCGTCTTCCTGGCGCTTTGCCTGTTCCTCCTGTGCCCGCTGCCGCTCCAGTTTTTTCATCAGCTTGAGATCCTTCCATTTCTTTTTCTCCTCTTTCTCTGGATAAAAGAACATCCCAATTGGCCGAGCAGACAGTTCCCACTCATTGGGTCAGCCTGGACTATGGAGAGCTACTGGGTGAGCAGCCAGAGGGCAGCAAGGGAGCCTCCCCAGGGCTCCCGGACCCTGCCTCCCCACTTTGGGTGCTGCAGGACCCAGAGGGAACAAAGTTGGTGTCTTTCTCCAGGGTTTGAGCACTGGTGGAGTGGTCTATGGGAGATACTCTTACCCCCACCCTTACTTACTCTGTTGCTTCCATTTTCGCCACTCAATCCTTTGGCCGTGTTCACCCTGGAGAAGGAGTGGTAGGAGGATTATGAGTGTGAGGCTGATGGTCACACCTGGAGGAGGTCCGTTTGCTGCACCACAGCCAGCCCCGCCACACGGGGCGGCAAGGAAGCCAAGGAACCTCTGCAAACTGCTGCCCCAGAAAGCGTCTGGAGGGCAGGGACCCGCTGTATCCCCAGCGCCTGGGGCCCAGCCTGGCACACAGAAAGCGCTCAAGAAACTGTTGAATGAGTTCCCACAAAACAGAGTAGAAAACTGAGGCTCAGGGGACAGGACTGCCCACAGTCGCCCTGGAAGTCAGAAGACATAAGCCACGAAAGGGCACCGGATTCAGGATTGAGAGCAGGGTCCCGCCTCCGTAATCCAGCGGGGGCCAGGGAGCCGCAGGGGGGTTCCGGAGAGGACACAGGCGCTGTTCCCATCCTGCTGCGGCTCACGCCGCACCTTCGGGGGCTTCCGGCCTGGGATCAGCGGGAAGCAGGCAGCAGGAGGCGCGGCCCGGTCCCAGCGGAGGTCCGCAAGCCACTGGTCCTCACGCCTCCCCCGTGCTGCCCTGCGCGGGGTCCCGCCGCCCGCACTTACCGGGCCGCACGGCCGCTTCCTCCCGCGCTCCGCCATGTTCCGCACACACCGTCGGTCACGCCTCTGCCAATGAGACTCGCCTCTTCCGGCCACACCTCCATTAAATTGTCCAATCGGAAAGCCAATGTCGCCCGGGGGCGTGGCCTGGGCGCCAGACCGTTGCAGGAGTACACGGGCTGGTGTAGGTTGGGGGGAATAGGTGTCCAAATGGGCGGCATCACGGGTACTGTCCAGAATTTTGGATGGCTCTGAGTTGGGACAAATACAACACTCAGATCTCTGAGTAGTTTATTTGTTAAAAAAATTTTTTTTTTGAGACAGGGTCTCGCTCTGTTGCCGAGGCTGGAGTGCAGTGGCGCGATTCTAGCTCACTGCAGACTTGAGCTCCTGGGCTGAAGGAATCCTCCCACCTTAGCCTCCGAGTAGCTGGAACCACAGGTGCGCACCACCACGCCTAGCTCCTGTAACGCTTTATACATGGGGACCCCGGGGCCTTGAGCTGCAGTGTGATTCGGAGCTGAAAATGAGATAATTTAATCCAGGTTTCTTGTAGATTCGTTCATGTGCTCTTCCTTTTTTTTGAGACAGAGTCTCGCTTCACTGCCCAGGCTGGAGTGCAATGGCGCGATCTCGGCTCACTGTAACCTCCACCTCCTGGGTTCAAGCAACTCTCCTGCCTCAGCCTTTCAAGTAGCTGAGATTACAGGAGCGCGCCACCATGCCCAGCTAATTTTTTGTGTGTTTTTAGTAGAGATGGGGTTGATGCTGACCCCATGTTGACCAACCTGGTTGAACTCCTGACCTCAAGTGATCCGCCCGCCTCGGCGTCCCAAAGGGCTGGAATTATGGGAGTAAGTCACCGCACCTGGCCTCTTTTTTTGTTTTTTTGAGAGTTTCGCTCTTGTTGTCCAGGCTGGAGTGCAATGGCGTGATCTCGGCTCACGGAAACCTCTGACTCCTGGGTTCAAGCGATTCTCCTGCCTTAGCCTCCCGAGTAGCTGGGATCACAGGCATGCGCCACCACACCTGGCTAATTTTGTATTTTTAGTAGAGATGGAGTTTCTCCATGTTGGTCAGGCTAGTCTCCAACTCTTGACCTCAGGTGATCCACCCAGCTCGGCTTCCCAAAGTGCTGGGATTACAGGAATGAGCCACCGCGCCTAGCCTCTTTCTCTTTTAATTAACAGACTATATTAGTTGGGACTACAAGTGTGAGTCACCATGCCCGACTAATTTTTTTTTTTTTCTTTTTGTACAGTGTCTCACTATGTTGCCAGGGCTGGTCTCAAATTCCAGGGTTCAAGCAATCCTCTCAACTTGGATTCCCAAAGTGCTGAGATTATAGACATGAGCCATTAATGCCTTTTATTTTTTTGAGATCTAGTCTCACTGTTGCTCAGGCTGAAGTGCAGTGGCACGATCTCTGCTCACTGCAACCTCTGCCTCCTGGGTTCAAGCAATTCTCCTCCCTCAAGCTCCCAAGCAGCTGGTATTACAGGTGCCTGCTACCAAGTCCGGATAATTTTTGTATTTTTTAGTAGAGACGGAATTCTCCATGTTGGTTAGGCTGGTCTTGAACTCCCAACCTCAGATGATCCACCTGGCTCGGCCTCCCAAAGTGCTGGAATTACAGGTGTGAGCCACCGTGCCCGGTCTCGAACTTAGATCTTATAATAAATTTGTTGTGATTTTTGACAGGTTTATTTTGTAGGCATGACTAAGACATTGGCCATGTGAAAAAACTAACACAAAAATCCCCCCCCAAAAACGATTAACAAAAAGACACAGACCATGTGATTGGGCTCAAAGTCTAGTCCCTCGCACCTCCCTGGAGGCAGAGATGGAGGGGGCCCGATGGGCTAAAAGTTCTGAGCCCGTAATGGCACAGTGCAGAGGGATTCCATGTGACTAACACCACATGCCTATCTTCCAGAAACTCCAAGGATTTTAGGAATTCTTTACTAAGGACCGGGGCAAAGACCTAATATGTATTTTATTATAAGATATATTCCTATCAGCTCACCCAGTTAAACATGATATGAGCCAAACCCATGTGCTTGCTATGCAAATGCAACTTCGAGACCAGGCCCCTAACACCACCTTCCAACGAAATTCAGGAGCTACTATTGCTATCCAGTGAGACTCAATCGGAGCCAGCTAGAAGGCCTGGCCTGGGCACACCACTTCACCTCACCTCCAGAGGGCTTTCCTCACTTGTGAACTGGAGATAACTCAGGTCTCAGTCTCAGAGGGCTGTGTAAGATAATGTGCGTCCGAGTGCCTGGCAGGTAGGGCGTGCACGATCAACATTCAGTCCTCCTCCTCCTGAGAATTATTTAAGTCCCGGGTCCTCCTGGCCCCCACTGTGCTGTTCTCTCACCCCTGTGGGAATGTCCATGTCTTCCTTGTCACAAGCCCCAATCCTCTCCACACACACACACACACACACACAACACCCTCACCCCACCCACCACACCCAGCACCAATAACTGCTACCATCAGATTAATATGAGAGGCCAGGTATGGCGGCTCACGTCTGTAATCCCAGCACTTTGGGAGGCCGAGTCGGGTGGATGACCTGAGGTCAGGAGTTTGAGACCAGCCTGGCCAACATGGTGAAACCCCATCTCTACAAAAACACAAAAATTAGCCGGGTGTGGTGGCGGGTGCCTGTAGTCCCAGCTACTCAGGAGGCTGAGGCAGGAGAATTGCTTGAACCCAGGAGGTGGTGGTTGCAATGAGCCGAGATCATGCCACTGCACTCTAGCCTGGGTGACAGAGTGAGACTCTGTCTAAAAAACAAAGACAACAACAACAAAAAAGATTAATAGTAAGGAATTCATTTGGGGGCCTTGGGTGCTAGGCCTGGTTGTGCCACTAACTATGTGACTACAGAAATCATTTGTACAAAGTTGTGGGGGTGTCTGAGGTTCTCCCGGGCATTCTTACCAAGTTAGATCAGCCATCAGCTCGAGTGTGAAACAGAAAGGAAATGTCAGAAGGATTTGAATAACTTAAACATTTTATTATGGATGAAAAGGAGTGGCTTGAGCACTCAAGTCTAAAGGCAAATCCCCAAGGCCAAGATGAGCCAGGAAAGGTGAGGTTATGCCTGAGCCTTAGCAGGGCCCATGCAGGGCTGGGATGTGATCGATACACGGTGGGACTCTACTGTTGGTCTCGGCCAAGCCTGGAGAGACCAGAAGCAACCCAAGACCCTACAAATCCACCTACAGAGGAGCCGAGAGAGGCCCAGGTCAGGCCGCCCTCACCTTTCAGACAGGAGGCACTTGGTTCTCTAAGATGAAGAAGGGCGGCTCCCACCCAGAACATTCTGTGTCACAGAGAAGAGGTTTCCCAACAGCATCTTCCCCGACCCGGAAATGTCTGAAACCTGGACAAAGACAGACACCCAAGAGTATCTCTGCGGGCAGGTGGGGATGTCAGGGCCAAGGTATGACTTCAGGGCTAGAGCTCCGCCTTCCACTTCCGCAGCTTCTCGTCCATGGCCTGGAGCGTGGCTTCATCCTGCACCAGCACAGATTAGTCCCACACTCTCCCCATGCCCCCAGCAGGCCTTGGGAAGCTCTGGGAGGTCTCTCTTCCCCCAGCCCCGCCCTTTACCTTCACAAAACAGAAGCGGATATAGTGGTCAAAGTGCTTCTGATGTGGCACACTGCAGAAGATGGAGACAGGGATGGCCACCAAGCCCTGGGGAGGAGGAAGGACATGTCTCAACACGGCTTCGTGGCCCAGCAGGCCTTGGCCCCGGAGGGGACAGACAGGTTCCCACAACCAGGAGAGGAAGGAGAGTTAGCTCCAATCCTGCACCTAGTGCTGCATCAAAGTCACAGGAAAAAGGCCGGGCGTGGTGGCTCATGCCTGTAATCCCAGCATTTTGGGAGGCTGAGACGGGTGGATCACCTGAGGTCCGGAGTTCGAGACTAACTGGCCAACATGGCCAAACCCCATCTCTTAAAAATACAAAAATTAGCTGGGCGCTGTGGCGCATGCCTGTAATCCCAGCTACTTGGGAGGCTGAGGCAGGGGAACTGCTTGAGCCCAGGGGTGGAGGTTGCAGTGAGCTGAGATTGTGCCACTTCACTGCAGCTTGGGTGAAAGAGAGAAAATCCGTCTCAAAACAAAAACAAACACAAAGTCAGAGGAAAAGGATCCCGGAACGCCGTTCCAAGTCCTTCCCTGGGCATAGAGGGCAGACAGACGCTGAGAGAGGGAAGCTCACCGAGCAGGTCAGGGCAGAGCCAGAGAAGAACAAAGCCTTAGAGTCACAGATCGAACCTGGATGGACCTCAGAGTTAATGGTCCAGCTCCTCACTGTACAGATGGGAAGACGGAGATCCAAAGAGGCAGGAAATCCTGCCAGCCCACACAGTATCTCTGTGCAAGTGAGAAACAGGTTCCTTGGGCCAGGCATGGTGGCTCACGCTTGTAATCCCAGCACTTTGGGAGGCCAAGTGGGGTAGATCACCTGAGGTCAGGAGTTGGAGACCAGCCTGACCAACATGGTGAAACCCTGTCTCTACAAAATTACAAAATACAAAAATTAGCCAGGCGTGGTGGTATGTGCCTATAATCCCAGCTACCCAGCTACTTCGGAGGCTAAGGGAGAAGAATCACTTGAACCCTGGAGGTGGAGGTAGCAGGGAGCTGAGATTGCGGCCCTGCACTCCAGCATAGGCGACAGAGTGAGACTGTCTCAAAAAAAAAAAAAAAAAAAAAAAAAAAAGGCTGGGTGCGGTGTCTCACGCCTGTAATCCCAGCACTGTGGGAGGCCGAGGCAGGCAGATCACAAGGTCGGGAGATCAAGACCATCCTGGCTAACACGATGAAACCCCATCTCTACTAAAAATACAAAAAAAATTAGCTGGGCGTGGCGGCAGGCGTCTGTGGTCCCAGCTACTCAGGAGGCCGAGGCAGGAGAATGGCGTGAACCCGGGAAGCGGAGTTTGCAGTGAGCCGAGATAGTGCCACTGCACTCCAGCCTGGGCGACAGAGCGAGACTCCGTCTCAAGAAAGGCGAAAAGAAAAGAAAAGAGAAGAGAAGAGAAAAGAAAAGAGAAAAAAGGCTCCTCGTTCTTTTAAGTGGATACAACCCTGCCCCAAGGTTCACGGCAGAGGCAGACTAGGATCTGGCCCAGGAGCCTCTTGCCTGGGCACCCTTGAGCAGCACACAACCTGTGAAACCACACATGGCTGCACGGCAGAGGCCCAGCCCACCTTGTTCTTGATCATCCACTTGACAAAGCGTCTGTCATAGGGCTCATCCACAGCTCCAGGCAAGTCAGGCATCTTCCTCTCTGGGAGACAGAGGCCACACTGAGCCCCCTGCAGCCTGCAGCCTCCAGCCCCTGCGCCCTGCCCAGAGCGGCCAGTCTCACTCACTGAAGTCTGAGATGTCTGTGATGAGGAAGTAGCTGCCCTGGGGGACGACGGGCTTCAGGCCCACTGACTGTAGGCTGCGTACCATGTGGTCCCGGCAGCGCTGCATGGCCTGCGGGAACTGCACAAAGTAGCTGCTGGGTTGGCCGAAGAGCAGCTGCTCCCGCTCAAAGCTCTCGGCTACTGCGGCCTAGGCAGGGCAGACAGACACCCAGACAGATTAGCTGTTCCCTGACGCGGGGGCCAGCCTGGGCTCTTTCATTGTCTCCCTGCTCCCCCATGGCGTCCCCTGCCCTCTTCACCTGGCTCTGCGTGGGGCAGTGGAAGATGGAGTTCTGGTGCACGGTCCGCAGGTGCTTCATGATGTGATCTGGACCCAGGACCCAGCCCACCTGGAGCAGGAGCACAGGTAGTGGGGGAGGTCCTTCCAGGCCTGGCTAAAGCCTTCTTCATTCCCAGGCCCACCTCACTTGCCAAGGATCTTGCAGGGGCTGGTGACTTCCCACCCTCAGCAACTCACCTTCCAGCCAGTGGCGCTGAAGGTCTTGCCGGCGCTGCCGATGGTCAGGGTCCGTTCCCACATGCCAGGGAGGCTGGCTGCCCAAGGCCGAACAGAGCAGCTGCTGAGACTGGGGTGAGGGGTAAGGGGAAGGGTGGTGGTCTGGACCCCAGGGGGCACCCATAGGCTCTTGACTTCCTGGACTCCTCTACATACTAAGCTATTTGCAGAATTTCTTTCTTTCTTTTGTTCTTTTTTGAGATGGAGTTTCGCTCTGTTGCCCAGGCAGCAATGCAATGGCACCATCTCAGCTCATTGCAACCTCCGCCTCCCGGGTTCCAGTGATCCTCCTACCTCAGCTTCCTGAGTAGCTGGGACTACAGGCACGCACCACCATGCCCAGCTAATTTTTGTACTTTTAGTAGACACGGGATTTCACCATGTTGGCCAGGCTGGTCTCGAACTCCTGACCTCCAGTGATCTGCCAGCCTCAGCCTCCCAAAGTGCTGGGATTACAGACATGAGCCTGTAATCCTATGCCCAGCATAGGATTTCTTTGACCTCATCCTTTCGACAACCAGGGGGGCAGATGCTATTGTTTTTTGTTTTCCTGTGTACTCTGGGAGGCAAAGGTCACAGGATCTGCAGGGCTCCAGAACCCTGGGTTCTAACTACCAGGTTTAACTACCTGAGAGTCGCCTGCGCTGACTCTCAGGTGGGGTCAAGGCCCTGCCACCAATGTGCAGGGGAGGGGCCCTGGGCAGGCTTGGCTCACCAATGCTGATGTGAGGATGCCCATCGTAGACCATCCACTGGTAGACTTCATCAGTGATACACACCACATCATGCTGCTGGCACAGGCTGGCCACCAGCTCCAGCTCTTCCCTGGAGAACACCTGTGGATGCCCAAGGAGAGCCCAGACCTGCAGCTGAGACCATCCCCAGAACACAGCTGCGGCCAGTGCGGTGGCTCACGCCTGTAATCCTAGCACTTTGGGAGGCCAAGGCGGGCAGAACACTGGAGGTCAGGAGTTTGAGACCAGCCTGGCCAACATGGAGAAACCCCGTCTCTACCAAAAACACAAAAATTAGCTGGGCATGTTGGCAGGTGCCTATAATCCCAGCTACTCAGAAGGCTGAGGCAGGAGAATTGCTTGAACCCAGGAGGCGGAGGTTGCAATGAGCCAAAATCACGCCACTACACTCCAGCCTGGGAGACAGAGCGAGACTCCGTCTCGAAAAAATGAGTAAATGGCGAATACGGCCAAGCCCAGTGCTATGGGCTGTTCCATACCATTGCACTGGATCCCTGCAACAATGACCCACGAGGTCAGTTCCCTCAGGTTCCCACGTTACACATGAGATACTTTGAGAAGCATAGTCACTATTCCATGGTCACTGGGAAGTGATGGGGGCTCCCAGCCCAGTTCACTGTTCCAGCCCTCAGGCCTTCCCTGGGTATTCCTGCCCCTGTCCTGGGACCTCTGGAGCCTTGGTCCTCAGAGCTCATTGTGTGTGGCCCTCCCACACGGAGGCCCCACAGCAGCAACTCAGTAACGGTGCAGGAGACATGACTAGCTCTGCAGGGGGCCAGGGAAGGAGGTCCCTCCAGTACCTTGCCCAGGGGGTTGTTGGGGGTGTTGAGGACCAGGGCTTTGGTGCGTGATGTGAATTTGCTGGCCAGCTCCATGGAGTCCAGCTGCCAGTTGCTGCTGGAACCCAGTTCTCCATTCTGGATGGGACCCTGCAAGGTGGCAGGGGCGGCACCACTTACCCACCTGACGTGCAGCTCTTCCCCCAGCATCCATCCCCACCTTCTCTCCCCTGGGATCCCAACACACACACCTCCCCTCTGCCCTCCCAGCTTAGGGGAACTGGCTTCCTTCACTTCCTTCCTCCTGTTCCAACGCCCAGGGTCCAACTCAGCCCGTGCCTTGGATCCCTCTGCCCATCCATCCTCTACCTAGCATCCTTACCGGCTTCAGGGGCACAAACACAGGGCGACCCCCTGCCATCACTGTCATGGGCTCGTAGCAGTCAAAAAAGGGTTCGATGATGATGACCTGATAGAAGGTTCAAATCCGCTGGAGTCAGCACGGCCCTGACCTCTCGGTCCCACTCAGCCCAAGTCTTGCCCACTCACCTCATCTCCTTCGTCCACCAGGGCCTGGAAGGCTGTGAACAGGGCCCCATAGCCACCGACAGTCACGAGCACATTCCTGAGCGGGTCCATC
This sequence comes from Macaca fascicularis, assembly GCF_037993035.2. NCBI lineage: Eukaryota > Metazoa > Chordata > Mammalia > Primates > Cercopithecidae > Macaca > Macaca fascicularis. The sequence goes on along the minus strand of NC_088389.1, from coordinate 15,111,381 downwards.
TCCTGACCCAGAAGCTTCCCAAAGAAACTTGCCAGGACCTTCGTCAGCGGTGGGTAACCCTGCCAGGACAGCGGGGGTCAACTGTCCAGCTCAGCCGGGCCCATCCTCCTGCCCAGCTGTATCCAGGCAGTTCTAGCACCTTCCAGCAGCAAGCCTGGGGCAAAGTCAGATACTGGTAGCCTGGGCCCCAGGGGACATGGAATAGATTAGCTTTCAACACGCTGGATTTCTCTACACACCAAGCTATTTGTGGGATTTCTTTGATCTCATCCTCGCAGCAACCCAGAGGCAGGTGCTATTGTGATCCTGTGTACTCTGGGAGGTAAAGGTTACACAATCTATATGGTCCCAGACTCCAGGGTCCCAACCACCAGGCCTGCACTGACTCAGATATACGCTCTTCCATCTCCTCCACCAGCATTTGCCACAGCGCCTGTTCTGTGCCAGGCCCGGAGCCCAGGGTGGGGATTCAGCAGAGAACCAGAGGAAGTGTTTGCCTCCATGAACCTCAGTCCAAGAGCCCGCGAGGCAGTAGAAACTCCCCACTTTCCACATCTCTAAGTTTAAGAAGTATGGCCGGGCGCGGTGGCTCAAGCCTGTAATCCCAGCACTTTGGGAGGCCGAGGCGGGCGGATCACAAGGTCAGGAGATCGAGACCACAGTGAAACCCCGTCTCTACTAAAAATACAAAAAATTAGCCGGGCGCGGTTGTGGGCGCCTGTAGTCCCAGCTACTCAGGAGGCTGAGGCAGGAGAATGGCGGGAACCCGGGAGGCGGAGCTTGCAGTGAGCCGAGATCGCGCCACTGCACTCCAGCCTGGGCAACAGCGTGAGACTCCGTCTCAAAAAAAAAAAAAAAAAAAAAAAGTTTAAGAAGTATGTTTGTCATGTTTGTGCCCACCTGATCCTCCCAGCAGCTTTGCAGGAGAGGTTTTTTTTTTTTTGTTGTTGTTGTTGTTTTTGAGACAGGGTCTCACTCATGTCACCCAGGTTAGAGTGCAATGGCACAATCGTGGCTCACTGCAACCTCCGCCTCCTGGGTTCAGGTGATTCTCCTACCTCAGCCTCCCAAGTAGCTGGGACGACAGGCACGCGCCACCATGCCCGGTCAATTTTTGTGTTTTTAGTGCAGACAGGGTTTCACTATGTTGGCCAGGCTGGTTTTGAACTTCTGACCTCAGGTAATCCGCCTGCCTTAGCCTCCCAAAGTGCTGGGATTACAGATGTATACCACAGCGCCTGGCCTGATCCCCACTATTTGACAGGTAGAAAAATAGAGACCCAGGCCGGGCGCGGTGGCTCAAGCCTGTAATCCCAGCACTCTGGGAGGCCGAGGCGGGCGGATCACGAGGTCAGGAGATCAAGACCATCCTGGCTAACACGGTGAAACCCCGTCTCTACTAAAAAAAATACAAAAAACTAGCCGGGCGAGGTGGCGGGCGCCTGTAGTCCCAGCTATTCGGGAGGCTGAGGCAGGAGAATGGCGTAAACCCGGGAGGCGGAGCTTGCAGTGAGCTGAGATCTGGCCACTGCACTCCAGCCCGGGCGACAGAGCGAGACTCCGTCTCAAAAAAAAAAAAAAAAAAAAAAAAGAAAAATAGAGACCCAGAGAAAAGAAATTACTTGTCTAAAGTCACACACAGTTGAGGGTCAGGAACCTCATGTTGCAGCTTTGGAAGCACCCCTTTTTGAGAAGAAGATTAGATCCAGAAACTTGTTTGCTGAGGACACTTTTTTTTTTTTTTTTTTTTTTTTTTTTTTTTTTTTTTGAGACGGAGTCTCGCTCTGTCGCCCAGGCTGGAGTGCAGTGGCCAGATCTCAGCTCACTGCAAGCTCCGCCTTCCGGGTTCCCGCCATTCTCCTGCCTCAGCCTCCCGAGTAGCTGGGACCACAGGCGCCGCCACCTCGCCCGGCTAATTTTTTGCGTTTTTAGTAGAGACGGGGTTTCGCCGTGTTAGCCAGGATGGTCTCGATCTCCTGACCTTGTGATCCGCCCGTCTCGGCCTCCCAAAGTGCTGGGATTACAGGCTTGAGCCACCGCGCCCGGCCGAGGACACTTATAAAATTCTCAAAGTGAAACCCCGTCTCTACTAAAAATACAAAAAATTAGCCGGGCGTGGTGGCAGGCACCTGTAGTCCCAGCTACTCGGGAGGCTGAGGCAGGAGAATAGCGTGAACCCGGGAGACGGAGTTTGCAGTGAGCCGAGATCACACCACTGCACTCCAGCCTGGGCGACAGAGCGAGACTCTGTCTCAAAAAAAATACAAACAAACAAAACAAAACAAAAATACTCAAGGCTAAGCCAAGTGATCAAAACCTTGTCTAGAACTTAACTCAGTAACTCACTAAACCAGATTTGGCCACACAAAAATAAAAATTTTCTGTACAACAAAAGGCACAGGCCAGGCACAGTGGCTCACTCCTGTAATCCTAGCACTTTCGGAGAATGAGGCAGGAGGGTTGCTTGAGGCCAGTTTGAGAACAGCCTGGGCAACACAGAGGGACTCCATCTCTACTGATGGAAAATAAAAAAATTATCCAGGTGTGGTGTCACATGCCTGTAGTCCCAGGTACTCGGGAGGTTGAGGCAGGAGGATTGCTTGAGCCCAGGAGATCAAGGCTGCAGTGAGCTATGATCACACCAGTCTGGGTAATAGAATTGAGACTCTGTCTCAGACAATAAATTAATTAATTAAATAAAAATAAAAGGCACCATGAGCAAAGTTAAAACAGGAAGAGAGAAATATTGCAACATAAAAGAAAGAAGTAACATATTTAATGAGGCTGGGCACAGTGGCTCATGCCTGTAATCCCAGCACTTTGGGAGGCTAAGGTGGGAGGATTGAGCCCAGGAGTTTGAGACCAGCCTGGGTAACATAAGGAGACCCTGTCTCTACTTTGTTGTTGTTGTTGTTGTTGTCACCCTGGCTGGAGTGCAATGGCGCCACCTCAGCTCACTGCAACCTCCACCTCCCGGGTTCAAGCGATTCTTGTGCCTCAGTCTCTCAAGTAGTTGGGATTACAGGCGCCCGCCACCACACCCATCTAATTTTTATTAGAGACGGGGTTTCACCATGTTGGCCAGGCTGGTCTTGAACTCCTGACCTCAGGTGATCTGCCAGCCTCAGCCTACCAGAATGCTGGGATTACAGGCGTGAGCCACCATGCCCGGCCCCTGTCTCTATTAAAAAAAAAAGAAAAAAGAAAGAAAAGAAAAAGCAGCAAGAAAAAGATACATATCCAGATGGTTTTTTTTTTTTTTTTTGGATCAAAGAAGGAACTTTACAACCAACTCTGAGACCAGCCTATTGGCAGGGATGTAAATGAGTAAACCTTACTGGAAGGCAATTATTTACTTAGGTGTTAATTTTTGAGACAGGATCTCACTATGTTGCACTGGCCTCAAACTCCTGGGCTCAAGCGATCTTCCTGCCACAGACTCCCAAGTAGCTGGGATTACAGGCACACACTATTTCTTAACAATATCCACCTATTGTATTTATAAATTTTTTTTTTTTTTTTTTTTTTTTTTTTGAGACGGAGTCTCGCTCTGTCACCCGGGCTGGAGTGCAGTGGCCGGATCTCAGCTCACTGCAAGCTCCGCCTCCCGGGTTCATGCCATTATCCTGGCTCAGCCTCCTGAGTAGCTGGGACTACAGGCGCCCGCCACCTCGCCCGGCTAGCTTTTTTTGTATTTTTTTAGTAGAGACGGGGTTTCACCGTGTTAGCCAGGATGGTCTCGATCTCCTGACCTTGTGATCCGCCCGTCTCAGCCTCCCAAAGTGCTGGGATTACAGGCTTGAGCCACCGCGCCCGGCTTTTATAAATATTTATAGCCTTTCATTCGCTAGTTTTACTTCTAGGAATTTGTCTTAGAGAAATGCACATGTATACAAAGATGTCCACACAGGGAAATTTGCCGTAGCACTGCTTATGATACTGAGATAGCAGAAGCAGGCCATCAGTGCAGGGATGCTTAAATACATTATGGCACATCTAGGCAACAGAACAGTATGCAGCCATTAAAAAGAATGAGTGCGGTTGAGTGCAGTGGCTCACGCCTGTAATCCCAGCACTCTGGGAGGCCCAGGTGGGCGGATCACGAGGTCAAGGGATCAAGACCATCCTGGCTAACATCGTGAAACCCCATCTCCACTAAAAATACAAAAATTACCTGGGCGTGGTGGTGCACGCCTATAGTCCCAGCTACTTGGGAGGCTGAGGCAGGAGAATCTCTTGACCCTGGGAGGCGGAGGTTGCAGTGAGCTGAGATTGCGCCACTGCACTCCAACCTGGCGACAGAGGGAGACTCCGTCTCAAAAAAAAAAAAAAAAAAAAAGAACGAGGGCGCAGTGGCTCACGCCTGTAATCCCAGCACTTTCAGAGGTTGAGGTGGCAGGATCACTTGAGCCCAGGAGTTTGAGACCAGTCTGAGCAACATGGTGAAACCCTGTCTCTACAAAAAATACAAAACAAATTAGCTGGGCAAGGTGGCGTACCCCTGTTGTCCCAGCAACTCTACAGGCTGAGGTGGGAGGATAACATGAGCCCCAGGAAATGACATATCATGTGAGCCGCAAGAGGTAGAGGCTTCAGTAAGCCGTGATCATGTCACTACACTCTAGCCTAGGTGACAAGAGTGAGACCCTGACTCAAAGATAAATAAATAAATAAATAAATAAAATTAGCTGGGCATGGTGACGCACACCTGTAGTCCCAGTTACTCCAGAGGCTGAGGTGGGAGGACCACTTGAGCCTGGCAGGGTCGAGGCTGCCGTGGACCATGATCGCGCCACTGCATTCCAGCCTGGATAACAGAGTGAGACCCTGTCTCAAAAAAGAAAAAGGAAAAAAGAACCACAGTTCTAATCCAGGTACTGTCGCGTATTTACTACGTGGTCCTTTCCGGAAAAAGTTTGGATTTAGAGTGTAATCCAAATAGTAGCTTGTCTTTCAGGACTTGGTTTAAGTGTCACCTCCTCCAGGAAGTCTTAGCGCATCTCTCCAGTCCCCTCCCCAGGTTTCGTTCCCTCTTTCTCACTTCCACGGTATCCCACCCTCCTCCATCACGGCACATAGCCACTGCCTGTCATTACTGGTTTCTTGTCTGCCATCCCCACTAGACCATAAGGCACAGGCTCTGGGACAGAGGACACGCTCAGTAAACACTGAACTATGGTCACACAGAATCCCCTGGCTCTGTCCCCTGAAGCCTGATGCCTGTGTGGGCTTGATGTCCAGAAAGCCCCATCCCCCAGTGCCTCCAGGGAGACGGGGAGACTCACAAATGCCTTGGTGTACTGGTTGAGCATGAAGTCTCCACTGACAGCATGCTGAAAGGCTTCCACAGCAAAGCCTGGGGGCGGGAAATCCGGGAAGCCCTGGCCCAAGTTCACGACGTCATGCTCACTGGCCAGTTTGACAAACTCCACCCTGGGTAACAAACGGAGAATCAGCACCAGACCAGCCCTACATGGTGACCTGGACTTTGGCCTGTTTAGAAAAACTGGACAATTGGCCGGGCGTGGTGGCTCACGCCTGTAATCCCAGCACTTTGGGAGGCAGAGGTGGGCGGATCACCTGAGGTCAGGAGTTTGAGACCAGCCTGGCCAATGTGGTGAAACTCTGTCTTCACTAAAAAGATAAAAGTTAGTCGGGCATGGTGGCAGGGGCCTGTAATCCCAGCTACTCGGGAGGCTGAGGCAGGAGAATCGCTTGAACCCCGGTACTGGAGGTTGAAGTGAGCCGAGATCGCACCATCACACTCCAGCCTGGATGACAAGAGCGAGACTCCGTCTAAAAAAAAACAAAAAAACAAAAAACCACACGCAAGAAAAACAAAAACTGGAAAACCAGCGACTGTCCTAGCCTGAAGAGCTGCCTGAGTGCCACAGCTGATCCCCTGTATTGAGATTAGTCAGTCAGGCACACTGATGATCACAGGAGTCAGCCCAGGGGCTTTCCAGGTTCTTCCACCACGTCCCATAGGAAGAAAGCATCTTTCTTTCTTTTTTTTTTTTTTTTTTGAGACAGAGTCTCGCTCTGTCACCCAGGCTGTGCAATCTCGGCTCACTGCAAGCTCCGCCTCCCGGTTTCACGCCATTCTCCTGCCTCAGCCTCCTGTGTAGCTGGGACTACAGGTGCCCGACACTGCACCTGGCTAATTTTTTGTATTTTTAGTAGAGACGGGGGTTTCACTGTGTTAGCCAGGATGGTCTCGATCTCCTGACCTCGTGATCTGCCGTCTCAGCCTCCCAAAGTGCTGGGATTACAGGCGTGAGCCACCTCGCCCGGCCCCCCCTTTTTTTTTTTGAGACAGAGTCTCACTCTATCCCCTAGGCTGGAGTGCAGTGGCACAATCTCAACTCACTGCAACCTCCGCCTCCCGAGTTCAAGCGATTCTCATGCCTCAGCCTCCCGAGTAGCTGGGATTACAGGCGCCCGCCACCACGCCTGGTTAATTTTTGTTTTTTTTTTTTTTTTTTTTTTTTGAGACGGAGTCTCGCTCTGCCGCCCAGGCTGGAGTGCAGTGGCCCGATCTCAGCTCACTGCAAGCTCCGCCTCCCGGGTTCACGCCATTCTCCTGCCTCAGCCTCCCGAGTAGCTGGGACTACAGGCGCCGCCACCTCGCCCGGCTAGTTTTTTTTTTTGTATTTTTTAGTAGAGACGGGGTTTCACCATGTTCACCAGGTTGGTCTCGATCTCCTGACCTCATGATCCACCCGTCTCGGCCTCCCAAAGTGCTGGGATTACAGGCTTGAGCCACCGCGCCCGGCCGTTTTTTGTATTTTTTAGTAGAGACAGGGTTTCACCGTGTTAGCCAGGATGGTCTCGATCTCCTGACCTCGTGATCCGCCCGTCTCGGCCTCCCAAAGTGCTGGGATTACAGGCTTGAGCCACCGCGCCCGGCCAATTTTTGTATTTTTAGTACAGACAGAGTTTCACTATGTTGGCCAGGCTGGTCTCGAACTCCTGACCTCAGGTGATCCACCCGCCTCAGCCTCCCAAAGTTCTGGGAGTACAGGCGTGAACCACCACACCCGGCCAAGAAATCATCTTTGCATCATCAACCCTGTGCAGCACAAACATGGAATGGAAGCTTCATCCTTCTTGGTGCAATCTACTGCAGTATTTCCTGTCCTGTCCTATCCTACTCTATTCTTTCCAAATACTAGTTGAGACTCCCTGTACAGATTGCATGACTCCTCCTTGGATTTGTCAACAGCACAGTTAAACGCGCTGCTCATACAACCTTCACAATGGCCTGTGAGGCACATCCTGTTCCTGGACCACTGTGGGGATAAGGAGTGGAGTGACTTGCCTAAAGCCTCCCAGCTAGTACAAGGCACAGCCAGTCAGCCTTTCTACTTCCACCTCAAGCAAAGTTTTATGCTCTTTACCCTACTCTGGGCAGAACAGGGCCCCACCAGCCCAGGCACACATCATCTCTGGACCCATAATCGTCTGTTCTGGCTCTGCCTGGTTGCCATCTCTCTAGGTGGGAGAAAGGCTGGGAAGCTGGATGAAGAGGCTGGTATGTGGTTTGGGGCTAGTTTGGAGCAGAGTCAAGACTTGGCTGAGTTGAATTTGCATACCAATAAATATGTCTAAAATGTGTCATTTTGGGCTGGGCACGGTGGCTCACACCTGTATTCCCCAGCACTTTGGAAGGCCGAAGCAGGCAGATCCCTTGAGGTCAGGAGTTTGAGACCAGCCTGGACAACATGGTGAAACCCCATCTTCTCTAAAAATATAAAAATTAGGGCCAGGTGCGGCGGCGCATGCCTGTAATCCCAGTACTTTGGGAGGCTGAGGCGGGTGGATCACAAGGTCAGGAGTTCGAGACCAGCCTGGCCAACATGGTGAAACACATTCTCTACTAAAAAAAAAAAAAAAAAATTAGCTGGATGTGGTTGGTGCACTCCTGTAATCCCAGCTACTTGGGAGGCTGAGGCAGGAGAATTGCTTGAACCCGTGAGGGGGAGGCTGCAGTGAGCCGAGATCATGCCACTGCACTCCAGCCTGGGCAACAGAGTGAGACTCCATCTGGGGGGAAAAAAAAGAAAAAAAATTAGCTGGGCATTGTGTTGCACGCCTGTAATCCCAGCTACTCGGCAGGCTGAAGCAGGAGAATCATTTGAACCTGGGAGGCAGAGGTTGCAGTGAGCCAAGACCGCGCCATTGCACTCTAGCCCGGGCGACAAGAGCAAAACTCCATCTCAAAAATAAAATGAAAAGAAAACAAGTCAAAAAAGAAAACAATATTAACCTCTGCAAATGTCTGGCGAAGATCCGACTATATCTTACTTGCTTATCTTACTTATCTTAGGGTATCTGACTCTGCACCAAGTGAGAAAGAAAGTCATCCCTGGAAAGCGCTTAGCCTGGCGCCTGGGTAAATGGCTTTGGACGGCATGTCACTTTCTCCTCCCCAGTGCTCTCCAGGTGGGTATACTTCTTCATTTTGCAGCTGGGGACGTGAGGCTCAGAGCAGGTATGTCACCTGTCCTAGTGCCACAGTCATGCAGGAGAAAGCTGAGATTTGAACCAAGCCTGCTCCCTCGGGCCCTGCCTCTCCTGAGCTGTGGCTAGAATCTGGCAGTCTGTGTACCGCCGCCATCCGGGGTACTGCTGAGTTGCTGTGAACCCACAGATGGCCAACCCATGCCCGAGGGGACACCCACACACCTCCCCAGCTCAGCTGGCTCACCAGGGGTTGTGGTCGATCCCGTCTAGCCTTCGGGCCTGCAGCTGTTTGGCCATGGTGAGCTGGAGACGAACAAGTGGAAGGTCAGAGATGGAATCTGTCTGGGTGCAGCGGTCCGGGCTTGCGCAAAGGAGGGACAGCTGCTTTCAGGCCACAGCCCTACCCTGTCTGCTCCCAGGAGGGGGCAGAGATCAGAGCTCGCAGAAGGGCAGGTTTCTGCCTGCCTCCCAAGCCTGTTATGTTCCAACACCCTCACCTGGCTCCTCCCGACTCCAGCAGCCTCCACCTCCCCAACCTGCAGGGGCTGCCTGGCGCCTGTCCAGTGGAGGCTTCTAGCCCTGGCTCCACGTGTCCTGAGACAGAGCCCTGACTTGGTCAGGTTAGTCTGACTCAGGAAGGGCTGAGGGTTAAGGAAGAAGAGCAGGAGGTCAGTGGAGCAGAAAGGGAGGATAATGGCAACAGTGACAGCAGCAGCCTCCACTTACAGAGGTCTTGCTAAGCACTTCCATTTCATTCCCAGAATGACCTGGCCAGGCCCATCTTATCAATGAGAAAACAGGAATTGGAAAACAGGCTGGAGGGTGCAGGGGAGGGAGTGATGTGTTTAAGGCCACACAACACACCCACTCAGACTTAGGCCTGTTGGACCCAAGGCCATGTCCTAACTCTGAGGGAGGCACTAATCCAGTCCTGGGAGAGTTCCAGGGTCCTGGCTCCCGGCTCGCCCCCTCCCCTCCCAGTGTTCCTCCCAGGCCAGCTCCCTACCCAGCCACCGGTGTGCAGAAACTGGCCAGGGACTGGGTGCAATGGCTCATGCCTGTAATCCCAGCACTTTGGGAGGCTGAGGCAGGTAGATCACCTGAGGTCAGGAGTTCGAGACCAGCTGGCCAACATGGTAAAATCTCATCCTTACTAAAAATACGAAAATTAGTTGGGCGTGGTGGCATGCACCTGTAATCCCAGCTGCTCAGGAGGCTGAGGCCTGAGAATCACTTGAACCTGGGAGGCGGAGGTTGCAGTGGGCCAAGATCATGCCACTGCACTCCAGCCTGGGTGACAGAGCAAGATTCCATCAAAAAAAAAAAGAAAGAAAGAAAGAAAGAAAGAAAGAAACTGGCCAGACCTGAGAGCCACCAAACTCAGGTCCTAACCCGCCTTGGCTGGGTGACCCTAGATAGGTAATTTGGCTCCTCCTGTCCTCAAAATCCCTTCAACACCAGAGACCTCGCATGGGCTTTGTGGTCTCTGAGGAACCTTCTGTCCCTATGGGTTTGCCAGTCCCAGATGGCTGGTGGGCCGTGGAGCCGGGGATCCAACATTCTTCTCAGCTGCCTGCTGTGGCCAATAGTGAACCCTGGCTCAGGATTTTGCTCGGTTCCACCTCGCTCAGTTCCCACTGCACTCTCACCAGAGGTGCCACAACAGTGTCCATCTAACAGATGAGGACACTGAGGCTCAAAGAGGCTCACGTACCTGCCCAAGGTCAGAGGAGAAGCTGGCAAGGACCTGGTCAGGGTGGCAGCCACAGTAATCTCAACACCAGGCCCCCCTGTCCTGAAAGGGCCTTGGGGACCATTTGAGTAAGCGCCAGGTCTTCCATAGCCCAGGAACCCCATCATGCCTGGCTCAGTTGACATGTATTGAGCCCTTACCATGTACTGGGTTCTGGGCTGGGCACAGGGGATCATGGGAAGCAGCACCCTACAGCGCCCAAGCCGATTATTCAGATGCAGAGCTACAAGTTCTAGACTAGAGAAGCAGGGGCAAGGGAGAAGCACACATCCAGGCTGCAGTTAAAGAGGGCCCCTGAAAAAGAAGGCTCATGCACAGCTTTGAATCCAGGAACGAGCCAGACCCCAGAAGCCCCAGGCCATGCAGGTGGCAGAGTATTGGGGTTAGGGCACTTACAGTCTGGCGCAAGCACCGAGCGAGTGGGGCTCCAGCCTTCCTTCCCCGAAGGGGCCCCACCAGGTACACAGAGATGGCTGCTGCAGTCCTGAACATGCCTCCCAGAGCTTTGGGGCACTGCAGACTTCTCCAGGGGCAGAGGAGAAGGGAGGAGACAGCCCTGGCCAGAAAATGCCTCTGAGCTCAGGACTTGGGTACCCCCCTACAGCTCTAACAATAACAACAACAATATGGTCATTGTGTGCCAGGAATAGCATCAAGTGCTTTGCTGCATGATTATCTGACTCCGTCGTTGCAACAACTCTGTTGCTCATGCACACTACACCCCCCAGCAACCCAAGGGACCCTTTCAAAACACAAATCACCTCTAATTAAACAATGATCCAGGAGAGGATCACTGATAGCACGGAATATCACCAAGAGCATAAACCAAACACGTTCTGACTCTGGAAACACACGCACCACCTGCAAATTATTCCTGCGGTAAAAGTGGCCCTAAATTAGATCACACTGTTGAATGACTAAAATACAAGGACAGAAGAACATGTTAAATACATCATGGAGATGCAATCAACAAATTCAAGCAGGGCAATGTGTCTCACACCTGTAAACTCAGCACTTTGGGAGGCCAAAGCAGGAGGATCTCTTGAGCCCAGGAGTGTGAGACCAGCCTGGGCAACATACTGAAACACCGTCTCTACAAAAATACAAAAATTGACCAGGCGCAATGGTGCACACCTGTAGTCCCAGCTACTGGGGAAGCTAAAGCGGGAGGATCACTTGATCCTGGAGAGGTCAAGGCTACAGTGAGCCCTGATCCCACCCAGTGCACTCCAGCCTGGGCGACAGGGGGAGGTATGTCTCAAAAAAAAAAAAAAAAAAAAATGCCAGGCGTGGTGGCTCATGCCTGTAATCCCAGCACTTTGGGAGGCCGAGACGGGCAGATCACGAGGTCAGGAGATTGAGACCATCCCGGCTAACACGGTGAAACCCCGTCTCTACTAAAAATACAAAAAATTAGCCGGGCGTGGTGGTGGGTGCCTGTAGTCCCAGCTACTCGGGAGGCTGAGGCAGGATAATGGCATGAACCCGGGAGGCGGAGCTTGCAGTGAGCCGAGATCAAGCCACTGTACTCCAGCCTGGGTGACAGAGCGAGACTCCGTCTTAAAAAAAAAAAAAAAAAAAGTCAATGCCTGAGAAAGAAGAAAAAAGTTGAAGAAATCACACTGCACAATTTGGAAGCTTAATACAAACATACAGGAACCAAGAAAGTATGATACTGGCTTAAAGACAGATATATAAGTCAATTGAATAGAATTGACAGTCCAGAAATAAACTCTCACATTTATGGACAATTCCTATTTGATAAGATGTAAGAAACTCAAATGGGGGCCAGGCGCGGTGGCTCACGCCTGTAATCCCAGCACTGTGGGAGGCTGAGGCAGGTGGATCACTTCAGGTCAGAAGTTTGTGACCAGCCTGGCCAACATGCTGAAACCTCATCTCTACTAAAAATACAAAAATTAGCCAGGCATGGTGGTGTGCCCTGTAATCCCAGTTATTGGGAGGCTGAGGCAAAAGAATCACTTGAACTCATGAGGTGGAGGATGCAGTGAGCTGAGATTGCACCACTCACTGCACTCCAGCCTGGGTGACAGAGCAAGACTGTCTCAAAAAAAAAAAAAAAAAAAATTGGGCGGTCAGGTGTGACTCATGCCTGTAACACCAACACTTTGGGAGGCCAAGGTGAGAGGATCATTTGAGGTCAGGAGTTCGAGACCAGACTGGACATTATGGCAAAACCCCATCTCTAATAAAAATACAAAAATTAGCTGGGCGTGGTAGCACATGACTGTAGTCCCAGCTACTTGCGAGGCTGAGGCAGGAGAATCGCTTGAACCTGGGAGGCAGAGGTTGCAATGAGCTGAGATGGTGCCACTGTAGTCCAGCCTAAGCAACAAAATGAGACTCTGTCTCAAAAAAACAGGTGGGGAGGCCGGGCGTGGTGGCTCATGCCTGTAATCCCAGCACTTTGGGAGGCTGAGGTAGATGGATCACCTGAGGTCAGGAGTTCGATACCAGTCTGGCCAAAATGGTAAAACCCCATCTCTATGAAAAATACAAAATTAGCCGGATGTGGTGGTGTGTGCCTGTAGTCCCAGCTACCCGGGAGACTGAGGTAGGAGAATCACTGGAACCCAGGAGGCAGAGGTTCAGTGAGCCAAGATCACGCCACTGCACTCCAGCCTGGGCGACAGAGGGAGACACCGGCTCAAAAAAAAAAAAAAAGTGGGGGGGGTTGGGGGTGGGAAATAATCTTTTCAACAAACGAACAAATGGTGCTAGGACAACTAAATATCCACGTGTAAATGAATGAATTTGGGGCTGGGCGCGCCAGCTCATGCCTGTAATCCTAGCACTTTGGGAGGCCGAGGCAGGTTGATCACAAGGTCAGGAGTTCAAGACCAGCCTGGCCAAGATGGTGAAACCCTGTCTCCACTAAAAACACAAAAAATTAGCCAGGTGTGGTGGCGGGCACCTGTAATCCCAGCTACTCAGGAGGCTGAGGCAGAGAATTGTTTCAACCTGGGAGACAGAGGTTGCAGTGAGCTGAGATCACACCACTGTACTCCAGCCTGGGAGACAAAGCAAGACTCCGTCTCAAAAAAAAGAAAAAAGAAAAGAATGAATTTGGACTTCTATCTCACGGAATACACACATATACATTTTTCATTTTCTTTCTTTATTATTATTGTTTTGAGATAGGGTCTCACATTGTCACTCAGGCTGGAGTGCATTGGTACCTTCTCAGCTCACTGCAGCCTCGACTTCCTGTGTTCAAGTGATTCTCCTGCCTCAACCTCCTGAGTAGCTGGGATTATAAGTGTGTGCCACCATGCCTGGCTAATTTTTGTATTTTAATTAGAGACGGGGTTTTGCTATATTGGCCAGCTGGTCTTGAACTCCTGGCCTGAAGTTGTTCTGCTCCTGACAGCCTCCCACAGTGCCAGGATTGCAAGCATGAGCCACTGTGCCTGGCCAGCTCAGGCTGTTCTTGAACCCCTGGCTTCAAGTGATCCTCCTTCCTCAGCTTCCCAAAGTGCTGAAACTACATGCGTGAGCCATGTGCCCTGCCCCATATACTAAAATTAATTCAAAGTGAATCACATAACTAAATGTATGAACTAAAACAATAAAACTAGAAGAAAACAGGAGTAAATCTCTGTGACCTTGGCTTTCTCAGACATAACATCCAAAGTATACACAACAAAAGAAAAAATAAACTGGACCTTATCAAAATTCAGAACTTTTGTGCTTCAAGAATACCCATTAAGAAAATGAAAAGACAGCCCATGGAATGGGAGGAAATATCTGAAAATCATAAATCTGAATGTTTCCAGAAAAGATACACAGGCCAGGCGCGGTGGCTCACGCCTGTAATCCCAGCACTTTGGGAGGCCGAGACGGGCGGATCATGAGGTCAGGAGATCGAGACCATCCTGGCTAACACCGTGAAACCCCGTCTCTACTAAAAATACAGAAAATTAGCCGGGAGTGGTGGCGGGCACCTGTAGTCCCAGCTACTCGGGAGGCTGAGGCAGGAGAATGGTGTGAACCAGGAGGCGGAGCTTGCAGTAAGCCCAGATCTTGCCACTGCACTCCAGTCTGGACAACAGAGTGAGACTCCACCTCAAAAAAAAAAAAAAAAGACAAAAAAACCCACAAATGGCTGAGGCTGGGCGCGGTGGCTCATGCCTGTAATCCCAGCACTTTGGGAGGCCGAGGTGAGTGGGTCACCTGAGGTCAGGAGTTTGAGACCAGCCTGGCCAACATGGCAAAACCCAGTCTCTACCAAAAATACAAAAATTAGCTGGGTGAGGTCACACGCACCTGTAGTCCCAGCTACTGAGGCACTAGAATTGCTTGAGCCCAGGAGGCAGAGGTTGCAGCAGTGAGCCAAAATTGCTCCACTGCACTCCACCCTAGGCAACACAGTGAGACCCTGTATCAAAAAAAAAAAAAAAAAAAAAAAAGGCCGGGCACGGTGGCTCATGCCTGCAATCCCGGCACTTTGGGAGGCCGAGGCGGGCAGATAAACCTGAGGTCAGGAGTTTGAGACCAGTCTGACCAATATGATGAAACCCCATCTCTACTAAAACTACAAAAATTAGCGAAGCGTGTGGCATGTGCCTGTAATTCCAGCTACGTGGGAGGCTGAGACAGGAGAATCACTTGAACCAGGGAGGCGGAGGTTGCAGTGAGCCACTGCACTATTGCACTCCAGCCTGGGCAACAAAAGTGAAACTCCATCTCAAAAAACAAAAAAAGAAAAAGAATGTTTTGGGCCAGGCACACTGGCTCACGCTTGTAATTCCAGCACTTTGGGAGGCTGAGGTGGGCAGATCACTTGAGGTCAGGAGTTTGAGACCAGACCGGCCAACACGGTGAAATCCTGTCTGTACTAAAAACACAAAAATTAGCTGGACATGGTGGCGCATACCTGTAATCCTAGCTACTCAGGAGGCTGAGGCACGAGAATTGCTTGAACCCGGGAGGTGGAGGCTGCAGTAAGCTGAGATTATGCATTGCCCTCCAGTCTCGCTCTGTCGCCCAGGCTGGAGTGCAATGGCATGATCTCAGCTCACTGCAATCTCTGCCTCCCCAGTTCAAGCAATTCTCCTGCCTCAGACTCCTAACTGGGATTACAGGTGCACACCACCATGCCTGGCTAATTTTTTTTTTTTTTTTGTATTTCTAGTAGAGATGGGGTTTCACCATGTTGGTCAGGCTGGTCTCGAACTCCTGACCTCATGATCCACCTGCCTCAGCCTCCCAGAGTGCCGGGATTACAGGCATGAGCCACCGTGCCAGCCCACCCAGCCAGTTTTCAACTCTCAAACTTGTGTTAGGGTTCTTTGAAGAGACAGAACCAACATGATGGCTAGATCAATAGAAATCAGAGGGGATTTATAGGGAAATTGGCTCACGCAATTAATGGAGGCTGAGAAGTCCCATGACAGACCATCTGCAAGGGGTGCCAGTAGCGTGGCTCAGTCCAAGTCTGCAAGCCTCAGAACCAGGGTAGTCACTGCAGTCATTCTCAGTCCGAGGTGGAACCGCCTAGAGTTTTGATATCCAAAGGGCAGGAGGAGAAGAACCTCCCAGTTCCAGGAGAGACAGAGAGAGAGAGAGAGAGGAAAATCTTTTCTCCTCTTTTGTGTTATTCAAGCTTTGAACCAACTGCATGGTGCCACCCACATTGAGAGCAGATCTTCCCCACTCAGTCCACTGACTCCCACGCCAATCTCCTCTGGAAATGCCCTCACACACACACCCAGAAGTCATGCTTCACCATTCTCTAGGTATCCCTTACTCCAGTCCAGCGGCCACCTAACGTTAACCAGCAGCACACATCCACGCTGCCAGGTATTCGTCAGTGGCAGTTCAGGCTTTCCCACCCAGGTACTGATTCCAGGGAAGGTTTCTGCTCTGGCAAATCATGATTCTCTGTGTCTGCCTTTCTGTCTGTCCAGTCTGGGGGCAGCAGATGACCCTGCGACCTCATTTTCCAATGAACTGAAAAAGAGCTGCTGGTTTTTCAGTTTGTTCATTTTTTGTTTTGTTTTGTTTTTTTGAGACAGAGTCTCCCTCTGTTACCCAGGCTGGAGTGCAGTGGCGCCATCTCGGCTCACTGCAAGCTCCACCTCCCAGGTTCACGCCATTCTCCTGCCTCAGCCTCCTGAGTAGCTGGGACTACAGGCGCCCGCCACCACGCCCGGCTAGTTTTTTGTATTTTTAGTAGAGACGGGTTTCACCGTGGTTTCGATGTCCTGACCTTGTGATCTGCCCGCCTCGGCCTCCCAAAGTGCTGGGATTACAGGCGTGAGTCACCACGCCCAGCTTGTTTTTTTTTTTTTTTTTTTGATATGGAGTCTTGTTTTGTCGCCCAGGCTGAAGTACAGTTGCACAATCTCAGCTCACTGCAACCTCCACCTCCTGGGTCCAAGCGATTCTCCTGCCTCAGCCTCCTAAGTAGCTGGGATTATAGGCACATGCCATCACGCCTGGCTCATTTTTGTATTTTTAGTAGAGATGGAGTTTCACTATGTTGGCCAGACTGATCTCGAACTCCTGACCTCAGGTGATCTGCCCACCTCGGCCTCCCAAAGTGCTAGGATTAGTCATGAGCCACTGCCTCTGGCCCACACATATTTATTAAGTTTACTGTCTCATATGGGCATGGTTTGTGGTTCCCCAAAACCAGCACAATAGTAATATCAAAGATCACTGATCACAGATCACCATATCAGATATTATAATAATGATAAAGTTGGAAATATTGTGAGAATTACCAAAATATGACACACAGACCCTAAGGGAACACATTCTGTTGGAACGATGGGACCAATAGACTCGCTTGGTGCAAGGTTCTCACAAAGCTTCAATTTGTACAGACCACGGTATCTGCCAAACGCAATACAACGAAGCATGGCTCGTAGGTGACAACAGCCTTAGGAATTGAATCCAAGGTGATGAGGTTGGGCTGTGTCTCCACCCAACTCTCACCCTGAATTGTAGTTCTCATAATCCCCACGTGTCCTGGGAGGGACCCAGTGGGAGGTAATCGAATCATGGGGGGGGGGTTACCCCCATGCTGCTGTGCTCGAGATAATGAATGAGTTCTCATAAGATCTGATGGTTTTATAGCTTTTCCCCCTTAGAGCAGCACTTCTCTCTCCTGCCCCCATGGGAAGGACACGTTTGCTTCCCCTTCTGCCATGATTTTAAGTTTTCTGAGGCCTCCCCAGCCATGAGGAACAGTGAGTCAATTAAACCTCTTTCCTTTATAAATCACCCAGTCTTGGGCAGTTCTTTATAGCAGTGGGAGAATGGGCTAACACACAAGGGGATGCCAGAGCTCACCCTCTCATTCCTTAGATTTGAAAGCAGTTCCCAGGAGAGGCCTGAAGTATGTACTCTGACCCCTGAAACTAAGTACCTGTGCTTTGAGCAACAAAGGGTAGTGTCCCATCCCAGGAGAGACATTCCTTGGTGTCACCTCAAGGGAGGGAGTCTGGTGCTTTAGCTCAGGGCACTCAGCTAAAGTGGAGAGCGGCCCAAGGCCAGGCCCAAGCCCAGGGCTAGTCATGGGAGGCACCCTGTGCCCTCTGCCTATTCTATGAAGACCAACTATCCGTTGGCCCAGGACTGAGGGGTGTCTTGGGATGGGAACTATGCTGGGCCAAAGGGTCCCCTTGCCTTAGCCATTTCCTATCCTGGACCCAACATCCTGCTACCTCCTCCAGGACTAGAGGAGGAGCTGGATTTCATCCTACTGGGACCCCACTCTACTGCCTTCTGACCACTGAGTTAAAAACCCACAGTTAGCCGGGCGCGGTGGCTCAAGCCTGTAATCCCAGCACTTTGGGAGGCCGAGACGGGCGGATCACGAGGTCAGGAGATCGAGACCATCCTGGCTAACACAGTGAAACCCCGTCTCTACTAAAAAATACAAAAAACTAGCCGGGCGAGGTGGTGGGCGCCTGTAGTCCCAGCTACTCAGGAGGCTGAGGCAGGAGAATGGCGTAAATCCGGGAGGCGGAGCTTGCAGTGAGCCGAGATCCGGCCACTGCACTCCAGCCTGGGCGACAGAGTGAGACTCCGCCTCAAAAAAAAAAAAAACAACAAAAAACCCACAGTTGCCTGGTAGATTGATTCTCTCTCTGACACGCTCCCACACATCAGACTCTGTGTCTATCAAATCAGTCTTTTTTCCTGAAGTGACAACATCCTAAATCATGACTTTATCATCTCAAGTGAATTGAGCTAATTTTTGTATTTTTTGTAGAGACATCGTCTCACTGTGTTGCCCAGGCTTGTCTCAAACTCCTGGGCTCAAGGCATCCTCCTGCCACAGCCTCCCAGTGCTGGGATTACAATGTGAGGCACCGTACCTGGCTGAGAATAATATTAATAATACAATCAGCTTTAATTTACTAGGACTCACTCTGTCCCAATACTGTTGTCACTGGATCCCTTCAACAACTCTGTAAAGCAGGTGCTATCCTCACCCTCATTAACAGGTGAGGAAATTCCTATCATGCTAAAATAACACTTACACTGAGCTCCTGTAGGCCTTACAGCAGATTGTACACCTGGTGCCAGCACAGGGCAGAAACTCAGGAGAAACGGATACCAGTTGTGGCCCTCTTCTCTCCCTGCCCCAGGCTTGGCCCCTTGCCTTCTCTGGGCACTGCCAGTTCTCAGGAAAGACAGTGCCTTCTGTGTGTCCAGAGCATTGGCTCCATGAGGCCAAGGAGCTGGGTGGCACCTGTGCTGGATATGGATATGCTTAAACAATCTTGCAGCCTTGGGGCTGGGGCTGGAAACCAGGATAGGCTTCCTTTGCAGACGACTGGCAGTACATCAGGCCTATGTGTGGCCAGGTAAGACTGGGCATAGGAGTGAATGTTTGTTTTTTGTTTTTTGTTTTTTTTTTTTTTGAGACGGAGTCTTGCTCTGTAGCCCGGGCTGGAGTGCAGTGGCCGGATCTCAGCTCACTGCAAGCTCCGCCTCCCGGGTTTACGCCATTCTCCTGCCTCAGCCTCCGGAGTAGCTGGGACTACAGGCGCCCGCCACCTCGCCTGGCTAGTTTTTTGTATTTTTAGTAGAGACGGGGTTTCACGGTGTTAGCAAGGATGGTCTCGATCTCCTGACCTCGTGATCCGCCCGTCTCGGCCTCCCAAAGTGCTGGGATTACAGGCTTGAGCCACCGCGCCCGGCTGTTTTTTGTTTGTTTGTTTTTGAGATAGAGTCTCGCCCTATCGCCCAGGATGGAGTGCAATGGCACAATCTCGGCTCACTGCAACCTCTGCCTCCCAGGTTCAAGCGATTCTCATGCCTCAGCCTCCCGAGTGGCTGGGATTACGGACACGCGCCACCATGCCCGGCTAATTTTTTTGCGTGTCTTTAGTAGAGATGGGGTTTCACCATGTTGGCCAGGACGGTCTTGAACTCCTGACCTCATGATCCACCCGCCTCGGCCTCCCAAAGTGCTGGGATTACAAGCGTGAGCCACCGCGCCCGGCCAGAAGTGAATGTTAGGTATGTTCCACAGGGTAGGTATGTTCTACTATCACACCCAAGATCAGGCCCCAAGTAGACACCCAAGGAGAAAGGCAGTGGGTAAGAGACGGGGGAAGGATTAGAATACAGGCTTTGATGACCTTGGCTGTGTGACGTGAGGCAAGCCATTTTACCTCTCTGAACATCAATTTCTCTATGTATGAAATAAATAATAATAATTCATGGAGGCTGGGCATGGTGGCTCATGCCTGTAATCCCAGTATTTTGGGAGGCTGAGGTGGGCAGATTGCTTGAGCTCAGGAGTTCAAGACTAGCCTGGGCAACATAACAACACCCGTTCTCTACAAAAAAACAAAACAAAACAAAAAAAGGATCCAAATACAAGAGCTTGCACCTGAGCATGTGCACGTATCTCTGTGTCTGTGTCTCTGAACTTATTGGTGTGGTGAAGGTAGGTTACAGGAACTTGGGAGGGAGAGATGGAGGGAGAAGTCATGGGAGGTTCTGAGCCAAAGGCAGGAAGGGTACAGGGGGCCACTTAGGCTGCCTTAACCCAGCAACTTGGCCAGGTTGGTTGGGAGCAACCGGGGGGCTTGTGGGTGTGTTGTTTCCGAGCCAGCCAGCAGGGGGCGCAAGGAGCCAGGCCCCCTCGTGGCTTAGAGCTTGCTGGCCCAGGTCACAGGGCAACTTGCTGGCCCCAGGAGGGGACTACACCTCACTTCACAGAGGAGGCCCAAAGCAGGGAGGGT
Organism: Macaca fascicularis; assembly: GCF_037993035.2. Lineage (NCBI taxonomy): Eukaryota > Metazoa > Chordata > Mammalia > Primates > Cercopithecidae > Macaca > Macaca fascicularis. The sequence goes on along the minus strand of NC_088389.1, from coordinate 15,090,930 downwards.
GCTGGTCCAGGTTGCCCCATAAGGCAGGACTGCTGACCTCCCAGGCACGCCTCCCTCCAATGCCCTGGGCCTTACCCCTTTTCTAGGAAGCAGGACTTTCCTAGTCAGCCCCTCAACAGCCCTGGCAGTGACCTTTTATTTACCACACGCTTTCCTGGGCTAGGTGCCCCGTGGAGCCCTACAGGTCCCACCACCTAAAAATGTTTTTCAGGCCGGGCAAGGTGGCTCACACCTGTAATCCCAGCACTTTGGGAGGCTGAGGCGGGTGGATCACAATGTCAGGAGATCGAGACCGTCCTGGCTAACACGGTGAAACCCCGTCTCTACTAAAAACACACAAAAAAATTAGCCAGGCGTGGTGGTGGGCACCTGTAGTCCCAGCTACTCAGGAGGCTGAGGCAGGAGAATGGTGTGAACCTGGGAGGCGGAGCTTATAGTGAGCTGAGATTGCGTCATTGCACTCTAGCCTGGGCGACAGAGCGAGAGTCTGTCTCAAAAAAAAAATGTTTTTCATTTAAAAAATTTTGGTAAAATACACATATCATAAACTTTACCATCTTAACCATGTATAGGTATACAGTTTTTGGAACTGTTTTCATCTTGTAAAACTGAAACTGTGTACCCATTAAACAATTACATCCCTTTACCCTCTGGCCCATAGCCCAACCCATTTGCTGTCTCTCTGATTTTGACTACTTGAAATCAGGTCCCATCACTTTTATTACTTACTTTTTTTTTTTTTTGAGACAAAGTCTTCCTCTGTTGCCCAGGCTGGAGTGCAGCAGCACAATCTCAGCTCACTGCAACCTTTGCCTCCCATTTTCAAGTGATTCTTGTGCCTCAGCCTCCCGAGTAGCTGGGACTACAGGTGTGCACCACCATGTCCAACTAATTTTTGTATTTTTAGTAGAGACAAGGTTTCGCCATGTTGACCAGGCTGGTCTAGAACTCCTGACCTCAAGTGATCCGCCTGCCTTGGCCTCCCAAAGTGCTGGGATTACAGGTGTGAGTCACTGTGCCTGGCTTCCCATCACTTTTAATCCTATAAGAAGGATTCCTTCAAGAGGCTAAGTGGTCAAGTACAGTGGCTTACACCTATAAGAGAGGCCAAGGCAGGAGGATCCCTTGAGCCCAGGAGTTCGAGACCAGCCTGGGCAACATAGTGAGACCCAATCTCTACAAAAAATAACAAATTATCTGGGAGTGGTGGTGCGTGCCTGTAGTCCCAGTTGCTTGGGAGGCTGAGGTGGGAGGATCACTTGAGCCTGGGAGGTTGGGCCTGCAGTGAGCCATAATCCCACCACTGCACTCCAGCCTGAGCGACAGAGCAAGACCATGTTTCTCCCCACATCCCCCAGCCCGCCAAAAAAAAAAAAAGGCTAAGTAATACACCCAAGGCCACAGCTAACAAGTAGCAGAGTCAACACCTATCTTTCTTTTTTTTTTCTTTTTTTTGAGATGGAGTTTTGCTCTTGTTACCCAGGCTGGAGTGCAATGGTGCGATCTTGGCTCACTGCAACCTCCGCCTCCTGGGTTCAAGCGATTCTCGTGCCTCAGCCTCCCAAGTAGCTGGGATTACAGGCATGTGCCACCACACCAGGCTAATTTTGCATTTTTAGTAGAGGCAGGGTTTCACCATGTTGTCCAGGCTGGTCTCAAACTCCTGACCTCAGGCGATCCACCCACCTTGGCTTTCCAAAGTGCTGGGATTACAGGCATGAGCTATCTCGCCCAGCACAGAGCCAATATTTGAACTCAGGACTCTGACTCCTACTTTCCAAAAGCCAAAGCAGCACAGATGGGTGGATGCTCAATAGGAAATGAGAGAATTTGGTCCAGTTACTCACATTTTGTTGATGGGGATACTGATAACCAGGGATGGGGAACTGACCCACCCAGATTTCCCAGGACCAGATTAGTGAAGTCCCAGTCCTGACATTTTTCTCATCCTAATAGGCTGGCTCTTCCAATGGGTGTTACGCACCTGGCACAAAGTAGCTGCTCAACAAACCCTCAGAATAAGAATGAGTGTCTATCACGTGCACCAGACTGTAAGCTTTGTTAGAACAAAGATTCTCTTCTGTTCATCTTTTATTCTCAACATCCTGCACAGAGCCTGCCATATGGTAGGTGTACACCTCTGCAACGAATTCCTACTGTGCTATTCATTCCCTAAGCTAGCTGCCATGTATACAAAGGTGATAGGATACCTTCCTTTCCTCCAAGGAGCGTACAATCTAATCAAGGACACAAACAAGTAATTGGGCCATTTTAATATAATATGAGCCTTAATATGCAAGGATTCTTATAAATCAACAACAAAAGACCAGTTTCTCAATAAGAAAAAGTGTGAAAAAGATATAAATGGGAAATTCAGAAAAGAAAATAGTCATCAGGCATGGTGACTGTAATCCCAGCACTCTGGGAGGCTGAGGCAGGCGGATCACCTGAAGTCAGGAGTTTGAGACCAGCCTGGCCAACATGGTGAAACCCTGCCTCTACTAAAATACAAAAACTAGCCGGGTGTGGTGGCAGGTGCCTGTAATCCCAGCTACTTGGGAGGCTGAGGCAGGAGAATGGTGTGAACCCAGGAGGTGGAGCTTGCAGTGAGCCAAGATCGCACCACTGCACTCCAGCCTGGGTGACAGAGTGAGGCTCCGTCTCAAAAAAAAAAAAAAAAAAAAAAAAAAAAGTCACCAGTAATCCCAGCACTTTGGGAGGCTGAGGCAGGTGGATCACTTGAGGCCAGGTGTTCAAGACCAGCCTGGCCAACATGGTGAAACCCTGTCTCTACTAAAAATATTTTTAAAAATTAGCCAAGTATGGTGGTGTGCGCCTGTAACCCCAGCTGCTTGGGAGGCTGAGGCAGGAGAATCGCTTGAACCCAGGAGGTGGAGGTTGCGGTGAGCTGAGATTGTGCTTGCTACTGCACTCCAGTCTGGGAGACAGAGTAAGACTGTCTCAAAAAAAAAAAAAGAAAAAAAAGCCTGGGCGCTGTGGTTCACGCCTGTAATTCCAAAACTTTGGAAGGCCGAGGCGGGTGGATCACGAGGTCAGGAGATCGAGGTAAGGATATCGAGACCATCCTGACTAATACAGTGAAACCCTGCTTCTGCTAAAAATACAAAAAATTAGCCGGGCGTGGTGGTGGGCGCCTGTAGTCCCAGCTCCCGGGGAGGCTGAGGCAAGAGAATGGTGTGAACTCAGGAGGCGGAGCTTGCAGTGAGCCCAGATCGCGCCATTGCACTCCAGTCTGGGCGACAGGGCAAGACTCCATCTCAAAAAAAAAAAAAAAAAAAAAAAAAAAGAGTCAATAACCTCGAAAGGATGCTGAAAATTAGTCATAAATACTGATGTGTAAAGTACAGTACTATGTTTTGCCTCTCAGATGGGTGAAGACAAACTTGAGACCCACCAAACTGATCCCACAATGTACTAAAAGGTGAGAATTTGTGATTTGAAAAGCAAGCACTAGGTTAAGAGTATTCACTGGTGGCCGGGCGCGGTGGCTCAAGCCTGTAATCCCAGCACTTTGGGAGGCCGAGGCGGGCGGATCACGAGGTCAGGAGATCGAGACCATCCTGGCTAACACAGTGAAACCCCGTCTCTACTAAAAAATACAAAAAACTAGCTGGGCGAGGTGGCGAGTGCCTGTGGTCCCAGCTACTTGGGAGGCTGAGGCAGGAGAATGGCGTAAACCCAGGAGGCGGAGGTTACAGTGAGCTGAGATCCAGCCACTGCACTCCAGCCTGGGCAACAGAGCGAGACTCCGTCTCAAAAAAAAACCAAAAAAAAAAAAAACAAAAAAAGAGTGTTCACTGGTGTAAGCATTGGAGGGCAATTTAATAGTAACACACACCACTCTTTGACCCAACACTTCCTATCCTGAAAGTTTTTTGTTTTGTTTGTTTTGAGACAGGGTCTTGGTCTGTCACTCAGTCTGGAGTGCGGTGGCACGATTATGGCTTACTGTAGCTTGAACGTCTGGGGCTCAAGCCATCCTCCCACCTCAGCCTCCTAAGTAGCTGGGACCACAGGTGCATGCCACCATGCTGGGCTAACTTTTTATTTTTAGTAGAGACAAGGTCTGACTACATTGCCCAGGCTGGTCTTGTATTCCTGGGCTCAAGCAATCCTCCTGCCTTGACCTCCCAAAGTACTGGGATTACAGGTGTGAGCCAGTGCCTCCAGCCCTAAAAACTGATCTTACAGGAATATTCGCACACATATACAAGAAGATAAACACTTGGATGATTAACGCAGCACTGAGCATGAGAGAAAAAAACTGGAGGCAATCTGATGTCCATCAACCTGGGGCTAGTTCAGTATCGCTGTACCACTGTGTGGTTTAACCATTGAATGAACTATTGTGCAACCACTAAAAGGAATAAGATTGCTTTTGGCACTCTGACATGGAAAGATATTCAGGTTATGTGAAAAATGCAGGTTGATTTCAAAACTTATTGCAAAGCTTATAATTAGAACAGTGTGGTATGAGCATTAAGGACAGACAGACCCATGGAATAAAATTGAGAGCCCAGAAATAAACCCAGATATCTATGGCCAACTGATTTTTTTTTTTTTTTTGAGTCAGAGTTTCACTCTGTTGCCCAGGCTGCAGTGCAATGGCACGATCTTGGTTCACTGCAAGCTCCGCCGATTCTTGTGCCTCAGCCTCCTGAGTAGCTGGGACTATAGGTGATCCACCCACCTCGGCCTCCCAAAGTGCTGGGATTACAGGCATGAGTCATCGTGCCCAGCCTGGCCCACTGATTTTTTTTTTCCTTTTTTTCTTTGGTGAGACAGGGTCTCATTCTGTAGCCCAGGCTGAAGTACAGTGGTGCAATCATGGCTCACTGTAGCCTCGACATCCTGAGCTCAGGTGATTCCCTCACCTCAGTCTCCCAAGTAGCTGGACATTTTTGTTTTCTTTTTTTCCTTTTTTTTTGAGACAGGGTCTCACTCTGTCACCCAGGATGGAGTGCAGTGGTGCAATCACGGCTCACTACAGCCTTGTTCTCCTAGGATCAAGCAATCCTCCTGCCTCAACTTCCTGAGTAGCTGGGACTACAGGCACATGCCACCATGCCTGGCTAATTAAAAAAAAATTTTTTTTTTTTTTGAGATGGAGTCTTGCTCTGTTGCCAGGCTAGAGTGCCGTGGCACGATCTCGGCTCACTACAACCTTTGCCTCTGGGATTCAAGCAATTTCCTGCCTCAGTCTCCTGAGTAGTTGGGACTATAGGTGCTCACCACCGTGCCCAGCTAAGTTTTGTATTTTTAGCAGAGACGGGGTTTCACCACGTTGGCCAGGATGGTCTCGATCTCCTGACCTCATGATCTGCCCACCTTGGCCTCCCAAAGTGCTAGGATTACAGGCATGAGCCATGTGCCTGGCCATTTTTAAATTTTTTTTGTAGAGATGGGGGTCTCACTATGTTGCCCAGGCTGGTCTCAAAGGCCTTGGCCTTCCAAAGTGCTGGAATTACAGGTGGGAGCCACTGTGCCCAGCCTTATTGATTTTTGACAACGGTACCAAGCCCGTTTTTTTTTTTTTTTTTTTGAGACAGAGTCTCGCTCTGTTGCCCAAGCTGGAATGCAATGGCGCCATCTCGGCTCACTGCAAGCTCTGCCTCCCAGGTTCATGCCATTCTCCTGCCTCAGACTCCCAAGTAGCTGGGACTATAGGCGTGAGCCACCATGCCCGGCTAATTTTTTGTATTTTTAGTAGACACAGGGTTTCACCGTGTTAGCCAGGATGGTCTCGATCTCCTGATCTCATGATCTGCCCACCTTGGCCTCCCAAAGTGCTAGGATTACAGGCGTGAGCCATGTGCCTGGCCATTTGTAAAAATTTTTTGTAGAGATGGGGGTCTCACTATGTTGCCCAGGCTGGTCTCAAATTTCTGGACTCAAGCAATACAAAGGCCTTGGCCTCCCAAAGTGCTGGAATTACAGGTGGGAGCCACTGCGCCTGTCCTTATTGATTTTTGACAACGGTATCAAGCCCATTTTTTTTTTTTTTTTTTTGAGACAGAGTCTCACTCTTGCCCAGGCTGGAGTGCAATGGCGCAATCTCGGCTCACTGCAAGCTCTGCCTCCCGGGTTCACGCCATTCTCCTGCCAAGTAGCTGGGACTACAGGCACCTGCCACCACGCCTGGCTAATTTTTTGTATTTTTAGTAGAGACGGGGTTTCACCGTGTTAGCCAGGATGGTCTTGATCTTCTGACCTTGTGATCCGCCCGCCTCGGCCTCCCAAAGTGCTGGAATTACAGGCGTGAGCAACCGCACCTGGCAGATAATGTTCTTTCGCACACAAAACTTTTTAATTTTTATGAAGTCCAAACATAGAATTACCTTACGACCTAGCAATTTCACTCCTAGGTATATACCCAAAAGAACTGAAAACATATGTCCACACAGAAACATGTACACAAATGTTTACATCAACAGTATTCATCAGAGCCAACAGGTGAAAAAAAACCAAATTGTCCATCAATGGATGAATGGATAAATTATAACGTATCTGTACAATGGAATATTATCCAGCCACAAAAAGGAATGAAACATGTATCGATGCATGTAGTAACTTAGATGAACCTCAAAAATATATTAAGTGAGGCCGGGCCACATGGCTCATGACTATAATCTCAGCACTTTGGAAGACTGAAGTGTGAGGATCATTGTTTGAGATCAGCCTGGGAAACATGGCAAAACCTTGTTTCTACAAAAAATACAAAAATTTGCCAGGCGTGGTGGTGTGTGCCTGCAGTCCCAGATACTCAGATGGCTGAGGTGGGAGGATCACTTGAGCCCGGGAAGCAGAGATTGCAGTGAGCTGAGATCATGCCACTGTACTCCAGTCTGGTGGATAGAGCAAGACCCTGTCACAAACAAACAAACCAACCAACCAACCACACTAAGTGAAAGAAGCCGGACAAAAACGGTCACATAGTTATGATGCCTTCTCTGTGAAATATCCAGAATAACAAGTCTATAGAGACAGAAAGCAGATGAGGGGTAACCAGAGGACAGGAAGGAGGGAACGGGGAGTGATTATTTGACGGGTACAGAGTGTTTTCCTAATGGAATGAGAAAGTTTTGAAACTACAGTGACATAATGCTTGTATTGTACAACATTGTGAATGCACTAAATGTCACTGAATTGTATACCTTAAAATAGTTACTTGTATGTTAGGTGAATTTCACCTCAATTACAAAAAGAAAAAAGTATGGTAATTTTTTAAAAAGGTTGAAGAACAATATAACCCATTTACATTTTTTAAATTGTAGAGACAGGCTGGCCGCGGTGACTCACACCTGTAATCTCAACACTTTAGGAGGCCAAGGCGGGTGGACTGCTTGAGCTCAGGAGTTTGAGACCAGCCTGGTGCAATGTAGAGATGGTGAAATCCCATCTCTACAAAAAATACAAAAAATTAGCTGGCCATGGTGGTACACATCTGTAGTCCCAGCTACTTGGGAAGCCGAGGTGGGAGGATGGCTTGAGCCCAGGAGGTTTAGGCTGCAGTGAGCCAAGGTCGTGCCATTGTACTCCAGCTTGGGAGACAGAGTGAGACCTTGTCTTAAAACAAAACAAAACAAAACAAAAACAAACAAAAAGAGCAGGTTGAAGAACACTATAACTCAATTTGCATTTTTTTAAATTGTAGAGAAAGCTGGACGTGGTGGCTCACACCTGGAAAGGTGGCTCATACCTGTAATCCCAGCACTTTTTGAGAGGCCGAGGCAGGAGGATCAGAGCCCAGGATTTCCTGACCAGCCTGAGCAACATAACGAGACCTTGTCTCTACAAATAATTTTTAAAAAATTAGCTGGGTGTGGGCCGGGCGCAGTGGCTCATGCCTGTAATCCCAGCACTTTGGAAGGCCAAGGCGGGGGGATCACGAGGTCAGGAGATCGAGACCATTCTGGCTAACATGGTGAAACCCCATCTCTACTAAAAATACAAAAAAATTAGCCGGGCCTGGTGGTGGACGCCTGTAGTCCCAGCTACTTGGGAGGCTGAGGCAGGAGAATGGCGTGAACCTGGGAGGCGGAGCTTGCAGTGAGCCGAGATCACACCACTGCACTCCAGCCTGAGTGACAGATCGAGACTCTGTCTCAAAAAAAAAATAAATAAATAAAGCTGGGTGTGGTGGTGCATGCCTGTGATCACAGCTACTCGGGAGGCTCGGCTGGGAGTATCACTTGAGCCCAGGCAGTCGAGGCTGCAGTGAGCCATAATCACACCACTGCATTCCATCCTGGGTGACAGACTGAGATCCTGTCTCAAAAAATAAATGCACAAAATAAATTGTGGAGATACATATGTGAGGATGCATACATATATATATACACATACACATACATATTCAAGTAGTCTTTATTTTCCATAGCAGTGTGGGACTACAAAAATGACCATGTTGTCTGGGCATGGTGGCTCACGCCTATAATCCCAAGACTTTGGGAGGCTGAGGCGGGTGGATCACGAGGTCAAGAGATCAAGACCATCCTGGCCAACATGGTGAAACCCTGTCTCAACTAAAAAAAAAAACAAAAATTAGCTGGGGGTGGTGGCACACGCCTATAGTCCAAGCTACTCCGGAGGCTGAGGCAGGACAATCGCTTGAACCGCACTGCAGCCTGGTCAACAAGAGCAAAACTCCATCTCAAAAAAAAAAAAATGACCATGTTGAGGCCGGGTGCAGTGGCTCACACCTGTAATCCCAGCACTTTGGGAGGCCAAGGTGGGTGGATCACCTGAGGTCAGGAGTTCGAGACCAGCCTGGTCAACATGGCAAAAGCCCATCTCTACTAAAGTACAAAAAGTAGCTGGGCATGGTGGCGCACACCTGTAATCCTGGCTACTTGGGAAGCTGAGACAGGAGACCAGCTTGAACCCGGGAGGTGAAGGTTGCAGTGAGCCAAGATCGCACCATTTGTACTCTAACCTGGGCAATAGAGTGAGACTGTCTCCAAAAAAAAAAAAAAAAAATGACCATGTTGGCCAGACGCGGTGGCTCACGCCTGTAATCCTAGTGCTTTGGGAGGCCGAGGTGGGCAAATCACTTGAGGTCAGGAGTCCGAAACCAGCCTGGCCAACATGATGAAACCCCGTCCCTACTAAAAATACAAAAAAAAATTAGCCGGGCCTGATGGCAGGTGCCTGTAATCCCAGCTACTTGGGAGGCCGAGGCAGGAGAATTGCTTGAACCCAGGAGGCAAAGGTTCCAGTAAGCCGGGATCACACTACTGCACTCCAGGCTGGGTGACAGAGTGAGACTCTGTTTTTTAAACAAACAAACAAAAAACGATGTACTCTGAAATTGTGCAAAGAGAACTTAATAACCAATGAGAAAGTTATTATTGGATAATAATAATTAATAAGACAATTGTTCTGCAACCTTTTAAAACTCTTAGCATCTGTTAAAAATGAGGTGTGGTGGCTCATGCCTGTAGTCCCAGGACTTTGGGAGGCCAAGGCAGGAGGATCACTGGAGCCCAGGAGTTGGAGACTAGCCTGGGCAACACAGTGAGACTCTGTCTTAAAAAAAAAAGTAGCCGGGCGCGGTGGCTCAAGCCTGTAATCCCAGCACTTTGGGAGGCCGAGACGGGCGGATCACGAGGTCAGGAGATCGAGACCATCCTGGCTAACACGGTGAAACCCCGTCTCTACTAAAAAATACAAAAAACTAGCCGGGCGCAGTGGCGAGCGCCTGTAGTCCCAACTACTCGGGAGGCTGAGGCAGGAGAATGGCGTGAACCCAGGAGGCGGAGCTTGCAGTGAGCTGAGATCCAGCCACTGCACTCCAGCCTGGACGGCAGAGCGAGACTCCGTCTCAAAAAAAAAAAAAAAAAAAAAGTATAGGGAAATGAAAAAAATAATATGACTAATAAGAACTTAGTACACTGTAATTTAATATTAGAAACAATGAAAATTAAGATGTTTTCTTTCTTTATAAAAGTTTATCAAGGAAAAAATGTTATCATGAATAACCTAGGCCGGGCACGGTGGCTCACGCCTGCAATCCCAGCACTTTGGGAGGCCAAGGCAGGCAGATCATTTGAGGTCAAGAGTTTGAGATCAGGCTGGCCAACATGGTGAAATCCCGTCTCTACTAAAATTACAAAAAAAATTAGCTGGGTGTGGCGGCAGGCACCTATAATCCCATCCCAGCTACTCGGGAGGCTGAGGCAGGATAATCCCTTGAACCCGGGAGACAGAGGTTGTGGTGAGCAGCACTGCACTCCACAGAATGAGACTCTGTCTCAAAAAGAAAAAAAAAATAAAATAAAATAAAAAAATTAGCCGGGTGTGGTGATGCACACCTGTAATCCCAGCTACATGGAAGGCTGAGGCAGGAGAAACGCTTCAACCTGGGAGGCAGAGGTTGCAGTGAGTGGAGATCACACCACTGCACTTCAGCCCAGGTGACAGAGTAAATCTCCGTCTCAAAAAAAAAAAAAAGAATATTCTGAACTGAACAGTGCTGCAGTCTTCCAGTGGTTTAATTTACGATATAGAATGAGCATTTCTTCTATGTTTGTTGCCAAGGCTGGAGTGCAGTGGTGTGATCTCGGCTCACTGCAGCCTCAACCTACTGGACTCAGGAAATCCTCCCACCTCATTCTTCTGAGTTGCTGAGACAATAAGCACAAACCACCATGCTCAGCTTTTTTTTTTATTTTTATTTTTTGTAGAGATGGGGGTCTTACTATGTTGCTCAGGCTGATGTTGAACTCCTTGCATCAAGTAATCATCCTGCCTTAGCCTCCCAAAGTACTAGGATTACAGGTGTGAGCCACTGCGCCTGACATCTTCTATGTCTTAGTGAATACAAGTCATCCTTAGCCATCCTTTGTGCTTTCAATGTTGTGAAATATCTCTGGGAGTTCCTGTTTTATACATTTTGTGGTGAGATAGTCCTGTCTCTTTTTTTGTTTGTTTTTTGAGAAGGAGTCTCGCTCTGTCACTCAGGCTGGAGTGCAGTGGTGCAATCTTGGCTCACTCCAATCTCTGCCTCCCAGGTTCAAACGATTCTCCTGCCTCAGCCCCCTGAGTAGCTGGGATTACAGGCACACACCACCATGCCTGGCTAATTTCTGTATTTTTATTAGGGATGGGGTTTCACCATGTTGGCCAGGCTGGTCTCAAACTCCTGACCTCAAGTGATCTGCCCACATCGGCTTCCCAAAGTGCTGAGATTACAGGTGTGAGCCACTGCGCTCGGCCCAGGGAGTTCCTTTAATGTGAAGATTTTGCTGGTGTTATTTCCTCTGGGTCATTATCTTTTTCTTTAGAACCACTTTCCTCATTTATGTTGATAAGTTTACCTTCATGAGGTTTCTCTGGATGCAGATCCCAAGTTTCCCAAACAGTGAACAGCTGCAGAGTTGACATCCCCACAGCTAGCTATTTCTTCCATTATTCCATCTATGTTCAATTTGGTTTTGTTTTTGTTTTTGAGATGGAGTCCTGCTCTGTCGCCCAGGCTGGAGTGCAGTGATGTGACCTTGGCTCACTGGCGCGGTGGCTCACGCCTGTAATTCCAGCACTTTGGGAGGCCCAGGCAGGTGGATCACCTGAGGTCAGGAGTTCGAGACCAGCCTGGCCAACATGGCGAAACCCCATCTCTACAAAAATACGAAAATTAGCCAGGTGTGGTGGCGGGCACCTGTAGTCCCAGCTACTCAGGAGGCTGAGGCAGGAGAAAAGCTTGAACTCGGGAGGCGGAGGTTGTAGTAAGCCAAGATTGAGCCACTACACTCCAGCTTGATAGCTGTCCAGGTGACAGAGCAAGACTCTGTCTCAAAAAAAAAAAAAAAAAATGTGTGGGAGAACTGCTGCAATGAAGGCAGCTCAGGTGCTCTGGTAGTACCGAGGAGGCCCAGCACCACTAGGCATGGGGACCACAGCTGTGCCAAGGACCCTTCTAGGGTAGCTCCCAGGCATCTAAGATCTGAGGCCGCCCTGCTGCCAGGCCAGGGGCCAAGGGCCAGTGGCCTGTGCCCTGCTCCAACACACACCTCCATCAGCCTGGGCAGCAACTGGCCATATGCTTGACCCAAAGGCAGTGGATGACCCTTGGGCCCGTGGAATGCGTCACTGATGCATTCCAGGGGCTGATGTCAGCTATGCCACTGGATATACCCCAACCCCCATTGGACGAGCTCTGCCCAGAAGCCTGTGGTGACACTGGACAAAGTCCAAAGCCTCCTCGGCCTGGCCTTTGGAGCTGGCCAGAATTCAGGCTTGGCAGCCTCCACCTTCCCTCCCTTTACTCTTTTTTCATTTTAGAGATAGGGTCTCGCTTTGTCACCTAGAAGCCTTGAACTCCTGAGCTTAAGCAATCCTCCTGCCTCAGCCTCCTGAGTATCTGGGACTATTAGGTGCATGCCCCAACCCCGGGTTCAAATACTTTGCTCTTTTTTTTTTTTTTTTTTTTTAATAGAGACAGGGTCTCCCTATGTTGTCCAGGCTGGTCTTGAACTCCTGGGCTCAAGCGATTCTTCTGTCTTGGCCTCCTAAAGTCCTGGGATTACAGCTTGGATTATAGGCATGAGACACCACACCCAGTCATCCTTTATTCTTGTTTTTTTTCTTTTTTATTGAGATGGAGTCTGGCTCTGTCACCCAGGCTGGAGTGCAGTGGCGGGATCTCAGCTAACTGGAAGCTCCACCTCCCGGGTTCACGCCACTCTCCTGCCTCAGCCTCCCGAGTAGCTGGGACTACAGGCACCTGCCACCACGCCCGGCTAATTTTTTTTGTATTTTTAGTAGAGACAGAGTTTCACTGTGTTAGCCAGGATGGTCTCCATCTCCTGACCTTGTGATCTGCCCGCCTCGGCCTCCCAAAGTGCTGGGATTACAGGCGTGAGCCACCGTGCTGGGCCTTTTTTTTTTTTTTTTTTTTTTTTTTTTTTTTTTTTTTGAGATAGAGTCTCTCTCTGTCACCCTGTAACCCAGGCTGGAGTGCAGTGGCACAATCTCGGCTCACTGCAACCTCCGCCTCCTGGGTTCAAGTGATTCTCCCGCCTCAGCCTCCCAAGTAGCTCGGATTACAGGCGCCCACCATTATGCCTGGTTAATTTTTGTATTTTTGTAGAGATGGGGTTTCACTATGTTGGCCAGGCTGGTCTTCAACTTCTGGCCTCTGGTGATCTGCCTGCCTTGGCCTCCCAAATTGCTGGAATTACAGGCGTGAACCACCATGCCCAGCCACCCTTTGCTTTTCAATAAATGTTGCCTGCCTTCACTCAAGTTGTTTCCCCTGCCTGGCATACTCTCCAATCCGAAATCCCTGGAAGGGCCTAGCTCCACCTGTGCCTCCTCTCTGAAGCTTCTGTGTCCACCCAGGCCCTTTGCTGAACTCAGAGAGGCTACCTGTGCCTGACCCCCACCCCCAACACCGTGCTAAATTCTCTAATCCTCATCACAGTTGATTGGGATGGTATTATTTACTCTATTTTGCTAAAAAGGAGAACAGGGAAAGCTCACTTAGCATAGAGAGCTCCAGCTGTGATTCAAACCTTGGTTTGCTATTGCCAAAGTCCAAATTCTGTCCCCCGAAATCTCCTCTCAGGCAGGTGATGCGGCTGACAGGAGACCACCAGCCTTGGGGACAGCAGCCATGTCTTGTCCAACTTCACCTTGCATGGCTGCTTACAAGGGCAGACAAGGTGACCATGGCTTCCCAGGCTGGCCCCATGTCATATCACTCAAGTCAATTATGACATTCGGTTTCGGAGCTTCTCAACAGGGGCACACTTAGAATTTGAGGTGGGTCAGTTCTTCACTGGGGAGATCTATCCGGAGCCTTGAAGGATGTTTAGCATCCCTGGGCTTAAAATGCCAGGAGACTCCCAGTTACTGAGACAACACACATCGTGGCACCTCTAGAGAAGGCGTACAGGACTGCGGATACCATGCCCAGGAAGACCAGTCTACGGCATGAATAACCACAGAGGACCAAACCTTGGACTTGGATCAAATGGTCCCAGCTCCACCATAAACTAGCTATGGGACCTTGATCATGCCAGGCCGCAGCCTCTTGGAGGCTCAGCTTCCTTATCTGTACAATGGGGGTGACAAGAATCCACAGAGAATATACTGTGGGTCCCGGCTCAGCCACCTGTCAATGACAACAAGCTATTAACTTTTTTTTTTTTTTTTTGAGACAGTCTTGCTCTATTGCCCAGGGTGGAGCACAGTGGCACAATCTTGACTCACTGCAACCTCCGCCTCCCAGTTTCAAGCGATTCTTGCACCTCAGCCTCCAGAGTAGCTGGGACCACAGGCACATGCCACCACGCCCAGCTACTTTTTGTATTTTTGGTAGAGATGGAGTTTTATCAAGTTGCCCAGGTTGGTCTTGAACTCCTGAGCTCAAGCGATCGTCCTACCTCAGCCTTCCAAATTGCTGGGATTACAGGCGTGAACCACCGCACCCGGCCAACAAGCTATTCACATTTAAACCTACCAAGTTTTCCATAAAATTAGTAACCAAGCAAAATGAAAAATCTCTTATTATATAATTAATCCATTTTTTTTTGATAGAAGAAAACAGAATCCCCTGAAGACAAATGTTTGGTGACAATTTGTTGAGCCAATGTTTTCCTAGAGAGAACAGCCTGTCTGAGGAGATCTAACAATCACGTCACTCAGACACAGTCCCCCTGGGCTTAGGAATTGGCAGAGGAGAAAGAAATGACTTCTGGAGTCCAGACTGCAGGTTTCCAGGCTGGAGGGGTTGGTGGAAGACCTGAGTGAGACAAACAGTAGGTATCCCACCACTTATTCCCCCTGGCACAGGACCCAGATTCCAAAACCACAATCTCACTCCTGAGGGCAGCTTCGTACATTGAAGGAACCCACAAGAGATAGGCAGACAGACAGCCTCGCAGGAGCCTCGGAGGAGGTGGCATCAGCTTTACAGGACAGGGGAAATGGCTTATTTGAAGTCCCAGAAAAGCACCAGGAGGCCCCCAGCTGCGAGCTGGGGAATGAGGTCATAGGATGAGCATTTTAGAAATTATGCAGGGAGGCCGGGCGCGGTGGCTCACGCCTGTAATCCCAGCACTTTGGGAGGCTGAGGCGGGCGGATCACAAGGTCAGGAGATCGAGACCACGGTGAAACCCCGTCTCTACTAAAAATACAAAAAATTAGCCGGGCGCGGTTGTGGGCGCCTGTAGTCCCAGCTACTCGGGAGGCTGAGGCAGGAGAATGGCGTGAACCCGGGAGGCGGAGCTTGCAGTGAGCCGAGATCGCGCCACTGCACTCCAGCCTGGGCGACAGAGCGAGACTCCGTCTCAAAAAAAAAAAAAAAAGAAATTATGCAGGGAGGCCAGGCGCAGTGGCTCATGCCTGTAATCCCAGCACTTTGGGAGGTCGAGGTGGGTGGATCACGAGGTCAGGAGATCGAGACCATCCTGGCTAACACGGTGAAACCCTGTCTCTACTGAAAAATACAAAAACTTAGCCAGGCGTGGTGGCGGGTACCTGTAGTCCCAGCTACTCGGGAGGTTGAGGCAGGAGAATGGTGTGAACCCGGGAGGCGGAGCTTGCAGCAAGGCGAGATTGCACCACTGCACTCCAGCCTGGGCGACAGAGCGAGACTCCGTCTCAAAAAAAAAGAAAAAAAGGAATTATACAGGGAACTGGCAGTGCCATCCAGGACTGGGATGTGGCCCCAGGTCTCTTCTGGCAGGAGTTACAGTGACTGCCTCATGGCTGGGAACGCTTCTGCATTCCTTTATCGCCCCCACCTGGATTATAAAATCAGGCGCCCTACTCTTTGGAGCTTGGAAAGGTTAGTGTGGAGTTCTGGTGGTTGGCACCTAATGGAGGCATTCTCCGGGAGGAAAGATTCCTGCTGAAGCCAGACTAAATGGGTCTAACTTGCATATTCTCCAATCCTGTAGGTCACCCTCAGTTTCTTAGTGGACCCCAAGGCCAAGTCCAGAGTAGGAGCACATCTCTCCTGGAGTCTCCAGCCCCATCATTTCTCCTTCTGGACATTCTACAGTTTCCAGTCACATTGAAAGTTCCTTCCTTGGAGAAGCCCTTTCTGACTCCACCCAGGCTAAGCCACATGTCTGCCCTCAAGGTACTCAGCACCGGGGCACTCAACTCCAAGGACAGGAACTATGTGCTTGACTTGTTCTCCGCCAGATCCTCAGCCTCTGGCAGCTCACTCAGCACATCGGAGGTCCCCAAAGCATTAGCCCAGATGATCCCGGGAAGCTAAGGGAGAGGCCTAGAAGCCCAACAGCCTTCCTAGGGAGGGAGGGAGACCTGTAGGAGCCCCCTTCGGGCAACTTTCTTAATCTCTCTGTTCCTCACTTACTTATCTGTAAAATGAGGCTTATCTGCGTGTAAAGTACAAAGTGTAATACGTGGGAACATTCACTGTCTACAACTGTGGTTCTGGTTGTTCGTTTTACAGGCAGGGACATGGAGGCCCATGGAGTACCTGGCAGGCCCACAGTCCACAGGTTGGAAACAGGTGCCCGAGCCCTGGACTTTAAGCCTGGGCTCTGACCTTCAACATTTGCTTTTCACACTACACATCATGTCAATAAATAGTTACTGGACACCTGTTGTGTGCCAGGCCCCAAGACGAGTGTTGCGTGACTGACAACAGAAAAAGCTTCTCAGTGTGGAGGGGGGAAGCTAGATCATGGTCATCAGTGTAAATCGTCCAGGGTTCAAATTCCAGCTTCTCCACTTCCTGGCTATGATTTTTTTTTTTTTTTTTTTTTTTTTTGAGACGAAGTCTCGCTCTGTCGCCCAGGCTGGAGTGCAGTGGTGCGATCTGCGCTCACTGCAACCTCTGCCTCCTGGGTTCACGCCATTCTCCTGCCTCAGCCTCCCGAGTAGCTGGGACTACAGGCGCTCGCCACTATGCCTGGCTAATTTTTTAATATTTTTAGTAGAGACGGGGTTTCACCTTGTTAGCCAGGATGGTCTTGATCTCCTGACCTCGTGATCGGCCGGCCTCAGCCTCCCAAAGTGCTGGGATTACAGACGTGAGCCACCGTGCCCGGCCCTGGCTATGATATTGCTAAGTTAACCTCTAAGGTTCTTTTCTTTTCTATTAAAAGGGAAAAATAAGACCTCCCAACAGGAGAAGTGAAACCAGGCATTGGCTTAACACGTGATGGATGGGAGCCGTGACTATCTTCATCATCTTATTTTTAATTATCTACCTCTGCACAGGGTAGTAAATTTCTCGCCCTGGCCCAGGTACCCAGGATCCCAGTTCTCCTGTCGGAGACAACCGCAATTAACAACTTCTTATGCATCTTATCAGACAGCTGGTGCGCACACCCGCAGATACCCCCACCCTCACGCGTCCTTCTACGCAAAGATGGACAGCACCCATCAACGCTGTTTTTTCTGTTGCTTCCTTTTCTAACCTAAGGTATCTTAGAAGTCGCCCTATATTAGTGCATATTAAACATTTTTCGTCTTAATGGCTGCACAGTATTCCATTGTATGGATTATTTTTTAATTTGGTTGCCGTTACTTTTATCAGCCAGGGAATTTTCGAGGACCCAGGTGGATTCATGGAGCTGCAGAGCTGGAGCCTGGGGACCCAGTTCCAACCCCAGATCTGCCCAGAATTCCCTGTTGTCTCGGGTGCCATCTCCACCGGCGCGGTCGTGGGAGGGGGATTTGGGTGCAGAGAGGACCAGCTCCAGTGTCCGAGCGAGGATCGGCGAGCAGCACGCGCAGTTGATTCCCGCGGGCGGCTCAATCATTCTGAGCAGCCACTCCGTTATCCTTAGTAGCGTCAAACTCATTAAGCACTCTAGCACAACCAAGCTCGGAACCGTTAGCAGGCCCTCCCAGCCTCGGCACCTGACCTCCGGGCAGTGACGCTCCGACACAGCTACTCACCCCCGCCTGGGCCGCTTCACCTCTCGTTCCCAAGTACACCCGGTAGGTTGCAGCAGTCCCTGTCCCTTTAAGGGGGCCGAGCCCGGGCTCCGCTACTTCCGCCCCGAAGCAACAGGGCGGTAGCGCGGGGGCGAGACCGGGTGAAGGCGCAGCTAGAGTTCCCCTCATAAAGATGGCGACGCCCTGGCCGCCGCGTTCGCGCCTGGCGGTGACGTCACTTCCGGGGCGGAGGAGGCTGAGTGGTGCAGTGAGGGACAAACAAAAGGAGGCGCCGGAGCAGCGCTGCGGCCGGCGGCGGGACGGAGCGGCCGGGGCCTGGGGCTGCCTGCTGGGCGGCCGTGCGCGGCGAGCCCAGGTGAGTGGAGGGGGTGGGGAAAGGGGCGCGAGCTGTCACCTCTCGAAACCCACTTACACACGCCCTCGGCCAGCTGCCCGGTCCCGGGCGGCCGGGGGCATCTGGGGCTCTGTCCCGGGGCCGGCCCCCTGGGGACCTCCCGCGGTATTCGGCCTACCTCTGGGCTCCCCAGTGCCCGGGGTCTCCGGGGCACCACCTCTTGCCGGCTCCGCGGCGCGCGAGCCCCCTCCCAGGCCCCCCTGTGCCTCCTTGTGCTCCAGAAACCAGGAGTTTCCGCCTCGGCTCCCCCATGTCCCCTTGTCATCCCCTGGGTCCCCCCAGATCCTCACCCCTCCACACACACTCTCCCCTTCCTAGAGGTTCCACTTCTGGGCTCTCCCCTTGCCATTTCTTTTCCAGAGATTCCCGTAGTTGTCTTCTCCTGAGTTCCTGGTCCCCTTCTCTTCCCTTGCACCCCTCCTTCCTCTCGTTCCCGATAGGGGCAGTGCCCTGACTTGGGGGCAGGATCCCCGGCTAGGCTCTTGGGGCCTGTCTGGGATGGGATATCTGGGAAGACCGGTCCGGGATCTAAGAACCCAGACCCTGTCCCAGTCCTGTGCATTCAGGTGGCCCCGAGGGCCAGATCAAGTGAGGTCCGGGCCTGGTCCAGCTCTAGGTGAGCTGGACACCCAGCAAACTGAGCTCCCAGGCTGAAGGGGCATAGCTGGGGTCATGGAGTTCGTGATGATTCTGCTGCTTTCGCTGACTGCTTCTTCCCCTTGATCTGGACTGGAGTGAACCGGGGTTCTCAGCTGTTGTGATTGTTGCCTTTTTTGGGAAGGAGAGATGGGTCAGGGGTTGTCTGGTAGCCGCCTCCTGATGGAGAGTTGGCTGGAAGGGTGGGTGGTTCCTGCGTGAGCCACACTTCCACTGACTCCTTTTCCCCTGCCCTACCTCAGGAAGCCTTTTGAGAATGAGGTGTGGAGGGAGAGCACCTGGTGAGAGGAAGGGAACTGGGGGAGCCCGAAGTTCCCAAGGGTCTCTTCCACCTCTTCTGTTGGTAGTACTCTTAACCCCTGCCAAACTGTATTCTGCCCTTTGGAGCAGACCACCTGGCAGACAGACTGTGAGAAGGGGGAGGAGATCAGCTGTTGCTGATACTTCCTGTGGAGGGGATAGGGGAGTGGGAGTTTGTTCAGAGAGGCTGGGCAGTGCTGATTGCTCAGTCTCACTGATGTAGCTTCCGTGAAGGTCAAGTCTTCCTCTGGCTCATGAAGGGAGGCAAGGACAGATGACCTGTGCTGGAGGAGGCTGTTGTGGACATGACAGGGATGAGTGACTGGGTGACTGGTCTCTGCTTCCTTGTTTTCCTGGTCTCAGGGCTTTGGCATGGGGTCTCATGCCCCCTGCCTTCTAGGGACCATAGGGTATAGAACAGGGGGCGCAGGGCCGGGCGTGGTGGCTCACACCTGTAATCCCAGCACTTTGGGAGGCTGAAGTGGGCAGATCACGAGGTCAGGAGTTTGAGACCAGCCTGGCCAACATGGTGAAACCCCATCTCTACTAAAAATACAAAAAATTAGCCAGGCATGGTGCTGCGCGCCTGTAATCCCCACTACTTGGGAGGCTGAGGCAGGAGAATTGCTTGAACCCAGGAGGCAGAGGTTGCAGTGAGCCGAGATCACACCATTGTACTCCAGCTTGGGCAAGAAGAACAAAACTCAGTCTCATAAAAGCAAAAAAAAAAAAAAAAAAAACAGAGCAGGGGGCGCAGGAAATGTTCATGACGTCCCCCCAGAACTTGACTAGATGTGGTGGTTCTCCATCCCATAGGCACACCCACCAGGAAACCAGTTCCTTTGCAAACTCTGAGTGGCCTTTCTGAACTGTAGGGGATCCTGGGGATCACTCCCATGGGTCAGAACTCAGGGAAGTGGCCAGACCCTGGGTTGCTGCCTGGTTTGGCCTGGACCTTGCCTGTAGGAGTTGGAAGGAAATCATCCTGGTTCCTGACTTCTTCCTCTTCAAGTAGAGGTGATTCCAGGTTTTCACATGGAGAAACTGAGGCACACACTGATGGGCCAAGACCTCTTGGAGATTCAGGTGGGATGGATGTGGGGCTCTAGAGCCCAGCACACGGTCTCTCCATGCCTTGACTCATTCATTCATTCATTCATTCATTCAGCCATTCTTTAGAAAGTGCCCGTCTGGGGCCTGGGATGGCTGGGAAAACATCCCTGTCCTCCTGAGAACTGCATTCTGGGAGGAGAGGCAGACCGGAAGACACATAAGTTCTGATACACTGTGGCCACCATATTAATGGAAATATTACAGAAGCAGCCCAGAGGAAGAAGGAATTAGCTCGGGGTGGGTATGTAGGGGGTGGTCAGGGTACGCTTTCTGGAAGAGGAGGGACTAGAATCATCAGTGACGGAGTCCAGGGGCCCACGTTCTGGACCTGGCTCTGCCATGGGCAGGTGATTGGACCACACAGCCTCAGTGGGTGCCTCATCCTTGACACGGAGGGTAGAGTGAGGTAGAGGTTGGCTTGGATGGCCTCTGTGCCTATATAGCTGTAGGTGCTTTACTGCCTAGTCACCACCACCCCATGTGGAATTGCGGGGTTGTTGACCTACTTTCCATGATGGCGGAGACCATCTTCCATGTCTGTCCTCCCAGCACAGTGCCTGGAACTTAGTCAGTGTAGTAAATAAATACGCAGTGGTAGAAATGTTGGAAAAACAGCCATCCCTCCTAGATCAGTCCAGGTGTCTTTGTCTGCCCCCGCCCTCCTCCTTCCTGGGTAACTCCTGCTGATCCTTTGGCTCTCTCTGGTGGCTGGGCCACTCTCCTAAGCTCCCGGCTCCCTGAAACCCGTGTATTGTGGTAATCACACCTCTTTCCCCACCCTGCCACCCCCATGCACAGTTCTGCACAGTGTCTGGCGCATACGGAGTAAATGCTCACTGGAGGCTGGTTGACTGTCGGAGGTGATGGGTTGATTTGGTGTTTAAGTTGGAGTCTGGGCAGAGGCTGGTTGACCCAGCCACCCCGCTGTGGCTCATCTCTTGCCACTTCTCCTCTCTGGCTCTGGATCTCGCCATGTCGAGCCCTGAAGCCTTCTCCGGATGCCATGTCTTCTCTCCTCTAGGTAAAGGTGTGCTGTTCCTCCTGCCTGGAATGTTCTTTTTCCAGCTCCTACTCTTAGAAGTCAACTCAGACAAGTCCTCCTCCAGAAAGCCTTCCCTGACCCGACTAGTCTGGGTCTAGCGCTTCTCCTGGCTCCCCCGCAGCAGAGCTCTGAGCTCTCAGGCCATCGCTACTGACTTGGCACCTCCTCAGTCGACCAGGTTCTGGAGGGTGGTGCTCTGTCAGAACCTCTCTTGTCCACCAGGTGCGGTGGCTCATGCCTATAATCCCAATACTTTGAGAAGCCGAGGCGGGCAGATCGCTGGAGATCAGGAGTTCGAGAGCAGCCTGGCCAACATGGGGAAACCCTGTCTCTACTAAAAATACAAAAATTAGCCAGACTTGGTGGTGCGCGCCTGAAATCCCATCTACTCGGGAGGCTGAGGCAGGAGACTCACTTGAATGCGGGAGGCGGAGGTTGCAGTGAACCAAGATCGCACCACTGTACTCCAGCCTGGGTGACAGAGTGTGACTCTTGTCTCAAAAAAAACCTCTTTTGTCACCCCAGAGCCCAGCCAAGGGCCTGCTACCAAGCAGGCTCTCAGGAAGTGCTGGCAGTGCGGCAGGTAACTGCGACAGTCACACATGTGCCTGCTGACGGCAGCTCTCGCTTCCTTGTAGGGAGGCAGCGTCCATGGAGCAAAAGGAATGCCAGGACCCTGCCCAGGCAGACGTGGGCCAGCCTCAGCACCGACAGCCGACGCGCAGATAGCAGAGCCGTCCTTGGGGTAAGGACTGGGCCCCTCTCCTTCCCAGCCAGCTCCAGCTCCAGTCAAGTGCCCTTCCCAGCTTGGGGAACAAAGGGTAGCATCTCTGTCCCCACAGTCCTTTGCTCTTCTTACTGTAGGTTCAGGGCAGAGTGGCAGACAGCAGAATTACTGTCTTCTTCTTTCTCCCGCTGAGTAATGTCTGCTTGCTGCATTCATTGACTGCTAAGTTGTTTCATTGCAAACCTCTGTTTTTGCTCCCTCACCCCAGATCTTATCAGTCTGGGTTTTGCTAATGCAGCATCATGACCACATTTCCCAAAAAAGCGTGAACCACGTTTCCCAAGTGTGTTCCATGAGACACCAGTTTCTTCGGTCACAGTGTTAATTCCGGGAAACGAAGACTTCTTGTTATCCTTGCTGTAGGACTTATCCGAGCCTTGAATGGATTGAGCTGACCACGATAAGGGAGCTAGCGACTCATGTTTCCCCACACTTATTTGATTGTGTAGACATCTTTGGGGACTGGGATTCCTTGGCCTGTGCTTTGGAAAACAGTTCCCAGAGGCAGGAGAGTCCCTTGAGAGCATGTGGAGGATTAAATATGTTGACATAGAGCAGGCAGTTGGCAGAGTGCATGTCCCAGAAGGTGGTCGTGAGTCATAGCTGGTGTATGTATAGACGGCTGTATAATTTTCCAAACATACTCAGGTCGGTGATCTCATTTGACCATTTGAGGATGCTCAGGCAGTGGCCATTATCTCCAGTTTACAGATGTGGAAACTGAGGATCAGAGTGAGGAAGCAACTTGCCCAGACTCATCTGTAAAGAAGGCAAGGACATGCGGCTTGAATCCAGACCCTGGAATCCTGGGCCAGGGCCCTTCATTCTCTGCCCTGAGGCCTCCCTGCCTTTACGTCTCACCTCAGTTTTTTGTGTGAAGGAAGGCCTAAGTCTCCCAGCCTGGATTTTAAAAGAAATAGTAATTTTTTGTGTGTGTGATTACCGACATAGTTGCATATTCATTGTATGTTTTTATACTGTTTGGCTATTTTTGGGGGACAGGGTCTCACTCTGTTGCCCAAGCTGGAGTGCAGTGGCACCATCATGATTCAGCCTTGATCGCCAAGGCTCCAGTGATCCTCCTGCCTCAGCCTCCTAAGTAGCTGGGACTACAGGTGTGCACCACCGTGCCCAGCTAATTTTATTTATTTATTGTGGAGATAGAGCCTCTCTACATTGCCCAGGCTGGTCTCGAACTCCTGGGTTCAAGAGATCCTCCTACCTCGGCCTCCCAAAGTGCTGGGATTACGGGTGTGAGCCACCATGCCAGGCCTGTTTGGATCTTTAATGTCATCTAGGAAATGAGGCTCCGCTGATTACCATCTTCAGGGGTGTGAATGGGAAGGGGTATACTCTTCCACATCTGTTATTACCATTTGCTTATTTTTATATAAATCTGGTCATGTTTGAGTTGCTGATTCACAGCTTGCTTTTGTTTCATTTAATGATATCCCCGGGACCTCTTTCCCATGCAAGAGGTAGAGTTGTGTGTGGTCCTGGCAGAATGCACACCCCTGAGCCCCCCCCCGGCCCCTCCCCCTCACATGCTGAGAGTTTTGAGCTGTTTGGGCATTTACAGCAGCAGAGGGAGGTGGGAAGTGCCTGGTGTGTGATTGTGTCCACTCTCCTGTTTATGGGACAAGGTCAGCCAACTCCTGGCTCTGCCCTGTAGGAGTTTCCTGTTGGTTTTGACGAACTCTGTCCCCTGGAGAGAGAGGAGGCCTGAACTGTAGTCTTTCATGCTGGGCAGCGCTGAGCAGGAAGCAGCATGTCCTGCTTGTCAGATCATAATTCCTCCTCCTTGCCAAGGATGGTGTGGAGTGAACCACATGGGCCGGCCTGAGGGGTTTTGGCCTCCACCCACCGCCTGGGTTCAGGGGACACACACGAATCAAGCTGAGACAAGTTGAGTCTGAGCCATTGTTCTCCTGAGCCCGGCCCTTCCCGGGGACAGGAAGGAACAGGCAGACCCTGACTCAGTTTACCCTTGCTGTCTCTGGAGAAAGCGTTGGTTGTGGTCCTTTTGGCACGCTCCTTTCAAGTTTTAGTTCTGAGAGTGGGCAGGTGAGGAGCAGGAGGAGGGTCCACCCTGCTACCCGGGTCCAAAGATGCTCTCTTTTCTAGCTGGCCTCAGGAAGGGTTTGGGCAAGGAGAGTGTACAGGCGTGGCAGCCTCATTTTGTGGGGCTGCGAGAGTGTCTGGCAGGATCGCGTTGGGAGTGAGGTCTGTGCTGGAGCTCCTGACATCTCACCTGTGGTTTTCAGGCTCATTGTCCTGTCGCTGTCCCTCCCCCATGTCACTTCCTCCATTCTTCCCCAGGAGTCTCTTTTCTTTCCCATACACTGCTTGGGAGAGAGCCGCGGAGCTGACCGCTCCACAGATGGTGCTCAGCATCTCCGGCTTCTCCTCCTTCCTGCAGTAGCACCTTCACAGTGCGTGGTCATCCTCAGCACCGTGTCTCAGTGCTAAGCCGCATGCTGGGATGCTGCACGAATTTGCCCATCTTACCTTCGCCACAGCCTTGTGTGTGAGGTTGCTTTACCATTTTACAGACCAAGGCCCAGAGGGATGAGGTCTCTGGCCCAAAGTTATACAATGTACATGTGGTAAAGCCAGTGCTTGAACCCAGGTCGGTATGACTTGGCAGCTGGGGCTCTTTCTGCTTCACTCTCCACTGCTTCTTTTCTCAGGTTCCCAGGCTTTTGGGGGCCTTCAGAGTCACCTGGGAGCTTGTTTAAAATGCTGTTCCCCTGAGCCCACCACCACAGACCTGCAGAGTCTGCCCTGGAAGGTAGGCCCCAGGAATTTGCGCTTTGAAGATGCCTCCCCAGCAGTTGTGAGGCTGGTGGGCTACAAACAATGCTGAGAAACACTGACCAGAGGCCACTCTTTCAGCCTTAGTCCCCGTCGTTTACCGCAGAATTCATGCCCTTGGTGTGGATACAGGGCTGAACTCCCCACAGGACTGGGACTGGACAGTTGGTATTTTTTTTACTTTTTTAATTAATTAATTTTTTTTTTTTTTTGAGACGGAGTCTTGCTCTGTCACCCAGGCTGGGGTGCAGTGGCGCAATCTTGCTCACTGCAACCTCCACCTCCCTGGTTCACGCCATTCTCTTGCCTCAGCCTCCCGAGTAGCTGGGACTACAGGCGCCCGCCACCACGCCTGGCTAATTTTTGTATTTTTAGTAGGGATGGGGTTTCACCATATTGGCCATGGCTGGTCTCAATCTCCTGACCTTGTGATCCACCCGCCTTGGCCTCCCAAAGTTCCGAGACTACAGTCGTGAGCCACTGCGCCTGGCCTATTTTTTTAAATTTATTTTTATTTTTTTGAGATGGAGTCCCGTTCTGTTGCCCAGCCTGGAGTGCAATGGTGCCATCTTGGCTCACTGCAGCCTCTGCCTCCTGGGTTCAAGTGATTCTCCTGTCTCAGCCTCCCAAGTAGCTGGGATTACAGGTGTGCACCACCATGCCCGGCTAATTTTTGTATTTTTAGTAGAAATGGGGTTTCACCATGTTGGTCAGGCTGGTCTTGAACTCCTGACCTCAGGTGATCCACCCGCCTCGGCCTCCCAGAGTGCTGGGATTAGAGGCATGAGCCACTGCACTCGGCCAGACAGTTGGTTTTTTTTTGTTTTTTTTTTTTTTGTTTTTTTTTTTTTTTTTTTTTTGAGACGGAGTCTCGCTCTGTCACCCAGGCTGGAGTGTGGTGGCCGGATCTCAGCTCACTGCAAGCTCCGCCTCCCGGGTTCACGCCATTCTCCTGCCTCAGCCTCCCGAGTAGCTGGGACTATAGGCGCCCGCCACCTCGCCCGGCTAGTTTTTTGTATTTTTTAGTAGAGACGGGGTTTCACCGTGTTAGCCAGGATGGTCTCGATCTCCTGACCTCGTGATCCGCCCGTCTCGGCCTCCCAAAGTGCTGGGATTACAGGCGTGAGCCACCGCGCCCGGCCAGACAGTTGTTTTTTAGTGGCTTCATTTTGTGTGTGTGTGTGTGTGTATGTGTGTTGGGAAGGCAAGGGGCTTAAGCTTCCCTCCTCAAGGGTGTGTGGGGCTGAGGTTTCTAGAAGGGCTTTTACTCCCAGCCACAAATGTTCCCTGCCGTCTTCCAGATGCATTTCTGTTGCGTCTTGCGTCTCGCAGCAAGTTCGTCTACATCTAAACGTCTCTTGAGGGCTTAAAACCTCAAAATTAAATTGCTTGCTGCAATCTAAGCCTCACGCCTAGAGCGATGTTCCACTGGAGTAAAAGTGGCTGTAAAATTCCACAGCTTTCACATGCCACCTGGATGCCCTCAGAGTGCATCTGCCAAACCTGCGCCCTCTGACGGGCAGCATGACAAACGCACTGGCCAGCAGCGGGGGTGGTGGGCGGGAATCCTGGCCCTGCAGGACACCTCGCATCTCCCAGCTGACTCCATGGATCAGGATCACTGGGGGTAACCCCCTTCTAGCCCAGAGAGTCAGGTACCAGGCAGCTCACCCTCTGTCAGACCCTCCAGTCCTCCGCCTGACCTGCCTAGGGCTTGGCCAGTGCCCAGTCCCCCGGGATCCCAACAGAAGATGCGTCTGCTGCCTCTCTAGGGTACTGGTAGCCACATTTCATAACCTGTCTAAGAAGGCAGTGCTGGTGTTCGTAACAGGTTAAGTCCTGTAAACCGTGTGTGGCCATGACTCCATGTGCAAATATGAGTGTTGGCTGGACGTGGTGGTTCCTACCTGTAATCCCAGCACTTTGGGAGGCTGAAGTGGGAGGATTGCTTGAGCCCAGGAGTTCTAGACCAGCCTGGGCAACATAATGACCTGTCTCTACAAAAATAAAAAATATTAGTCCGGGTGCAGTGGCTCACGCCTGTAATCCCAGCACTTTGGGAGGCCGAGGTGGGTGGATCACCTGAGGTCAGGAGTTCAAAACCAGCCTGGCCAACATGGAGAAACCCCATCTCTACTAAAAAATACAAAAATCAGCTGGGTATGGTGGCATGCACCTGTAATCCCAGCTACTTGGGAAGCTGAGGCAGGAGAAACGCTTGAACCTGGGAGGTGAAGATTGCAGTGAGCCAAGATTGTGCCACTGCATTCTAGTCTGGGCGACAGAGTGAGACCCCGTCTAAAAAAAAAAATTAGCCAGGTGTGGTGGCATGTGCATGTAGTTTCAGCTGCGTAGAGGCTGAGACTGGAGGACTGCTTGAGCCCAGGAGTTCAAGACCAGCCTGGGCAACGTAACAACCTATCTCTACGAAATTTTTTAAAAATAGCCAGGTATGGTGGCACATGCGTATAGTTTCAGCTACTCGGAGACTGAGGCTGAAGGATTGCTTGAGTCAAGGAGTTCAAGGTTGCAGTGAGCCGTGATCGCACCATTGCACTCCAGCCTGGGTGACAGAGCAAGATCCTGTCTCAAAAAACATTAAAATGGCTTGCCTTCCAGGCCCCTCTGACCCCAGGGCCCAGACCTAACACTGCCTTCTGGCCCTAAACCCAGAGCTAGGCTCCCTTCCAGAGCTTCCTTATAGCGGTACCTGTGAGACCAGAGGCATCTGAGTATGGCCTGATGGGGTTCCCTGTAGAGCCCTGGCTTCCATGTACCCCTAGGGAAAAGAGGGTCTTGTCTCAAGAATTATCTTCAAGGGCCTGGGTCCCAGGCGGGTCCAGGAGGCCCACTTGCCTTTGAGGCAGGTTGGCACAATGGAAAATCAGGCTTGGGGTGCGTCTTCCCAGCTCTTCCTAGCCCTAGTGGCCTTGGGCAGGTTACCAAACTTCTCTGGGCCTCAGACATCACACCCATAAAAGGACTGATAAACTCTTCCATAATAATAACACCAGCGAAGCTTCCAGAGCCTTACTGTGTGGCAAGCACTAGTCCAAAAGCTTTTTTTTTTTTTTTTTTTGAGACAGAGTCTCGCTCTGTAGCCCGGGCTGGAGTGCAGTGGCCGGATCTCAGCTCACTGCAAGCTCCGCCTCCCAGGTTTACGCCATTCTCCTGCCTCAGCCTCCTGAGTAGCTGGGACTACAGGCGCCCGCCACCTCGCCCGGCTAGTTTTTTGTATTTTTTAGTAGAGACGGGGTTTCACGGTGTTCGCCAGGATGGTCTCGATCTCCTGACCTCGTGATCCACCCGTCTCGGCCTCCCAAAGTGCTGGGATTACAGGCTTGAGCCACCGCGCCCGGCCCCAAAAGCTTTATATGGACTGTCTCCTGTCCTCATCACAACCCTTCGAGCAATAGACTTGTCAGCCTATTTTACGGATGAGGAAACTAGAGCCTAGCAAGGTGAAGGGACTTTCTCACAGTCTCGTGGTGAGGTGGGTGCCACCTTGCTGCTTTGCATGAGGGTTGGGAGATGGGGCAAGGACACTTAGCTGACAGTCAGTAACTGGGCGCTCCTGCCCCAGCCTAGCAGGGCGAGGGCAGGTCCTGAGGCTGCACCTCCAGCCCCACCTGCTTCCTCTCTGTGCTTGGCTCTGGAGCTGCTGGGAGAAGCCCAGGTGGGTGTCCCTCGCCTGTTGCCTTTCACCCTAGAAGGCGGGCCATGCCCTTACAAGTTGGCGTGAGGATGAACCTGGTTGGGGGCCCAGCGCAGGTGAGAGCAGTTTGGAACTGACCCGTGCTCCCCTCCCCATCCAGCCCTGGCATCTCCCCTCTTCCTCTCCCCAGGAAGTGAGGGTGTGCCCTTCTACACAGGGTGAATCCCAAGCCAGGCAGCACCCCCAGCCAGCAGCCTCTGACTCACCCCAGCTGGGTGTGGGGGCCTCCAGGGCAGTGGCCGCCCTGGGGAGGGTGGAGGCTGAGACCTCTCCTCCCCCTCTGGCTCTGGGATGGGGGAAGCACATGACTCATGGCCCGTGGTGGGAGCAGATCCACAGGCTTGGAAGCCTCCCGGGACAGGGCCTGTTGAGAGCGGCCCCTTCCTGCTCCCTGGGAGAGCACTGGAGGGCCAGCCTTCCCATCTCCGGTACAGGAGGGGTGCCAGCCTCCCGCCTTCCCTCCTGCCTGGGAAGTTTTCCCGGCTCAGCCTTGTTTGTGCTTTCACAAAAGGCTCTCTGTGCCCTGTTTACCCGCAGCCCGCCTGCCTGCCGCCCAGGTGTGGGAGCCATGCCAAATCCCCGTGGGCCCACATGGGGTCTGGTGCATGCTGGGGGGTGTCTCTCTCTGGGACAGAGTGGGCAGCTTGTCATTTCTTGACTCCTTTCCCTGTCTTCGAGAAGCATCCAGGGGATGTGGACTGGGGCTGAAGCTAAGGACTGGCTCTGAAAGCAGATGGCCAACTCTGCCACACGGAGGTCCTGAGCCTGGGAGGGTCTCCAAGTGTTCAAGGTTCTGCAAGTCCCAGTGAGTCTTAGGGGGTCCTGGGGGTCTCCGAGTGGTCTGGCCCCTGCTCAGAGACATGGTGCTTGAGGCTCGACCCTCACCCAGGTCAGTCCCCACTGAATTCTGGGAGGGTCATCTGCGATGGCAGGTGGGACTGTGGAACGACAGCCTGCGTGTGTCCGGTGTTGTATTGACATATGATGCCTTACTTTTATTTCTCACGATAACCCATTTCACAGCTATAACCCATTTTAGGCTGTAATATTTTAGAATGTAATATTTCCATCTTGCCATTGAGGACAGAGAGGCTCTGAGGCCCCATTGAGGCAGTGGTGGGGTTGGATTTTTGAGTTGCCCAGCTCTGGGGTCTGAGCTCCTCCCTGCTCTGCTCCCAGGAGGTGAGGACTACAAGCTGCTGAGAGTGAGTGTTATGAGGTAGGGCAGGCAGGATGAGGCTGACCTGTTTCTAATATACGGATGGCAGCTACTCATAAATTCTTTTATCATCCTGAGAAACCACACAGTGAGGAAGGTCTTTTGATTTATTTTCAAGTAGTTTTTCAACTCATAAACGTACCAGATTTAAATAATGGAAGAATGTGTAATATAGATAGCCCTCTACAGTCTTACCACGAGTAGACTTAACTACATACAGTTCTATGCATAGCTTTCTAATTTTTTTTCTGTACACAGTAATAAGTTTGTCACTGATACAATTTTATTTTTTGAGACAGAGTCTCACTCTGTCACCCAGGCAGGAGTACAGCAGCGCAGTCTCAGTCCACTGCAACCTGCGCTTCCCAAGTTCAATCGATTCTCCTGCCTCAGCCTGCTGAGTAGCTGGGACTACAGGTGTATGCTACCATGCCCACCTAATTTTTTTGTATTTTTAGTAGAGACGGGGTTTCGCCACGTTGGCCAGGCTGGTCTCAAACTCCTGACCTCAAGTAATTCACCCGCCTTGGCCTCCCAAAGTGCTGGGATTACAAGTGTGAGCCACCGTGCCCAGCCATCGTTCTTGTTTTAAAAAATTGCTGGTCGCGGTGGCTCACGCCTGTAATCCCAGCACTTTGGGAGGCTGAGGCAGGTGGATCACGAGGTCAGGAGATCGAGACCATCCTGGCTAACACGATGAAACCCCATCTCTACTAAAAATACAAAAAGTTAGCTGGGCATGGTGGTGGGCGCCTGTAGTCCCAGCTACTTGGGAGGCTGAGGCAGGAGAATGGTGTGAACCTGGGAGGCGGAGCTTGCAGTGAGCAGAGATTGTGCCACTGCACTCCAGCCTGGGCAACAGAGCGAGACTCTGTCTAAAAAAAAAAAAAATTATACCAGTAACAGGCCAGGTGCAGTGGCTGACACCTGTAATCCCAGCACTTTGGGACACCAAGGCAGGTGAATCACTTGAGGTCAGGAGTTTGAGACCACCGTGGGCAACATGGCAAAACCCCGTCTCTACTAAAAATACAAAAATTAACCAGGAATGGTGGCGCACACCTGTAGTCCCAGCTACTTGGGAGGCTGAAACAGGAGAATCGCTTGAACCCAGGAGGTAGAGGTTGCAGTGAGCCAAGACCACACCACTGTACTCCAGCCTGGGGGACAGAGTGAGACTCTACCTCAAAAAAAAAAAAAAAAAAAAAAAAAGATCATATTTCCTAATTTTTTTTTATTGTGGTGAAATACACATGACATAAAATTTACCATCTTAACCATTTGTAAGTGTACACTTCAGTGGTATTAAGTACATTCATGTTGTGCATCCATCACTGCCACCCATCTCCAGAGCTGCTTTCATCTTGCAAAACTGAAACTCTCTGCACCTATTAAATGCTCACTCCCCATTTCCTACTCCCCCAGGGCCTGGTATCCCTTCTGCTTTCTGTGTATTCACTTAGGTGAATAAGTGAAATCAGAGTATTTGCCTTTTATGACTGGCTTCTTTCACAGATTTTATGTACTGCTCAGCAACATTCTTTTATGCTTAATATCTCTTAGACGTCTTTTGGGTCACTGCATACACGTCTGCAAGGAAGGTGGCGTTATTCCTGGTTTAAAATTGTAGAAGCTCGGGAGGCTGAGGTAGGAGAATCGCTTGAACCTGGGAAGTGGAGGTTGCAGTGAGCCAAGACCTTGCCACTGCACTCCAGCCTGGACCACGGAGTGGAGCAAGACTCTGTCTCCAAAAATATAAAAACAAAATAAAAGAAATTGTAAAAGCAGAGGCTTAGGCTAAACAATTTGCCTGGGGTCACAGAATTATTTCTTGCTGGAGCTGGATTTGGACCCACATGTCCCAAACTTCAAGTCTCTTGCTCTCTCTGCCCCCTGAGATCCACCTGTGCCTGAGGGAAGGCTGGGGCTCTCTGGTTTACTCATTTAACTCCCAGGCACAGGGATGCCCTGGCCCTAGCCAGGAACCTGGTCTCATTTGTCCAAGGCACCTGCTTGAGCTGCCTTGTGGGAAGGGTCTGTTCTGCACGATACCCACTTCTACATCTCCGTGGGAGCAAGGCAGGACCAGGTAGGGAGTGCTTATGAGATCTGCAGAGTCCTGAGGGGCCGAGGAGCAGCAGCTGGAAGGAGGAGCCGCCTCCGCTGCTCTGGTAACCCGGTAAGATGCAGTAGCTGCTGCTCCCTGCTGAGCCTTCGCCTGTGTGAGGTTGGGGAGAGCACTGGCTATGCAGGGTAGGAATGCATGATTGTTTCGGTGAGTTTTGTGTGATGAAATGGTTTAAGAAAAGTATAAAACCTAGAACAGATACATCCGTATCAAGAACTCAGCTTTGTCAGACTTCAGTGTTTTGCAGTAATTGGTTCAGATACACACACACGCATGCACACACTGCTCACCCACACTCGAATGTGCGCATGCACTTAAGTAAGATATTCCAAGCACAGTTGAAGCCCCTTTCCCATTTTCTTCCCTCCCTAGATACAATCATTATCTTGGTTTGGAGACTTTCCATGCATGCTTTTGTATCTTCAATATCCTTGGATATACACCTTGTAGAAAACCTTATATAATGTATGCATCATCTACAACTTGTTTTTTGGATTAACATTGCTTTTGAAGTTCATCCATATTGATACATGTTGCTACAGTTCATTAACTTTAATTGATTTAAAGCATTTCCATTGTATGATTAGAACAACGTATTCTTTCTCCTGTTGATGAATATGTAGGTCATTTCTGATTGTTTGCTATTACGAACGATTCTTCAGTGAGCATTCTTGTGTGTGGTTTCTCACTTATGTGTGCAGCAGCTCTCTAAGATGCATAAATAACGAGGAGAGGAGTTGCTGGGTTGTAGAGTATATGCATCCTACCTTCTCTAAGAGTTCATAATGTTTGCCAACTGGGGGAGTAAAATGATATGTGATTGTTTTAATTTACTTTCCTTGATTATTAGCAAGGCTAAGAATTATTTCATACATAGTTCCATTTGCATTTTTCCCCTGTGAATTGCCTATGCATATATTTTGCCATTTCCCTTCATTGGATTGTCTTTGTCTTATATATGCAGGATTTTTATATTTATTCTGGATATTAATCTTTTCTTTTTTCTTTTCTTCTTCTTTTTTTTTTTTTTTTTTGAGCCAGAGTCTCACTCTCTCACCCAGCCTGGAGTGTGGTGGTATGATCTCTGCTTACTGCAACCTCCACCTCCTGAGTTCAAGGGATTCTCCTACCTCAGCCTTCTGAGTAGCTGGGACTATAGGCATGTGCCACCACGCCCAGCTAATTTTTTTGTATTTTTAGTAGAGATGGGTTTTCAGCATGTTGGTCTCAAATTCCTGACCTCAAATGATCCACCTGCCTCAGCCTTCCTAAGTGCTGGGATTACTGGCATGAGCAATTGCGTCCAGCTGTATTCTAGATATTAATCTTTTTGTTGTTTTAAACTTTAGAAATAAATCTTCCTAGTCTGTGGCTTCTTTTCACTTGTATATTATTGTCTTTCGATGTATGTTTTAACTTTAATGTGATCAATACATTACGTTTCCTATAAGGATTTATACACTTTGTGGTAAGATATTCCTGTCTTTTTTTTTTTTTTTTTTTTTTTTTGAGACGGAGTCTCGCTCTGTCGCCCAGGCTGGAGTGCAGTGGCCGGATCTCAGCTCACTGCAAGCTCCGCCTCCCGGGTTTACGCCTTTCTCCTGCCTCAGCCTCCCGAGTAGCTGGGACTACAGGCGCCCGCCACCTCGCCCGGCTAGTTTTTTTGTATTTTTTAGTAGAGACGGGGTTTCACCGTGTTAGCCGGGATTGTCTCTCCATCTCCTGGCCTCGTGATCCGCCCGTCTCGGCCTCCCAAAGTGCTGGGATTACAGGCTTGAGCCACCGCGCCCGGCCAGATATTCCTGTCTTAATGACATTAAGATAGTCTCTGATTTTTCTTTTCATTTTGAGACAGAATTTCACTCTTGTTGATCAGTCTGGAGTGCAGTGGCCTGATTTCGGCTCACTGCAACTTCCACCTCCCTGGCTCAAGCCATTTCTCCTGCCTCAGCCTCCCAAGTAACTGGGATTACAGGCTCCTGCCACCACACCTGGCTAATTTTTTGTATGTTTAGTAGGAACAGGATTTCACCATGTTGGCCAGGCTGGTCTGAAACTCCTGGCCTCAGGTGATCCGCCCACCTCGGCCTCCTCAAGTGCTGGGATTACAGATGTGAGCCACCACACACGGCCTGTCTTAGCTATTCTTGATCCTTTGAGATAGTGATTTAAATTTTTTTTTTTTTTAAAGACAGAGTTTTATTCTTGTTGCCCAGGCTGGGGGTGCAATGGCATGATCTCGGCTCACTGCAATCTCCGCCTCCTGGGTTCAAGCAATTATCCTGCCTCAGCCTCCCAAGTGACTGGGATTACAGGTACCCGGCATCATGCCTGGCTAATTTTTTGTATTTACTAGAGATGGGTATTCACCATGTTAGTCAGACTAGTCTCAAACTCCTGTCCTTAGGTGATCCACCTGTCTTGGCCTTCCAAAGTGCTGGGATTACAGGTATGCACCTCCACGCCCGGCAAAATAATGTTTTTTCTTAATTATGAGTAACAAATGCTTATAATAAAAAAATAGAGGCCAGGCATGGTGGCTTACAACACTGCACTCCAGCTTGGATGACAGAGTGAGACTCTGTCTCCAAAAAAAAAAAAAAAAGAAAAAGATAAGTTTGGGGTGAAAAAGGATAATAAACAGAAGTCTAATCTCACTTCTAAGATTGTTCAGTGTGTGTGTGTGTAATTTATGGCAGAGGGGTTACCTACTTTTTAGATTTAACATACTTTGAACATTTCCTCTTGTTATCAAGCGTTTTGCTCTAACACACCCTTGGGATTACATAGTATTCCCTTATCTGATCATTTAATAAGTCTTTTTTTTCTCTTTTTTTTTTTTTTTTGAGATGGAGTCTCACTCTGTTGCCCAGGCTGGAGTGGTGCGATCTCGGCTCACTGCAAGCTCCGCCTCCCAGGTTCACACCATTCTCCGTCTCAGCCTCCCTGAGTAGCTGGGACTACAGGTGCCCACTACCACGCCCGGCTAATTTTTTGTATCTTTTAGTAGAGACAGGGTTTCAATGCGTTAGCCAGGATGGTCTCGATCTCCTGACCTCGTGATTCACTTGCCTTGGCCTCCCAAAGTGCTGGGATTATAGGCGTGAGCCACCATGCCTGGCCTTTTTGTTTTATTTTTGAGACGGAGTCTTGCTCTGTCGCCCAGGCTGGAGTGCAGTGGTGCTATCTTAGCTCACTGCAACCTCCACCTCCTGGATTCAAGCAATTCTCCTGCCTCAGCCTCCTGGGTAGCTGGGATCACAGGCGCTTGCCACCATGCCCAGCTTATTTTTTATTTTTTATTTTTTATTTTTTTTGAGACAGAGTCTTGCTCTGTCGCCCAGGCTGGAGTTCAGTGGCGCCATCTCTGCTCACTGCAAGTTCCACCTCCCAGGTTCACGCCATTCTCCTGCCTCAGCCTCCCCAGTAGCTGGGACTACAGGTGCCCACCACCATGCCCGGCTAATTTTTTGTATTTTTAGTAGAGACGCGGTTTCACCGTGTAAGCCAGGATGGTCTCTATCTCCTGACCTCATGATCCACCCGCCTCAGCCTCCCAAAGTGCTGGGATTACAGGCGTGAGCCACCGCACCCAGCCTGATTTTTGTATTTTTAGTAGAGATGGGGTTTCACTATGTGGGCCAGGCTGGTCTCAAACTCCTGGCCTCAAGTGATCCACCCGCCTCGGCCTGCCAAAGTGCTAGGATTACAGACATGAGCCACCGTGCCCAGCTGTTTATTATTTTGTATCTTGCTTTTGTCCTAAATGGCAGTATGTGAAGAGCTACTTCATTCCACTGAACAGACCCTCTCAACTGCATTCTCATGGCTGCTTTTTTTTTTTTTTTTGAGACAGTCTCTGTCACTCAGGCTGGAGTGCAGTGGTGCAATCATAGCTCACTGCAGCCTTGACTTCCCAGGCTCAAGCAATATTCCCACCTCCTGAGTGGGTAGAACTACATGCACTGCTAATTTTTTTGTAGAGATGGGATCTTGCTATGTTGCCCAAGCTGGTCTCCAACTCCTGAGCTCAAGTGATTCTCCTGCCTCGGCTTCCCAAAGTGCTGGGATTACAGGTGTGAGCCACTGCATCTGGCCTCTAGTAGCTTCTTTTTTTTTTTGAGACGGAAGTTTCACTCTTCTTGTTGCTCAGGCTGGAGTGGGATGGCATGATCTCGGCTCACCCACAACCTCTGCCTCCCGGGTTCAAGCGATTCTTCTGCCTCAGCCTCCCGAGTAGTTGGTCTGGTAGCTTCTTTAACCAGGGTGTGCTTATTGTCCACCTACTGTGTGCCAGGCCCCGCCTAACTGTATCTTTACCAGGTGTCCCGGAGTCCTCTGATGGTTTTCCTTCTTCCATTTCCCAACTTAACT
The DNA here is from genome assembly GCF_037993035.2 of Macaca fascicularis. Lineage (NCBI taxonomy): Eukaryota > Metazoa > Chordata > Mammalia > Primates > Cercopithecidae > Macaca > Macaca fascicularis. The sequence continues at coordinate 15,054,479 of NC_088389.1, read as the reverse complement.
CTCGAACACACTTTTCCTTCACTCACCAGGCCTCTCCTGAAGCCAGGGTCGCTCTGGCAGGGCCGGGCCAGGCCTCTCTTGCTCTCTACCTCCTGTTCACATCCACCTGCAGGGCTCTGACTGGTCCTGGCACACTGGATATGTTGAGTATTTCAGGCCCTGGCCTTTTAGCAGGCCCTCTTGAGTCAGGGCCTATCTTTAGCCCCATTCACAGATGGGGTAACTAAGGCTCAGAGAGGTGAAGTCACCTGCCCAGCATCACAAGTAGCAGAGCCAGGTTGCCCCTGGCCCGGCCCTTGCCTCCAAGCTCGTGTAGAGGGCTTGCTCTCCATCCACCTGGGCTCTCCCACAGGTCATTTGGGAAGCCCCATTTCTGTGATCTTCATGAGGGTCCTGAGAGCCCGCAGGGCATTTGTCACCTTCCCCCATGTTACGATGGGGAACCAAGGTGCTGAGAGGGGAAGGCGTCCTGGCTCCTGGGTAGTCCCCTCCGTCTCTGCCAGCTGGAGGCCAGAAGAGTGAGGACAAGGGGTGTCTGTGGTGGTGGCGGCAACTCTGCAGTCACAGCCCAGCAGTCTGACGCGGGGATGGGCAGATGAGGGGGAAGGAGGAGTCCAGGCTGGGCAGAGGCCTGGGCCCAGCCACCCACCCCTTGGTCCATTTTTTACACAACATGGACACATCTGTAACAGATTTGCTGCTCCTTTCTAGACAGGGAAACTGCGGCCCTGGGAGAGAGGCTGTTTCACAGCTCCGCCAGGACGCAGCGCCAGCTGAGAGGGCCGAGCACAGGGACGATAAGCAAGGGCACTTTCCAGAAGGCAGAGATAGCCCAGCCACCCCCATCCCTCGCCTCAGAGGCTCCCTTCCCTTCCGGGGCATTTCTGACCACACCCAGGCGCGCCCCAAGAAGGGCTCTCACGGGCCTCTGCTCCATCTGAATGGCCCACCCTGGAGGTGCTGCCTGTCTGGGCCCACTGCACAGCCAGGTTCGAAGGCCGCCTCTGTCACTGCCTGTCTGGGCCCACTGCACAGCCAGGTTCGAAGGCCGCCTCTGTCACTGCCTGTCTGGGCCCACTGCACACCCAGGTTCGAAGGCCGCTTCTGTCACTGCCTGTCTGGGCCCACTGCACATCCAGGTTCGAAGGCCGCCTCTGTCACTTCCAGGCGGTATGAAGTTGGGCAGAAGACTTCTGTGTCCGAGCCGGTTTCCCTGGTTATAAAATGGACACCCTAAAAAAAAAAAAAAAAAAAGCCTTAACAAAAGGACATTCTCATATGTGTTAGAACGTGGTGAGCCTTGAGGACATTATGTTAAGTGATAGAGCCCGTCACAAAAGGACAAATACCTTATGATTCCACTTACACGAGGTCCCTAGAGGAGTCAGATTGACAGAAACAGGAAGTGGGATGGGGTGCCAGGAGGCGGTGGGGGGAAGGGGTGTCGTGTTTAAGGGGTGCGGGGTTTCAGTTTGACAAAGTGAAGAAAGTTCTGTGTATGGTGGTGATGGCTGCACAACAGTGATTGTGCCTCATGCCACTGAACTGCACCCTTGAACATGGGTAAGATGGTAAATTTTCAGTTGCGTGTCTTTTATGACAGTCTAAAAAAATTGAGGGAAAAAATGGACCTGGAAACAATGGGGACCTCCTGGCTCTGCGCGAGGGAGAATCTGGCCTTGGCCTTGATTGTCTGTTTCTGAACTGGAACTGCTCTTTTGTGGGTGTCTGGTCATCTGCAGTCCTGAGCTCCTGGGCGGGTCCCTCCAGTGGGCCCCTCCCTGTGGGGATTCCTTGGGGCTGGGCAGGGAAAGGAAGGGCCCAGGCCGCCTGGCTTTAGCTGCCTTCCCTATCCCAGCCCCAACCCACATCCACCTGAAACTGCTGCCGGCCTCTCCACCACACCTGGGGCCCACGCCCTGCAGCGCTCCACCCCACCGTGTCCCCTTTCAGGCACTCTCTGGGACAGCCTCTGAGTGTATCGAGTCCTAACAGTTGACTCTTGTCCTCAAAGAGAATCCGACTTCACTAGGCGCTGAGAAGATGGAGGAAAGATTATACCAGCCTGGGGTGACTGCACCCCACTCTGCACAAAGCACTTTAAAAGCATTTGGGGGCTGGGTGCGGTGGCTCGCGTGTGTAACCCCAGCACTTTGGGAGGCCGAGGTGGGTGGATCGCTTGAGGTCAGGAGTTCGAGACCAGCCTAACCAACATGGTGAAACCCTGTCTCTACTAAAATACAAAAATTAGCCGGGCGTGGTGGTGGGTATCTGTAATCCTAGCTACTCAGGAGACTGAGGGAATAGAACCGCTTGACTCCAGGAGGCACAGGTTGCAGTGAGCTGAGATCATGCCACTGCACTCCAGCCTGGGTGACAGAGTAAGACTCTGTCTCAAAATAAAAATAAAAATAAAAATAAAAGCATTTGGTTCCCTAGACTTGCCGGGTGCAGTAGCTCATGCCTGTAGTCTCAGCTACTTAGGAGGCTGAGGTGGGAGGATCACTCAAGTCCAGGAGTTTGAGGCCAGATGAGCAACAAAGCAAGACCCCATCTCTAAAAAGTTTTTAAAAATTAGTCCAGTGTGAGGCCCGGCACAGTGGCTCACACCTTTAATCCCAGCACTTTGGAAGACTGAGGTGGGCAGATCACAAGGTCAGGAGTTTGAGACCAGCCTGACCAACATGGTAAAACCCTGTCTCTACTAAAAATACAAAAATTTGCCGGGCATGGTGCTGCGTGCCTGTAATCCCAGCTACTCCGGAGGTTGAGAGGAAAACTGCTTGAACCTGGGAGGATGAGGTTGTGGTGAGCCGAGATCGTGCCACTGCACTCCAGCCTGGGGGACAGAGCAAGACTCCCTCTCAAAAAAAAAAAAAAAAACAAAACTGGGCACAGTGGCTCACACCTGTAATCCCAGAACTTTGGGAGGCCAAGGCAGGCGGATCATGAGGTCAGGAGATAGAGACCATCCTGGCCAACACAGTGAAACCCCTTCTTGACTAAAATATGAAAAATTAGCTGAGCATGGTGGTGGCGCGCCTGTAGTGCCAGCTACGCAGGAGGCTGAGGCAGGGGAATTGTTCAAACCCAGGAGGCAGAGATTGCAGTGAGCCCAAATCGCACCACTGCACCCCAGCCTGGCGACTGTGTGAGACTCTGCCTCAAAAAAAAAAAATTTTTTTTTTAGCCCCGTGTGGTGCTGCACGCCTACAGCCCAGCTACTCTGGAGGCTGAAGCAGGAGGATTGCTTGAGGCCAGGAGTTTGAGACCAGCCTGGGCAACATAGCAAGACCCTGTCCCATTTAATTAAAATAATTCCATGGCCTCCTCTCAGCAGCCCTGTGTGGTATGGTGCCTATCATGTATGTGAAGAAACTGAGGCTGCAAGCAGCGAGGAGCTTGTCCAAGGTCCCACAGTGAGGCTGCCAGAGTCCAGGCCCACACCTGGGTGCTGGCTTCCCCTCTTCATCCTCAGCAAGAGCCGTGTGGGAGGGAGCCCGCCCCTGCAGGGGGCAGGCAGGCGGCTGTCACCACCCGCTGGTTCCTGTTGGGGTGGGGCTCCTTTCCCCACACCCCTGGGAAGTCAGCCCTGGATTTGGTGCCTGTACCCTCTTTCCTGATCTCCCCTGACACCGCATCAGAGAGGGGCAGTGACTTGTCCAGAATCACACAGCAGAGGACGAGGAAACGGGCGCAGCTGGGGGTGACCCCTCTGAACAGGTTACCGTCACCAGCGTAGGCCCAGGCACCGGCCGGGCCAGGCCTGCGAGAGACTCCAGTCCAGGCCCTTCTCAGCTCTGCAGCCAGCCCCAGGCTCTTCCTGTTGGAACCCCAGGGCTCTCCTCCACCCCAACTGGAGAGAGGAACCTGAAGCAGAAGTCCCACCTTGGTCATTTTTTTGGCCCCCACTGGACCTAGCCAAGGGCTGAACAGACTCCAGATGTGCCCTGATCAAGCACGGAGTGGGGGCGGGTGGTCAGAATCAGACCTGATCGGGACGGTGTTTCCTGCCCTGGGCAGGTGGTTTTACCTCTGTGAGCCTCAGTTTCCCTCACCTGTGTGACTGAGCTGGGAACACTTCTTGCCTCAGGAGGAGGAGTGTGGGTGGTGCAGACAAGCCCCAGGCTGGCGGCGCTGGGGCGGCCCCTTGCAGAGGAAGCGGGTGTTTCTGTGAGTGAACACACCCCACTCCCTGAACACGAGGGAGGCGTAGTATCATTGCCACCACATCCTGCCCACTCAACCGGCCGCGCCCGCCCTGGCTGTCTCATTCCAGACTCGGGGGCAGGCAGGCTGCTGCAGGCACCGGGCTCCTCTCCTTCCGCTTCCGTTCCCGTCTTCAGGCCCTGGCCCTGGATGGGGACTCCAGGTGTCCGCGTGTCTCAGTGGAGGCAGCTATGTGATTCAGCAGACCCTCCCAGTGCCACTTTCTTTCCCAGCAGTGTAGGTGGTGCGTGGACCCAGCTGGTCATTAGAGGGCCCGGGCCTTCCTGTGGGGCGGGTGCTTGCGCTGGCCCGTGAGTCCTGGCATCGCTAGGAGGGCTGACTTCTGGGCTGGAGCTGCCAGCCCAGGGCGGGTGGTGGTGTCTGCTGGCCCCTTGGTGACCTGAGCACTGGTAATGCTGAGGGGCGGGGAAGCTGCACTCCCAGGCCCGTTTCTCTTGGCACTGCCTGGGTGAGACCTTGGGGAGGCGGAGGGCAAGTCCCACATGGTGGCGAGGACCTGAGCCCGGTGGTGGGGGACAGGCCTGCTGGGTTAGTTCTTACTCTACTCTGCCACTTAATAGCAGGGTGATGTTGGCAGGTGATGTCACCTCCCTGAGCCTTAGCACCCCCATCTATGGAATGAGGCTAAAGAGGCCTGGTCTCTTGGGCATCAGAGGGACCCTAGGAGGGCCTGCAGGGGAGGCCTGCCTGGTGCCTGGCAGACTTTCAGGCCCTCAGCACTGCACCAGCTGTGGCCATCATCACCCGAGTGCCCCATTCCACCTGCCTCACATGGGGTCTTGCTCTGCTTTCCTCCTGTCCTCCCCATCCAGCACAGCCTTGAAAGACTGGGGATGGGGAGTGTTTGGCGTTTGCAGAGATGCTGTTCTTTTTTTTTTTTTTGAGATGGCATCTCGGTCTGTCACCCAGGCTAGAGTACAGTGGTGCGATCTCGGACCACTGCAAGCTCCACTTCCCGGGTTCATGCCATTCTCCTGCCTCAGCCTCCCAAGTAGCTGGGACTACAGGCGCCCGCCATCACGCCCGGCTAATTTTTTGTATTTTTATTAGAGATGGGGTTTTACTGTGTTAGCGAGGCTGGTCTCGATCTCCTGACCTTGTGATCCACCCGCCTCGGCCTCCGAAAGTGCTGGGATTACAGGCGTGAGCCACCGCGCCTGGCCCGAGAGGTGCTGTTCATAAAGAGTTCCTTACTAGGCCGGGCACGGTGGCTCACACCTATAATCCCAATACTTTGGGAGGCCAAGGCAGGTGGATTGGTTGAGGCCAGGAGTTCAAGACCAGCCCGGCCAACATGACAAAACTTCGTCTCTACTAAAAATACAAAAATTACCTGGATGTGGTGGTGGACACCTGTAATCCCAGCCACTTGGGAGATTGAGACACAAGAATCACTTGAACTCAGGAGGCGGAGGTTGCAGTGAGCCAAGATCATGCCACTGCACTCCAGCCTGGGTGACAGAGTGAGATCGTCTCAAAAAGGAAAAAAAAAAAAAAGAAAAGAGTTTGTTACTCTTCTGGTTATTAACATTATCAGTAATCAAAGAAAGGTGGCCCATCTTCTGGGCACCCCTGTTCCTCTCCTAAGAGAAACAGACACATTTGACACAGGCATTTAAAACTTGGTTTAGATAAAAATCTAGGTTCTGGGTTACAGTGTAAGGTAAAAATAGAGTGTAAAGTAAAAGCACAATTTGGCCAGGCACGGTGACTCACACTTATAATCCCAGAATTTTGGGAGACCAAGGCAGGTGGATCACCTGAGGTCAGGAGTTCGAGACCAGCCTGGCCAACGTGGCGAAATTCCGTTTCTACTAAAAATACAAAAATTAGCTGGGCATGGTGGCAGATGCCTATAATCCCAGCTACTTGGGAGGCAGAGGCAGGAGAATCTCTTGAACCCAGGAGGCGGAGGCTGTGGTGAGCTGAGATTGTGCCACTGCACTCCAGCTTGCATAGCAGAGCGAGACTCTGTCTCTAAATAAATAGTAAAAGCACAGTTTATTTTAATACACAGAAAGGGCTGGGTGCTGTGCCTCATTCCTGTAATCCCAACACTTTGGGGGGCCAAGGCAGGATTGCTTGAGGCCAGGATTTCAAGACCAACTTGGTCAACATAGCGTGATCCTGTCTCTACAAAAAATTTTAAAAATTAGCCGGGCATGCTGGCACACACCAGTAGCCAGCCACCTGGGGGAGGCTGAGGTAGGAGGATTGCTTGATCAGGAGGTTGAGGCTGCAGTGAGTCATGATCACGACACTGCACTCTAGTTTGGACAACAGAGCAAGATCTGGTTTCTTAAAATAAAAATTAAAAAATTCTAAAATACGCCTGTAATCCTAGCACTTTGGGAGGCTGAGGTGGTCAGATCACGAGGTCAGGAGATCGAGACCATCCTGGCTAACACAGTGAAACCCCGTCTCTACTAAAAAATAAAAAAAAAATAGGCAGGCATGGTGGCTGGCACCTGTAGTCCCAGCTACTGGGGAGGCTGAGGCAGGGGAATGGCGTGAACCCGGGAGGCGGAGCTTGCAGTGAGCCGAGATCGCGCCACTGCACTCCAGCCTGGGCGACAGAGGGAAGACTCTGTCTCAAAAAAAAAAAAAAAAAAGTCTAAAATACACAGAAAGGACTGGAAGGTTATTATTCAGTGCAAAGTTAACAGTGTGTAATCCTGGTAGTGACTGTACAGGGGATTTTTTTTTTTTTTTTTTTTTTTTTTTTTGCTGTTACGCTTTTTTACAATTTTCTGTGTGTTTTCCGGGGAACATCTAGTACCTTTTCCCTCCGTAACGGCTTTACAGGCCGTTGTAAGAACAATGAGCCTTGGCCGCGTGACCTCGAATGGCCACAGAGAGGAGTTCTCACAGAGATCTTGCCGCGTGCCTCCTGTGTGGCACGGGCTGGGTTTCCTAACGTGGCTTCTCAGCCAGAGTTTCCCAAGCTTGGCCAATCATTAGAGTCACCCAAGTTATGTGTTAAAAATCAGATTTCCAGCCGGGCACGATGGCTCACGCCTGTAATCCCAGCACTTTGGGAGGCTGAGGCGGGCAGATCAGGAGGTCAAGAGATCGAGACCATCCTGGCCAACATGGTGACACCTCGTCTCTACGAAAAATTACAAAAGTTAGCTGGGTGTGGTGGCGCATGCCTGTAGTCCCAGCTACTCAGGAGGCTGAGGCAGGAGAATAGCTTGAACCCTGGAGGCAAAGGTTGCAGTGAGCCGAGATGACGCCACTGTACTCCGGCCTGGTGAAAGAGCAAGACTCCGTCTCAAAAAAAACAACAAAAAAAATCAGGTTTCCAGCTTCTCTCCATAGTAGTCAAACTGGACTCTCTCTGGGAGAGCCTGCTGTTGCTGCTATTTTTCATTCCTTTATACACATGCCACCAGAGATGATTTTACATTAAGGCCTCTCCGTGATCACCCAGTTTGTAGGGGAGGAGAGCCTTATTCTTAATCCCCTGTCTTGAGGCCGCTCCCCCAGGAGCCTGTCATGAAGACCCACTGTGTGACCTTTGGTCTTCCGAGTGCTCCCGGAATCTTGTACACACAACTATACGCACATGTGGAATTTATTGTTGAGGCAGGGTCTCTGTCACCCAGGCAACCTCCTGGACTCAAGCGATCCCCCCACTTTGTCCTCCCAAAGGGCTGGCATTACAGGCTAGGATTACAGGCATGAGCCACTGTGCCAGCCCCCATGCGGAATTTTGTTGTTGTTGTTGTTGAGTTGGAGTTTCTCTCTTTTCGCCCAGGCTGGAGTGCAATGGCACAATCTTGGCTCACTGCAACCTGTGCCTCCTGGGTCCAAGTGATTCTCCTGCCTCAGCCTCCCAAGTAGCTGGGATTACGGGCACCTGCCAGTAGGCCAGGCTAATTTTTTTATTTTTAGTAGAGACAGGGTTTCACCATGTTGGCCAGGCTGGTCTTGAACTCCTGACATCAGGTAGTCCGCCTGACTTGGCCTCCCAAAGTGCTGGGATTACAGACGTGAACCATGTGGAATTTTTAAACCTTGCTCTTTGTTTTATGGAGTGAGTTCATGTTGCACCCCCTCTGCATGTTGCATTCTTTTTTCATATTTTGCAGGAATCCCTCCAGCCCATTGCTGCAGCTTTACAGCAGCTTGTTCCCAGTGAACTGGGGGTTTTAAGTGTGTCCCTGTGGTCAGTCTGTTTGTTAAATAGGTGGACTCTAGAAAGGAGTTCCCAAATGCTCTTACTGGAATGCAGGGGATGGGCAGAGAACTCTGAGGCTGCACTGGGGATCTGTCTAATCTCGCTGTGCTCAGTCTTCCTGTGTGTTAAATAGGGAGCCTGCCCGCCTCCCCCAGGGTGGTTTCCCAGCCAAGTGGCCACATGCTTTCTGCAGAAGGGCTGATAAGTGGGCTGCCCTGTGGAGTGGGCAGGCTTTGGCTCCCAGCTAGATTTGAGGTGGAATTTTGGACAATGGTAGAATTTTCATTGTCTTCTTCCACTGACCCCTGGGTCCTAGGAAAGCCAGGCCACCCTGCACTAACCCCCTCCTATGGGTCCCTTTTAGGTTGAACCATGATTCCAGTGACAGAGCTCCGCTACTTTGCGGACACGCAGCCAGCATACCGGATCCTGAAGCCGTGGTGGGATGTGTTCACGGACTACATCTCTATCGTCATGCTGATGATTGCCGTCTTCGGGGGGACGCTGCAGGTCACTCAAGACAAGATGATCTGCCTGCCTTGTAAGTGGGTCACCAAGGACTCCTGCAATGACTCGTTCCGGGGCTGGGCAGCCCCTGGCCCGGAGCCCACCTACCCCAATTCCACCATTCTACCGACCCCTGACACGGGCCCCACAGGCATCAAGTATGACCTGGACCGGCACCAGTACAACTACGTGGACGCCGTGTGCTATGAGAACCGGCTGCACTGGTTCGCCAAGTACTTCCCCTACCTGGTGCTTCTGCACACGCTCATCTTCCTGGCCTGCAGCAACTTCTGGTTCAAATTCCCGCGCACCAGCTCGAAGCTGGAGCACTTTGTGTCTATCCTGCTGAAGTGCTTCGACTCGCCCTGGACCACGAGGGCTCTGTCAGAGACGGTGGTGGAGGAGAGCGACCCCAAGCCGGCCTTCAGCAAGATGAATGGCTCCATGGACAAGAAGTCATCGACCGTCAGTGAGGACGTGGAGGCCACCGTGCCCATGCTGCAGAGGACCAAGTCACGGATCGAGCAGGGTATTGTGGACCGCTCAGAGACAGGCGTGCTGGACAAGAAGGAGGGGGAGCAGGCCAAGGCGCTGTTTGAGAAGGTGAAGAAGTTCCGGACCCACGTGGAGGAGGGGGACATCGTGTACCGCCTCTACATGCGGCAGACCATCATCAAGGTGATCAAGTTCATCCTCATCATCTGCTACACCGTCTACTACGTGCACAACATCAAGTTCGACGTGGACTGCACCGTGGACATTGAGAGCCTGACGGGCTACCGCACCTACCGCTGTGCCCACCCCCTGGCCACACTCTTCAAGATCCTGGCGTCCTTCTACATCAGCCTAGTCATCTTCTACGGCCTCATCTGCATGTACACACTGTGGTGGATGCTACGGCGCTCCCTCAAGAAGTACTCGTTCGAGTCGATCCGCGAGGAGAGCAGCTACAGCGACATCCCCGACGTCAAGAACGACTTCGCCTTCATGTTGCACCTCATCGACCAATACGACCCGCTCTACTCCAAGCGCTTCGCCGTCTTCCTGTCGGAGGTGAGCGAGAACAAGCTGCGGCAGCTGAACCTCAACAACGAGTGGACGCTGGACAAGCTCCGGCAGCGGCTCACCAAGAACGCGCAGGACAAGCTGGAGCTGCACCTGTTCATGCTCAGTGGCATCCCTGACACCGTGTTTGACCTGGTGGAGCTGGAGGTCCTGAAGCTGGAGCTGATCCCCGACGTGACCATCCCGCCCAGCATTGCCCAGCTCACAGGCCTCAAGGAGCTGTGGCTCTACCACACAGCGGCCAAGATCGAGGCGCCCGCGCTGGCCTTCCTGCGCGAGAACCTGTGGGCGCTGCACATCAAGTTCACCGACATCAAGGAGATCCCGCTGTGGATCTACAGCCTGAAGACGCTGGAGGAGCTGCACCTGACGGGCAACCTGAGCGCGGAGAACAACCGCTACATCGTCATTGATGGGCTGCGGGAGCTCAAACGCCTCAAGGTGCTGCGGCTGAAGAGCAACCTGAGCAAGCTGCCGCAGGTGGTCACAGATGTGGGCGTGCATCTGCAGAAGCTGTCCATCAACAACGAGGGCACCAAGCTCATCGTCCTCAACAGCCTCAAGAAGATGGCGAACCTGACTGAGCTGGAGCTGATCCGCTGCGACCTGGAGCGCATCCCCCACTCCATCTTCAGCCTCCACAACCTGCAGGAGATTGACCTCAAGGACAACAACCTCAAGACCATCGAGGAGATCATCAGCTTCCAGCACCTGCACCGCCTCACCTGCCTTAAGCTGTGGTACAACCACATCGCCTACATCCCCATCCAGATCGGCAACCTCACCAACCTGGAGCGCCTCTACCTGAACCGCAACAAGATCGAGAAGATCCCCACCCAGCTCTTCTACTGCCGCAAGCTGCGCTACCTGGACCTCAGCCACAACAACCTGACCTTCCTCCCCGCTGACATCGGCCTCCTGCAGAACCTCCAGAACTTGGCCATCACAGCCAACCGGGTGAGTGGCCCGGCCACGGCTCTGTGTGTGGGCTGGCGGGCGGCCTGGCCGGGGCCTGTGGTGGGGCGCTCGGCAGGCTCATTGTCCTGGGACCGTCGATGCCCCTGAGTGTGGTCCTCACCGGGGGTTTACAGAACCACCCAGGATAGAAGCTCTGTGCGTGGGCAGGAGGTCCGAACCCAGGGGTTCTCTCGCAAAGCTGGGTGGTGGGAGTCAAGACTTAGCCTGGAGCTTATGTCTTCCTCAACTTGTTCCCAGTCGGATTTGGAGACAAGGAGCCAATCCAGGTCCACCCAGCACAGTGTGGTTGGCCAGTGCTGGCAGAGGGGAAGCCTCAGATGGTCTCTGCAGCTCCCAGCATCACTCACACACCTTTCTCTGCTGCTTTTGGTGGTGTCAAAGGCAGAGTTGGGCTTAGATGGGGCTAGCTTGTCACTGCCTGTCTTTCTGAAAAGGAAATTGTGCAAATCATTGTCACTGGGAGTTTGGGAGGCCACACCTTTGACATACTTTCTTTTTTTTTTTTTTTTTGGAGACGGAGTCTTGCTGTGTCCCCCAGGCTGGAGTGCAGTGGCGCGACCTTGGCTCACTGCAAGCTTCGCCTCCTGGGTTCATGCCATTCTCCTGCCTCAGCCTCCTGAGTAGCTGGGACTACAGGCGCCCACTACCGCGCCCGGCTAATTTTTCGTATTTTTAGTAGAGACGGGGTTTCACTGTGGTCTCGATCTCCTGACCTTGTGATCTGCCCGCCTCGGCCTCCCAAAGTGCTGGGATTACAGGCGTAAGCCACCGCGCCCGGCGACATACTTTCAAGACTGTTGGTGGCCTGTGGGTGCCAGTCTCTTACCTGGCTGGGGAAGCCCCCATCCAAGGGCTCCTTGGTGGAGGCAGGCAGTGTGGATGGAGGGCTGGGTACTCCTGTGGCTCTGTGGTCTGGCCTCCGAAATGGAAAGAAAGCCACTGCCATTGTGGGGAACGTCCCTCTTCCACCCCTTCTGGGGACCTGCAGGTCCTCCTGGGCCTCACATCCAGGTGGAGATTTCCATAGTGAGACATGTGGTGGAGGAAGCCTGAGGCCAGGGGCTGGGAGACAGAAGGGAGAGCCAAGTCAGTCACCACTTCTGCCCTCGACACAGCAGCAGCTGTCGTGCCGGGGCCCCTGTGAACTTCACTAGGGATGCCACCAGGTTCAAGAGGCTAAAGAAGAGACCCGGAGTTGACCAGGCACAGTGGGTCACACCTATAATCCGAGCACTTAGGGGAGCCGAGGTGGGACAGTCACTTGAGCTCAGGAGTTCGAGACCAGTCTGGGCAACATAGGGAAACCCCATCTCTACCAAAAATACAGAAATGATCCAGGCATGGTGGCATGTACCTGTAGTCCCAGCTATGTGGAAGGCTGAGGCAGGATCACTTCAGCCTAGGAGTTTGAGACTGCAGTGAGCTATGACTGTACCTCTGTGCTCTAGCCTGGGCAACAGAGTGAGACCCAGTCTCAAAAAAAAAAAGAAAAAAATGAAGAGCCCTGGAGCCGCATTTCTTAGTTCGGTGGTTACTGTTGGGTGCATCTGCCATGCAGCAGCCTCACGGTGCAGTCCCTGTTGGTTTTGTGGGCACCTGCTCTGTGTTCACCCTGTGCCGGGCATGACGCGCCTGTCCTCCTCCTACCAACCTGCTGAGTCCTCCCAACAGGAGCTGTCTATAGCATCCTTGGGCACGGAGGGAGGTGGCCCCTGGAATGCCCTGTCTGTCCTCCCGGGCCCCAGGACAGGACATACCTTGTCCAGCATCACTCAGACTAGATGCTTCAGTCCTTCCAGATGCCTGCTGGCTTGGAAGCCTTCCTCCCCTCTTCCCCAGGGCCCCCTTCCTGCAGAGCAACTTGCAACCCACACGTATCAGGGATTTTGACAAGTCCGTATCTCCCGCCATCCCATATTATGACTTGAGCACAGCGGGAGAGTGGACCAGGGCAGGGTTTTCTCTTGCAGTTTCGGGACAGGCCCACTGAACAGGAAAATTGGAGTCCCCTGGGGAGAAGCCACATTTGAGAAGCACGGAACAAACCCAGCCCTTCTTTAATCTATGGAGGGGGAGACTCCCTGGCTCCCCCATAGCACAGTGCTGCCCTTGATAAGCTCGGACTTCCTCACAGCTCCTGCCATGCCTGCCCTGTCCCAGGTGCTGTGCTGGGGCTGTCCTCCTGGTTGGGGGAGGGTGCGAGCCTCCAGTCTGGCTCCCCATCCTGTCCCCCACCCCCAGCTCCTCCCACCAAGCTTGCCTGTTAAGTGTCGTGCCTGCTGGCTGAGGTCACCCCTCAGGAAAGGAGCTGGCGGCAGGCATGCTGTCCCAGAGGAAGGAGACCCTCTGGACACCCTGTTTAGCACACGGCTTAATCACATCCTGTCCCCACCCCCTGGAACACCAGAGCCTTAATAGGGAAAACAGTTCACTTGGGCCAACCCCAGGCAGGCCCCTCATTCTGAGTGGGAGGCCTGAGCCCCTCTTCTTCCTCACTGGGGCTTGACGGCTCCTTCTCAGCCACCTTGGCCTGTGGTGACCAGGAGGGGTGGGCATGGCCTTACCAGGCCCTTGGGTGCTGTTTTTGCAGATTTATACTCCTGCTAATGAAAGCCTTGACAAGACAGGTATTCATTCATTCGCTTGTTTACTGATTTGTGCAAATTGGGTTTTTTTTGGTAGAGACAGGGTCTCACTGTGTTTTCTAGGCTGGTCTTAAACTCCTGGCCTCAAAGCCTCCCACCTTGGCCGCCCAAAGTGCTGGTATTACAGGCATGAACCACTGCGCCTGGCCTTTGTGCAAATGTATTTTGAGCATTCCTAGAATCCAGCTATGGAGCAAGGCACTGGGGACACAGGGATGAAGAAGGCCAAGTAACAAGGCAGTTAGCACAGTGCGTAGGTGCTCTGCTGGAGCACCAGGTCCCTGGGAACACAGAGGAACAGGCCCTTGAAGGACGAGGAGGAGGAAGCCAGGTGGAGGGGAAAGGGACAGTCCAGGAGGCTCTGGTGGGGAGGAGCAGTGAGATGGGCTGCCCAGGAACGTGGGCATCCCGGAGAGCAGCAGTGGGGCTACACGGTGCACGGCGGGTGGGGGATTGGCTGGCAGGGGGATCCTGTCCCACGCCTCAGTTTCAGTTGTCTCTTCATTTAACAGCTGGTCCCTTGCCGGCCCATAGGCTCTGATGACTAAGATCTAGCTCTTTTGTTCAAGCAAATGTTGACCGAATTCCTAGTGATTGAGTGGGTGAAGGAATGAGCCGACTTGCAGCGTGAGGTTCCTCTTGCCGTAGTGTGTGGGGTGGGGTGAGTGAGAGGTGGGAGAGAGGAAGAGAGCTGTTCAGAGACCATGATTAGCCATCAGGTAAGGCCATGGGACCTGGCATGGCCAAGGCAGGTAGGGATGGAGAGATATGGATGGATCTGGGAGATGCTGGAGGCAGAATCCGAAGGGACGGGAGTTGATGGTGGGGGTGGTCTGAGTGACTCGAGGTTTTTTTGCATGGATTGTTGAAACTGGAGGAGGCACAGTTTTCAGAGGCCAAGGTGTGTCTCATGTCAGGTGTCTGGGGCCCTGGGATGTCCAAGGGACCATCCTGAATCTGCCTGAAGCCCAAGGAGTCACCCTTTCCACGCTCGTGGGTGAAGAGGGGTTCTCGACGCGGTCACTGTGGAGAGCAGAGAGGGAGAAGGACAGGAGTCCGTAGAAGAGGAGAGTGAGGCCAGAGCGTGGGGCACATGGGGCCTGAGGAATCGGCTGGATTAGGAACTGGTGACTTTGGCCAGAGAGTTAAGGGTGGACGGGGGCAGAAACCGGGTCGTGGAGGCGGAGTGAGGAGAGAGAGCGGCTTTCCGGTGGTTGGTCAGGAAGGCCAGAGAGCCAAGGACCATGGAAGGGCCTGGAAGCCTCCTGGAGGGTTGTCCTTTTCAAAGATCAGGTCGAGTTGAGGCCTTTCAGTGCTGATGGAAACCCACTGAAGTATCTGGAGAGGTAGGAGAGGGTGCAGTTGGGGGATTGGGAACCAACTTCAGGCCTCCAAGGCACAGGCAGGCGACACTTGGCGGAGAAGGATCGGTCCAGAGGATGGGTGTGGCTGTGGTGGGAGCCGAGCAACTGAGAGCACCTCCCCTTTTCTCTGTGGGGCCTGGAGAAGGCTCCCTGGCTCAGAGAAGGGCATGTTTCTGGGAGGAGGCCTTTCAGGGAGGGGGCTCCAGAGCCAGACTCCATGTGGACCAGAGCTCTGCCGCTTGCTGGCCAGAGCTTTCCCACTGTCCCTGACCACTGCGTGTGTCGGCAGAGGAGATCACGGGGTGGGAGTGGGGACTTTCTGGGAAGACTGTGGCCCCTGGGTACTCCAGAGCCCACTTCCTGTCTCCTCTCTGACCTTCAGCCCCTGCTGACCTCAAACCCAACCCCAGATGCATTCCTGATCCTTGGGCACAGTGGTGGCAGTGTCAGATACCCAGGTTAGGAGCCTCCTTCAAAGTACCCACTGTACCTGGGCTGGGTGTGGTGGCTCATGCCTGTAATCCCAACACTTTGGGAGGCTGAGGCGGGCAGATCACCTGAGGTCAGGAGTTCAAGACCAGCCTGGCCAAAATAATGAAACCCCATCTCTGCAAACAATACAAAAATTAGCCAGGCATGGTGGTGTGCGGCTGTAATCCCAGCTACTTGGGAGGCCGAGGCAGGAAAATCACTTGAACCCGGGAGGTGGAGATTACAGTAAGCCAGGATTGCGCCACCGCGCTCTCTGGGTAACAGAGTGAGACTCCGTTCCCCATCCCCCCCCCAAAAAAAAAAATAAAAGGAAAAGCACTCGGCCAGGCCTTGGCCATGCTTATTTTCCTGCGGGGAAAGCCGAGTTGCTCCCCAGGAACAAGGGTCCTCCTCCAAAAATGGCTGGAGAGAACAAGTGCCCGTGAGGTTGAGGTCCAAGTCTGCAAAAAGGTCCTCAGCCACAGTGTCCAAGCTCAGAGGCATTTCTAGTCCAACCTGTGCCTTTTACAAATGGGGAAACTGAGGCCCAGAGAGGGAGGGGACTTTCAGGGTTACCCTGTAACTGAGTGCTGTATTTGGCAGAAGGGGAATATAGGATGGGCTCTGAGTGGGAGGAAGTAAGACGTACATTCTCTCCTGACCCTTTCGGAGAGGCTGCAACCTCAGACGAGTGGCATGTCATCTCTCTGGGCCTCAGTCTCCTTGGCAGGAAAACGGGGGCGGTGATAGAGCAAGCTCAGAAAGGCTGCTGTGCAGTCTCCCCATCATCCTTACTTAGGATCAGGGCCCAGGGCTCCTGGCCCCTGCCCTCCTGCCCATCCCATCTGAAGGAGGCAGCCTCGGGACAGGCAGGCTCAACTCATGGCTTTACTTACAGGTAGTAAGAACTCATGACCCCAGCTGATTCCTCGCAGCAGGGCAGGGAAGAAACTGGCATACATGAGGCTCTTCCCGTTTGCCAAGAGACACAACACAAACCCACTGCAGCCCCGTGTTTGCTCCTTGCTCCGCTAACAGTGTGGACGGTTCACCAGAGCATGGGCTGTTGACCCAGGTTCAAATCCTGACTCCACCACTTACCAGCTAAACCGCTGGACAAGTCAGCATCTTTGGGCCTTAGTTACCCCATCTATAAAATGGGAAGAGTATTGACAGAGTATTTATAGGTAGTTTGCTTTAAATAAGTTAATAGTATCAGTGCTCAGAGTGAGCCTGCCACGCATTAAGCTGTGTAAGGGTGTCGTCTGTTAATAGTAATTGCTCCATATCCTCAGGGAATGCGGTCCAAGGTCCCCCATGGATGCCTGGCACTGCAAGTAGTGCAGAACTCTATATGTTCTGTTTGTTCCTATTCACACGTACCTATGATAAAGTTTAATTTATAAATTAAGCATAGTACACTTAGGCCTTGAAGCTTTTTTTTTTTTTTTTTTTTTTTGAGACTGAGTCTTGATCTGTCACCCAGGCTGGAGTGCAGTGGTGCAATCTTGGCTCACTGCAAGCTCTGCCTCCCGGGTTCACACCATTCTCCTGCCTCAGCCTCCCAAGTAGCTGGGACTATAGGCGCCCGCCACCACGCCTGGCTAATGTTTTTGTATTTTTAGTAGAGACGGGGTTTTACCATGTTAGCCAGGATGGTCCCGATCTCCTGACCTTGTGATCCGCCCGCCTCAGCCTCCCAAAGTGCCTGGATTACAGGCGTGAGCCACCATGCCGGGCCGAGGCTAGTATTAAGTAAAGTAAGGGTTGCCTGAAAGCACTCTGAGACTATGACAGTCGATCTAATCACAGACGTGGCTCCTGAGTGACTGACGTGGGTAGCAGATGCAGCATGGGCGCACTGGACTAAGGGACCACTCACGTCCTGGACAGGATGGATTTCATCACACTACTCAGAGTGACATGCAAGTTAAAACACGGAATTTTGGCTGGGTGCAGTGGCTCATACCTGTAATCTCAGCACCTTGGGAGGCGGAGGCAGACAGATCACTTGAGGCCAGGAGTTCAAGACCAGCCTGGGCAACATGGTGAAACCCTGTCTCTACTAAAAATACAAAAATTAGCCGGGCGTGGTGGCAGGTGCCTGTAGTCCCAGCTACTCAGGAATCTGAGGCAGGAGAATCGCTTGAACCCGGGAGGCGGAGCTTGCAGTGAGCCGAGATCACGCCACTGCACTCCAGCCTGGGCAATAGACCGAGACTCCTACAAAATTTAGGCTGGGTGCAGTGTCTCACTCCTGTAATCCTAGCACTTTGGGACGCTGAGGTGAGAGGATCACTTGAGCCCAGGAGTTTGAGACCAGCCTGGGCAACACAGTGAGACCTCGTCTCTCCAAAAACAAAAAAATATGGAATTTTCCATTTAATATTTTTGGACTGCAGTTGATCGTGGGCAACTGGAACCACAGACAGCAAAACCGTAGATAAGGGGGGACTCCTGCGTTCATGTTTGGTAAAAGTGCAAGGAGCGGGCTCCAGATGGCCAGGAGGAGGCTCCCTGTACGCATGCCCACCCTGTGACTTAACAGATGAGGAAACTGGGGCCCAGGAAGGGGCAGTGACACAGCTGGGATTCTCGCCCCTATCAGTGAACTCTCCCAACTTCTCAGAAAGAGTTAACGGAGTAGATTTTCTTTCTTTCTTTTTTTTTTTTTTTGTTTTGAGACGGAGTCTCGCTCTGTCGCCCAGGCTGGAGTGCAGTGGCCAGATCTCAGCTCACTACAAGCTCCGCCTCCCGGGTTTACGCCATTCTCCTGCCTCAGCCTCCCGAGTAGCTGGGACTACAGGCGCCCACCACCTCGCCCGGCTGGTTTTTTGTACTTTTTAGTAGAGACGGGGTTTCACCGTGTTAGCCAGGATGGTCTCGATCTCCTGACCTCGTGATCCGCCCGTCTCGGCCTCCCAAAGTGCTGGGATTACAGGCTTGAGCCCCCGCGCCCGGCCTAGGGGGTAGATTTTCTCAGCATGCTGTTTTGCTTTTGTAAATTGTTCTTAAGCTGGGCAGAACCAACAGCCTGGCTCCTGGTGAGCCCTGGGACGGAGGTGGGAGCAGCTGGCCAATGTGATATACTTCCCAGGGCCAGGTGCTGGAAGACAGTGGGGATTGAGGCAGGCAGGTCTCATCCTTAGAGCCCACATCTAGGGGGTAACAGATGGAAGGATAAGCACTGCAAGTGGGGACACAGGGGCCATGAGACCCAGGAGATCAGGGAAGGCTTCCTGGAGGAAGTGACTGCTAGAGGAAGGCTTCCTAGAGGAAGTGAGGAAGAGCTGAGACCTGGCACACAGGCACATGTTGGCCAGAGTTTGGCCCAGATTGTGCTGGTGCAAAGGGCCTGGGGATCAGAAAAGATGCTGAGATCTGGGGGAGAGAAGGAAGGGAAGCCCAGAGGCCCCGTCCGAGCCACACCCACCTCACTCTCACCCCTGCTCTTTTCCCTCCAGATTGAGACGCTCCCTCCAGAGCTCTTCCAGTGCCGGAAGCTACGGGCCCTGCACCTGGGCAACAACGTGCTGCAGTCACTGCCCTCAAGGGTGGGCGAGCTGACCAACCTGACGCAGATCGAGCTGCGAGGCAACAGGCTGGAGTGCCTGCCCGTGGAGCTGGGCGAGTGCCCACTGCTCAAGCGCAGCGGCTTGGTGGTGGAGGAGGACCTGTTCAACACGCTGCCGCCCGAGGTGAAGGAGCGGCTCTGGAGGGCTGACAAGGAGCAGGCCTGAGCGAGGCCGGCCCAGCACAGCAAGCAGCGGGACCACTGGCCAGTCCTCAGGCCCAGAGGGCCAGGCCCAGCTTCTCCCAGAACTCCTGGACAGCCAGGCCAGCCTCGTGGCCAGGCGGGAGCCTGGGGCCGCTTGTGAGTCGGGCCAGAGCGAGAGGACAGTATCTGCGGGGCTGGCCCCTTTTCTCCCTCTGAGACTCACGCCCCCACAGGGCAAGCGCTTGTCAAGGAGAGCAAGTCTCAAGAGCGCAGTATTTGGATAATCAGGGTCTCCTCTCTGGAGGCCAGCTCTGCCCCAGGGGCTGAGCTGCCACCAGAGGTCCTGGGACTCTCACTTTAGTTCTTGGTATTTATTTTTCTCCATCTCCCACCTCCTTCATCCAGATAACTTATACATTCCCAACAAAGTTCAGCCCAGATGGAAGGTGTTCAAGGAAGGGTGGGCTGCCTTTTTCCCTTGTCCTTATTTAGTGATGCCGCCGGGCATTTAATGCCCACCCGGACTTGAGCAGAGTGGTCCGGGGTGAACCAGCCATGGGACGGTCACCCAGCGGTGCCGGGCTGGGCTCTGCGGTGCGGTCCACGGGAGAGCAGGCCTCCAGCTGGAAAGGCCAGGCCTGGAGCTTGCCTCTTCAGTTTTTGTGGCAGTTTTAGTTTTTTTTTGTTTTTTTTTTTTTAATCAGGAAACTTTTTTTAAAAAAAAGCTTTGAAAATGGATGGTTTGGGTATTAAAAAGAAAAAAACACTTAAAAAAAAAAAAGAAGACACTAACGGCCAGTGAGTTGGAGTCTCAGGGTGGGGTGGCAGTTTCCCTTGAGCAAAGCAGCCAGACGTTGAACTGTGTTTCGTTTCCCTGGGCGCAGGGTGCAGGCTGTCTTCCTGATCTGGTGTGACCTTGGCCCAGGAGTTCTATTTGTTTCTGGGGCAGGGAGGTTTTTTTGTTTGTTTTTTGGTTTTTTTGGTGTCTTGTTTTCTTTCTCCTCCATGTGTCTTGGCAGGCACTCATTTCTGTGGCTGTCGGCCAAAGGGAATGTTCTGGAGCTGCCAAGGAGGGAGGAGACTCGGGTTGGCTAATCCCCAGATGAACGGTGCTCCATTCCCACCTCTCCTCCTCGCGCCTGCCCGGCCTCTCCACGCACAGTGTTAAGGAGCCAAAAGGAGCCACTTTGCCCAGACTCTGTTTCCCCACCTCCTGCGGCATGGGTGTGCCCAGTGCCACCGCTGGCCTCGCTGCTTCCATCAGCCCTGTCGCCACCTGGTCCTTCATGAAGAGCAGACATTTAGAGACTGGCCGGGAATGGGGAGGTCGCCCCTGGGAGGGCAGGCTTTGGTTCCAAGCCAGTTCCTTCCCCGGTGCCTGGAGTGCACACAGCCCCGTCAGCGCCTGGTGGCTGGAAGCCACCCTGCTTTAGATCAGTCACTCGGGTCCCCACCTTAGAAGGGTCCCCGCCTTAGATCAATCACGTGGACACTAAGGCACGTTTTAGCGTCTCTTGTCTTAATGATTATGTCCATCCGTCTGTCCGTCCATTTGTGTTTTCTGCGTCGTGTCCTTGGATATAATCCTCAGAAATAATGCACACTAGCCTCTGACAGCCATGAAGCAATCCGTTACATGTGGGTCTGAACTTGGAGACTCGGTCACAGTATCAAATAAATCTATAACAGAAAGTGGCCTTTGGAGGTCTTCGTGTCATGGGAGGCCTCTTCCCTCCCTTCTCTGAAGCCTGCTGGGCCGTGTGGAACCTTGCTTGGCACCCACAGGAGAGTTAACTCTGCTCATCTCTCTGCCCCATGAGACTCTGTGCCTTTGGAGGCAGTTACTGGAGGTTGTAAGCTGGACGGAGCACCTGTTAGGTAACAGGCTGTGGCCCGGGCTGGGGATCCCATGGCCAACACGTTCTCTGTCATCCCGCTCACCTCTAGTTGGGCACTCATGAGGGATTTTTCTGTTGGTTGGTTTTTTTCTCTTTTTTGATAGGGTCTCATTCTGTCATGTAGAGTGCACTGCTGGAATATAGTGGCGTGATTATGGCTCACTGCAGCCTCAACCTCTCCAGGCTCAGGTGATCTTCTCACCTCAGCCTCCCAAGTAGCTGGGACCACAGGGGCATGCTGGCTTTTTTTTTTTTTTTGAAACAGAGTCTTGCTCTGTCACCCAGGCTGGAGTGCAGTGACTCGATTGCAGCTCACTGCAACCTTCGCCTCCCGGGTTCAAGCGATTCTCCTGCCCCAGCCTCAAAAGTAGCTGGGACTACAGGCGCCTGCCACCACGCCTGGCTAATTTTTGTATTTTTAGTAGAAATGGGGTTTCACCATGTTGGCCAAGCTGGTCTCGATCTCCTAGCCTTGTGATCCACCCGCCTCAGCCTCCCAAAGTTCTGGGATACACATGTGAGCCACCGCGCCTGGCCATGCTGGCTCATTTTTGTATTTTTCGTAGGGACGGGGTTTTGCCACGTTGCCAGGTTGGTCTCGAACCCCTGAGCTCAAGAGATTCACCCACCTCAGCCTCCTAAAGTGCTGGGATTATAGGCATGAGCCACCGTGCTTGGCCCCTCATGAGTTTTGATGGGTGGGGATGGGAGAGGAGGGCACTGGAATGGCAACCAGTAGTCCTGGGCCTTTGTCCCAGCTTCGTGGAACAGGATGTGCATGAGGCTAGGCACATCCCTTCTCCAGTGGCCCCCGTATCCCCATGTGGACAATGGGAATTTCCACTCTGCTCTTAGAGGTCCCTTGCAATTCCAACAGTGAGTCCCAAGTGTTCTACAGAGGTGGGGCTGAGGGTCACCTTGGGGAGGCCTGCCTCAGCTCCCAGCCCCTTTGGGGGCCTTTGGGAGGCACTGGGGTAAAGGGCAGAGGCTGAGACAGCTGCTTCCAGATCCCAGTTCTGCCGTGTTTGCTGTGGGGCTTCAGTTTTCTCATTTGTAAAATCAGGAAGGTAATGGCACACTTGCAGGACTGTTCAAGGAACAATGGTGATTGTGTAGGTAGATGGGGTTTTTAGTGGAGGACCTGGCTCCTAGTACCCAATAAATGGCCATGTATTCCACCCAGACCAAGGATTCTTGTGGTGGGCCAACGTGGGCGCCCTGCGGCAGGAGACTTCAGGTGAGGAAGAAAAGCCATCATATCTGACTTTGACCTTAGTGATGAGGCCTGGGTGGCTGCTTGGGGACCTCTACAACTGGCCAGAGTCTGTCCCTCCTCTCTCCACAGGGACTCTGACCCCTCCAGGTGAACTCAGGCCTGAGCCAAGATTCCCTCCCTCTTCTCCCCCTGCCATGGGCCAACAGGCTGAGCAGCTGGACTGTGACTCCCCTGCTGAGGCCTTTTCTGTTTCCATGGTGGAGGTCCTTCCCCCTGTTTGGTACCCTTCCCACCACCCCCTGTCCCCACTCCCGCCCCCACCCTGGCCTTGAGGCTGTCCAGCGCCTGGAGCAGGAGAGTTTGATCTGGAGCTGGTTTACATTTGGAAAAAACAACCATGTAGAAACACCGCCCACCCACTTCCCAAAGTTGAGCAGAATGAAGTCAGTGGGAGGCTGGGCCTCTTCCGTCCTCCTCCCCCACCCACCCAGGGCTCTCCACTCTGCCTAAAACCACGGTGGTGGTCTTCCCTCTGATTGTAACAGCAATTTCGGAAGCTCAAAAAAATTGTTTAAATTACATTCCACCCAGAACAGCCCCTGCTAACATTTGGTGAACAACTTGTTCACCAGTTGGTAGGCACTCAGTTCCAGGCCCGGTGCCAAGCTCTTTATCAGTTGCGAAGCATTCATCTTATTTACTGCTCACGGGATCCTTCTGCTAGCCCCAAATTACAGACTGGGAAAGTAAGGCCTGAACATCTGGAACGCAAACACAGTCTGCTTCACTGAGCCTCTACTACAAGCCTTCTGTGGGGGCTCCCAGGGGAATGGCTGGCCCAGCCCGAGGGGACCTCAGTGTTCTTGGCACATGGTAGGCATCTGTCTTTGTTGGGCAGTTGCATCAGAAGGATTGAGGACAGCTGGGAACACATCCTGTCTCTAGTGAACCTCGTGATTCTGTCGTCTGCCTGCCCCTCACCCAGCCTAACCCCTCTGAACCGGGGGCCCGAGCTGCACTTACTGCTCCCCGCTGCCCCCTGGATGGCCTGGACCAAGCAGCAGCTCCCAGAGCGGTGGCTCAGCAAACACGACTTGACTTGAGGCCAAGGCTCTTGAGGGCTGAGCAGTGTCCCCATGCACACTCCTGAAACACTTTGTCCCTTCGCTGTTCAGAAGGCATCATTTTGAGGAAGGCAGTGGCCGGTTTTTCAGAGTCAGCGAGTGGCCCTGCCAGCTGCTGAGCAGGGCAAGCTGAGAAGGGTGGCGTGCAGGTGTTGTTCTCTCTTTTTGTTTTTTTTTTTTGTTTTTTTTTTTTTTTCTTTTGAGACAGAGTCTCACTCTGTCACCCAGGCTGGAGTGAGTGCAGTGGCATGATCTCGGCTCACTGCAACCTCCACCTCCCGGGTTCAAGCAATTCTCCTGCCTCAGCCTCCCAAGTAGCTGGGACTACAGGCACGTGCTACCATGCCCGGCTAGTTTTTTGTATTTTTAGTAGAGACGGGGTTTCACTGTGTTAGCCAGGATGGTCTCGATCTACTGACCTCATGATCCACCCGCCTCGGCCTCCCGAAGTGCTGGGATTACAGGCGTGAGCCACCGCGCCCAGCCTGCGGGTGGTGTTCTGACCTCGGCTCCACTGTGGCAGGCCGACTTGAGATGCCAAGTAGCTTGGGCCTGAGGGTGGGTAACAGGAAGCATCTCTCTCCTCATCCCCTTCTTCCTACTAAGATACCCTATGTCTCCTACCTTCCTCTAAGCTGCCGACAGGTGCGTTAATTCTCTTCCATAATCCTCCCAGGACCTAGAGGGATCAGATCGGTGCTGGGAGGGGCCCACATAGTTCTCCCCAGGACTTCTTCCACCTTTGGAATGCCCATCACCTGGGGAAGGGAGGTGCCGCACATCCCCCAGACCAACCCTGCATCCCATTCTATCCAGATTGAGGCCTAGAGAGAGGCAGGCGTTCCTCAGAGTCACAGGGAATGGCGGTGCCTGGACTGGGACTCAGCCCAGCTGCTTGGCCTGACCCTCTCAGAGCATAGCTTCCCGGCACCTGGTAAGCAGTGGTAGGGGGTGGTTTCCAGAAAGAAACCCAGAGGGAGCAGATAAAATCCTTGGAGATGGGAAAGGGCAAATCCTGGATTAGTTGTGGAGGCGGGGGAGATTGGCCTGGAGGTCACAGGCTGATCTGGCTGTGTCTGGGGGAGGAGAGCTGGGTGGTGGGACCAGGTTTTCTCCGGGTAGGGAAGGGTTAAGTCCTCCCAGGCTCCTAAACTTTGTCCTCCCCACCCGGAGGGAGGCCGCACCTAGAAGCTGCCCAGTGCCCTGGCGTCTCCATGGCCTGCCTGAGCCCCTCACAGCTCCAGAAGGTAGGAGCCTGCAAGTGGGGACCGGGAGGGTCATGGCGGGGGGGGGGGGGAGGGGGGGGGGGGCGGCGGTCCCTGCCGGACCTTCAGTAGTCCCGGTGCCCAACCCACCCCCTGCCCCATTTTACCGAGGAGGAAAGTGAAGCCCAGAGGAGCGGGTTCCCAACCACAACCCCTCCTGACTTCTTCACACACAGCCCGGGGTGTCTAGATCACAGGACCCAGGGTGGGGTGGGTGGGGACGTGTGTTTTTGACCAAAAACGAGAGTAAACCCTCGGAAACCACTAGTTCAGCCCTGGGCAGGCGTCAGCAACGCTGGGGGGCGCAGCGCCCAGGAGGGGGTGGGGCCTGCGAGGGACCCAGGAGGGCCCATGTTCCTCCAATCACAAAAGGCTACCTCGTGTGACTTAGTGTGGCACAGCCTTTTAAAAAATCACTCGCCGGGCGCGGTGGCTCACGCCTGTAATTCCAGCATTTTGGGAGTCCGAGGCAGGTGGATCACCTGAGGTCGAGAGTTCAAGACCAGCCTGACCAATATGGAGAAACCCCCTCTCTACTAAAAATACAAAATTAGCTGGGGTGTGGCGCATGCCTGTAATCCCAGCTACTTCGGAGGCTGAGGCAGGAGAATCGCTTGAACCTGGGAGGCAGAGGTTGCGCTGAGCTGAGATCGCGCCATTGCACTCCAGCCTGGGCAAAAAGAGCGAAACTCTGTCTCAAAATTAATAATAATAATAATCACTCATACATTCTTACGCTGAGACTTAATATTTTCGTATACATCTCTAGAATCTTTGCTTCAAAGTCTGTTATAACAGCTACCACAAATCAAGTGCTGAACAAGTTTTTTTTGGGGGGGTGCCCAGCTCTGGTTTTTGTTTTTTGTTTTTTTTTGAGATGGAGTTTTGCTCTTTTTGCCCAGGCTGGAGTGCAACGGCACAATCTCAGCTCACCACAACCTCTGCCTCCTAGATTCAGACGATTCTCCTGCCTTAGCCTCCCAAAGCTGGGATTACAGGCATGTGCCACCACATCCGGCTAATTTTATATTTTTACTACAGATGGGATTTCACCATGTTGGCCAGGCTGGTCTTGAACTCCTGACCTCAAGTGATCCACCTGCCTCGGCCTCCCAAAGTGCTGGGATTACAGGCATGAGTCACCGTGCCCAGTCCTATTTTTATTTTTGTAGAGATGGGGTCTCACTTTGTTGCCCAGGCTGGTCCAAAACTCCTGGGCTAAAGCGATCCTCCTGCCTTGGCCTTCCAAAGTGCTGGGACAACAAGGTGTGAGCCACCATGCCCAGCCTGCCACGTTCAATAAAGGAGGCTGTACTGCTATCCACATTTGGTAGCCTGAGGGCCAGAGAAAGGAGGGTACTTACTTGGTCAAGTTCTCACAATGACCAGATAATAATTTATAGCCAGTCTTTGAGAGGAAATATGTTTCTACATTATTTTTATCAGCTATATTGTGTTCCAGATAGATAAACTATACTTTGCTGAACTAATCCCCTTGCACTGAGCATTTAGATTACTCCCCACTTAGTGCTGTCATTAAACGAAGCTCAGCGAATATCCCCATATGTATATGTATATCTTTGATCCCCTATTGCATAATCTTGCTAAAACAATTCCTAGCTGTGGCTCACGTCTGTAATCCCAGTCCACTTTGTGATGCCAAGGTGGGAGGATCGCTTGTGCCCAGGAGTTCAAGACCAGCTTGGGCAATATAGCAAGACCCCTTCTCTAAAAAAAAAAAAAAAAAAAAAAATTGACCAGGCGCGGTGGCTCACGCCTGTAATCCCAGCACTTTGGGAGGCCTAGGCAGGTGAATCACCTGAGCTCAGGAGTTGGAGACCAGCCTGGCCAACATGGCAGAACCCTATCTTTACTAAAAATACAAAAATTTAGCCAGGCATGGTGGCACACGCCTGTAATCCCAGCTACTCGGAAGTCTGAGGCTGGAGAATCACTTGAACTCGGGAGGCAGAGTTTGCAGTGAGCTGAGATCATGCTGCTGCACTCCAGCCTGGTCAACAGAGCAAGACTGTGTCTCAAAAATGAAATAAAATAAAAATAAAATAAATAAAATAAAATTAGCCAGGCGTCGTGGTGTGCACGTGTAGTCCCAGCTACTCGGGAGACTGAGGTAGGAGGATTGCTTGAGCCCGAGAAGTTCAAGGCTGCAATGAGCTATGATCACATCATTGCTCTCCAGCCTGGGTGACAGAGAGAGACCCTGTCTCTTAAAAAATAAAATAAAAAACCCAAAAGAAAAGGGCTGGGCATGGTAGCTCATGCCTGTAATCCCAGCATTTTGGGAGTCCGAGGTGGGTGGATCACCTGAGGTCAGGAGTTTGAGACCAGACCAGCCTGGCCAACATGGTGAAACCTCGTCTCTACTAAAAATACAAAAATTAGCCAGGCGTGGTGGCACATGCCTATAATCCCAACTACTCAGGAGGCTGAGGCAGGAGAATCGCTTAACCCTGAGAGGTAGAGGTTGTAATGAGCTGAGATCATGCCATTGCATTTCAGCCTGGGCAACAAGAGTGAGACTCCGTCTCAAAAAAAAAGAAAAAAGAAAAGAAAAGAAAGGAAAAAAAGAATTCCTAGCAGTGTATTTGTGTATTTACTGGATCAAGGGTATGCTGCACAGGTTGCCGTTGGTTGGCCCAATTCCCAAGGAGGCACTTTTCAGTTTGATACCGATGTGATTAATTCCTAACATGCAAAGCTGAGGGGCCCATGCTGGGTGGTCATGAATGGTGTGTGGAAGCCAGAACTGGGATCCCATGGTAGGGGAAGGGGTGTCCTTAACTGGAAACTAGCCTCTTTGTGGGTTTGTGCAGTAGGTGACTTTCTTTTCTTTTCCTTTTTTCTTTTTTCTTTTTTTTTTTGAGATGAAGTCTTGCTTGGTCTTCCAGGCTAGAGTGCAGTGGCGTGATCTCGGCTCACTGCAACCTCTGCTTGCTGGGTTCAAATGATTCTCCTGCCTCAGCCTCCCGAGCAGCTGGGATTACAGGCGCCCATCACCACACCTGGCTAATTTCTGTATTTTTAGTAGAGACAGGGTTTCACCATGCTGGCCAGGCTGGTCTCCAACTCCTGACCTCAAGCGATCCACCTACCTTGGCCTCCCAAACTATTGGGATTATAGGCATGAGCCACCGTCCCTGCAGTAGATGACTTTCAGTGTCCCTGTTGGGGCTAAAACTTGGTAACGCTCTGCAGGCAAATGTGCAGATATTCGCTCTCTCCTTATCTCTCTCAAGAACCTCAGAATAGCAGGACCAGAAGCAAATCAGAAGAAGTCATCTGCTTCCCCTCCATGGCTACTACTGCGCTCAAGATGGAACCCAGCTCCCAGCCTGGCCCAGCCCCTGCCACTCTCCCACCTCCTCTTCCACCCCTCCCCTCACTCTGCCCTATCCATTCCCAATTCCTTATGTTCCTCCCAAAGTCAAGGGCTTCTCCTCTTCTCCTCTCTTTTCTTTTCTTTTCTCTTTTTTTGAGATGGAGTTTCACTCTTGTTGACCAGGCTGGAATACAATGGCATGATCTTGGCTCACTGCAACCTCCACCTCCTGAGTTCAAGCTATTCTCCTGCCTCAGCCTTCCGAGGAGTTGGGATTACAGGCACATGCCATCACACCTGGCCAAGTTTTTGTATTTTTTAGCAGAGACGGGGTTTCACCATGTTGGTCAGGCTGGTCTGGAACTCCCGACCTCAGGTGATCCACCTGCCTTGGCCTCCCAAAGTGCTGGGATTACAGGCATGAGCCGCCATGCCCAGCCTCCTTTTTCTTTCTTTCTTTCTTTTTTTTTTTTTTTTTGAGATGGAGTCTCATCGGTTGCTCAGGTTGGAGTGCAGTGGTGTGATCTCGGCTCACTGCAACCTCCGCCTCCTGGGTTCAAGTGATTCTCCTGCCTCAGCCTCCCAAGTAGCTGGGACTACAGGCATGCACCACCATGCCCAGCTGATTTTTGTATTTTTAGTAGAGATGAGGTTTCACCATGTTGGCCAGGATGGTCTTGAACTCCTGACCGCAAGTTATTGCCCACCTCAGCCTCCCAAAGTGCTGGGATTATAGGATGAGTCACTGCACCCGGCCTAACTACTTTTTCTTTCATTCAAGCAGCCAATATTGACTGCTCTTTGCTGGGTGCCAGACTCCATGCCTGGGGTTGGGGACAGGGCAGCAAACAGGATACCTGGTCCCACCTTCACACAGCTACACGGTTGAGGGAAGGGACAGACAGGAGCATCTGCAGACTGGGGAAGCCTGAGTCTCAATCCTGCCTGCAGTTCCAACAGGATGGATTCCTGGTGCTGGAAGGATTCTTGTCTGCAGAAGAGTGTGCGGCCATGCAACAGAGGATTGGTGAGATAGTGGCTGAAATGGATGTTCCTCTCCACTGCCGCACAGAATTCTCCACCCAGGAAGAGGAGCAGCTTCGAGCCCAGGCATGTGTCTGGGGCACTTAGAGGGTGGGATGTGGCCTTTGAGGGAGGGCTTGGTCCCCGGCCAGAGCAGCAGCGTAGAAGGGAGAATCCGAAGGCTCCGAGGTGTCAGGCCAAGCCCCTTACACACCTTTCCCTCACTTCTCACTGGGAAGTTATGTTATCAAGTAGGCTTTATAGTCCTTTTTTTTTTTTTTCTTTTTTCTTTTTTTTAAAACAGAGTCTCACTCTGTTGCCCAGGCTGGAGTTCAGTAGCGTGATCTCAGCTCACTGCAACCTCCCCAACTCCCGGGTTCAAGTGATTCTCCTGCCTCAGCCTCCTGAGTAGCTGGGATTACAGGCATGTGCCACCAGGCCTGGCTAATTTTTGTATTTTTACTAGAGACAGGGTTTCTTTTTTTTTTTTTTTTTTTTTGAGACGGAGTCTCGCTCTGTCACCCAGGCTGGAGTGCAGTGGCCGGATCTCAGCTCACTGCAAGCTCCGCCTCCCGGGTTTACGCCATTCTCCTGCCTCAGCCTCCCAAGTAGCTGGGACTACAGGCACCTGCCACCTCGCCCGGCTAAGTTTTTTTGTATTTTTAGTAGAGACGGGGTTTCACTGTGTTAGTCAGGATGGTCTCGATCTCCTGACCTCGTGATCCGCCCGTCTTGGCCTCCCAAAGTGCTGGGATTACAGGCTTGAGCCACCGCGCCCGGCCGAGACAGGGTTTCATCATGTTGGTCAGGCTGGTCTCGAACTTCCGACCTCAGGTGATCCACCCACCTCGGTCTCCCAAAGTGCTGAGATTACAGGCTATTATCCCATTAGACAGGTGGGGAAAATGAGGTTCAGATCACTTGCCCCAAGCCACACAGTTAGTAGTGGACAGAGTCAGGATTTCAACCCAGATCTGTCTGATACCAAGTCCCTGCTGTTCCCAGCTTAGGTTTACTTCCTGTTCTCCAGCCACCAAAGGCCACTTTGTGGCCAGCCGCCTGGAATGAGCCCAGTGGTCTGGATGACCCCCACCTATGTAACTGTTATCCCCCATGAGACTAGGAACTCAGATTTTCTCCCCCCAGTGACCGAATAGGTCACATGATAGGTCCCAGTACAGTTTGCAATGGGTAAATTGAAGACTCTGGGGTCTCCCACACGGTTCTCTTGACCCTTCCTACTTGGAGTTTATTATGAGCCTGCTTGGGCCTGGGCCAGGCGGGATCCTGGCACTCACGCTGAGGAGCACCTGCCATCTGGTGGGCATAAGCAGAACTACAACAGCCGGAAGCCATCCCAGGGAATGGGGAGAAAGGGGTCTTGAGAAGGAGAAAGAACCGGTTAAGGAATGACAGTTTCCTCCAAAAAGCTGGTCTCATTGCTGCACGGCTACCTTCCTTTCGGGGGGATATTGGGGGAAGCAGAGACAGGTCCTGCAGCCAGAGACAGGCAGGTCACTCAAGGGTTCCCAGGAGTAAGAAGGGCCAAATCCTGTGCCCTCCAAACTGCCTTCAGAGACTAACGGGTTATGGGGTGGGAAGAACATGAGAATAAAGTTGATATATTGGCTGGGCACAGTGACTCACGCCTGTAATCCCAGCACTTTGGGAGGCTGAGGCAGGCGGATCACCTGAGGTCAGGAGTTTGAGACCAGCCTGGGCAACATGGTGAAACACTGTTTCTACTAAAAACATAAAAATTAGCCAGGCCTGGTGGTGAGTGCCTGTAATCCCAGCTACTTAGGAGAATCCCTTGAACCCAGGAAGCAGAGGTTGCGGTGGGCTGAGATCATGTCACTGCACTCCAACCTGGGCAACAGAGCAAGACTCCTGTCTCAAAAAAAAAAAAAAAAATGCTGATATATCTTGGTTTAAAATAGGTGCAAAGAAAAGAGATTGGCATGGTACCTAGCACTCAGTAACATCCTCAATATTCACTCTTGATATTGTGAGAAAAAAAAAGATCAGTGGGCGTCCTGTCTCATTCTCTTGGGTTACCTCCAGCTTTCCTTGTCTGAGCTATTTTACAACACTGTAAGTTGGATAAAACTGATAATAATGCACATGATACTTGTCCAAGTAGGGGAATCAGTGCCACTCTGTTCCAGTCACGTTACCGTGAACTGGGTCCTAGGGAATGCAATTATTGCCCTGCGGATAGAACAGTTGGGCAGCTGGGTATTGTGGCTCATGCCTGTAATCCCAGCACTTTGGGAGGCCAAGGAGGGAGGATTGCATGAGCCCAGGAGTTCGAAACCAGCCAGGTCAACAAAGTGAGACCCTGTCTCTACAAAAAAGTTTTTTTTTTTTTTTAATTTTTATTTATTTATTTATTTATTTATTTTTTTGAAACAGAGTCTCGCTCTGCCGCCCAGGCTGGAGTGCAGTGGAGTGATCTTGGCTCACTGCAAGCTCCGCCTCCCAGGTTCACGCCATTCTTCTGCCTCAGCCTCCCGAGTAGCTGGGACTACAGGCGCCCTCCACCTCGCCCGGCTAGTTTTTTTGTATTTTTTAGTAAAGACGGGGTTTCACCGTGTCAGCCAGGATGGTCTCGATCTCCTGACCTCGTGATCCGCCCGTCTCGGCCTCCCAAAGTGCTGGGATTACAGGCTTGAGCCACCGCTCCCGGCCTACAAAAAAGTTTTTAAAAATTAGCTGAGCATGGTGGTATATGCCTGTGGTCCCAGCTACATGGGAGGCTGAGGCCGAAGGATCACTTGGGGCCAGGAGGTTGAGGCTGCAGTGAGCTATGATCATGCCACTGCACTCCAGTCTGGGTGGGTGATAGAGACCCTGTCTCAAAAAAAAAAAAAAAAAAAAGAACAGTTTGCATCTATCTCTAAATTCATTTCAAGGGCCGGGAATGGTGGCTTACACCTGTAATCCCAGCACTTTGGGAGGCTGAGACAGGCAGATTGCTGGAGGTCAAGAGTTCGAGACTAGCCTAGGGAACGTGATGAAACCCGGTCTCTACCAAAAATACAAAAATTAACTGGGCGTGGTTGTAGGCGCCGGTGGTCCCAGCTACTTGGATGGCTGAGGCAGGAGAATTGCCTGAACCCTGGAGGGAGAGGTTACAGTGAGCTGAGATCGTGCCATTCACTCCAGCTCGGGTGACAGAGCAAGATTCTATCTCAAAAAAAAAAAAAAAAAATTTGTTTCAGTATTCCTTAGTATCTACATACATGTGTGTGTAATTCTTGGAATTATCCTTTGAACCAATTGTAACATCTTACTGGTTCCCTTGTGAAATAACGAATTCAGTAAAATCGTTGACATATGCTTAGCATCATTACCTGTAATATTTTTACTGTCCAGGCATGGTGGCTCAAGCCTATAATCCCAGCACTTTGTGAGGCCAAGGCAGCGGGCAAATCGCTTGAGCTCAGGAGTTTGAGACCAGCCTGGGCAACATGGTAAAACCCTGTCTCTCTTTTTTTTTTTTTTTTTTGAGACGGAGTCTCGCTCTGTCGCCCAGGCTGGAGTGCAGTGGCCGGATCTCAGCTCACTGCAAGCTCCGCCTCCCTGGTTCACGACATTCTCCTGCCTCAGCCTCCCGAGTAGCTGGGACTACAGGCGCCCACCACCTCACCTGGCTAGTTTTTGTATTTTTTAGTAGAGACGGGGTTTCACCGGGTTAGCCAGGATGGTCTCGATCTCCTGACCTCGTGATCCACCCATCTTAGCCTCCCAAAGTGCTGGGATTACAGGCTTGAGCCACCGTGCCCAGCCTATTATTTACTTTTTTTTTTTTTTTTTTTTTGAGACAGAGTCTCGCTCTGTCGCCCAGGCTGGAGTGCAGTGGCCGGATCTCAGCTCACTGCAAGCTCCGCCTCCCGGGTTTACGCCATTCTCCTGCCTCAGCCTCCCGCGTAGCTGGGACTACAGGCGCCTGCCACCTCGCCCGGCTAGTTTTTTGTATTTTTTTAGTAGAGACGGGGTTTCACCGGGTTAGCCAGGATGGTCTCGATCTCCTGACCTCGTGATCCGCCCTTCTCAGCCTCCCAAAGTGCTGGGATTACAGGCTTGAGCCACCGCGCCCGGCCTTATTATTTACTTTTAAAAATTTTTTTGAGATGGAGTCTCACGCTGTCACCTGGGCTGGAGTGCAATGGTGCGATCTCAGCTCACTGCAACCTCCACCTCCCGGGTTCAAGCGATTCTCCTGCCTCAGCCTCCCGAGTAGCTGAGATTACAGGCGCCTGCCACCACACCCGGCTAATTTTTTGTATTTTTATTTTTATTTTTTCCTGAGACGGAATTTTGTTCTCGTTGCCCAGGGTGGAGTGCAATGGTGCGATCTCGGCTCACCGCAACTTCCGCCTCCCAGGTTCAAGCGATTCTCCTACCTCAGCCTCCCGAGTAGCTGGGATTACAGGCATGCGCCACCATGCCCAGCTAATTTTGTATTTTTAGTAGACACAGGGTTTCTCCATGTAGGTCAGGCTGGTCTTGAACCCCTGACCTCAGATGATCCGCCCGCCTCAGCCTCCCAAAGTACTGGAATTACAGGCGTGAGCCACCACACCTGGTCAGTTGTATTATTATTACCTTTTTTTTTTTTTTTTTTTTTTGAGACAGAGTCTTACTCTGTTGCCCAGGCTGGAGTGCAGTGGCCTGATCTCGGCTCACTGCAAGCTCTGCCTCCTAGGTTCACGCCATTCTCCTGCCTCAGCCTGCCAAGTAGCTGGGACTACAGGTGCCTGCCACTGTGCCCGGCTAATTTTTTGTATTTTTTTAGTAGAGACGGGGTTTCATCGGTGTTAACCAGGATGGTCTCGATCTCCTGACCTCGTGATCCGTCCGCCTCGGCCTCCCAAAGTACTGGGATTACAGGTGTGAGCCACTGAGCCCAGCCTTCTGCTTTTTTTGAGACAGAGTTTCACTCTGTCGCCCAGGCTGGAGTGCCGTAGTGCAATCTCGGCTCACTGCAACCTCTGCCTCCCAGGTTCAAGCGATTCTCCTGCCTCAGCCTCCTGAGTACCTGGGACTACAGGTGCCCACCACGCCCAGCTAATTTTCGTATTTTTAGTAGAGACTAAGTTTCACCATGTTGGCCAGGCTGGTCTCGGAACTCCTGGCCTCAAGTGATCTGCCGCCTAAGCCTCCCAAAGTGGTGGGATTACAGGTGTGAGTCCTTAAGCCCGGCCATTATTATTCCTTTTTTACAGATGAGAAAATCAAGTCTTGGTGACATAAAACCAGGGGCCCAAGGCTACCAGGGAACCAGCCCTGTACCACTCTAGCATCCATGTTCTGAATCACAGTATAGTGAGGTTCCCAAGAAATTCCGTGTTTGCATCTTTGGGGTGTGCTTCCAGGCACTTGAAGTTCCGGCTCACTGTCTGTGCCGTAGTGGACAAGTTTGAGAAGCCCCCAGGCGGTCTGTAACCCTGTGGCGGTAGGAAGTTTCTGAATCCACCTCCCTCTTTGCCAGGCCCAGCTCTGACCCTGAGATGCTATCTCAATCCTCTGATGTCCCCTTTCCACAGGGCAGCACAGACTATTTCTTGAGCAGTGGTGACAAGATTCGATTCTTCTTTGAGAAAGGCGTTTTTGACGAGAAAGGTTTGGAGCTGGGGCCCTAGAGCTGGGCAGGAGCCATGGTGAGGGTAGGCTGGACTCGGGGATCTGCTCCCAGGGATGGAAGAGTGCTGAGGCCAGCTGCCCATGGAAGGCTAGACACCAGTTCTCTGCCTTTATCTGTTCTTTGTGCCACAGGAAATTTCCTGGTCCCTCCGGAGAAATCCGTCAACAAAATTGGCCACGGTGAGCAGGGGCTTGGGGGTGCAGGAAAGAAGATGGGGGAACTGGCTGGGAGTGGTGGCTCACACTTGTAATCCTAACACATACTTTGAGAAGTCGAGGCAGGTGGATCACTTGAGGTCAGGCGTTCAAGACCAGCCTGGCCAACATAGAAAAAATTAGGTGACTGTAGTGGCGCACACCTGTAGTCCCAGCTACTCAGGAGGCTGAGGCAGGAGAATCGCTTGAACCGGGGAGGCAGATGTTGCAGTGAGCCAAGATTGTGCCATTGCACTCCAGCTTGACTGGGTGACAGAGACAGTGCGCCCCTGTTCAAAAAAAAAAAAAAAAAAAAGAATGGGGAAACTGAAGCCTGAAGAATTTAGGAGCCTTAATGAAAGCCCATAGTGGCTGGGCTTGGTGGCTCACGCCTGTAATCCCAGCACTTTGGGAGGCCAAGGTGGGCAGATAACCTGAGGTCGGGAGTTCAAAACCAGCCTGACCAACATGGAGAAACCCCATCTCTACTAAAAATACAAAATTAGCCGAACATGGTGGCACATGCCTCTAATTCCAGCTACTCGGGAGGCTGAGGCGGGAAAATAGCTTGAACCCAGGAGGTGGAGGTTGCAGTGAGCCGATATCGCACCATTGCACTCTAGCCTGGGCAACAAGAGTAAAACTCTGTCTCAAAAAAAAAAAAAAGAAAAAAATAAAGCCCATAGTAAGTTAGTGGTCGGGTGAATGGCATTTGTGGCTGCAGGCTCCCCTCTGGTCTTCAGCCCCTCTGCTAATCATGACACTGCTGCCACAGCACTGGGGATAGGGGGTCACCTGATTCCCCCCAACAGATGGGCATGTGCAGGCTCTTCCACTCTCTACTGCCTGGCCTGGGGGAGCTCCTGGGTCCAGTGCTCCCTGGAGCCACCCTAAGGGGCATCTGACCTGCTGACAGGGTCCCTATTCTGACACCCCAAAGTCAAGTAAGAAAACCCTCATTTTCTTTCTTTAGGATCATACATTATAATTTGTGTTGTAGAATGCTTATTTATTTTGTAAAATAAAATTGAGATGAGGTCTCGTTATGTTGCCTAGGCTAGTCGAGGCTCAAGTGGTCCTCCTGCCTTGGCCTCCCAAAATGCTGGAATTATAGGCATAAGCTACTATACTGGAAAGCTTATTGTTAAACCTGAAGTTATATCATGGTAGGCTTGTAGACAAGTTGTGGTAAAATACATGTAAGATTTACCATACCATGATAACCCCTTTAAAGTACGTAACTCGGTCGGGCATGGTGGCTCACGTCTGTAATCCCAGCACTTTGGGAGGCCAAGGCAGGGGGATCACAAGGTCAGGAGTTTGAGACCAGCCTGGCCAATATAGTGAAACCCCATCTCTACTAAAAATACAATAATTAGCTGGGAATGGTGGCGCACGCCTGTAGTCCCAGCTGCTTAGGAGGCAGAGGCAGGAGAATTGCTTGAATCCAGGAGGTGAGGGTTGCCGTGAGCTGAGATTGTACCACTGCACTCCAACCTGGGTGACAGAGCGAGACTCCATCTCAAAAAAAAAAAAAAAAAAAAAAAGTACGTAGCTCAGTGGCATTAAATGCATTCAATCTTATGTTTATGACAATGAGGGACTATCCCATGCCAGGCCTTGGGCTGTCCCTGCCCATTCATTAGCCCATTGAGTCCCACAGCAGCCCTGCCTCCCAGGTGCTTCTAATCCTCATTTGACAGAAGAGGAAACTGAGGCTCGCAGGAGAGAAATGGTTACCCGAGGTCACACAGAGCAAATGGTGGCACCGAGATTGCTGCACGTGATTGGCGCCAAAGAGCCCTTAGTCATCTGTGAGGGGTTGGACTGAGCTTCCCAGCTTCCCAGAATGTCAAGGATAAGGGCATGGGTGGCATAGGGCCTGGGTGGGGGAAAGGCTCCCGTGGAGCCCATTACTCGGTTGTAAACAGGCAGAAGGGTTAATGCATACAAAATAGGTGAGAATGTCAAAGTGAGCCTGAGTGTGGGTGCCCAGAGCTGGGTGTGGAGGGACACGTGGGCCTGAGATGGCGCTGACAGCCTCCTTCTGTCCCGCAGCTCTGCACGCCCACGACCCTGTCTTCAAGAGCATCACGCACTCCCCCAAGGTGCAGGTGAGCAGAGGTAGGGGTGAGGGCCAGGAGGCTGGGCCATGTGTGGCAGGCTGGCAGCATGACCTTTGCCCCCCTCCAGACCTTGGCCAGAAGTCTGGGCCTCCAGATGCCCGTGGTGGTGCAGAGCATGTACATCTTTAAGGTGAGCTCCTTGTCCTGGCCTCAGTTTACCATCTGTAAAATGGGCAGACTGCTCATACCAAGCCCTTCTGTACAATGGGCCAAAAGTTGCTGGAATTATTATGTTGGTGGGAGAACATGGAAAATCGGTCTCCTCTGGCTAAAGCACCTGGAACTTAGTTGATGCTGTTAAAATTTGGTGGTAGGGGCTGGGCGTGGTGGCTCATGCTTGTAATCCCAGCACTTTGGGAGGCTGAAGCGGGCAGATCACTTGAAGTCAGGAGTTCGAGATTAGCCTGGCCAACATGGAGAAACCCCATCTCTACTAAAAATACAAAAATTAGCCAGGCATGGTGGCACACACCTGTAGTCCCAGCTACTCGGGAGGCTGAGGCAGGAGAATTGCTTGAACCCAGGAGGTGGAGGTTACAGTGAGTGGAGATCACGCCAATGCACTCCAGCCTGGGTGACAGAGCAAGGCTCCATCTCAAAAAAAAAAAAAAAAATTTGGCGGGGCGTGGTGGCTCACGCCTGTAATCCCAGCTCTCAGGGAGGCAGAGGTGGGAGGATTGCTTGAGCCCAGGAGTTCGAGATCTGCCTGGGCAATATAGCGAGACCCTGTTCTCCACAAAAAGGAAGAAAAAAAAAAAGACAAAAAAAAAATTTGGTGGTAGGAGGGAGGGTCATCCCCAGGCCTCCCTCGACCTCCCTCCTCCCTTCTTTGGCAATTGAAATGTTGTGCTCCCAGCTTTCAAGGCTCAGCTCAGTGCCACCACCTTTAAGAAGCCTTCCAGAACACCTGAGAAAAGAAGGACCCGTCTGACTCTGGGGCTGGAAGGCTCAACTGCTGGCCTGCGTCCTAGCCTCTCCCTCCAGTCCTTGCCCCGCTCTGCTTTGTGATCTTGTTAGGCATGTGTGTGCTTGCACATGCTAGGAGCTCGTTGGGCAGGGGGGATTTTCTTTTTGCATCCCTCCTGGGGTTGGCACACGGTAGCTGCTCAGTAGCTGGGTGTTGAGGTGGAATTCTGAGAGGAAAATGCCTGTGGCCAGGGCAGCAGCATCCTGCGACTCTCAGAGCAAGCCCAGCTCCTCTCTGCTCTCCTCTGTCCTCACCAGGCTTTTCCTCTCTCTTGCAGCAACCTCACTTTGGCGGTGAAGGTGAGCTGAGAGCTATGGGCCCCTGAAAAGGCCATGGGTGGGATATCTAAGACCGTGGTGGTTCTCAGATCTTTAGAAGGAGGGAATGCCTTGCTCCTGTCTGCTGTAGGAGCCTGGGCCGGAGAGGAGGAACCGGCTTCCATTCCTTCCTCTGAAAGCGGATTGGGAGGGAAACCTTGTGTCTTTGGCATAGTGGGTCCTGAACCTGCCACCAACCCCAGCTAGTTAAAAATACAGATTTCCGGCCGGGCGCGGTGGCTCAAGCCTGTAATCCCAGCACTTTGGGAGGCCGAGACGGGCGGATCAGGAGGTCAGGAGATTGAGACCATCCTGGCTAACCCGGTGAAACCCCATCTCTACTAAAAAAAATACAAAAAACTAGCCGGGCAAGGTGGCGGGCGCCTGTAGTCCCAGCTACTCGGGAGGCTGAGGCAGGAGAATGGCGTGAACCTGGGAGGCGGAGCTTGCAGTGAGCTGAGATCCGGCCACTGCACTCCAGCCTGGGCGACAGAGCGAGACTCTGTCTCAAAAAAAAAAAAAAAAAAAAATACAAATTTCCTAGGCCAGGCGTGGTAGCTCATGCCTGTAATCCCAGCACTTTGGGAGGCAGAGGTGGGCCGATCACCTGAGGTCAGGAATTCGAGACCAGCCTGGCCAACATGTTGAAACCCCATCTCTACTAAAAATAGAAAAAGTAGGTGGGTATAGTAGCGCACACCTGCAGTCCTAGCTACTCAGGAGGCTGAGGCAGGAGAATCGCTTCAACCCAGAGGCGGAGGTTGCAGTGAGCCGAGATCACACCACTGCACTCCAGCCTGGACAACAGAGTAAGACTCTGTCTCAAAAACAAACAAACAAAAACACCAAACCAAAATAAACAAACAAAAAAACAGATTCCTGGGCTAGTCGCTGAGATCTTGAGCCAGTAGGGCTGCATGGGCGTGGGAATTCTTTTTTTTTTTTTTTTTTTGAGACAGAGTCTCGCTCTGTCGCCCGGGCTGGAGTGCAGTGGCCGGATCTCAGCTCACTGCAAGCTCCGTCTCCCAGGTTTATGCCATTCTCCTGCCTCAGCCTCCCGAGTAGCTGGGACTACAGGCGCCCGCCACCTCGCCCAGCTAGTTTTTTTGTATTTTGTAGTAGAGACGGGGTTTCACCGTGTTAGCCAGGATGGTCTCGATCTCCTGACCTCGTGATCCGCCCGTCTCAGCCTCCCAAAGTGCTGGGATTACAGGCTTGAGCCACCGCGCCTGGCCTAGTTTTTTGTATTTTTTTAGTAGAGACGGGGTTTCACCATGTTAGCCAGGATGGTCTCGATCTCCTGAGCTCGTGATCTGCCCGCCTCGGCCTCCCAAAGTGCTGGGATTACAGGCTTGAGCCACCGCGCCCGGCCCTTTTTTTTTTTTTTTTTTTTTTTTGAGACAGATTTTCATTCTTGTCACCCAAGCTAGAATGCAATGGCACAATCTTGGCTCACTACAACCTCCGCCTTTCTGGTTCAAGTGATTCTCCTGCCTCAGCCTCTCAAGTAGCTGGTATTACAGGTGTCCACCACCACGCCCAGCTAATTTTTTGTATTTTTAGTAGAGACGGGGGTTCCACCATGTTGGCCAGGCTGGTCTCGAACTCCTGACCTCAGGTGATCCACCTGCCTCAGCCTCCCAAAGTGCTAGGATTACAGGGATGAGCCACCACGCCCAGCCCTGGAATCTGTGTTTCTAACAAGTTTCCTGGAGGAGGACTCCAGGAAAATTGCTGATCTAGTTCCACACCCTACCCCATGCAGTCACCCTTTACAGCCTCCCTGGTAGGTGATTATCCACTTCTGTTCAAATACCTCTGGTGACAGGGAGCTCACCCCGTCTCAGGAAGCCCTTTCCTTCCTTGCACGAGCCCACGTTGGCCTCCTTGTGACCACCCCCTTCTTCCACCATTCAGCCTGTATGCAGTTCCCCAAAGGGATGACCATCCCCACCCTTAGCCTTCTCTGCCTGAGTCCAGCTCTCCCAGTTCCTTCCACCATTCCTCTCCCAAATGTTTCAAAGCCCCTTCCATTTCAAACGTTCCTTTGGAGGTCTGTCTTAAAGTTTGGTGTTCAGAAAACACGCAGTTGCCCGGGAAGGAAGGAGGTGAGACAGGAGCCTGTTTATTCTGTTGTTGAGGAGCACGTTCCTTTGTTTGGTGGTTCCGCATCCTAACTGTGCCCCAGCATCATTGGGGGAGGTTTTTAAAAACTTGGATGCTGGCCAGGAGCGGTGGTTCACACTTGTAATCCCAGCACTTTGGGAGGCTGAGTGGGGAGATCACCTAAGGTCAGGAGTTCAAGACCAGCCTGGCCAACATGGTGAAACCCTATCTCTACTAAAAATACGAAAATTAGCCGGGCGTGGTGGTGCATGCCTGTAATCCCAGCTACTCGGGAGGCTGAGGCAGGAGGATCGCTTGAATCCTGGAGGTGGAGGTTGCAGTGAGCCAAGATCACGCCACTGCACTCCAGCCTGGGCGACAGAGCCAGACTCTGTCTCAAAAAAAAAATAATAATAAAGAAATGTGGATGCCTGATCATAGCATCTCCCCGCTTTGCACCCAACTTCCCAATCTTTTTTTTTTTTTTTTTGAGAGAGAGTCTCTCTCTGTCACCCAGACTGGAGTGCAGTGGCGCAATCTTGGCTCACTGAAAGTTCTGCCTCCCGAGTTCAAGCAATTCTCCTGTCCCAGCCTCCCAAGTAGCTGGGATTATAGGTGCCCCCCACCACACCCGGCTAATTTTTGTATTTTTAGTAGAGACAGGGTTTCACCATGTTGGCCAGGCTGGTCTTAAATTGCTGACCTCAGGTGATCCAACCGCCTCGGCCTCCCAAAGTGCTGAGATTATAGGTGTGAGCCACCGCGCTAAGCTCTAGCTTCCCAAACTTATGCCACTGGGTGAACCATCTGGTGGCTGGGGGCCACTTGTCCCTGGTTAAGAAGGGTGGCTTGAGTTATCTCACTGGAATTAAACAATAGCGCTACTTTATATCAAGCAGTTACATGGTTGGGCCCTAAGCACTTTTCTTTTTTTTTTTTTTTTTTTTTTTTTGAGACGGAGTCTCGCTCTGTCGCCCAGGCTGGAGTGCAGTGGCGCGATCTCAGCTCACTGCAAGCTCCGCCCCCCGGGTTCCCGCCATTCTCCTGCCTCAGCCTCCCGAGTAGCTGGGACTACAGGCGCCCGCCACCTCGCCCGGCTGTTTTTTTGTACTTTTTTTAGTAGAGACGGGGTTTCACCGGGTTAGCCAGGATGGTCTCGATCTCCTGACCTCGTGATCCGCCCGTCTCGGCCTCCCAAAGTGCTGGGATTACAGGCTTGAGCCACCGCGCCCGGCCCCTAAGCACTTTTCATACATCATCTCATAAAATCCTCTAGCACCCTGTGAGGTAGGTTGTTGTTGGAGCCACTTTACAGTTTAGGAAGTTGAAGCTTTGAGAGGTGAAATCGCTTTGCCTTAGAGTCCTGGGCCAGGAAGTGATGAGATTCTGACCAATCGTGGGAAGGCTGGCCCTGAAGAGCACCCAGAGGACTGAGGAGGGGGTAATGAGGCCAAGGTGAGGTGGGACCAGGCAAAAGGATGGGCTTCTCACTCCCCGTGGACCTGCTGTAGTCTCCCCTCATCAGGACGCCTCCTTCCTGTACACGGAGCCCCTGGGCCGGGTGCTGGGCGTATGGATCGCAGTGGAGGACGCCACGCTGGAGAACGGCTGTCTCTGGTTCATCCCTGGCTCCCACACCAGTGAGGAACCCTGTCTCTTCTGCCCACTTCGGACTCCCCACCCGCTAGGGAGAGGGACCCCGAGAAAGAAGGAGTTTAAGGCTCTCTATCTTGGCCTGCAGGGGGCGTGTCAAGAAGGATGGTCCGGGCCCCTGTTGGCTCAGTGCCTGGCACCAGCTTCCTCGGGTCAGAGCCAGCCCGGGATAACAGCCTCTTTGTGCCCACCCCAGTGCAGAGAGGTAGGCAGATGCAGAGGGCAGAGAGGCAGGGGGCTGAGTCCATCCGTCTGTGCCTGCTCGACTACCCGACATCCAAGAGGTTGCCCTCGGGGTCATCTGAGGGCAGTGAAGTCACAGAAAGAGGAGGGCTGGATGGGGGCTGGGAAGTCAGGAAGCAGCATGTTTTCCTGCAAGCTGACCCAGATCACGCTAGAATCCACACTCGGCTACTTATAGGCTGTTTCTCTGGGCAAATGACTGACTCCCTGAGCCTGAATGTCCCCAAACGTGAAGTGGGAAGTCAGTGAGATGATAAATACGTGGATACAGAGTCTGCCTAGTGCATGGCCACTGCTCAACCAATGTCGGCTGTTGGGCGGGTCCTTTCTCTTACGAAAAGGGAAACACCGGAGAGGTCCCAGTGGACTGGCACAGTGCAGAGGGCTTCTGCCTGATCCTGCAAAGACCTCTGGAGGGCAGGCCCTTCCTAAGGCTTGCCAAGGCCACAGTCCACAGCAGAGGGGACTCGATCCTAGAGGAACTGGAATCTCAGCAGCTTAGCTTCCGACCCTGTGGGAGGCTGCAGGTGCATGAGCTTTCAGGGAAGGGAATGGGGATGGATGGGGGCCACAAAACGGCTGGAGGGAGGAGGGCCCGTGTCCCTTCCTGCCCTGGGGACGGAGGATGTGGCACTGGTGGGTTCCTGACCTGCTTGTGTCTCTGCCAGGGGCCCTGGTCCTCATCCATGGAGAAGTGGTGCACAAGAGCAAGCAGAACCTCTCCGATCACTCGCGCCAGGCCTACACTTTCCACCTCATGGAGGCCTCTGGTACCACCTGGAGCCCAGAGAACTGGTAGGTGACAGGGTGGGTGTGTGTGCCCGACAGTCCCCTGGAGGCTGGGAGCAGTGACCCTGCACCTCAAGGTTATCTCCTCTATCTTCTGCAGGCTCCAGCCAACAGCTGAACTGCCCTTTCCCCCACTGTACACCTAAAGGCTTTCACAGGGCAGGAGCCCTGGCCCCTCCCGGGTGAAGCTGTGGGCTACAGACACCAGCGTCTTGCTCAGCCTCTTGGTTGCAACAGGGAGGTCTTGTCTCCCCTCCTGGGCTTTCCTCCTGCCCTGTGGGCAGCAGCCTGGGCTGGGTCAGGAGCTTCCCTAAGATCTTCATCTGTCTGCCTCCCTACTGCCCCAACATAGCCTTGAGGAGGCTTCTCAGCCATTAAAGGGTTCTGGCCCCTTCTCACTTTCCTCTCCTCTCAGATGGAACTCTGGTTATTATGGTGTTAGTTACTGAATAAAAATGACTTCAGAATGCAGCTTCCTGACTGAGCCTTCTTTCCCAAGCAGCATTGCTTTCCAGACAAGAAAACTGCTGGCCGGGCGCGGTGGCTCAAGCCTGTAATCCCAGCACTTTGGGAGGCCGAGACGGGTGGATCACGAGGTCAGGAGATCGAGACCATCCTGGCTAACAGGGTGAAACCCCGTCTCTACTAAAAAAAAATACAAAAAGCTAGCCGGGCGACGTGGCGGGCGCCTGTAGTCCCAGCTACTCGGGAGGCTGAGGCAGGAGAATGGCGTAAACCCGGGAGGCGGAGCTTGCAGTGAGCTGAGATCCGGCCACTGCACTCCAGCCCGGGGACAGAGCGAGACTCTGTCTCAAAAAAAAAAAAAAAAAAAAAAAAGAAAACTGCTTTCCAGGCCGGGTGCAGTGGCTCACGCCTGTAATCCCAGCACTTTGGGAGGCCGAGGCGGGCGGATCACCTGAGGTCGGGAGTTTGAGATCAGTTTGACCAACACAGAGAAACCCTGTCTCTACAAAAAATACAAAAAATTAGCCAGGCGTGGTGGCGCATGCCTGTAAACCTAGCTACTCGGGGGGAGGCTGAGGCAGGAGAATAGCTTGAACCCGGGAGGCGGAGGTTGCGGTGAGCCGAGATCACGCCACTGCACTCCAGCCTGGGCAACAAGAGCGAAACTCCATCTCAAAAAAAAAAAAAAAATTGCTTTCCAGACAAGATGCTAAAATGCATCCCAGGTACCCCAGCCCTGTTTGGCGTGGCTTGCATGATTTTAATAAGTAACATTTAGTGGGCACTCATTGTGTGCCCCGCTCTGTGCTGAGACCTTCACAGGCTTTATCTCATGGAATCCTCACTAGGAGAGGTAAGTGCCATTATCATCTGTACTTACAGAAGAAGACGCTGAGCCAAGGAGGGGGTAAATGACCTGCCCAAGTCACAGCTGCTCAGTTCTTCA
Source organism: Macaca fascicularis (assembly GCF_037993035.2). Classification (NCBI taxonomy): domain Eukaryota; kingdom Metazoa; phylum Chordata; class Mammalia; order Primates; family Cercopithecidae; genus Macaca; species Macaca fascicularis. Next base: position 15,009,996 of record NC_088389.1, on the reverse strand, counting down.
GCAGGCTCAGCCTCATGCAGAGCCTGTGCTCCTAACCTTGACACTGCCTCATCTTCCCTTCTTGGGGAGCAGAGATGCCCAGAGCTAGGAATCCAGAGTTCCAGGTTCTGATCCTGGCTCCGTGAGCAACTTGCTCCCTGGTCTCAGGCCAGGGCCTTTCCTTCCTCTGGGCTTGTTTCCTCCCGTGTCCAGTAAGGGGGCCAGACTAGGGCTTTCAGGGGCCCTTCCTGTTTGGGCATGCTTGGCAGGCACTCAGACCTTCAGAACAACTACCAAATCTAAAACCTCCTCAGCTGAGGTTTGGCCCAGAGGCTACAAACTGGAGACCACAGCCTGATTCCAGCCCACAGATGCATTTTTTTCTGGGCCTCAGCAATTTTTTTTTTTTTTTTTTTTTTTGAGACAGAGTCTCGCTCTGTCACCCAGGCTGCAGTGCAGTGGCATGATCTCAACTCACTGCAACCTCTGCCTCCCGGGTTCAAGCAATTCTCTGCCTCAGTGTCCTGAGTAGCTGGGATTACAGGCACCCGCCACCACATCCAGCTAATTTTTGTATTTTTAGTAGAGACAGGGTTTCACCATCTTGGCCAGGTTGGTCTTGAACTTCTGACCTAGTGATCCACCCGCCTCGGCCTCCCAAAGTGCTGGGATTACAGGTGTGAGCCACCGTGCCTGGCCAGGCCTCAGCATTTAAGAAAAAACTTGAAGATTTCACATAACTATCCAGGTTCCTAAGCTTCCTTGAATGAGCATGCAATTGACAACATGGGGCCTATACTCTAGCATAGTGGCTTCTGGCTGGAGCTCCCTTAGAGGCTCAGTGTGGTCCCCTGTTGTCGTTCACTGCCTTCATTTGAGTTTGTGACCCTGATGTAGCCTATCCCCCAACTATATACATAGAAAACCCAAGGCCCAGAGGGTAGAGCCCTTTCCCAAGGCCACCCTGGGAGTCCCTGGGGCAAAGCTGGTGCTCTTTTACCAACATATTGCTGCCTCTTTTTGCAAATAATAGAAGGGAGCCTGAGAGAAGGGAAGCGTCTCTGTTGAGTCCCAAAGGAATGTCTCAATACTCTCCTCTGAGGGAAAGGACATGGCAGTGATTCTCAAGCAGAAGCTTCGGCTCCCTGGAGCTCTGCTCCTGGCTTCTGGCCTTGGTGGACCAAAGCTCTCACCTCCTCTGACGTCCTCCCTAAGCTGGGGGAGAAAGGGAGAACCTTGTCCAGTCTCAGGAATCTTGCTGTGCTATCTTCCTAGTGAAGGAAAATGTTTATGCATTCACTATCTGTGTAGTGTACACTTCCAGGAGGGACACAGTGCAGATGGACTCCCAAATCTACTGATTTCCTGCTCCTCGTCAGCCCCCTGTGCTAGCCTTGGGGGATGGGGTGGGGAACGAGGCAGTCCCGGAGCCTGTCCTCCCAGAGAGCAAGGCTGGGGCGTGGGCCTCTCATAGAGTCATTTTACCTCTCAGGAAACTCCCCCACCCCCTGTGGATCTTTCCTACCTTGGGAAGAAACACACACAGGTTTGGACATGACTAGAATGTGGAAGGGTCTTAGGAAGGACCCCTTGATGAGGTCCTGGTGCTATTCAGCCCATCTTTCTCTATGGGCACCGCTCAGTGGGACACCAGAGGCGGGGTGGGGTTGGCTAATACAAGATCCAGCCCAAGCAGGATGTGATCCTCCCTCAACCCCGCCAAAGTTGACCCACCTCTCCCTTCAGTAATTCCTAGCCCTTGGCTCTTTCCCTCAGGGGTTCTCCGCCTCCAAGTAAGTCAGGAGAGCAAAGGTCACTCTGGTTTCAAAATGGTTTGCCCAGCTTTTCGGCTTTTCGCTAAGATGAGGACTGGTCTTTGGTAGAAATGACTCTTTCCCTTTCTGACTGCTTTTTTTTTTTTTGAGATGGAGTCTCGCTCTGTCGCCCAGGCTGGAGTGCAGTGGCCGGATCTTGGCTCACTGCAAGCTCCGCCTCTCGGGGTTCACGCCATTCTCCTGCCTCAGCCTCCCGAGTAGCTCGGACTACAGGCGCCCTCCAACTCGCCCAGCTAGTTTTTTGTATTTTTTAGTAGAGACAGGGTTTCACCGTGTTAGCCAGGATGGTCTCGATCTCCTGAGCTCGTGATCCGCCCGACTCGGCCTCCCAAAGTGCTGGGATTACAGGCTGGAGCCACCGAGCCCGGCCCTGACTGCTTTTCAAGGGTGGGCTCTAGGCTGGACCCTCACAACACCCTTCGAGGTGTGGGCTGTCATTACTCCCATCTGCAAGATAATTGAGGTTCAGCCTGGCTAAGTGACTCACCCAAGGTCACAAAGTTGTTTTTTTTTTTGAGACGGAGTTTCACGCTTGTTGCCCAGACTGGAGGGCAGTAGAGCGATCTCGACTCACCGCAACCTCCGCCTCCCGGGTTCAAGCGATTCTCCTGCCTCAGCCTCCCTAGTAGCTGGGATTACAGGCATGTGCCACCACGCCTGGCTAATTTTGTATTTTTAGTAGAGACAGGGTTTCTCCATGTTGGTCAGGCTGGTCTCGAACTCCTGACCTCAGGTGATCCGCCTGCCTTGGCCTCTCAGAGTGCTGGGATTACAGGCATGAGCCACTGCGCCCGGCCATCCAAGGTCACAAAGTTAATAAGAAGCTGTGCAGCCAAGGATTCTGACCAGATTAGTTTGACCCAGAGACTAAAGTGTTAACCATTATGCTTTACTCCCTCCAGCATCCACTCTGGCCTCCTCCAAGGCTGCAGGGTGAAAGGGGGGGGGGCTCTACAGCACACTCAGGTTCTTTGAGTTCCTGGATTATCCCTTAAGACTCTTTTCATTTTAAGTATCAGCAAGGCTGGGACGGTGGCTCACACCTGTAATCCCAGCACTTTGGGAGGCTGAGGTGGGCGGACCACCTGAGGTTGGGAGTTCGAGACCAGCCTGACCAACATGGAGAAACCCTGTCTCTATTAAAAATACAAAATTAGCGCGGGGTGGCACATGCCTGTAATCCCAGCTACTAGGGAGGGTGAGGCAGGAGAATCGCTTGAACCTGGGAGGCGGAGATTGGTGAGCCGAGATCACACCACTGCACTCCAACCTGGGCAACAAGAGCAAAACTGTCTCAAAAAAAAATAATAATAAAAAATAAGTATCAGCAAAACTAGAACTAGGAGAGCTTTGATTTTTATTTTAAATCTGAATCAACTGAAAAATCAAATCTGCTTTTCACACCGTGGCTCTTCATGCCCAAGTAGCTGTCTGCTGTGGGGACTGTTCGCCCTCCCCATGTCTGTTTCCTCTGTCACTGCTGCTGCACTGTAACAGCTAGGCCATCAGCAATATCAGGAGGTAGAGAGGCAGAAGGAGATTGTCTATCTGTGTAGTGTATGCTTCCAGGAGGGACACAGTGCTGATGGACCCCAAAATCCAAGCGTAACTGTAGTTTAGGTCCACTCCACTGTCAAAGATTAAGATCAGAGCTACAGAAATGATCTGCGCAAATATAGATGTCATGGTCCCCTCAAAAGTCTTTTTGGTTCCAGGCCAGCGGATCTCCCCCATGGTGCTACCAAAGATGGAGGCCACAGTATCACCCACACCCACAGCCAGGACACCAGCATAGGGGACGAGGGCCCTGGCTCCCCCCAGGCTACCCTTCTGTGTGCAGGGTCTGGGGATCAGCCAGATGGGAAGAGACATGCCCAGGAGCAGATAGATGTGTGTCAGAATGAGTGGTCCACTGTCTCGTTCATCCAGAAAAAGGGACAGGAGGCTCCGTAGAGTGTGACCCAAGGGCTTGATGCGGAAGTAGCGCACATATTCCAGGAAGATGAAGACCGCCAGACATACAGTGGCAGCTACATAGAGCAGTGGCCGGTCAAAGATGATACCTGGGATGTAGGTGGCTACCACAATGAGGTGGAAATACTTTCGGGCGATGGTGGGGGCCTGGTGCTTCTTGGACTCGGAAGATGACCGCTTGGCATTCTGGTACAGCACCACCAGGCAGGCCAAGGTGGCTAGCAGAGACCAATAGGCTAGGAGGTAGATACGGGTGTCTGTCTGGAAAAGGAACTGCAGAAGCCAGAGCAGGGGGTTCCTGCGGATGAGCCGGTGCAGCCAGGGTAGGACCACACCAAGGCTCAGCACACAGGTCATGAGGTGGAAGAAGATGGAGGAGGCCCAGGTGCCTGAGTCCATGAAGACAAAGAGAGTGCTGAAGAAGATGCCCATGAGTACCATCCCTACTACCACCACCAGCAGGAAGAAGTCCACTGGGTCCCCCTGACTTTCCACCAGTGTCAGAGAGCGCTTGATGAGCTGGTTGAGGACAAAGCTAATGCCACCCAATACCAGCAGTGCCTCACCAGGGGTGAAGCAGCGGGGCAGCAGGTACAGCAGGATCATGTTGAGATAAACGAAGATCAGCAGGACTTCCAGGACTTCGATCACCTCCCCCACGCTCAGCGAGTGCTTCATGATATAAATGATAACACCTCCAGCCAAGCCCAAGATGACACAAGTGTTGGTTGGCACTGGGCGAGTGATACCGAGCGCCAACACTGATGAGAAGAGGGCCACTGCCATGCCAGTGGCTGCCACCACAATGCCAAAACGCTCAAAGAACGGGTTCCCAGCAGCCTGGCACCGTTCCTTCATGACTAGTCCAAGTAAAGGCATGACCATGGAGGCGGGCAGTAGGCCACTGTTTGCGGACATTCGGAACTGGAAGACGGCGCTTCCCTGCTGTAGCAGACGGTCCCACTTGTATTGGACGTAGAAGGCCTGCACTGCGAGGGCCACGGCGCACCACGAGTATCGGTCCCATACAGTTGCATGGATGCTCAGCACCACTGCAAACACTACTGCCGCCTCTGCCAGCACCGATCCACTCAGCGGAGCCCCAGGCCCCGGGGCCGGCGATGGGCACTCTCGGGTCATGTCTCTAGACCTGGGGCTTCACAGAGGCCGGGGTGACTACGGACGTCCTAGACTTCGGGCCCCTCAGCCCCGCCAAGCAGAGGGAGGCACTTTCACCCGGCCAGCAACCTTCTCCCTCCGTTCTCCAACAGCGAGGAGGGAACTCCACCGCAGGTCACTCTCTGCGGCCTGGGAGCTGGCGCCCGGCCACCCCCCACAGCCTCCAACCTACGGCGTAGACGTCGCCACTCTGCAGCCTTCCTCTCAGTTACAGCCGCCCCCGCTGCCGGCTCCTCACCTCTTTGGGCCTCGCCATCTTGGCACTGCCCCGCGGCAACGTCACGTGATGAAATCCCCGCCCACGCTCCCGGTCCGGGGGCGAGCGGTCACGTGGGCATGGCGTCTGGGGGCGGGGTTAGGGCGCGCGCGCGCTCGAAGATGGCGGCGGCCGCCGGCGGGCCGTGTGTGAGGTGCGGAGCGGGTCGAGTGGACCGGGGTGGCTGTGAGGCGCGGGGTCAAAGCCGAGCGGAAGAGGGGCGGGAATTGGAGGCGGGATGTGGCGACGGTGGCAGGGCCAACCCCGGCTGGGTGGACGGGCACTGAGACAGGAGGCGGTTACGTCCAAACGGTCCCCGCGCGCGGGGATCTGAAGTCTTCTTCAGGAGGGGGGCCGGCTCTTCACCCCTTCGCTCCGCGGTTGGCCTCCCATCTCCTCATCCAGGGCACTTTGCCTTCCTCTCCTCTCAGCTCCGGCGCGTCCCTTGGCGCCCCGCCCGCGCTTCCTTGTCCGGCCGTGACGCTCCCTCGAGCCACGGGGAGCTTTGCGGTCGCCTCGGGTACCCCCCACCCACGTCCCTGCTGCAGGCTCCCAGTGTCCTGCCCCGGCGTCGAGTGCGCCCTGCTGGCTCCCCAACCTCTCCCGCGGTCTGTTCTTGTTAGGATTTTGTTTCGCGTCGAGCGGAGCCGCGCTTGCGGTTTCTGCCCTCTCCACGCCTCGAATCGTTCTTTTCTTGCATTGAATCAGTCGGCGAGCATGTCCAAATCCTCCAAGAGATTTAAGGGACTGAACTAGGCTTTAGGGACAAGAAGATGAAATATTACATACGAAAGCTACAATTCTCACAAAGTGCTTTCTAGCGTCAGACCCTGATGGAGCGCTTCCCATGAGTTACCTCATTCAATTCTCGCAACTCCGAGAGGCGCCTTGTATTTCACGGATGACTCAGAAGTCCGGCTCGGAGCTAGCCAAGTGATAAAGAGAGGATTCAGGCTGAAGTCTGCGTGCCTCCAGTGCTATAACCAGACCACCACGCCTCCCTCCGTTTTCCACATTGCAGCTCGAAGGTCTTCGGTCTTCCCACCACCCTCCCTCCTTAAAATTAAACATCCGTGCCTCTTATCCTTCCCTGTGCCAGCAGTGTTTTCCCCACTTTTTTTTTTTTTGAGATGGAGTCTCACTGTGTCGCCCAGGCTGGAGTCCAGTGGCGCCATCTCGGCTCACTGCAACCTCTGCCTCCCGGGTTCAAGCGATTCTCCTGCCTCAGCCTCCCCAGTAGATAAGACTACAGGTGCGCACCACCACACCCGGCTAATTTTTGTGTTTTAAGTGGAGACAGGGTTTCACCATTTTGGCCAGGCTGGTCTGGAACGCCTGACCTCAAGTGATCTGTCAGCTTCAGCCTCTTTAACTGCTGGATTACAGGCATGAGCCACCATGCCTGGCCTGAATACTGTCTTGTTATGAGAAAAATGATTAGTGATTCCAGTGTGCCATGTGGGAGTTGGTGGCTATTCATTGAGCAGAATCGAAGTTGCTTTTAAAGCATTAACCATTAGGAAAGAGATGTATAAATTTTAGGTGTGTTTAAACCTCTTTTGATGAGAAAATCCTAAAAGACTAGTTATTTGAGACAGAGTCTCACTGTTGTTGCCCAGGCTGAAGTGCACTGGCCCGATTTTCACTCACTGCAACCTCTGCCTCCTGGGTTCAAAGGATTCTCCTGCCTCAGTCTCCCGAGTAGCTGGGATTACAGTCGCCCGCTACCACGCGCAACTAATTTCTTGTATTTTTAATAGAGACAGGGTTTCACCATGTTGGCCAGGCTGGTCTCCAACTCATGACCTCAGGTGATCCGCTGGCCTCGGCCTCCCCAAGTGCTGGGCTTACAGACTGACAATTTTAAAACAGAGCTAGTGCTTTGTGTTACAGTGTTTTTTTTTTTTTTTTGAGAAGGGGTCTTGTTCTGTCACGCAGGCTGGAGTGCAGTGGCAGGATCTTGGCTCACTGCAACCTCTGCCTCCCTGGCCCAACTGATTCTCCCACCTCAGCCTCCAAAGTAGCTAGGGCTACAGGCACATGCCACCATGCTTGGCTAATTTTTGTATTTTTTGTAGAGACAAGATCTCACTGTGTTGCCCATGCTAATCTCGAACTCCTAGGCTCAGGTGATCCTCCTTGATCACTCCTGATTATGACTCACTGCAGCCTTGCCCTCCAGGGCTCAGTGGCGCCTCCTACATCATCAGCCCTCCCAGGAGCTGGAAACATAGGTGCACACCACCACACTAGCTAATTTTTTTTTTTTTTTTTGAGACAGATTCTTTGTCGTCCAGGCTGGAGTGCAGTGGCGCGATCTCAGCTCACTGCAACCTCCACCTCCTGGGTGCAAGTGATTATTGTGCCTCAGTCTCCCAATAGCTGGGACTACAGGCATCTGCCACCATGCCTGGCTAATTTTTGTATTTTTAGTAGAGATGGGGTTTCACCATCTGGTCTGTCCAGGCTGGTCTCGAACTCTTGACCTCAAGTGATCCGCCCGCTTCAGCCTCCCAAAGTGCTGGAATTACAGATGTGAGCCATTGTGCCCGGCCCACACTAGCTAATTTTCTATTTTTTTTTGTAGAGACAGGGATTCGCCATGTTGCCCAGGCTGGTCTCAAATTCCAGGGCTCAAGTACTCCTTCCACCTTGGCCTTCCAAAGTGCTGGGATTACAGGTGTGAGCCACCGTTCCCGGCTTATTTTTTCGTTTTACCTTGTAGTTAACATAGTTTGCATTCTTTTTTTTTTGTTTGTTTGTTTTTGAGAAGGAGTCTCGCCTTGTCGCCAGACTGGAATGCAGTGATGCGATCTCGGCTCACTGCAACCTTTGCCTCCGGGTTCAAGCGATTATCTTGCCTCAGCCTCCCAAGTAGCTGGGACTACAAGCACGCACTACCATGCCCAGCTAATTTTTGTGTTTTTAGTAGAGACGGGGTTTCACCTTGTTGGCCAGGATGGTCTCGATCTCTTGACCTCGTGATCCGCCTACCTCGGCCTCCCAAAGTGCTGGGATTACAGGTGTGAGCTACCACATCCAGCCATAGCTTGCATTCTTTTTGCAAAATGTTTAGCATAGTTTAGGATCTTTTCATCCCTTCTCTCTCTGCAGATAGGCTTTCTAAGCAGTGTTTGATTATTACAGATTACTATTCTCAGTGATGGTTTAGAATCTGACAAAATAAAATCTCTGTACCTTTAATAACTTTTTTTTTTAAGTAATAACTATTTATTGAGAGAATGTCTTTTTTTGTTTGTTGGAGATAGACACATCGTCACCCAGGCTGGAGTGCAGTAGTGTGATCTTGGCTTATTGCAACCTCTGCCTGCTGTGTTCAAGCGATTTTTGTGTATCAGCCTCCCGAGTATCTGGGAGTACAGGAACCTGCTACCATGCCCGACTAATTTTTGTATTTTTAGTAGAGATGAGGTTTTTGTTTAGTAGAGATGGGGCCATGTTGGCCACGCTGGTCTCAAACTCCTGACCTCAGGTGATCCACCCAACTTAGCCTCCCAAACTGCTGGGATTACAGGCATGAGCCACCATGCCTGGCCAGGTTAAAATCTTATGTTTTAGTTTCCTAATTTATATTTTGAACACTAAATTTCTAACAGTATTTTAAATTTTATTATTATTTTTTTTTTGAAGCAGAGTCTTGCTCTGTTGCCCAGGCTGGAGTGCAGTGGCGCGATCTCGGCTCACTGCAAGCTCCACCTCCTGGGTTCATGCCATTCTCCTGTCTCAGCCTCCCAAGTAGCTGGGGATACAGGCACCCGCCACAACCCCCGGCCAATTTTTTGTATTTTTAGTAGAGACGGTTTAACCGTGTTAGCCAGGATGGTCTCTATCTCCTGACCTCATGATCCGCTCGCCTCGGCCTCCCAAAGTGCCACGATTACAGGCATGAGTTACTGCGCCCGCCTGTAACAATATTATTGTATAAAAGATTACTCTCCAAAAATTTAACAAATCATTTTGTATATTGAGATGTTTTGCTTGTAGAGAGTAGACAAAATGGCTCTGAGGCAGTGTACAAGTTTGTATGATCAAAAAGAGCAAAATTATCTCTGTTCTTTCATTTTGCAGAAGCAGTAGAGAACTGTGGACTATTCTGCTTGGAAGGTCAGCTCTGAGAGAGCTGGTAAGTGGCGGTGTTCTTGAGTGGGTTCTCTGGGTTCTTTGTGTAGCTTTTGTTACAAAAAAAAAAAAACCCTTTTTTTTTTTTTTTTTTTTAAATGTAGGAAGTAAACACATTTATTTATTTATTTATTTAGAGATGGAGTTTCGCTCTTGTTGCCCAGGCTGGAGTGCAGTGGCGTGAACTCGGTTCACCGCAACCTCTGCCTCCCAGGTTCAAGCGATTCTCGTGCCTCAGCCTCCCTGAGTAGCTAGTGTTACAGGCATGCACCACCACACCTGACTAATTTTGTATTTTTGGTAGGGATGTGGTTTCTGCATTTTGGTCAGGCTGGTCTCAAACTCCTGACCTCAGGTGATCTGCCCTCTTTGACCTCCCATATTACTGTGATTATAGGCGTGAGCTACTGTGCCTGGCCTATTTATTTATTTTGAGGTAGAGTTTCACTCTTGTTACCCAGGCTGGAGTGTAATAGCATGATCTCAGCTTACTGCAACCTCCGCCTCCCAGGTTCAAGCGATTCTCCTTCCTCAGCCTCCCGAGTAGCTGAGATTACAGGTGCACGCCACCACGCCTGGCTAAGTTTTGTATTTTTAGTGGAGACAGGGTTTCACCATTGTTGGCCAGGCTGGTCTTGAACTCCTGACCTCAGGTGATCCACTCGCCTTGGCATCTCAAAGTCCTGGGATTACAGGCGTGAGCCATTGCACCTGGCCACTTTTTTTTTTCTTTTTTTTTTTTTTTTTTTTTTTTTTGAGATAGAGTCTGGCTCTGCCGCCGAGGCTGGAGTGCAGTGGCCGGATCTCAGCTCACTGCAAGCTCCGCCTCCCGGGTTCACGCCATTCTCCTGCCTCAGCCTCCCGAGTAGTTGGGACTACAGGCGCCCGCCACCGCGCCCGGCTAGTTTTTTGTATTTTTTAGCAGAGACGGGGTTTCACCGTGTTAGCCAGGATGGTCTCGATCTCCTGACCTAGTGATCCGCCCGTCTCGGCCTCCCAAAGTGCTGGGATTACAGGCTTGAGCCACCGCGCCCGGCCTCTTTTTTTCTTTTTTTTTGAGACAGGAATCTTGCTCCCAGGCTGGAGTGTAGTAGCTCGATCTTGGCTCACTTCAACCTTTGCCATCTGGGTTCAAGTGATTCTCCTGCCTCAGCCTCCCGAGTAGCTGGGATTAGAGGTGTCCGCCACCATGCCCGGCTGATGTTTATATTTTTAGTAGAGACAGGGTTTTGCCATGTTGGCCAGGTCGTTCTCGAACTTCTGACCTCAGGTGATCTGCCTCCCTCAGCATTCCAAAGTGCTGGGGTTACAGGCATGAGCCACCACACCCAGCTACGTTTTTTGTTGTTGTTGTTGTTGAGACGGAGTCTGGTTCTCGCCAGGTTGGAGTGCAGAGGCACGATCTCGGCTCATTACAACCTGTGTCTCCTGGGTTCAAGTGATTCCCTGCCTTAGCCTCTTAAGGAGCTGGGGATTACAGGTGCATACCACCACGCCCGGCTAATTTTTGTATTTTTAGTAGAGATGGGGTTTCACCATGTTGGCCAGGCTGGTCTTGAACTCCTGACCTCAGGTGATCTGCCTGCCTCAGCCTCCCAAAGTGCTGGGATTACAGGCGTGAGCCACTGTGCCTGGTGTAAACACTTTTTTTATTCCTAAAACTATAAACATGGCCAGATGCAGTGGCTCATACCTGTAATCCCAGCACTTTGAAAGGCCGTGGTAGAAGGATCAATTGAGTGCACAAGCTCAAGGCTAGCCCTGGCAACATAGCAAGACCCCGTCTCTACAAAAAATTAAAAAAAAAATTAGTTGGCCGGGCGCGGTGGCTCACACCTGTAATCCCAGCACTTTGGGAGGCCGAGACGGGCGGATCATAAGGTCAGGAGATCGAGACCATCTTGGCTAACAAGGTGAAACCGCGTCTCTACTAAAAATACAAAAAAATTAGCTGGACGTGGTAGCGGGCACCTGTAGTCCCAGCTACTCAGGAGGCTGAGGCAGGAGAATGGCATGAACCCAGGAGGTGGAGCTTGCAGTGAGCCATCGCGCCACTGCACTCCAGCCTGGGTGACAGAGCAAGACTCCATCTCAAAAAAAAAAAAAAAAAAAAAAAAAAATTAGCCAGGCATGGTGGTGCATGTCTGTAGTCCCAGCTACTTAGGAGTCCGAGGTGGGAGGATTGCTTAAGTCTGGGAGATTGAGGCTGCAGTGAACTCTAGCCTGGGAGACACAGTGAGACCCTGGCTCAAAAAAGCAAAAAGCTTTATAAACATTTTTCATACCCTACTTCCTTGCTGAAATGAGACTACCTTGCCTAGCCACTGAAGTCTTCTAAATTTACCTTTCTTTGTATTTCATTGATTCCGTTTATGAAAAGATAGCTGTGTTCATTGATTGGCTGCTGAGAGTAGGGGTACAAATATCATTCTGCTACCTCAGCCCAAGAAAGAGTCTCAGGCCTTGATCATAGAGGCAGTGGTTTCTAATATATATATATTTTTTTATTTTTTATTTTTTATTTTTTTGAGACAGAGTCTTGCTCTGTCGCCCAGGCTAGAGTGCAGTGGCCGGATCTCAGCTCACTGCAAGCTCCGCCTCCCGGGTTTACGCCATTCTCCTGCCTCAGCCTCCGGAGTAGCTGGGACTACAGGTGCCCGCCACCTCACCCGACTAGTTTTTTGTATTTTTTCAGTAAAGACGGGGTTTCACCGTGTTAGCCAGGATGGTCTCGATCTCCTGACCTCGTGATCCGCCCGTCTCGGCCTCCCAAAGTGCTGGGATTACGGGCTTGAGGTTTCTAATATTTTTATTTTTATTTATTTTTTATTTTTTATTTTATTTTATTTTATTTTTTGAGATTGAGTCTGGCTCTGTCGCCCAGGCTGGAGTGCAGTGGCCGGATCTCAGCTCACTGCAAGCTCCGCCTCCCGGGTTTACGCCATTCTCCTGCCTCAGCCTCCCGAGTAGCTGGGACCACAGGCGCCCGCCACTTCGCCTGGCTAGTTTTTTGTATTTTTTAGTAGAGACGGGGTTTCACCGTGTTAGCCAGGATGGTCTTGATCTCCTGACCTCGTGATCCGCCCGTCTCGGCCTCCCAAAGTGCTGGGATTACAGGCTTGAGCCACCGCGCCCGGCCTTTATTTTTATTTTTGAGACATGGTCTTACTCTGTCCACCAGGCTGGAGTGCAGTGACACAATCTTGGCTCACTGCAGCCTCCATCTCCAGGATCAAGTGATCCTCAGTCTCCTGAGCAACTGGGACCACAGAAATTAGCCACCACGCCTGGCAAATTTTTGTATTTTTTGTAGAGATGGGGTTTTACCTTGTTGCTTAGGCTAGTCTCGAACTCCTGGGCTCAAGGATCCACACACCTTGGCCTCCCAAAGTGGTGGTATTACAGATGTGAGCCACTGCACCTGGCCTGGTTTCTAGGTTATTTCCAAGTATATAATCAATAAAGGACAGTTCTTCATGTTGATTTTCGAGTGTTCTGACCCTGTGAAGATAAAGTGTTAAGATGACACTCATTTATTTTCGTTACTATTGTTAGCAGAATTAATGTTACTTATTTTAGAGCCTTGGCATTTTTTGAAATGTCTTCATTTGATAATTTTGCTTATAGGAATGTATCTTTAAAAAGTTCCTGAAAAAGTTTTGCACATAAAACTTTACCACAGGCCAGGCGTGGTGGTTTATGCCTGTAATCCCAGCACTTTGGGAGGCCAAGGTGGGTGGATCACCTGAGATCAGGAGTTCAGGACCAACCAGGCCAACATGGTGAAACCCCATCTCTACTAAAAACACAAAACGGAGCTGGGCGTGGTGGTGGGCACCTGAGTAGTGGGTAATCCCAGCTACTCAGGAGGCTGAGGCAGGAGAATCACTTGAACCTGGGAGGCAGAGGTTACAGTGAGCCGAGATCGCGCTGCTGCACTCCATCCTAGGAAACAGAACGAGAGTCTCTCTCAAAAAAAAAAAAAAACCACCACAGTGACTAGGCGTGGGGGCTCATGCCTATAATCCCAGCACCTTGGCAGGCCAAGGTGGGAGAATTACTTGAGCCCAGGAGTTTGAGATCAGCCTGGGCAACATAGTGAGACCCGATTCATACAAAATATAAAAAACTTAGGCCGGGTGCAGTGGTTCTTGCCTGTAATCCCAGCACTTTTGGGAGGCCAAGGCAGTTGGATCACGAAGTCAGATTGAGACTATCCTGACTAATACGGTGAAACCCCGTCTCTACTAAAAATACAAACGATTATCCAGGTCTGGTGGCAGGCGCCTATAGTCCCAGCTGCTTGGGAGGCTGAGGCAGGAGAATCATTTGAACTCAGGTGGCAGAGGTTGAAGTGAGCCAAGATCGAGCAACTGCACGCAAGCCTAGACAACAGAGCAAGACTCTGTCTCAAAACAAACAAACAAAAAAAATTGGGCCTGGTGGCATATGCTTGTATTAATAGTTTCAGCTACTCAGGAGGCTGTGGTGGAAAGATCGCTTAAGCTCAGGATATCAAGGCTGCAGTGAGCCATGATTGCATCACTGCACTCCAACCTGGGTGACAGAACCCTGTCTCAAAAAACAACAAAGAAAATTTCACCACAACATCATTTATATTATTAAATAATTACAGTCAGCTTAAGTATATCAAACAGAGGAATGGTAAATGAATTATGATCTACCAACTTAATAAAGTATTATGCAGCAACTTGAAAGTATGTTTATCAAGACTTTCATAATAAGGTTAAGTCATTATGTTATAATGTTAAGCAAAGAAAAGAAGGTTACAGAATTCTGTATTCAAAATGATTTCAACTGTGGGGAAAATGCATATTAAAAACACTCAAAAGAATGTGTAGGCCGGGCGCGGTGGCTCAAGCCTGTAATCCCAGCACTTTGGGAGGCCGAGACGGGCGGATCACAAGGTCAGGAGATCGAGACCATCCTGGCTAACAAGGTGAAACCCCGTCTCTACTAAAAATACAAAAAAAAACTAGCTGGGCGAGGTGGCGGGCGCCTGTAGTCCCAGCTACTCGGGAGGCTGAGGCAGGAGAATGGCGTAAAAACCCAGGAGGCGGAGCTTGCAGTGAGCTGAGATCCGGCCACTGCACTCCAGCCCGGGCAACACAGCGAGACTCCATCTCAAAAAAAAAAAAAAAAAAAAAAAAAAAAGAATGTGTAATACTTAGTGTGAGTCTGAAATCTGATTTTTTTTTTTTTTTTTTTTTTTTTTTGAGACGGAGTTTCATTCTTGTTGCCCTGGCTGGAGTGCATTGGTGCAATCCCGGCTCACCACAACCTCTGCCTCCCAGGTTCAAGTGATTCTCCTGCCTCAGCCTCTCGAGTAGCTGGGATTACAGGCATACACCACCACACCTAGCTAATTTTGTATTTTTTAGTAGAGACAGGGTTTCTCCATGTTGGTCAGGCTGGTCTCCAACTGCCAGCCTCAGGGGATTTGCCCACTTTGGCCTCCCAAAGTGCTGGGATTACCTTTCTTTGTATTTCATTGATTCTGTTTATGAAAAGATACCTGTGTTCATTGATTTTCTGCTGAGAGTAGGGCTACAGATATCATTCTGCTACCTCAACCTAAGAAGGAGGCCAAGCAGTCGAATCGTGCCTGGCCGAGTCTGATTATTAATAAAACTGCATTTGGGCCGGGCGTGGTAGCTCACACCTGTAATCCCTGCACTTTGGGAGGCTCATGCGGGCGAATCACGAGGTTAGGAGTTCAAGACCAGCTTGGCCAATATGGTGAAACCCCATCTCTACTAAAAATACAAAAAAACTGACTGACATGGTGTGCAAAGCTGTAGTCCCATCTACTCAGAAGGCTAAGATAGGAGAATTGCTTGAACCCAGGAGGTGGAGGTTGCAGTGAGCCAAGATTGTGCCACTGCACTCCATCCTGGGCAGTAGAGTGAGACTCTGTCTTAAACAAACAAACAAACACACAAAAAACTGCATTTGTGGTCGGGTGCCTTGGCTCACGCCTGTAATCCCAGCACTTTTGGGAGGCTGAGGCGGGCAGATCACCTGAGGTTGGGAGTTCAAGATCAGCCTGGCCAACATGGTGAAACCCCATCTCTACTACAAATACAATAATTAGCTGGGTATGGTGGCTGGCACCTGTAATTCCAGCTACTCGGGAGGCTGAGACTCGAGAATCACTTGAACCCGGGAGGCGGAGGTTGCGGTCAGCCAAATTCGTGCCACTGCACTCCAGCCTGGGTGATAGAGCAAGACTGTGTCTCAAAAAAAAAAAAAAAAAAAAATTCTGCATTTGTATAATTGCCTTGTTCTTTTCCAGAGTCAGATTGAGGCAGAACTGAATAAACATTGGCGGCGATTGTTAGAGGGGCTTTCTTACTACAAACCTCCCAGGTATGGCAATTCCAGGCGTCTGGTTAAAGTAATTCCCTTAAGGAAGCTGGCGTGGATGAAACCATCCTCCTGTATGCTTTGATGATTTTGTAGGGTTATATATACCAGAGATAATACAATTTCGTTTACCAGTGGAAAAGAGTAGATTACATTTTTTTTTGTTGTTGGCTGAAAGAAAAGGAAATTCCTTCTACAAATACAGTATTGTAGAATATAATTATGACCTATGTGTGGGGATGAGGATTTATTAAACATTCAACAAATTTTCTGATATTTATTCAGAGTCCACAGTGTCTGTGCAAGCACTAATTGGTGGGAGATAGCACGATGATACTAACAACTGACACTTGTGTAGTGTTAACTATGTAACAATTATTACTGTAAACACCTGACTTATCAAAAGTTACTTAATCCCCACAACACCCCTTTGAGATAGTTACTACTTTTATTTTTTGGGTGAATATATAGATCTTTGTATTGGGTAGTGGAAAACACAGTAATAAAATATAGAGTAGTTACAAATAAAGAGAATATGGCTTGTAGGGCTGGGCCTATTTGATCTTGATTCCTAGTCCAGATCTCATTCTGTTATGCATTGTAGTTGAAGTCAAGCTCATTTCCCTTCGACTTTTGTACTTATTTTGAATGTATTACATCTTTACCTTCCATTTTCATTCCCTTAGGTTAACGATGAACTTTTCCTTGTTATTCATCTGTTAACTCTTCCCCCATAATTACCTTGAAGTAAATCCCAGATACCTTGTTATTTTATCTGCAAATACTTGACTATGTATCTAAAATACATGGACTTTTAAAAAAGATAATCACTATATTATCACATTTAGGTACTCTTATCATTGTTTCCATTTTACCAATGGGGAAACTGAGGCACAAAGCGGTTAGGTAACTTGCCATGGTACAACTAGTAAGTGGTAGAACCAGGATTCGAACCTGGTGGTCTCATTCCAGTGTCTGTTTTTTTTTTTTGAGATGGAGTTTTGCCCTTATCGCTCAGGCTGGAGTGCAGTGTCACAATCTCAGCTCACTGCAACCTCCACCACCCAGGTTCAAGTGATTCTCTTGCCTCAGCCTCCTGAATAGCTGGGATTACAGGTGCCCACCACCACACGCAGCTAATTTTTTTCTATTTTTAGTAGAGATGGGGTGTCACTATGTTGGCCAGGCTGGTCTTGAACTCCTGACCTCAAGTGATCCTTCCACCTCAGCCTCCCAAAGTGCTGGGATTATAGGTGTGAGCCACTGCTCTCGGCCCCAGTGTCTGTTATTTTGTTGTTGTTGTTTTTGTTTTTGAGATGCAGTCTCCCTCTGTTACCCAGGCTGGAGTGCAGTGGCACGATCTCGGCTCACTGAAACCTCCACGTCATGGGTTTAAGCAATTCTCCTGCCTCAGCCTCCTGAGTAGCTGGGATTACAGGCACCCACCACCATGCCTGCTAATTTTCGTATTTTCAGTAGAGACGGGGTTTCACCATGTTGGCCAGGCTGGCCTCGAACTCCTGATCTCAAGTGATCTGCCCGCCTCATCCTCCCAAAGTGCTGAGATTACAGGCGTGGGCTGCCATACCCAGCCTACTGTTTTCTTTACTATCTTTTTTGTGTTCCAGAATCCAACCTAGTTGTCAGATGCCTGTAGTCTCCTCTTAGCTGGACAGTGTCTTAGTCTTACCTTGATTTTCATGACCTTGAACAGGTTTGAGGACTGGTCAGTTATTTTGTAGGATGCCCCCAATTTGGGTTTGTGTGATGTTTTTCTTATTACTAGACTATTAGGGGTGTGAGTTTTTGGAAAGAATACCCAGAGGTGAGGTGCGCTTCTTTTTTTTTGAGATGGAGTTTTGCTCTTGTTGCCCATGCTGGTGTGCAGTGGTGCGATTTCAGCTCATTGCAACCTCTGCCTCTTGGGTTCAAGAAGTTCTGTCTCAGCCTCCCTAGTAGCTGAGACTACAGGTGCACGTCACCATGCCTGGATAATTTTTGTGTTTTTAGTAGAAACATGGTTTCACCATATTGGTCAGTCTGGTCTTGAACTTCTGACCTCAGGTGATCCGCCTGCCTCAGCCTCCCAAAGTACTGGGATTATAGGCGTGAGCCACCGCGCCTGGCTGAGCTACCCTTCTTACCACATCATAGCAGAGAGTACATGCTGTCCACATGAAATCACTGGTGATATTAGTCTTGGCCACTCAGTTAAGGAGGCGTTAGACAAGTTTCTCCTCTGTAAAGTTACTTTTTTCTCTTTTCCTACTTTATTTTTTGGAAGTGAGTACTAAATATAGCCATGTCCAGGTAATTTTTTTCATTTTTGGTGGAGGTGGAGGTCTCACTTTATTGTCTAGGCTGGTCTCAAACTCCTGGCCTCAAGCTACCCTCCTGCCTCGACCTCCCAAAGTGCTGGGATTACAGGCATGAGCCATTGTGCTGGCCTCTCCCTACCCAATTTATTTATTCATTAGTTTATATCAGTATGGACTCAAATATATTTATTTTATTTATTTTATACTTTGTTTATACCTTGTTTCAGCTTTGGCCATTGGGCATTCTTTTAGGTTGGCCTCTCTCCTTTGGGCGTGTCCTTCCTTTTTTCTTTTCCTTTTTTTTTCTATTAAGTTATCTCCTACCAAAAGGACTTTGGTTTTTTTTTTTTTTTTTTTTTGAGACGGAGTCTCGCTCTGTCACCCAGGCTGGAGTGCGGTGGCCGGATCTCAGCTCACTGCAAGCTCCGCCTCCCGGGTTCACGCCATTCTCCTGCCTCAGCCTCCCGAGTAGCTGGGACTATAGGCGCCCGCCACCTCGCCCGGCTAGTTTTTTGTATTTTTTAGTAGAGACGGGGTTTCACCGTGTTAGCCAGGATGGTCTCCATCTCCTGACCTCGTGATCCGCCCGTCTCGGCCTCCCAAAGTGCTGGGATTACTGGCGTGAGCCACCGCGCCCAGCCGACTTTGGTGTTTTAAACCCTTCTGTACTTTCTTTCACTATAAGATGCTTCAAGATTTTCTTGTATTTTCCTTGCCCTGGCTCTAGAATCAACCAATTCTCCAAGGAATGCTGTTATTAGATAATGGTATTGTAAAGCAGGATCTGGGTGCTGCATGTGCCTGCTGCTATTGGAGTGTTATAACTTCTAGGCTTTCTCAGTGGACAGAGCTATTACAGATAATATGTATGTATGCCACAGACCTGGTTTTAAATTTTAGCAACTGGCCGGGCGCGGTGGCTCAAGCCTGTAATCCCAGCACTTTGGGAGGCCGAGACGGGCGGATCACGAGGTCAGGAGATCGAGACCATCCTGGCTAGCACGGTGAAACCCCGTCTCTACTAAAAAATACAAAAAACTAGCCGGGCGAGGTGGCAGGCGCCTGTAGTCCCAGCTACTCGGGAGGCTGAGGCAGGAGAATGGCGTAAACCTGGGAGGCAGAGCTTGTAGTGAGCTGAGATTCGGCCACTGCACTCCAGCCCGGGCGACAGAGCAAGACTCCATCTCAAAAAAAAAAAATAAATAAAAATAAATAAATAAATAAATTTTAGCAACTGTTTATTAGCTGTGGGATTTTTGGTAAGTTATTTACCCTTTCTAACTGTTGGCAATTCCATTTGTAAAAGGAGAATAGTGATATTTGCCTTTCAGGGTAGTAGTAAGGATCAAAAATAATGTAACTTAATGTGTTTACAAATAACATTGTTATAACTGTAATTTAACCACTTTCGTTTGTTTGTTTGTTTGTTTGTTGTTACTTAGGCATAACCAGTTCTGTGTTATGAAGTCTGTGGAGGTGAATGTGTGTGTGTGTGTGTGTGTGTGTGTGTGTGTGTGTGTGTGTGTATTTTATAGGCATCTGAAGGGCAGAAAAAAGTCTGTAGTGAAAATATTTTAAAATATTTTTGTTTTAAACTCAGTGGGCTATTGAGAATGAAGAAATGATTCACTGTTCTTTTCATAGCCCAAGTTCAGCTGAAAAAGTGAAAGCTAATAAAGATGTAGCGTCACCATTGAAGGAACTGGGTTTAAGAATCAGCAAGTTTTTGGTGAGTAAAAATTAGCACTCGCTCAGTTTATTGCTTGCAGTGTGGATGTATATGGTTGTGTTGCTAGTGATAGTGAAAATTCAGTTTATTTTTGTTTTGGGAATTAAATTGAACATGTTGTGTTTTATAAATACCCAGGTTGTAACTCTTCTCCCTAAAAGTTACAAGTCAAAGTTGCCTGATCCATTTACTGCATATCATAGGGTTTTCTTCACCAGACATGTGGTGGTCTTTAAGGTGACTAAGTTTGTCATTTCAGAAACTCACATCATGCCTACTGCTGTATTAGAGTGCTTGGTGAATAAGCATCGTTGTTTCTGGCATGTACATTTAATTGTAATAAAAATTGTATGTCAGTGACTGGCTCTTGTCTTCCATTAGAGTCAGAATTGTTATGTTGAATGAATCTTTGAGTAGCATTTTTGTTTATTCAAGTCCTGTGTTCATTGTAGAAGACAAATCTTTAAATGCTCTGCATCCTGTGTGCGACTTCTGAGCTGAAGTGGCTGTTCCTCACTTAAAATCTCTTGTGTTTCAGGGTCTTGATGAAGAACAGAGTGTGCAGTTACTCCAGTGTTACCTGCAAGAGGACTACAGGGGTACTCGGGACTCAGTAAAGGTTTGCGGTTTATGTCAGCTCCTTTCTGCTACCTTTATCCGTTTTCCGTTAGTTTTAGATAATGAAGGGTTTTGGCACCAATTCTTTTATCAGTGGTAGGTGATCAGGTACAGTCATCTTCAGGAAAGACCTACTAAAGGCTTTAAAAAAGCATGACCTGGGTGCAATGGCCTGTGCCTGTACTCCCAGCTTCTTGGGAGGCTGAGGCAGGAGGATCACTTGAGCCCAGGAGTTTGAGGCTCAGTCAACTGTGATCGCACTGCTGCACTCTAGCCGGGGCAAAAGAGTGAGACCCCATCTCTTTAAAAAAATAAAGAATATGTATGCACATAAGCTGAGATCTGTCTTCATACTTGGAGGAGTGGAGAGGTCAAAGACTGACATGTTAATCATGGAATCTTGGGCTATTAGAGGTGATAAGGATTTGGTAGAATTTCTAGCCTGCCCAGTCCCTCATTTTGCATAAGAGGACTGAGGCCAGAGGAGAAGGGAAGGGATTTGAGCACAGGTTTGGGTACATTTGAGTAGAAAATAAGGTGGTGGCCGGGCGCGGTGGCTCAAGCCTGTAATCCCAGCACTTTGGGAGGCCGAGACGGGCGGATCACGAGGTCAGGAGATCGAGACCATCCTGGCTAACACGGTGAAACCCCGTCTCTACTAAAAAAATACAAAAAACTAGCCGGGCGAGGTGGCGGGCGCCTGTAGTCCCAGCTACTCGGGAGGCTGAGGCAGGAGAATGGCGTAAACCCGGGAGGCGGAGCTTGCAGTGAGCTGAGATCCGGCCACTGCACTCCAACCTGGGCGACAGAGCGAGACTCCGTCTCAAAAAAAAAAAAAAAAAAAAAAAAAAAAAAAAAGAAAATAAGGTGGAAAGTATATGTAGAAATAAATGTGCAAGTATAATCTTGAAGGATGAAGTGAAGGTATGTATCTTTTCTTATTACTTGAGTTTTGCCTGAAAGATGGCCTCTTAACTGCTCTGTTTTTCTTTTCAGACAGTACTGCAAGATGAGAGGCAGAGCCAGGCCTTAATCCTGAAGGTCAGTAGTAGTCACCATTTCTATTCTTATTTTTTTTTATTTATTTTTTTTTTTTTGAGACGGAGTCTGGCTCTGTCACCCAGGCTGGAGTGCAGTGGCGTGATCTCGGCTCACTGCAAGCTCCGCCTCCCGGGTTTACGCCATTCTCCTGCCTCAGCCTCCCGAGTAGCTGGGACTACAGGCGCCCGCCACCTCGCCCGGCTAGCTTTTTGTATTTTTTAGTAGAGACGGGGTTTCACCGTGTTAGCCAGGATGGTCTCGATCTCCTGACCTCGTGATCCGCCCGTCTCGGCCTCCCAAAGTGCTGGGATTACAGGCTTGAGCCACCGCGCCCGGCCTCACCATTTCTATTCTTTGATGTAAAATTGAGTGACAGCTTCTTGACCTCATTTTCCTGAGCATTGCTGGCTTTTGACTCTTCTGTTGGATAAGCAGGGAGGTTTTTAATGAAGAAGCATATTAACTCATTTGTGAAACGATGCTTTTGTTTGTTTGTTTGTTTGTTGTGTTTTTTGAGATGGAGTCTCGCTCTGTCGCCCAGGCTGGAGTGCAGTGGCGCGATCTCGGCTCACTGCAAGCTCTGCCTCCCGGGTTCACCCTCCCTGCCTCAGCCTCCCGAGGCTCCTGCCTCAGCCTCCCGAGTAGTTGGGACCACAGGCGCCTGCCACCGCGCCCGGCTGATTTTTTGTAGTTTTTTAGTAGAGACGGGGTTTCACCATGGTCTTGATCTCCTGACCTCGTGATCCGTCCGCCTCGGCCTCCCAAAGGGCTGTGATTACAGGGGTGAGGCACTGTGCCTGGCTGAAACGATGCTTTTGTCCACTGGATCCAGTAGAAAGGTTTCTCCCAAGGAGATTCTTCAGCTACTGGTGGTGAGAACAAGTTCATGGATATTTTTCCTCTAGGTCTAAGTCCAACAGGATTAATTTGTATTTCTTTATTCTTCAGTCCCTTTCCAGCAACCTTCTCACTTAGGATCTCGTGTTAAAGTGGAATTTGTGACTTCTGAAGAAGTTTCCTGTTTTATATTTAGTGAGAACTAAGTACATTAGTTACAAGCAATTAGGACCTATATCAGTGGAATTTTTATATTTGTTTTTATGTGTTTGGCCTGCCAGTTGGTAGCATTGTGTGCTACATGAATGCTCTGAGAAATCATGCTAGAAAACATTTTTGGAAACTTGTGTATATTATTAAACCATAATTCCTTTCATCCTGTATATCCTGGTTTATGAAAGTCTTTTGCTTTATTTTGGCCTAATTCAGTATGTTTGCATTTCTGTGATTCCTTATATAAATTTAACTTTTCCATCCACATCTTTAAGTGAAATTATCAATAAATTTAAACTTGAGTTTCCTGTGTGCAAAGGTGAGTAACTGATTTTGAATCTTTGGGTTCCTCAGATTGCAGATTATTATTATGAAGAAAGAACCTGTATTCTTCGTTGTGTCTTACACCTTCTCACTTACTTCCAAGATGAAAGACACCCCTATAGGGTAAGCTTGTTTAGTCCTCTTGGTTCTCTTTACACTGTATCATCTTAATAATTTTGTTAATATTATTTGAATATTTACCTTTTATTCTAGGTATAATTTACTCTCTTGGTTATTTTTAAAGGTTGAATATGCAGACTGTGTTGATAAATTGGAGAAGGAACTAGTTTCAAAATACAGACAGCAGTTTGAAGAGCTTTATAAAACTGAAGCACCAACTTGGGAGACACATGGAAATCTCATGGTATGTGGTTACTGTGCTCTCCTGTAACTCTTGTTTTTTAAGATGGAATCTCGCATTGTCACCCAGGCTAGAGTGTAGTGGTGCGATCTTGGCTCACTGCAACTTCCATCTCCTGAGTTTAAGCAGTTCTCCTACCTCAGCCACCCAAGTAGCTGGGATTACAGGCACCTGTCGCCACACCCAGCTAATTTTTGCATTTTTAGTAGAGACAGGGTTTCACCACCTTGGCTAGGCTGGTGTCGAACTCCTGACCTCAGGTGATCTGCCCACCTTAGCCTCCCAAAGTGCTGGGATTACAAGCGTGAGCCACCACACCTGGCCTGGAACTCTTAGGAGGATTGCACACCCTTGCTTATAGAACTGCAAGTTAAATTATTTATTCATTCATTTAAAACATACAGATTATCTTTTTTTTTTTTTTTTTTTTTTTTTTTGGTGAGATGGAGTCTCCCTCTGTTCCTCAAGCTGGAGTGCAATGGCACAGTCTCAGCTCACTGCAACCTCTGTTTCCTGGGTTCTAGCGATTTTACTGCCCCAGCCTCCCAAGTAGCTGGGATTATAGGCACCTGCCACCATGCCCAGCTAATTTTTTGTATTTTTAGTAGAGATAAGAGATATGGTTTCACTATGTGGGCCAGGCTGGTCTTGAACTCCCGACCTCAGGTGATCTGCCTGCCTTGGCCTCCAGAAGTGTTGGGATTACAGGCGTGAGCCACTGCGCCTGACCTAGATTATCATTCTTTTTTTTTTTTGAGATGGAGTCTCGCTCTGTCACCCAGGCTGGAGTGCAGTGGCTGGATCTCAGCTCACTGCAAGCTCCGCCTCCCGAGTTTAAGCCATTCTCCTGCCTCAACTTCCCCAGTAGCTGGGACTACAGGCGCCGGCCACCTCACCCGGCTAGTTTTTTTGTATTTTTTAGTAGAGACGGGGTTTCACCGGGTTACCCAGGATGGTCTCGATCTCCTGACCTCGTGATCCTCCCGTCTCGGCCTCCCAAAGCGCTGGGATTACAGGCTTGAGCCACCGCGCCCAGCCTACATTATCATTCTTGAGAAAAGTTTGAACATGTCATATAAATCAAAATATTGATGACATTAATTAATAGTACTTAATTCTGACTTTGACTTTTTTGCAATCCCATTACTTTCATTTCTTACCTAAGATTTGTTTAGTGGTTAATAGAATTCTGAACTTAATATTTCATCTTACTATTTTCTGCTCAGTGTGTAACACCAGTCTGATTATTTTATCCTAATTTCTAAACTAGTTTGCATCTATAGATTGTAGCATGACCTTGTTTGTTTTAAAAATAATACAAAAAACACGTCAAAAACACAGCTACTTAAAAAATAGTTAATGGATGAAAAGGGTCCGTTCATACATATAACATTCCTGTCCTTGGAAAGTTTGCAGTCAGAAGCATGAAATTGCAATACAAGCCTAAAATTCCCAGGAATAAGTTTAGGACAATTTAAAATCTAAATGAAGAGAACTTTAAAAATGCTATAAAAGGTGTAAAAGAAGACGTAACTGAGGCTGGGCACAGTGGCTGTAATCCTAGCACGGTGGGAGGCCAAGGCAGGCAGATTACTTTAGGTCAGGAGTTCGAGACAAGCCTGGCCAACATGGTAAAACCCTGTTTCTGCTAAAAATACAAAAATTGGCTGGGCACGGTGGCTCAGGCCTATAATCCCAGCACTTTGGGAGGCCAAGGTGGGCAGATCACTTGAGTCAGGAGTTCAAGACCAGCCTGGCCAACATGGTGAAACCACATCTCTACTAAAAATACAAAAATTAGGCGAGTGTGGTGGCACCCACTTGTAGTCTCAGCTACTCGGGAGGCTGGAGTGGGAGGATCACTTGAGCCGAGGAGGCAGAGGTGACAGTGAACCAAGATTGCGCCACTGTACTCTAGCCAGGGTGACAGAGCAAGACTCCGTCTCAAAAAAAGGAAAAACCATAAAAAATAAAAATGCAAGCCTAGCCAATATGGTGAAACTTCGTCTCTAGTAAAAATACAAAAAAAATTAGTTGTGCATGGTGATGCGTGCCTGTAATCCCAGCTACTCGGGAGGCTGAGGCAGGAGAATTTCCTGAACCCAGGAGGCAGAGGTTGCAGTGAGTCGAGTTTGCGCCACTGCAGTCCATCGTAGGCAACAGAACAAGACTCTGTCTCAGAAAAATAAAATTAAAATACAAAAGTTAGCTGGGCGTGGGCACGCACCTGTGCTCCCAGCTACTCAGGAGGCTGAGGCAGGAGAATTGCTTGAATCCGAGTGGTGGAGATTGCAGTGAGCCAAGATGAAGCCATTGTACTCTGGCCTGTGCAACAGAGCAATCTCTGTCTCAAAAAAAAAAAAAAAGACATAACCAAAGGGAAAGACACACTATATATATATACATATACATATATATTTTTTTTTTTGGGACGGAGTTTCGCTCTTGTTGCCCAGGCTGGAGTGCAATGGTGCAATCTTGGCTCACCACAACCTCTGCTTCCCAGGTTCAAGTGATTCTCCTGCCTCAGCCTCCCAAGTAGCTGGGATTACAGGCATGCGCCACCACACTAGGCTAATTTTGTATTTTTAGTAGAGACAGGGTTTCTCCATGTTGGTCAGACTGGTCTCGAACTCCCGACCTCAGGTGATCTGCCCGCCTTGGCCTCCCAAAGTGCTGAGATTACAGGTATGAGCCACCACGCCTGGCCTAGGACACATCGTACTCTTTTTTTTTTGAGACTATGTTTTACTCTTGTTGCCCAGGCTGGAGTGCAGTGACATGATCTTGGCTTACCACAGTCCCCGCTACCGGGTTCAAGCACATCTGCCTCAGCCTCCCGAGTAGCTGGGATTAAAGGCACGCGCCACCATGCCCAGCTAATTTTGTATTTTGAGTAGAGATTGGGTTTCTCCATGTTGGTCAGGCTGGTCTTGAACTCCTGACCTCAGGTGATCTGCCTGCCTCAACCCACCAAAGTGCTGGGATTATGGGGGTAAGCCATTGCGCCCGGCTGACACACCATATGCTTTTTTTTTTTTTTTTTTGAGACGGAGTCTCGCTCTGTTGCCCAGGCTGGAGTGCAGTGGCATGATCTCGGCTCACTGCAACCTCTGCTTTCAAGCGATTCTCCTGCCTCAGCCTCCCGAGTAGCTGGGATTACAGGCATGCCACCATGCCTGGCTAGTTTTTTGTATTTTTAGTAGAGACAGAGTTTCACCGTGTTAGCCAGGATGGTCTCACTCTCCTGACCTTGTGATCCACCGGCCTTGGCCTCCCAAAGTGCTGGGATTACTGGTGTGAGCCATCGTACTTGGCCTCATTGTGGTTTTAATTTGTATTTCCCTGATGACTAGTGATGTTGAACATCTTTTCACGTGCTTATTATACCTTCTTCAGTCAAGTGTCTGTTGACATTTTTATCCCGTTGTTTTTCGTGGATGTTTGTCTTACCAAATTGTGAGAGTTCTTTATATACAATATTGTAGATATAAGCTGTTTACCAGATAGATGTTTCACAACTATTTTCTTTCACCTACTGGCTTGTCTTTTCCCACCTTAACTCTGTCTTTCTTTTTCTTTTTGAGACAAGGTCTCGGTTTGTCCCTCAGACTGGAATCCAGTGGTGGGAACCTGATTCACTGCAGTCTCGACCTCCCTGACTCAAGTGACCCTCCTGCCTCAGCCCCACAAGTAGCTGGGACTACAGGCGGGTACCACAACACTTGGCTAATTTTTTTTTTTTTTTTTTGTAGAGATGGTTTTGCCATGTTGCCCAGGCTGGTCTTAAGTTCTGTAGCTCAAATGGTTTATCCGCCTTGGTGCCTCCCAAAGTGCTGAGATTACAGGCATGAGCCACTAGGCATGAGCTCCTAGACTGTATCTTTCCAAGAGCCAACATTTTAATTTTAGTGTTTTGTTTTGTTTTGTTTTGTTTTGTTTTTGAGACAGTCTCACTCTGTCACCCAGGCTGGAGTGCAGTGGCACGATCTTGGCTAAGTGTAATCTCTGCCTCCCGGATTCAAGGGATTCCCCTGCCTCTAGCCTCCCGAGTAGCTGGGATTACAGGCATGTGCCACCACGCCTGTCTTATTTTTGTTATTTTTGGTAGAGATGGGGCTTCACCATGTTGGTCAGGCTAGTCTTACTCCTGACCTCAGGTGATCCACCTGCGTCGGCCTCCCAGAGTGCTAGGATTACAGGCATGAGCCTCCTCGCTCAGCCAAAATTTTAAGTTTTGATAAATGTTTTTTTCAGTTTTGTCTATTATGGCTCCTGCCTTTTGGAACTTATCTTTAAATGTTTGATGGAATTTACCAGTGAAGCCATCTGGGCCTGGAGTTTTCTTTGTGGAAAGGTTTTTAATTATTTTATTTATTGATTAAAATTTTTTTGATCTCTTTTTAAAATTTTTAAAAAGTTTTAAAAAGTTTTAAATACTGAATTGTTTTCCTTGATTGATACGGAGCTATTCAAGTTTCCTATTTCTATTTGGGACAATTTTGGTAATTTGTATCTTTTAAGGAATTTGTTCATTTCATTTCACTAGTGAAATGTATTTACCTAAGGCTGTTCATATTATTTTCTTATCCTTTTACTCTCTTTGGAGTCTCGTGCTGTGCCCTTGCTCATTTCTGATAATGATAGTTTTGTCTTCAATTTTCTTTATTAAAAAAAAATTTTTTTTTTTGAGATGGTCTCACTGTGTAGCCCAAACTGGAGTGCAGTGGCGTAATCTTGGCTCACTGTAACCTCCACCTTCAGGACTCAAGTGATTCTTGTGCTGCCTCACCATCCCGAGTAGATGGGAGTACAGGTGCGCACTGTTAAGCTCAGCTTTTTTTTGTATTTTAGTAGAGACAGGGTTTCACCATGTTGCCCAGAGTGGTCTCGAACTCCTGAGCTCAGGTGATCTGCCCCGCTCAGTCTCCCAAAGTGCTGGGATTATAGGCGTGAGCCACCGCGTCCGGCCAGTTTTCTTTATTATGATGTTTTATATTTAATTGATTTCTGTTCTGTGTGTCTGTGTGTGTGTGTGTGTATATATATAAAATTTTCACTCTTGTTGCCCAGGCTGGAGTGTAATGGTATGATCTTGGCTCACTGCAACCTCTGCCTCCCGGGTTTAAACTATTCTCCTGCCTTAGCTGCCCAAGTAGCTGGGATTACAGGCGCCCACCACCACGCTCAACTATTTTTTGTATTTTTGGTAGAGACGGGGGTCTCACCATGTTGGCCAGGCTGCTCTCGAACTCCTGACCTCATGATCTTCCTGCCTCGGCGTCCCAAAGTGCTGGGATTACAGGCGTGAGCCAGCATGCCTGGCTTCTCTCTCTTTTCTTAAAATCGGTTTCTGCCTCTTTATATGTGTGTGTGTGTGTGTGTGTGTGTGTGTGTACCCAGCCTTCTTCTTTATTTTATATATATATTTTTTTTCCTCTCTTTTTTATTTTTATTTTTATTTTTTTGAGACGGAGTCTTGCTCTGTCACCCAGGCTGGAATGCAGGGATGTGATCTCAGCTCACTGCAATCTCCGCCTCCCGGGTTCACGCCATTCTCCTGCCTCAGCCTCTCGAGTAGCTGGGACTAGAGGCACCCGCCACCAAGCCTGGCTAATTTTTTGTATTTTTACTAGAGACAGGGTTTCACCGTGTTAGTCAGGATGGTCTCGATCTCCTGATCTCGTAATCCGCCCGCCTCGGCCTCCCAAAGTGATGGGATTATAGGCGTGAACCACTGCCTGGCCTCCTCTCTTTTTTTAATGGGGGTGTGTGTGTGTGGGTGTGTGTGTGTGTGTCTGTATGTGTCTGTGTGTGTGTGTGTCTGTGTGTGTCTGTGTTGGAAGTCTCACTCTGTCACCCAGAGTGAGACTCTCTGGATTTAATGTGCAAATATTGGATGTTTTTCGTAAATATCTTTTTTTTTTTTTTTTTTTTTTTTTAGATGGGTTCTTCCTCTGTTGTCCAGGCTGGAGTATAGTGGCACAATCACAGCTCACTGCAGCCTTGACCTCCTGGGCTCAGGTAATCCTCCTACCTCAGCCTCCCAGCTAGCTAGGACTATAAGCATGCTCCAGGTTTTGCCCTGTTGCCCAGGCTGGTCTTGAACTCCTGGGCTGAAGGGATCTGACCACCTTGGCCTCCCAAAGTGCTGGGATTACAGGTGTGAAGTACTATACCAGACGAAACATCTTACTGTTCCCAGTGTTTTTATTTGGTTCTTTTGTCTGAGAACACATTCTTTGTCATTTTAGTCTTCTAAAATTTACTGTCTCATGTTTTATGGCCTACCCTATGATCTTTCTTGGTGATTGTACCTGTACACCTGGAAAGAATGTCTAGTTTTGTCAGTTGAATAGTACGACTTTATTCACAAGGGTTTGTTAATAACCTAAATGCTCATCCAAGTGAGCAGGTTAAATAAATGATGGCATTTATGTGCAGTGGAATACTATGTAGTATTAAAAATATTGAGGGCGTTGGTTGAATAATCTATAGCATATCCACATAATGAGTTATTATGCACATAAGAGGATTAAAAATAGGGATTTTTTTTTTTTTTTTTTTTGTGACAGAATCTGACCGTGTCACCCAGGCTGGGGTATAGGGCCATGGTCGTAGCCTACTGCAGCCTCAACCTCCCTAGCTCAAGCGGCTCTCCTGCCTTAGGCTCCAGTATAGCTAGTATTACAGGCATGCACCTCTAAGCCTGGCTAATTTTTAAAAACTTTCTGTAGGGATGGAGTCTCGCTGTGTTTCCCAGACTAGTCTTGAACTCCTGGACTCAAACAATCCTCCCACTTTGGCCTCCCAAAGTATTCAAGTGTTAGGCTTATAGATGTGAGCCTGCTAGTCCAGAAAATTTTTACTGTATCTTTATAAGAGATAATTTTTAAGATACATTGTTGTGGCTGAGTGTGTGGTGGCTCAGGCCTGTAATCCCACCACTTTGGGAGGTAAAGGTGGGAGGATTGGTTGAGCCCAGGAATTCAAGACCAGCCCTGGCAACATAGCAAGACCTTGCTTCTACAAAAAATTTTAAAAATTGGCCAGGCGCGGTAGCTCACACCTGTAATCCCAGGACTTTGGAAGGCCAAGGTGGGTGGATCACCTGAGGTCAGGAGTTCAAAACCAGTCTGGCCAAGATGGTGAAACCCTGTCTCTACTGAAAAGAAAAAAAATTAGCCAGGCATGGTGGCAGGCGCCTGTAATCCCAGCTACTCGAGAGGCTGAGGCAGGAGAATCGCTTGAACTTGGGAAGCAGAGGTTGCAGTGAGCCAAGATCGTGCCATTGCACTCCAGCCTGGGGGACAAGAGCGAGACTTCATCTCAAAAAAAAAAAAAAAGAAAATTAAAAGAATTAGCCATGGCCGGGCACTGTGGCTTGCGCCTGTAATCCCAGCACTTTGGGAGGCTGAAGTGGGTGGATCACGAGGTCAGGAGTTCGAGACCAGCCTGGCCAACATGGTGAAACCCTGTCTCTACTAAAAATACAAAAATTAGGTGGGCATGGAGGCGTGTGCCTGTAATCCCAGCTACTTGGGAGACTGAGGCAGGAGAGTCGCTTGAACCTGGGAGGCGGAGTTTGCAGTAAGCCGAGATTGCGCCATTGCACTCCAGCCTAGGTAACAGGGTGAGACTCCGTCTCAAAAAAAAAAAAAAGAGCCAGACGTGGTGCTAACCTGTAGTTCCAGCTACTTGGATGGCTGAGGCAGGAGGATCGCTTGAGCCCTGTGGGTCAAAGCTACAGTGAGCTGTGATCATAGCAGTGCACTCTGGGTGACAGAGCGAGACCCTCTCTCAAAAGAAAAGATACATTGGTTGGCTGAGCACAGTGGCTTACGCCTATAATTCCCAGTGCTTTGGCCTCCCAAGAGGATCTATTGAGGCCAGGAGTTCAAAACCAGCCTGTGCAACTTAGCAAGACCCTTTCTCTCCCAAAGATTTAAAAAAAGAAAAAATGAGCCAGGCGTGTTTGTGCTCACTTTTAGTCCTAACTACTCGGGAGGCTCAGGTGAGGGGATGGCTGCCATGAGCTATAATTGTACTGCTGCACTCCAGCCTGGGTGATAGAGTCAGACCCTGTCTCTTAAAAAAAGAAAAGCCAAAAATCTGTCTCTTAAAAAAAAAATTAAATACGGGCCAGGTGCAGTGGCTTGGGCCTGTAGTCTCAGCTATTTAGGAGGCTGAGGTAGGAGGATCAGTTGAGTGTAGGAGTTTGAGCAGCCATAATCTGCCACTGCACTCTATCCTGGGTGACAGATTGAGACCCTTTCTTTAAAAAATGTTTTTTAGGGCCGGGCGCGGTGGCTCACGCCTGTAATCCCAGCACTTTGGGAGGCCGAGACGGGTGGATCATGAGGTCAGGAGATCGAGACCATCCTGGCCAACACGGTGAAACCCCCGTCTCTACTAAAAATACAAAAAATTAGCTGGGTGTGGTGGCGGCGCCTGTAGTCCCAGCTACTGGGGAGGCTGAGGCAGGAGAATGGCGTGAACCCGGGAGGCAGAGCTTGCAGTGAGCTGAGATCCAGCCACTGCACTCCAGCCTGGGCGACAGAGCCAGACTCCGTCTCAAAAAAAAAAAAAAAAAAAATGTTTTTTAAGTACTGTTTTTAATCTCACTTTATTTCTCTCCCATTTTTTCTTCATCGATCGTACAGACAGAGCGCCAAGTGTCTCGCTGGTTTGTTCAGTGTCTTCGGGAACAGTCCATGCTGCTAGAAATTATTTTCCTTTATTATGCATACTTTGAGATGGCACCCAGTGACCTACTTGTATTAACCAAGATGTTTAAAGAGCAAGGATTTGGTAGTAGGCAGACCAATAGGCACCTGGTGGATGAGACTATGGATCCTTTTGTAGATCGGATTGGGTAAGTCAGTGAATTGAACATCATGGAACTTGTAGTGTTTAGAGCATTGATACTATAGTGGTATGAAAGCAGGTTGGGGGTAGGTGTACTTTTCACTTAATGGGTGGGGAAATAGGTCTACTACCACGTTCCCTTTCACGCAGGGAGTAAAGACTGGGATTGAGAGAGGACTCTCAAAATGAGTATTGTAATCTGCTCTTTTACTTACTGTCTTCATTTAAGGGGTTCATCCATTCAACAAAAATTCGTTGAACAACTATTGTAGGCCAAGCCCTATGCAAATGCTAACAAGATTGTGATAAATAAGGCATATATGCTCACTGTTCTCTTTCAGGTGATAGTCTATGGACTTTAAATTTCTTGTTTTTTCTATATTTATGACCGTGGATATACCCACAATTGGGGGCCTGGTCACTCTGTGAGCAAAGATACATACCAGTTAATTTTGTGTGTCTGTGTGGTATAGATGGGGTCTCACTTTGTTGTCCAAGATAGTCTTGAACTCCTGGCCTCAAGTGATCCTCCCACCTCTGCCTCTCAAAGTGTTAGGATCATAGGCATGAGCCACCATGCCTGGCCCAATAGGTTTTTTTGATATTGCTGTGTCTTATATCTCACCTTTGTCTCTAGTGAGTTTCAGAACAGGATATATAACATGGCGATACTGTTTTTCTTTCTAGCTACTTCAGTGCCCTCATCCTGGTGGAGGGCATGGATATTGAGTCCTTACATAAGTGTGCTTTGGATGACAGAAGAGAACTGCACCAGTTTGCGCAGGATGGGCTTATTTGTCAGGTGAACTTGGAATAGGCTCTTTTTTTTCAGAGGGTTTATGTTAGTAGTGGCTTTCAACTACTGAACTGCTGCATAAAATTTTCAGTGTTGTGGAACTCTACATTGTTCAGTGATGTGGAGGTTCTTTCTACAATGTTTTTGTTTTGTTTTGTTTTTTTGAGACGAAGTCTTGCTCTGTCACCATGCTGGAATGCAGTGGCGTGATCTTGGCTCACTACCATTTCCACCTCCCCGGTTCAAGCGATTCTCCTGCCTCAGCCTCCCAAATAGCTGGGATCACAGCTAATTTTTGTATTTTTAGTAGAGACTGGGTTTCACCATGTTGGCCAAGATGGTCTCGATCTCCTGACCTCGTGATCCTCCTGCCTCAGCCTCCCAAAGTGCTGGGACTACAGGCTTGAGCCACCGTGCCCAGTCTGTTTTGTTTTTTTGAGACAGAGTTTTGCTCTATCACCCAGGCTGGAGTGCAGTGGTGCCATCTCAGCTCACTGCAACCTCCACCTCCCATGTTCAAGCGATTCTCGTGCCTCAGCCTCTGGAATAGCTGGGATTACAGGCACACGCCACCACGCCCGGTTACTTTTTATATTTTTAGTAGAGATGGGGTTTCACTATGTTGGCCAGGCTAGTCGTGAACCCCTGACCTCAAGTGATCCACCTACCTCAGCCTCCCAAAGTGCTGGAATTACAGGCTTGAGCCACCGTGCCTGGCCTCAACAGTGTTAAACAGTTGATTAAACCTGGAGGGAATCTCAGGTTCATCAGTCATCTATACTAAGGTGATAATTGAATCTGTGAGAGTGATTCATTCATGGAGATGGAACAAGGACAAAAGAGATCCAAGGAGAAAACCCTGGGGATTGACTGCATTTAGGGAGCCTGTGAAAGAAGAGGAAAGGGGAAAAACATTGAGATGAGATGGTTAGGAAGATAGAAAATGAAGACAGATTGTAGAAAGTTTGAGAAGGATCAGGGTAAAATTTCGAAAGAGTGTCTATTTTAACATGCATTTTATAATCTTAAGACTACATAAAATTAGTAGACAAATTTTGTGGGTAAAAGGAAGAGTAATTGTAATTCAGGAGTTTATTAGTGAGGTGGCTGGGGGTTTGAGAAAAGTGAAATATCAGAATGAGAGAGTGAGGCCACTCTTTATGACTTGCTTATTGAGCATGATGAAGAATCTGGTCGAGGGGTATTGACGCTTTCTGTTCAGAGATGTAGATGTGTTTTCTTCTCTCACTAGGATATGGACCGTTTAATGTTGACCTTTGGGGACATTCCACATCATGCCCCAGTTCTTTTGGCCTGGGCTCTCCTCCGTCACACTCTGAACCCAGAAGAGACAAGTAGTGTGGTCCGGAAGATAGGTGGCACAGCCATCCAGCTGAATGTGTTTCAGTACTTGACCCGATTGCTCCAGTCACTTGCCAGTGGGGGAAATGATGTGAGTTTAAGGCTCTGGGTGGTGAGCATGGGAGTGAGCTGGCAGAAGCATTTTAATAATGTAATAGTTATAATGGTGGTGTGGATAATGGGATCATGTTGTAACCTTTTGAGAGCATTTAGACATCATCAGACATTGTTTGAAATGTTTGTGAACATTATCTTATTGAATCCTTATAATACCTCTTTGTGTTAAAGATTATCATTCTGTTTTACACATTAGGAAATTGAGACTCAGAGAGATGTAATTTGCCCAAAGCAACAAAAATAGCCAGTAAATGGTAGATACAGTTTGAACTCTTTGCCAGTAAATTATATCTTAAGATAGCTTTGGCCATATTGACTGGAGAAGTCACTTTCAGGGGACTTAATCAACTGTAACAAGATGAATTAGAAATTCTCTTGAGTCTTATGTTGGGGTTTGAGTGACATAGTTTAGAGAGCTTGCTTGTTTGTTTATTTTTGAGACAGTCTCGCTCTGTCACCCAGGCTGGAGTGCAGTGTGGCGCGATCCTGGCTCACTGCAACCTCCGCCTCCCAAGTTCAAACGATTCTCCTGCCTCAACCTCCCAAGTAGCTGGGACTATGGGTGCCTGCCACAACGCCTGGCTACTTTTTTGTATTTTTAGTAGAGATGGGGTTTCACCATCTTGGGCAAGCTGGTCTTGAACTCCTGACCTTGTGATCTACCTACCTCGACCTCCCAAAGTGCTGGGATTACAGGCATGAGCCACCGTGCCAGCTCATGAGCTTGTTTTAACGTGGTAAAATGAAACCTCAGGTTCAGTAATTATTTTTTCTTTTTCTTTTTCTTTTTTTTTTTTTGAGACTGAGTCTTGCTCTATTGCCCAGGATGGAGTGCAGTGGAATGACCTTAGCTCACTGCAACCTCTGCCTCCTGGGTTCAAGTGATTCTCGTGCCTCAGCCTCCCAGGTAGCTGGGATTACAGGCACCTGCCACCATGCCTGGCTAATTTTTGTATTTTTAATAGGGACGGGGTTTCACCATGTTGGCCAGGCTGGTATCGAACTCCTGATCTCAAGTGATCTGTCTGCCTTGGCCTCCCAAAGTTCTGGGATTACAGGTGTGAGCCACCGTGCACTGCCAGATCAGCAATTATTTTACTCCTTGGTTGGTATGCATTTGCCCAAAGGAGTTGAAAAGATATCCACACAAAAACATACACACAGACATTTATAGCAGCTTTATTCATAATTACCAGAACTCGGAAGCAACTAAAAGGTCCTTCAGTAAGTATAACTAAACTGTTGTATATCTAGATGATGGAATATTTATATACTGCCAAAAAGAAATGAGCCATCAAACCATGAAAAGACATGGAGAAAACATTAAATGCATATTAGTAAATGAAGCCAATCTAAAAAGGCTTCATAGTATATGTTTCCAACTATGTGACATTCTGGAGAAGGCAAAACCATGGAGACATTAAAGAGAATAGTGGGTTGCCAACGGTCTAGTGGAGCAGGAGGGCTGAATTAGGTAGAACACAGAGGATTTTTAGGGCAGTGAAGCTATTCCATGTGATACTACAACGGTGGATACATGTCATACTTGCCCAAAAATCCATACAATGTACAACACAAGAGTGACCCTTAGTGTACACTGTGGACTTTGTGTGATAATAATAATGCCAATTTAAGTTCTTTAGTTGTAACAATTGTACTGTTTTGGTGGGATGCTATTTACGTGTGGAGGCAAAGAATATATGGGAAATCTTTGTACTTTTCTGCTCAGTTTTGCTGTGAACCTAAAACTGCTCTACAAAACAAAGCCTATTTAAAAGACAGAAAACTCAGCCAGCAGGCCCTACTTGTCACTGGTTGGCTTATCTTGGTGGCCGTTCAGGTGCTATATCAATTCCCATTACCACATGCAGACTGTTTTCTGTAGGCTGGATATGGTTTTCTTCCCCACTCAAACTTTGATGATTTTGGCAATAATTCCCTTTTGATTTTATTCTTGATTTTGTTGTAATATTTGTGGTTCCTGCTTCCTCTTTTCTCCCTTTGTCTTCCTGAGCTTGTAACTAAATTAGGAAAATTATGAAGCTTCAGATTTCCTTTCCGTCTGTTTACGAAGAATATATGAATGCGACAGGATTATGTTGAACCTGGGAAAGAGTTATGTTACTCAGAATGATTCACTGACTCCTTTCTCATTCCAGTGCACCACCAGCACTGCATGCATGTGTGTCTATGGACTGCTCTCTTTCGTTCTGACCTCGTTGGAGCTGCACACACTGGGCAATCAGCAGGTAGTGTCTGGCTTTCATGAAGCTGTCTCTACTGCCCAGCTTTGCAATCAAGTCCCAAAAATATACCCCCATTGGATCTAATACTGTTTGCCTCATGTGTTAATTTGTTTACTGGTGTTCTTTTTTTTTTTTTTTTGAGATGGAGTCCTGCTCTGTCGCCCAGGCTGGAGTGTGGTGGTGCAACCTCGGCTCACTGCAACATCCGCCTCCTGGGTTCAAGCGATTCTCCTGTCTCAGTCTTCTAAGTAGCTGGAATTATAGGCGTCCGCCACCTTGCCCAGTTAATTTCTGTATTTTTTGTAGAGACGGGGTTTCGCCATGTTGACCAGGCTGGTCTTAAATGCATGACCTCAGGCAATCTGCCTACCTCGGCCTCCCAAAGTGCTGGGATAACAGGTGTGAGCCACTGTGCCCGGCCTTGTTTTCATTTACTGTTATATAGGTGATAAATGTTAATTGTAGAAAAAACAGAAAATGCTGATAAAAACAAAAAAGTATGGTCCTATCACGTAGATAACTTGTTAACATTTTGATATATTCCCTTCCATTTTCCAAATATGTATATAGGTGAAAATAGAGTAATTCTTCTCTAGAAATGGAACAGCCATGGATATACTGGTTTTAAAATTTCTGTTTATTTTATTTATTTATTTATTCATTTATTTTTTGGGGGGGGGCAGAGTCTTGCTGTGTCGCCCAGGCTAGAGTGCAGTGACGTGATCTCGGCTCACTGCAACCTCTGCCTCGTGGGTTCAAGCGATTCTTCTGCCTCACCCTCCGAAGTAGCTGGGATTAGAGGTGCCTGCCACTGTGCCCAGCTAATTTTTGTATTTTTGGTAGAGACGGGGTTTCACCATCTTGGACAGGCTCGTCTCAAACTCCTGACCTCATGATCCACCCACCTCGGCCTCCCAGAGTGCTGGGATTACAGGTGTGAGCCACCGCGCCTGGCCCTGTTTGTTTATTTTTTAAGAGACAGGGTCTCAGTATGTTGCCGGCTGGTCTCAAACTCTAGGACTCAAGTGGTCTTCTCACCTCGGCTTCCCAAATATATACCATTTTGTAACCTCATTTTTTTACTCTGTAGTACATCTGTCCCAGACATTTGTTAGTGCTAGTAAGTCTTCTGCAGCGGGATTTTTTTTTTTTTTTTTTTTTTTTTTTTGTGACAGAGTCTTACTCTGTTGCCCAGGCTGGTCTTGAACTCCTGGGCTTAAGCAGTCCATCCCGTCAGCCTCCCACAGTGCTGGGATTACAGGTGTGAGCTATGGCACGTAGCCTAAAACGTTTTTTAAGATGAAACATTTCAAACTTACACCAGAGAAGACAAAATTACATAATGAACTCCACGAGCCCATCACCAGCTTCTATCTGTTGTCATCTCATGGATAATCTTTTTGCTGCCCCTTCCCTCCTTGATTATTTCAAAGCAATTGTCAGATGCTATTTAACCTCATCTGCAAACATTTCAACAGAACTTAACATTACAACCATTATCACACAAAAGGCCCCCAGAAAATATTGTCTCTTTTTGTTTTTTGGAGACAGGCTGGAGTGCAGAGTACAGTGGTGCGATCTCGTCCCACTTCCACCTGCACCTCCTGGGCTTAGATGATCCTTTCACCATAGCCTCCTGAGTGGCTGGGACTACAGGCGTGTGCCACCATGCTCAGCTAATTTTTGTGTTTTTCTTATAGAGACAGAGTTTTGCCATGTTGGCCAGGCTGGTCCCAAACTCCTGACCTCAGGTGATCTGCCCGCCTCTGCCTCCCAGAAGTGCTGGGATTACAGGTGTGAACCACCATGCCCGGCTGAAGTTATTTTTCTTATGCTCAGATTGTGCCATCTTTGGCCTGTAATAGCTTTCTAAATCTGTTTGACACTACCCTTATATATTTTGATAGCTCTGTTGCTTTCTTTTTTTTTTCCTCTGTTGCTTCCTTTTAAAATTTAATTAATTTCTTTTTCTTTCTTTTTTTTTTTTTTTGAGACAGAGTCTCGCTCTGTCGCCCAGGCTGGAGTGCAGTAGTGCGATCTCGGCTTGCTGCAAGCTCCACCTCCTGAGTTCATGCCATTCTCCTGCCTCAGCCTCCCGAGTAGCTGGGTCTACAGTGCCCGCCACCACGCCCAGCTAAATTTTTTGTATTTTTAGTAGAGACGGGGTTTCACCATATTAACCAGGATGGTCTTGATCTCCTGACCTCGTGATCCATCTTCCTCGGCCTCCCAAAGTGCTAGAATTACAGGCGTGAGCCACCGCACCTGGCCTTATTTATTTTTCTTTAATACGGAGTCTCGCTCTGTCACCCAGGCTGGAGAGTAAGTGGCGTGATCTCCACTCATTTCAACCTCCGCCTCCCGGGTTCAAGCAATTCTCTTGCCTCAGTCTCCTGAGTAGCTGGGTTTACAGGTGCATGCCACCACATCTGGCTAATTTTAATATTTTTAATGGAGATGGGGTTTTGCCATGTTGGTCAGGCTGGCCTCAAACTCCTGACCTCAAGTGATCCGCCTGCCTCATCCTCCCAAAGTGCTGGGATTACAGGCATGAGCCACTGCACCAGGCCTATGTTTATTTTTTATTTTTTTGAAACGGAGTCTCACTCTGTTGCCCAGGCTGGAGTACAGTGGCATGATATCAGCTCACTGCAACCTCTGTCTCTTGGGTTCAAGTAATTTTCCTGTGTCATCCCCTTGAGTAGCTGGGATTACAGGTGTGAGCCACCATGTCTGGCTAGTTTTTGTCCTTTTAGTAGAGACTGCGTTTCACCTTGTTGGCCAGGCTGATCTCAAACTCCTGACCTCAAGTGATCCGCATGCCTCGGCCTGTCAGAGTGCTAGGATTATAGGTGTGAGCCACTGTGCCTTGCCTCTTTTCTCTGTTGCTTTCTGGTACAAGATGCTACAGGATTATCTTGTAAGATTCTTGCGTCAGACCTGGAATCTGCTTATTCCAAGGAGCCTTGGTTATTTTTAGTGGGAAATGATATTTGATGGGTATCCTGAAAACTAAATCACTGTGTTCATTTTCAGTGACTGTAACTTGTTCTGTAAATTGACTAACTTGGTGAAAATTAAAATTTTTTTATCATTAGAGAGAAATGAGTTTGTGTTGAATTGAAAGACTCAATTTCTAGAGGCTGGGTATGGTGGC
This sequence comes from Macaca fascicularis, assembly GCF_037993035.2. Taxonomy (NCBI): domain Eukaryota; kingdom Metazoa; phylum Chordata; class Mammalia; order Primates; family Cercopithecidae; genus Macaca; species Macaca fascicularis. The sequence continues at coordinate 14,970,259 of NC_088389.1, read as the reverse complement.
TTATTCCTGTAATCCCAGCACTTTGGGAGACCAAAGAGGGCAGATCACCTGAAGTCAGGAGTTTGAGATTAGCCTGGCCAACATGGTGAAGCCCTGTCTTTACTAAAAATACAAAAATTAGCTGGACGTGGTGGCAGGGGCCTGTAATCCCAGCTACTTGGGAGGCTGAAGCAGGAGAATTTCTTGAACCCGGGAGGCGGAGGTTGCAGTGAGCCAAGACTGTGACATTGCACTCCAGCCTGGGCGACCAGAGCGAAACTTTGTCTCAAAAAAAAAAAAAAAAAAAAAAAAAGACAGTTTCTAAAGGTCATGGGCATAGAACAAAGTCTGTGTACTCTGAGAGATTTCTGGTTATTTTTGACCTGACCTTACACCTGGAGGATTGATATTAACATATTAGGGCCAGGCACTGTGGCCCACACCTGTAATCCCAGCACTTTGGGAGGCCAAGGCGGGCGGATGACCTGAGCTCAGGAGTTCAGGACCAGCCTGGGCAACATGATGAAGCCCTGTCTCTACCAAAAATACAAAAAGTTAGCTGAGCATGGTGGCGTGCTTCTGTAGTCCCAGCTACTCAGGAGGCTAAGGTAGGATTGCTTCCCTGGGAGACACAGGTTGCAGTGTGCTGAGATGGCGTCACTGTACTCCAACCTGGGAGACGGAGTGAGACTCCGCATATCAACAACAACAACAAAAACATATTAGAGTTGCAGGAGTCCTGGTACTTGGATTTTAAAGAAATCATTCAGTGAGCATTTATTAGATTCCCTGTGTTTGCTAAGCTTGTGCTAAGTGCTAAGGATAGAGCAATTAAAGACAGTGTTCTTGGCCAGGCACAGTGGCTCATGTCTGTAATCCCAGCACTTTGGGAGGCCAAGGCAGACGGGCCACCTGAGGTCAGGAGTTTGAGACCAGTCCAGCCAACATGGTGAAACTAAAATGCAGAGATTAGCTGGGCGTGGTGGTGGGCGCCTGTAATCCCAGTTACTTGGGCGGCTGAGGCAGGAGAATTGCTTAAACTGGGGAGGCAGAGGTTGCAGTGAGCCAAGATGGTGCCATTACACTCCAGTCTGGGTGAAACAGCGAAACTTCGTCTAAAAAAAAAGAAAGACATTGTTTGTGCCCTCTAGGAGAGCAGTGTAGCTGAGCCTAGTAATAACTTAACATTTATGTGGCATTTTTGATTTTACAGTCTACTTCCACGTACATTATCTCATTTAATCCTTATTTATAATCCTTACTTATAATCCTACTCTGAAGCAGATATTACTATCCCCATCTTATAGATAAAGCATTTCTGGTTCAGAGAGATGAATTTGTCTAACGTTATACAGCAGACACAACACACCCTGGACAGGATATAATCTTACTTTTTAAACCCAGAGTTCTTGGCTGGGCATGGTGGTATACTCCTAAAACCCAGTGGTTTGGGAGGCCGAGGTGAGAAGATCACTTAAACCCAGGAGTTAAAGGCTGCAGTGAGCTATGATGGTGCCACTGCACTCCAGCCTTGGCAACAGCAAGACCCTGTCTCTAAAAATAGATACGTATCTACTTACATACATACATACATACAAAAAAGGTAAAAAGAGGCTGGACTCACGCCTGTAATCCCAGCACTTTGGGAGGCTAAGGCGGGCGGATCACGAGGTCAGGAGATCGAGACCATCCTGGCTAACACAGTGAAACCCCGACTCTCCTAAAAGTACAAAAAATTAGCCTGGTGTGGTGGCAGGTGCCTGTAGTCCCAGCTACTCTGGAGGCTGAGGCAGGAGAATGGTGTGAACCTGGGAGGCGGAGCTTGCAGTGAGCCGAGATCGAGCCACCCCACTCCAACCTGGGCGACAGAGTGAGACTCTGTCTCAAAAAATGAAAAGGTTAAAAAGAAAGAAAAACTCACCCAGAATTCTTGCACTCTAGTCTGAGCGATAGAGCATGACCTTGTCTTCCCTAAACATAAGTAAATAAATCAGTCAACCAACCCATCCACCCTTAAGCAGTTTTTTGTTTGTTTTTTGAGACAGAGCCTTACTTTATTGCCCGGGCTAGAGTACAGTCGCGTGATCTCGGCTCACTGCTACCTCCATTGCCTGAGTTCAAGTGATTCTCATGCCTCAGCCACCCAAGTAGCTGGGATTACAAGGTGTGTGCCACCACGCCTGGCTAACTTTTTTTTTTTTTTTTTTGAGACGGGGTCTCGCTCTGTTGCCCAGGCTGGAGTGCAGTGGCGCAATCTTGGCTCACTGCAAGCTCCACCTCCGGGGTTCACACCATTCTCCTGCCTCAGCCTCCCTGAGTAGCTGGGACTACAGGCTCCCGCCACCAAGCCCGACTAATTTTTTTTGTATTTTTAGTAGAGACGGGGTTTCACCTGTGTTAGCCAGGATGGTCTCGATCTCCTGACCCTGTGATCTGCCCACCTCGGCCTCCCAAAGTGCTGGGATTACAGGCGTGAGCCACCGCGCCCGGCCAACAACTTTCATATTTTTAGTAGACACGGGGTTTCACCATGTTGGCCAGGCTGGTCTCGAACTCCTGACCTCAAGTGATCTGCCGACCTCGCCTCCCAAAGGGTTAAGATTATAGGGGTAACCCCCGCACCCAACCAACCAGCCAACCAATTCTTAACCAGTTCTTTCTAACTTTCTATATTAAGATGTTTATTTTATTTTATTTTATTTATTTGTTTTCAAGATGAGGATTTACTGTGTTGCCCAGGGTGCTCTGGAACTCCTGGATGGAAGTAGTCATCCCACTTTAGTGTTTATTGGTGTTTTGGTGTTTTTATTTCAAAAGAATACAATAATAAAGATAGACTGGTTCAGCTGGGGAAAATGATCCATTTTTCTCCCCTCCGCAAACAGGATATAATTGATACAGCATGTGAAGTCCTGGCCGACCCTTCTCTTCCGGAACTGTTCTGGGGAACAGTAAGTATGTCAGAGAGAGTCGCTGCGTAGCAAAAGAATTGACCAAACACTTGTTTTCTTACAGGTTTTGTACTAAGCATTCATGTGTATTTTCTCAATCTTCATAAAAATGTATGAACTAGATACTATTACTGTCCCTCTTTTAATGTGATGACATATGACACTTAGAGATGTGAAGTGATTTGCTCAAAGTCACACTTAGAAAGAGGCAGCCAAAACCCAGTTCTGACTTGAGTCTGCAGCCCACATTATTACCAGTGTGCTGTCTCCAAGCCACCAGTTTTTTGTTTTGTTTTGTTTTTGTTTGGTTTTGTCTTTTGAGATGGAGTCTTGCTCTGTTGCCCAGGCTGGAGTACAATGGCGCGACCTTGGTTCACTGCAACCTCCGCCTCCTAGGTTTAAGCAATTCTCTTGCCTCAGCCTCCCAAGTAGCTGGAATTACAGGCGCCCGCCACCATGCCCGGCTAATTTTTTGTATTTTTAGTAGGGTTTCACTATGTTGACCAGGCTGGTCTCGATCTCCTGACCTTGTGATCCGCCCGCCTTGGCCTCCCAAAGTGCTGGGATTACAGGCGTGAGCCACCGCGCCCGGCCTTCCAACCCACCAGTTTTTTGTTTTCATATATGGCAGTGTTTTAGACACCAGTGTTCCCGCAGCTCTTGAAAGTACTTTTAGGAGATTGTAACTGTAGCCTATGAGTTGTCAGGGTATTGTAACTAGTTAAAGTGAGAATTTGGCTTTGAAAAGAACAATTTCTCACCAGTACTTGCTCTGAGCATTGATAATAACCTCAAACCTCAAGATCCAACTGATGAGCTACCTGTATATTTTACCCTCTTTTTTGTAAGATACTGTCTGATGTTCTAGAACCACAGTGCTCCTGGGAGAAGCTGGTATGAAACAGTATCTAGAGTGAGGATCTGTGGCTCCTGTGTGGTAGCTAACTGCTGACATAGTTGGGTAGTTTGCACTTTAGTGGAAACATGTAATGCACAGGTGAACAATACTGTCTTCCCATAGAAAGAATGGCTGGGAAGAGGTCACTGGATAGCATAGTAGTCTCTTTTTAGGTCCCTCACTAAATCAATTGTTTTATATCCTTTTTCAGTGGAAATGTGAAAGTCTTAAATTATTAAGGAGGGATGATACCTGTCTAAAAGGAAGGATTAATTCTAAATTTTCTCATGATTGCTGGGAAATTTGGAGAGATGTTAATTTGTGGATAATGTGAAGATCAGTGATTTGTCCCCTTCCACCACAGGAGCCAACTTCAGGCCTTGGGATCATTCTGGACAGTGTGTGTGGCATGTTTCCCCACCTCCTCTCCCCACTCCTGCAACTGCTCCGAGCCCTGGTATCAGGGAAGTCCACTGCCAAAAAGGTAAGTTGCTCAGTCAGGTAAGTAAAGAGAATGGGAGATTCTTTATAGAGACTTTATAAAATCGGAATCTGTTTTGCTTTCCACATTGCAGTTCTACTGCCATGACAAAAGTTACTCTGAAGGTGAATGAAAGATACGAAAGATAGCACCTCAATTCTATAAAACTAAATAATCTTTTCATTAAGTACCTATTGTAGATACTGTGGGGCTAAGACTAAGTATAAAGTTCCTTAATATCTACTTAGAAGTTACTAGATATAAGAAATAAATAGCTAAGAGCCAGGTGGTATGGAGTAAATGTCATTTGAGCAATAAAGACCATACTGTTCAGGAGAGATAACTGCCCTTGTGGAGTGATGGGGACTTGAGTTGAGTGTTAAAGCATAGTGAAGATTTGGTGAGGGGAGCAGAAGGCAGTTCCAAGAACAGTCACAGTGGTGGGCTTCTGGAAGATTGAGAGTCTAGTTGAAAGAGCAGACTGGGACCTCCCCTTGCTTATCCTGGAGGAGAATGTGTGATGGTTTTTTCTGTTGGCAGGTATATAGCTTCTTGGATAAGATGTCTTTCTACAATGAACTTTATAAACACAAGCCTCATGATGTAATCTCCCATGAAGATGGAACTCTTTGGCGGAGACAAACACCCAAACTCCTTTATCCCCTTGGTGAGATAAAGAGATCCCCCATTTTATGACAGCTTTTTTTTTTTTTTTTTTTTTTTTTGGTGTCTTGCTCTGTCACCCAATCTGGAATGCAGTGGCATGATCATAGCTCACTGAAGCCTCAAACTTCTGGACTCAAGTGATTCTCCCACCTTAGCCTCCCAAAGCACTGGGATTATAGACGTGAGCCAGTGCACCCAGCCAGTTATACTTTGAGGCTCATATCTATTCCAGGTGCTCAAAGAGGAAAATATAGAGGGAATAGCCTCACATTTTTTTTTTTTTTTCTTGAGACAGAATCTTGCTCTGTCACCCAGGCTGGCATGCAGTGGCACGATCTCAGCTCACTGCAAGCTCCACCTCCCGGGTTCACGCCATTCTCCTTCCTCAGCCTCCCGAGTAGCTGAGACTACAGGCACCCGCCCCTGCGTCCGGCTAATTTTTTGTATTTTTAGTACAGATGGGGTTTCACCGTGTTAACCAGGATGGTCTCGATCTCCTGACCTTGTGATCTGCCCGCCTCAGCCTCCCAAAGTGCTGGGATTACAGGTGTGAGCCTCCGCGCCCAGCCTAGCCTCACTGTTTTAATCCTGGCATCATCACCACTGACTTCTCCAGTCATCTAGGCACTAGCAGTCCTATGAGGTATTGTTATCATCATTTGAATGGAAAACTTCTTTGCACTCAAGTGATTTTCAGACATGTAGAAAGAGTCACTTGTCAGCCAGGTGTGGTGGCTTATGATTGTAATCCCAACACTTTGGGAGGCCGAAATGGGCGATCACCTGAGGTTGGGAGTTCGAGACCAACCTGACCAACATGGAGAAACCCCGTCTCTACTAAAAATACAAAATTAGCTCGGCGTGGTGGTGCATGCCTGTAATCCCAGCTACTCGGGAGGCTGAGGCAGGAGAATCGTTTGAACTCGGGAAGTGGAAGTTGCAGTGAACTGAGATCATGCCATTACATTCCAGCCTGGGCAACAAGAGCGAAACTCCATCTCAAAGAAAAAAGAAAAGAAAAAAGACACTTGTCTACATGAGAAGAACTTTTTTGGGTATTTTAAATGAAAAAGCCGTAGGAATGTTAGCTACTAAGAAGAGAGCCTGTAAATCCCAGAACTTTGGGAGGCCGAGACAGACAAATCACTTGAGGCTAGGAGTTCGAGACCAACCTGACCAACATGGTGAAACCCCGTCTCTACTAAAAATACAAAAATTAGCCAGGAGTGGTGGTGTGCACCTGTAGTCCCAGCTACTCTGGAGGCCGAAGCACGAGAATCACTTGAACCCAGGAGGCGGAGGTTGCAGCGAGCCAAGATCACGCCACTGCACTCCAGCCTGGGCAAGAGTGAGACTCTGTTTCAAAAAAAAAAAAAGAGAGAGAGTCTGTGAGTTTGTGTATCTCTGTGTATTTAAAATATTGATGTCTGGTAGAGGAGTTACATTTTTTATTTATCCTCAGATATGAGACTAATTTCTCTTTCTTTCTTAGGAGGTCAAACTAACCTTCGCATACCTCAAGGCACTGTGGGCCAAGTAATGTTGGATGATAGGGCATACCTGGTACGCTGGGAATACTCCTATAGCAGCTGGACCCTCTTTACCTGCGAGATTGAAATGTTGCTTCATGTTGTTTCAACTGCAGGTAAGGTCAGCTTTGGGAAATATCACTACAAGGAGGAAAAACGGACATGCTTGGAGGATTTAGAAAATAGAATATCTACATAAAATTTAGAACCATCAAGATTGTGATTTGTCTGATTTGTGTATCTGGGTCTCAGAGACTGTTCGGTGGTCTTAAAGGGGTTGTTTGCCACGAGGTCACAGGCTGTCTTTCTCCTCAGATGTGATTCAGCACTGCCAGCGAGTCAAACCCATCATTGATCTTGTCCATAAGGTCATCAGTACAGACCTGTCGATAGCAGACTGCCTCCTGCCCATCACATCTCGCATCTACATGCTGCTGCAGCGGTGAGTCTGTCTTGACTGACCCTCAGCTGCCCGGTAGAGATCTCAGCACTTGTGCCCTCAGTTTGCAGGAACCTGGACACATACCCACTGGGTTAAAGTTCATGCATGTTCCTTGGTTTTCCTGTTGTTTTATCTGTGAGGGTTTTCCTGTTTTTATATGTCCGCTGAAGGGAGAGACTGGGGAGAGAACTGGGAAAATGTTTGTGAGGGAACCAGTTGTATTATTTGCTTTATTGAGTATAGTGCGTTATTCTCCAACCAGGTTAACGACAGTGATCTCCCCACCTGTGGATGTCATTGCTTCTTGTGTCAACTGCTTAACTGTTTTGGCTGCCCGCAATCCAGCAAAGGTGAGATGCCAGATCTTCCTAACAGCCAAAAATGTAGCACTTGGCACATACCTGAAGATACGTGGGCATTTACCTCTTCCTTTTCCTTCTCAGGTCTGGACTGATCTTCATCACACAGGCTTTTTACCATTTGTGGCCCATCCTGTCTCCAGCCTGAGTCAGATGATTAGGTGAGCCAGGTCCTAGGGTGGTAGGCCATATTCCCTAGTGAGAACCACATATGTCTCAGGTCTAGCCTAGGTTTCTTGATTTTATTTATTTATTTTTTAAATTTTTAAAATTTTTTTGAGATGGAGTCTCACTTTGTTGCCCAGGCTGGAGTGCAGTGGTGCAGCCTCCGCCTCCCATGTTCAAGCAGTTGTCGTGTTTCAGCCTCCTGAGTAGCTGGGCTTACAGGCTCGAGCCACCATGCCCAGCTAATTTATTTATTTATTTATTTTATTTTTTGAGATGGAGTTTCGCTCTGTTGCCGAGGCCGGAGTGCAGTGGTGCGATCTCAGCTCACTGCAGCCTTCGCCTCCCGGGTTCAAGTAATTCTCCCCGCTCAGCCTTCCCAGTAGCCAGCATTACAGATGTGCGCCACCATGCCCGGCTAATTTTTTGTATTTTTAATAGAGACGGGATCTCACCATGTTGGCCAGACTGGTCTGGAACTCCTGGTCTCAAGTGATCTGCCCGCCTTAGCTTCTCAAAGTGCTGGATTATAGGTGTGAGCCACCACGCCCAGCCTGATTTTTTTTTTTTTTTTTTTTTTTTGAGATGGAGTTGCGCTCTTGTTGCTCTGGCTGGAGTGCAATGGCGTGATCTTGGCTCAGTGCAACCTCCGCCTCCCAGGTTCAAGTGATTCTCCTGCCTCAGCCTCCCGATTAGCTGGGATTTCAGGCATTCGTCACCACACCCCGGTAATTTTGCATTTTTGGTAGAGATGATGTTTCACCATGTTGGCCAGGCTGGTCTCGAACTCCTAACTCCAACTGATCCGCCCGCCTTGGCCTCCCAAAGTGTTGGGATTACAGGCATGAGCCACGGTGCCCGGCTGAGAGCAAGAAAGATTTCTTATCCAACATCAATCACGTTAGTATGTGAGCATTTACTTTCCAGCCCAGAAAATCCAGAGGTGTCTAGATTGAGGGACTTGGTGTCCCGTTATTAAGCCACAATCACTCTGTACTTTTTCTCATTTCATGGTTTTTGAGCTTGGCCAGTAGACCACTTACCAGTACACAGGCTCCATCTTACTACCTGAGAGTTCTCGCCTTGCTCTCTCTTGACAAAACGTTTCCCTGATGTTCCTTTGATTTTTTTACTTTCAATCTCTTGAGGTTTTACATCAGTAAAACATATTCTTAATGTTTACCCTGGGTACAGAACTGTCTCGATTGGATTATTTCCATTGGAGAGCTTTTCTATTTTATGCTAAGTCATCTAGACTATAACAAGAATGCTTTATGATTAGTTTCTTGAAACCCTGAAGTTTCCCCATCATTTTTTTCCCTCTAATCTTTTTCCAGTGCGGAAGGGATGAACGCTGGAGGGTACGGAAACCTCTTGATGAATAGTGAGCAGCCTCAGGGCGAGTATGGGGTCACTGTTGCCTTTCTGCGCTTGATCACCACCCTCGTCAAGGTACAGTCTGATTGTGTTCACGAAGGGCAGGAAAAGAAAGTGTCCAGTCTGGTCAGATGACTCTGAAATAGTTTCCCTGGCCCCTGCTGCTGTAATCTTCTTGTCTATAGGCAGAATAGTCATTTTGAAGTTATAGGGACAACAGTTTCTATGTATTGAGTACCTACTATGTGCCAGTATGTGCTCTATTAGGTGCTTAATTATGTGAATTTATTTAATAATTGGAAGGTTTGTGAAGTAGAATGGAAGAGGCCAAAAGGGTATTGCAGTGACTGTCAAGCTATTTTGACAGTAACCCGGGATAATATGTCCCAATATATATACATGTATGTATATTCCTAAAGCAGAATTTCACAGTACATTTATTCTTACACAAGTTGTACTCTGATATTTTCTATTCAGTCTCCTCCCTGTTTAAGTGAATTTTGACCATAGTCTGATCTCATAATCTACTAATGGGTTACAACTCGGTTTGAAAAATACTGACATAGAGCATAAATAATGATATAGAGCATAAATTTTGGAGTCAGAATTAGGTTTACATTCAGGTTGACAGCTTACTAGCTACATGACCTTGAACAAGTAGAGAATATCTTACAGTCTCTAAGATAGAATGCTATATGGTCTCTACCTCATGGGATTAAGAGGGTCATGCATGAAAAAAACTATACTTCCTGCCTGCAGGAATCAATGAATGCTTAAAAAGAAATGATTGTAGGCTGGGTACAGTGGTTCATGCCTGTAATCCCAGCACTTTGGGAGGCCAAGGCGGATGGATCACATGAGGTGAGGAGTTTGAGACTAGCCTGGCCAACATGGTGAAACCTCATCTCTACTAAAAATACAAAAATTAGCTGGGCGTGGTGGCAGACACCTGTAATCCCAGCTACTCAGGACGCTGAGGCAGGAGAATTCCTTGAACCTGGGAGGCGGAGGTTGCAATGAGTCGAGATCACGCCATTGCACTCCAGCCTAGGTGACAAGAGTGAAACTCCATCTTGGGGGCGAAAAAAAGATTGCATATAGAGATAGGAATATAAATATAGATATTTATATATTACTAAAGAGTCCCCATTTTTAATAGAGGGATGCTACAGTAAACAGATATCATTGGATATCAGATTTTTGCATATCAGATCTCCTTTCTAGTATTTCAGTGATGGGATTGAGGTTAGGGACGACTGGTGATCATGATAGTGAAGTGGCATTGTTCATTATCAGCAGTCCTCTATCCTTTATGTTTAAGGTGCCTCCCTTCTGTCCAGATTTAGCCTGCATCCCTTTTCTTCATGTTGTTGCCTTTTGTGACATTCTCTTTCATTGCTTTTTCTATTCTAGAAAAGACCCACAACTTGGGCTCAACTATAAAGTAGGACTTTTGATGTTTCTTTTTTTTCATTGTTGACCAAGGTTTGCCTAGATTTCCTTTGGACCTATCTATGGTTTTGGAATTAAATCTCTAGGTAACTAAATGACTTTTCTTTAAATGTGTGGAAGCCCTCACTGCATCGTTTCTTTTAGGGGCAACTTGGTAGTACCCAGAGCCAAGGACTTGTGCCCTGTGTAATGTTTGTGCTGAAGGAGATGCTTCCCAGCTACCATAAGTGGCGCTACAACTCTCATGGAGTGAGGGAACAGATTGGTAAGGACAGCATGGACAGGGAAGACCTGGCATGGGCAGGGAAGACTTGGGGATTTCTGGCCCCCTGGAGAGCTTTTTTCTTTCCCTTTCTTGAGATAAGGGGTCATTACACAAGGCCACATCATTCCTCTGTCTTTTCTGGAGTCCAGGTTGCCTGATCCTGGAGCTGATTCATGCGATACTGAACCTGTGCCACGAGACAGACCTGCAAAACAGGTAATGAAGGGTTGATTACTAGAGCTTGATGCTCGCCAATTCAAGACAAAGGCTTTTGCTATGCAAAGCCGTCTCATTTCTTCCAGAGAATTTGCCTTGCTTGAGCCCAGAACTCAGTAATCTTGAGGCTGTGAGTTGCTTTCCATTGACCTGTTTATCATTTCTCACTGTGGACAAAGAAGTAGGAATGAGAGAGAGAGAGAGAGAGAGAGTGTGTGTGTACACATACACTATTATATTAATCATTCTTTATGATCTTTACAAAAGTTCATTCCTGACAAGACTGCTCTTCATATATATCTACTTCCCAGGGCCAGTTACTATGTATTCTCAGTTTTTTTCCTCTTTATGTATTGACTGTAACTTTCTTTCCATGCCACTGCTTATAGCTGTCTTGTTTTAATGGTTCCATGCATTCCATTGTATGGATTAATTATGATCCTTTTCAGTAAGGGTACCGTATCTGTTACTTGATGAACATTTAGATTGCTTCTCAGGGTGATCTGTAGGTGATCAAGTCTATTTCAGGAAAGTGATCAGAGTGCTTTCAGCTTACAGAGAGCTGGTCTCCAGTGTCCAGTAGGTTAGGTTAGCCACCCTAGCCTAACTGGACAATGTTCTTCCTTCCAAGATACACTGAGTGGCTCCCTGGTAACTCAGAACACCTCTGTCTTCCAGTCATACTCCCAGCCTGCAGTCTCTCTGCATCTGCAGCCTTGCATACACAGAGGCAGGACAGACAGTTATCAATATCATGGGCATTGGCGTGGACACCATTGACATGGTGATGGCTGCTCAGCCTCGAAGGTAGGGCTCCTTCTCCATCTTCCCTTTGTTTGTCTTTATTGTACCTGCATGTTACTAATAACTCCAGCTTAAGTTAACTTGCAGTAGCTTTTAGAAGATGATATTGTTCTTCCTAGGACATAGCCTTTACATACCCTAGTGGCTGCTGTATAGATTGGCATATAGCAAAGGGAGTTGATTACTCCTCCTCTCTCCTAGTTTGGACTGGGGCCTCTAACAGAAGCTGTTGAACTCTGGGATTATTGTTGGAATCTAATTCATGAGAGCACATATGTTGCGAATGAAGTCATACTGTCTGAATCATCTTTGGTTTCCATTTGGCACCCTAGTGATGGGGCAGAGGGCCAGGGGCAGGGCCAGCTGCTGATCAAGACAGTGAAACTGGCATTCTCCGTCACCAACAATGTTATTCGGCTGAAACCTCCTTCTAATGTGGTGTCCCCCCTGGAACAGGCTCTCTCACAACATGGTATGTATTTCTCTTCCAGTCTGTAACATTTCTGTTCATAAATACGTATTTTAGGCAGTGTTTTTGGATATCAACAGTGTTTTCTGCTTCTTGAGGAAGTTTGGGAATGATTACCACCTCCTTTCCTGAAATTGGAAACAAAAGGACTAGATGGTACTTTATTTCTGCCTCCTATTGATGATAGAATAATAGTTAAGAATGCAGGCCGGGCGCGGTGGCTCAAGCCTGTAATCCCAGCACTTTGGGAGGCCGAGACGGGCGGATCACAAGGTCAGGAGATCGAGACCATCCTGGCTAACACGGCGAAACCCCGTCTCTACTAAAAACACAAAAAATTAGCCGGGCGAGGTGGCGGCGCCTGTGGTCCCAGCTACTCGGGAGGCTGAGGCAGGAGAATGGCGGGAACCCGGGAGGCGGAGCTTGCAGTGAGCTGAGATCTGGCCACTGCACTCCAGCCTGGGCGACAGAGCGAGACTCCGTCTCAAAAAAAAAAAAAAAAAAAGAATGCAGATTTGAAGTCAGACTGCCTTGGTTCAAATTTTGTAGCCAATCAACTGTTTCACCTTGGGTGCGTTATTAAACATCTCTGTCTCTGATTTCTCATCTGTAAAATGGGGATAATGGTACAGGTTGAGTATCCCTTATCTGAAATGCTTGGGACCAGAAGTGTTTTGGGTCTCAGATTTTTTTTTCATGTTTTGGA